>NC_091247.1:110665000-111290000 GCF_042477335.2 Ovis canadensis | reverse complement strand
GTGGGAGTCGATCCTCGGCTTGAACGTCAAGGCAGTGCAGGGAAAACAGGTTCCTCTGGAATGGACTGACACATCTGGGGGACTCTTGGAATGGTGGCACGACCCTGGAGTTCCTCTCGCCTTTCCTGTGGAGAGCGCCTCCTCTTGAGATGCGACGGGAACGCCGGGATTTCTTTCCCTACGAAACAGGGAAAGGATCCCTCATCTCGAGCTAGGAGGCGGAAACGGGGCTCCCCTGGATGTGTGCGGGACGCTCGTGCTTCCTCTCGAGTGGAGACGGGTATGTCGGGGAACTTCTTGAGTTGCAGCAAGGGTGTGAAGGACCCTTTGGAAGTTCCAGTGGTTAGATGTGATTAGCCTCGAGAAGCCTCAGCGGAAATGGGCCTCATCTCGCCTGGAGAGCAAAAGCTCCTGGATTTTCTCGAGTTGCGGCAGGTGCTCGAGACTTACGACGGGGCCCTCAGGGACCCGCTCTGGTGGCCTCAGGAAAGGCCAGTCCCCATGCGAGTTCCTCGGGGGCCTCTCGGGATTCCTCTGCCGTCGATGCTGGGGCCTAAGACCTTGTGTGGAGTCGGGGCCGGAACCTGAGAATTCCTCTCCAGTGCTGACATGGATCTTGGGGTACTTCTGGAGTCTCCCCAGGGGAGTCAGTCCTCGTCTCGAATGCGGGCATGCACTTGCGCTTTCCTCCAGAGCGATAACAGCAGTGTCACGCAGTCCACCGCGTGGATCAAAGAATCTATGGTTTTCCCTCGAGTCTTTCCCACGAGGCTTTCCCACGAGGCTTTCCCACAGGGCTGTCCCACGTGCACACGTGGTGGGAGTCGAACCTCGGCTTGAACGTCAAGGCAGTGCAGGGAAAACAGGTTCCTCTGGAATGGACTGACACATCTGGGGGACTCTTGGAATGGTGGCACGACCCTGGAGTTCCTCTCGCCTTTCCTGTGGAGAGCGCCTCCTCTTGAGATGCGACGGGAACGCCGGGAATTCTTTCCGTACGAAACAGGGAAAGGATCCCTCATCTCGAGCTAGGAGGCGGAAACGGGGCTCCCCTGGATGTGTGCGGGACCCTCGTGCTTCCTCTCGAGTGGAGACGGGTATGTCGGGGAATTTCTTGAGTTGCAGGAAGGGTGTGAAGGACCCTTTGGAAGTTCCAGTGGTTAGATGTGATTAGCCTCGAGAAGCCTCAGCGGAAATGGGCCTCATCTCGCCTGGAGGGCAAAACCTCCTGGATTTTCTCGAGTTGCGGCAGGTGCTCTCGACTTACGACGGGGCCCTCAGGGACCCGCTCTGGTGGCCTCAGGAAAGGCCAGTCCCCATGCGAGTTCCTCGGGGGCCTCTCGGGATTCCTCTGCCGTCGATGCTGGGGCCTGAGACCATGTGTGGAGTCGGGACCGGAACCTGAGGATTCCTCTCCAGTGCTGACATGGATCTTGGGGTACTTCTGGAGTCTCCCCAGGGGAGTCAGTCCTCGTCTCGAATGCGGGCATGCACTTGCGCTTTCCTCCAGAGCGGTAACAGCAGTGTCACGCAGTCCACCGCATGGATCAAAGAATCTATGGTTTTCCCTAGAGTCTTTCCCACGAGGCTTTCCCACGAGGCTTTCCCACAGGGCTGTCCCACGTGCACACGTGGTGGGAGTCGATCCTCGGCTTGAACGTCAAGGCAGTGCAGGGAAAACAGGTTCCTCTGGAATGGACTGACACATCTGGGGGACTCTTGGAATGGTGGCACGACCCTGGAGTTCCTCTCGCCTTTCCTGTGGAGAGCGCCTCCTCTTGAGATGCGACGGGAACGCCGGGAATTCTTTCCCTACGAAACAGGGAAAGGATCCCTCATCTCGAGCTAGGAGGCGGAAACGGGGCTCCCCTGGATGTGTGCGGGACCCTCGTGCTTCCTCTCGAGTGGAGACGGGTATGTCGGGGAACTTCTTGAGTTGCAGCAAGGATCTGAAGGACCCTTTGGAAGTTCCAGTGGTTAGATGTGATTAGCCTCCAGAAGCCTCAGCGGAAATGGGCCTCATCTCGCCTGGAGGGCAAAACCTCCTGGATTTTCTCGAGTTGCGGCAGGTGCTCTCGACTTACGACGGGGCCCTCAGGGACCCGCTCTGGTGGCCTCAGGAAAGGCCAGTCCCCATGCGAGTTCCTCGGGGGCCTCTCGGGATTCCTCTCCCATCGATGCCGGGGCCTAAGACCTTGTGTGGAATCGGGGCCGGAACCTGAGGATTCCTCTCCAGTGCTGACATGGATCTTGGGGTACTTCTGGAGTCTCCCCAGGGGAGTCAGTCCTCGTCTCGAGCGCGGGCATGCACTTGCGCTTTCCTCCAGAGCGGTAACAGCAGTGTCACGCAGTCCGCCGCGTGGATGAAAGGATCTATGGTTTTCCCTCGAGTCTTTCCCACGAGGCTTTCCCACGAGGCTTTCCCATAGGGTTGTCCCACGTGCACACGTGGTGGGAGTCGATCCTCGGCTTGAACGTCAAGGCAGTGCAGGGAAAACAGGTTCCTCTGGAATGGACTGACACATCTGGGGGACTCTTGGAATGGTGGCACGACCCTGGAGTTCCTCTCGCCTTTCCTGTGGAGAGCGCCTCCTCTTGAGATGCGACGGGAACGCCGGGATTTCTTTCCCTACGAAACAGGGAAAGGATCCCTCATCTCGAGCTAGGAGGCGGAAACGGGGCTCCCCTGGATGTGTGCGGGACGCTCGTGCTTCCTCTCGAGTGGAGACGGGTATGTCGGGGAACTTCTTGAGTTGCAGCAAGGGTGTGAAGGACCCTTTGGAAGTTCCAGTGGTTAGATGTGATTAGCCTCGAGAAGCCTCAGCGGAAATGGGCCTCATCTCGCCTGGAGAGCAAAACCTCCTGGATTTTCTCGAGTTGCGGCAGGTGCTCGAGACTTACGACGGGGCCCTCAGGGACCCGCTCTGGTGGCCTCAGGAAAGGCCAGTCCCCATGCGAGTTCCTCGGGGGCCTCTCGGGATTCCTCTGCCGTCGATGCTGGGGCCTAAGACCTTGTGTGGAGTCGGGGCCGGAACCTGAGAATTCCTCTCCAGTGCTGACATGGATCTTGGGGTACTTCTGGAGTCTCCCCAGGGGAGTCAGTCCTCGTCTCGAATGCGGGCATGCACTTGCGCTTTCCTCCAGAGCGATAACAGCAGTGTCACGCAGTCCACCGCGTGGATCAAAGAATCTATGGTTTTCCCTCGAGTCTTTCCCACGAGGCTTTCCCACGAGGCTTTCCCACAGGGCTGTCCCACGTGCACACGTGGTGGGAGTCGAACCTCGGCTTGAACGTCAAGGCAGTGCAGGGAAAACAGGTTCCTCTGGAATGGACTGACACATCTGGGGGACTCTTGGAATGGTGGCACGACCCTGGAGTTCCTCTCGCCTTTCCTGTGGAGAGCGCCTCCTCTTGAGATGCGACGGGAACGCCGGGAATTCTTTCCCTACGAAACAGGGAAAGGATCCCTCATCTCGAGCTAGGAGGCGGAAACGGGGCTCCCCTGGATGTGTGCGGGACCCTCGTGCTTCCTCTCGAGTGGAGACGGGTATGTCGGGGAATTTCTTGAGTTGCAGGAAGGGTGTGAAGGACCCTTTGGAAGTTCCAGTGGTTAGATGTGATTAGCCTCGAGAACCCTCAGCGGAAATGGGCCTCATATCGCCTGGAGGGCAAAACCTCCTGGATTTTCTCGAGTTGCGGCAGGTGCTCTCGACTTACAACGGGGACCTCAAGGACCCGCTCGGTTGGCCTCTGGAAAGGCCAGTTCCCATGCGAGTTGCTCGGGGGCCTCTCGGGATTCCTCTCCCGTCGATGCCTGGGCCTAAGACCTTGTGTGGAATCGGGGCCGGAACCTGAGGATTCCTCTCCAGTGCTGACATGGATCTTGGGGTACTTCTGGAGTCTCCCCAGGGGAGTCAGTCCTCGTCTCGAATGCGGGCATGCACTTGCGCTTTCCTCCAGAGCGGTAACAGCAGTGACACGCAGTCCACCGCATGGATCAAAGAATCTATGGTTTTCCATAGAGTCTTTTCCACGAGGCTTTCCCACGAGGCTTTCCCAAGGGCTGTCCCACGTGCACACGTGGTGGGAGTCGATCCTCGGCTTGAACGTCAAGGCAGTGCAGGGAAAACAAGTTCCTCTGGAATGGACTGACACATCTGGGGGACTCTTGGAATGGTGGCACGACCCTGGAGTTCCTCTCGCCTTTCCTGTGGAGAGCGCCTCCCCGGAGATGCGACGGGAACGCCGGGAATTCTTTCCCTACGAAACAGGGAAAGGATCCCTCATCTCGAGCTAGGAGGCGGAAACGGGGCTCCCCTGGATGTGTGCGGGACCCTCGTGCTTCCTCTCGAGTGGAGACGGGTATGTCGGGGCACTTCTTGAGTTGCAGCAAGGATCTGAAGGACCCTTTGGAAGTTCCAGTGGTTAGATGTGATTAGCCTCCAGAAGCTTCAGCGGAAATGGGCCTCATCTCGCCTGGAGGGCAAAACCTCCTGGATTTTCTCGAGTTGCGGCACGTGCTCTCGACTTACGACGGGGACCTCAGGGACCCACTCTGGTGACCTCAGGAAAGGCCAGTCCCCATGCGAGTTCCTCGGGGGCCTCTCGGGATTCCTCTCCCGTCGATGCCGGGGCCTAAGACCTTGTGTGGAATCGGGGCCGGAACCTGAGGATTCCTCTCCAGTGCTGACATGGATCTTGGGGTACTTCTGGAGTCTCCCCAGGGGAGTCAGTCCTCGTCTCGAGCGCGGGCATGCACTTGCGCTTTCCTCCAGAGCCGTAGCAGCAGTGTCACACAGTCCGCCGCGTGGATCAAAGGATCTATGGTTTTCCCTCGAGTCTTTCCCACGAGGCTTTCCCACGAGGCTTTCCCACAAGGCTGTCCCACGTGCACACGTGGTGGGAGTCGATCCTCGGCTTGAACGTCAAGGCAGTGCAGGGAAAACAGGTTCCTCTGTAATGGACTGACACATCCGGGGGACTCTTGGAGTGTTGGCACGACCCTGGAGTTCCTCTCGCCTTTCCTGTGGAGAGCGCCTCCCCTGAGATGCGAAGGGAACGCCGGGAATTCTTTCCCTACGAAACAGGGAAAGGATCCCTCATCTCAAGCTAGGAGGCGGAAACGGGGCTCCCCTGGATGTGTGCGGGACCCTCGTGCTTCCTCTCGAGTGGAGACGTGTATGTCGGGGCACTTCTTGAGTTGCAGCAAGGTTGTGAAGGACCCTTTGGAAGTTCCAGTGGTTAGATGTGATTAACCTCGAGAAGCCTCAGCGGAAATGGGCCTCATCTCGCCTGGAGGGCAAAACCTCCTGGATTTTCTCGAGTTGCGGCAGGTGCTCGAGACTTACGACGGGGCCCTCAGGGACCCGCTCTGGTGGCCTCAGGAAAGGCCAATCCCCATGCGAGTTCCTCGGGGGCCTCTCGGGATTCCTCTGCCGTCGATGCTGGGGCCTAAGACCTTGTGTGGAGTCGGGGCCGGAACCTGAGAATTCCTCTCCAGTGCTGACATGGATCTTGGGGTACTTCTGGAGTCTCCCCAGGGGAGTCAGTCCTCGTCTCGAATGCGGGCATGCACTTGCGCTTTCCTCCAGAGCGATAACAGCAGTGTCACGCAGTCCACCGCGTGGATCAAAGAATCTATGGTTTTCCCTCGAGTCTTTCCCACGAGGCTTTCCCACGAGGCTTTCCCACAGGGCTGTCCCACGTGCACACGTGGTGGGAGTCGAACCTCGGCTTGAACGTTAAGGCAGTGCAGGGAAAACAGGTTCCTCTGGAATGGACTGACACATCTGGGGGACTCTTGGAATGGTGGCACGACCCTGGAGTTCCTCTCGCCTTTCCTGTGGAGAGCGCCTCCTCTTGAGATGCGACGGGAACGCCGGGAATTCTTTCCCTACGAAACAGGGAAAGGATCCCTCATCTCGAGCTAGGAGGCGGAAACGGGGCTCCCCTGGATGTGTGCGGGACCCTCGTGCTTCCTCTCGAGTGGAGACGGGTATGTCGGGGAATTTCTTGAGTTGCAGGAAGGGTGTGAAGGACCCTTTGGAAGTTCCAGTGGTTAGATGTGATTAGCCTCGAGAACCCTCAGCGAAAATGGGCCTCATATCGCCTGGAGGGCAAAACCTCCTGGATTTTCTCGAGTTGCGGCAGGTGCTCTCGACTTACAACGGGGACCTCAGGGACCCGCTCTGTTGGCCTCTGGAAAGGCCAGTTCCCATGCGAGTTGCTCAGGGCCTCTCGGGATTCCTCTCCCGTCGATGCCGGGGCCTAAAACCTTGTGTGGAATCGGGCCCGGAACCAGAGGATTCCTCTCCAGTGCTGACATGGATCTTGGCGTACTTCTGGAATCTCCCCAGGGGAGTCAGTCCTCGTCTCGAATGCGGGCATGCACTTGCGCTTTCCTCCAGAGTGGTAAGAGCAGTGTCACGCAGTCCGCCGCGTGGATCAAAGGATCTACGGTTTTCCCTCGAGTCTTTCCCACGACTCTTTCCCACGAGGCTTTCCCACAGGGCTGTCCCACGTGCACACGTGGTGGGAGTCGATCCTCGGCTTGAACGTCAAGGCAGTGCAGGGAAAACAGGTTCCTCTGGAATGGACTGACACATCTGGGGGACTCTTGGAATGGTGGCACGACCCTGGAGTTCTTCTCGCCTTTTCTGTGGAGAGCGCCTCCTCTTGAAATGCGACGGGAACGCCGGGATTTCTTTCCCTACGAAACAGGGAAAGGATCCCTCATCTCGAGCTAGGAGGCGGAAACGGGGGCCCCTGGATGTGTGCGGGAACCTCGTGCCTCCTCTCGAGTGGAGACGGGTATGTCGGGGAACTTCTTGAGTTGCAGCAAGGGTGTGAAGGACCCTTTGGAAGTTCCAGTGGTTAGATGTGATTAGCCTCGAGAAGCCTCAGCGGAAATGGGCCTCATCTCGCCTGGAGGGCAAAACCTCCTGGATTTTCTCGAGTTGCGGCAGGTGCTCTCGACTTACGACGGGGCCCTCAGGGACCCGCTCTGGTGGCCTCAGGAAAGGCCAGTCCCCATGCGAGTTCCTCGGGGGCCTCTCGGGATTCCTCTGCCGTCGATGCTGGGGCCTGAGACCTTGTGTGGAGTCGGGACCGGAACCTGAGGATTCCTCTCCAGTGCTGACATGGATCTTGGGATACTTCTGGAGTCTCCCCAGGGGAGTCAGTCCTCGTCTCGAATGCGGGCATGCACTTGCGCTTTCCTCCAGAGCGGTAACAGCAGTGTCACGCAGTCCACCGCATGGATCAAAGAATCTATGGTTTTCCCTAGAGTCTTTCCCACGAGGCTTTCCCACGAGGCTTTCCCACAGGGCTGTCCCACGTGCACACGTGGTGGGAGTCGATCCTCGGCTTGAACGTCAAGGCAGTGCAGGGTAAACAGGTTCCTCTGGAATGGACTGACACATCTGGGGGACTCTTGGAATGGTGGCACGACCCTGGAGTTCCTCTCGCCTTTCCTGTGGAGAGCGCCTCCCCTGAGATGCGACGGGAACGCCGGGAATTCTTTCCCTACGAAACAGGGAAAGGATCCCTCATCTCGAGCTAGGAGGCGGAAACGGGGCTCCCCTGGATGTGTGCGGGACCCTCGTGCTTCCTCTCGAGT
The DNA here is from genome assembly GCF_042477335.2 of Ovis canadensis. Lineage (NCBI taxonomy): Eukaryota > Metazoa > Chordata > Mammalia > Artiodactyla > Bovidae > Ovis > Ovis canadensis. The sequence continues at coordinate 111,282,381 of NC_091247.1, read as the reverse complement.
GGAGACGGGTATGTCGGGGCACTTCTTGAGTTGCAGCAAGGATCTGAAGGACCCTTTGGAAGTTCCAGTGGTTAGATGTGATTAGCCTCCAGAAGCCTCAGCGGAAATGGGCCTCATCTCGCCTGGAGGGCAAAACCTCCTGGATTTTCTCGAGTTGCGGCAGGTGCTCTCGACTTACGACAGGGCCCTCAGGGACCCGCTCTGGTGGCCTCAGGAAAGGCCAGTCCCCATGCGAGTTCCTCGGGGCCTGTCGGGATTCCTCTCCCATCGATGCCAGGGCCTAAGACCTTGTGTGGAGTCGGGGCCGGAACCTGAGGATTCCTCTCCAGTGCTGACATGGATCTTGGGGTACTTCTGGAGTCTCCCCAGGGGAGTCAGTCCTCGTCTCGAGCGCGGGCATGCACTTGCGCTTTCCTCCAGAGCGGTAGCAGCAGTGTCACGCATTTCGCCGCGTGGATCAAAGGATCTATGGTTTTCCCTCGAGTCTTTCCCACGAGGCTTTCCCACGAGGCTTTCCCACAGGGCTGTCCCACGTGCACACGTGGTGGGAGTCGATCCTCCGCTTGAACGTCAAGGCAGTGCAGGGAAAACAGGTTCCTCTGGAATGGACTGACACATCCGGGGGACTCTTGGAATGTTGGCACGACCCTGGAGTTCCTCTCGCCTTTCCTGTGGAGAGCGCCTCCCCTGAGATGCGAAGGGAACGCCGGGAATTCTTTCCCTACGAAACAGGGAAAGAATCCCTCATCTCAAGCTAGGAGGCGGAAACGGGGCTCCCCTGCATGTGTGCGGGACCCTCGTGCTTCCTCTCGAGTGGAGACGTGTATGTCGGGGCACTTCTTCAGTTGCAGCAAGGTTGTGAAGGACCCTTTGGAAGTTCCAGTGGTTAGATGTGATTAACCTCGAGAAGCCTCAGCGGAAATGGGCCTCATCTCGCCTGGAGGGCAAAACCTCCTGGATTTTCTCGAGTTGCGGCAGGTGCTCTCGACTTACGACGGGGCCCTCAGGGACCCGCTCTGGTGGCCTCAGGAAAGGCCAGTCCCCATGCGAGTTCCTCGGGGGCCTCTCGGGATTCCTCTCCCGTCGATGCCGGGGCCTAAGACCTTGTGTGGAGTCGGGGCCGGAACCTGAGAATTCCTCTCCAGTGCTGACATGGATCTTGGGGTACTTCTGGAGTCTCCCCAGGGGAGTCAGTCCTCGTCTCGAATGCGGGCATGCACTTGCGCTTTCCTCCAGAGCGATAACAGCAGTGTCACGCAGTCCACCGCGTGGATCAAAGAATCTATGGTTTTCCCTCGAGTCTTTCCCACGAGGCTTTCCCACGAGGCTTTCCCACAGGGCTGTCCCAAGTGCACACGTGGTGGGAGTCGAACCTCGGCTTGAACGTCAAGGCAGTGCAGGGAAAACAGGTTCCTCTGGAATGGACTGACACATCTGGGGGACTCTTGGAATGGTGGCACGACCCTGGAGTTCCTCTCGCCTTTCCTGTGGAGAGCGCCTCCTCTTGAGATGCGATGGGAACGCCGGGAATTCTTTCCCTACGAAACAGGGAAAGGATCCCTCATCTCGAGCTAGGAGGCGGAAACGGGGCTCCCCTGGATGTGTGCGGGACCCTCGTGCTTCCTCTCGAGTGGAGACGGGTATGTCGGGGAACTTCTTGAGTTGCAGCAAGGGTGTGAAGGACCCTTTGGAAGTTCCAGTGGTTAGATGTGATTAGCCTCGAGAACCCTCAGCGGAAATGGGCCTCATATCGCCTGAAGGGAAAACCTCCTGGATTTTCTCGAGTTGCGGCAGGTGCTCTCGACTTACAACGGGGACCTCAGGGACCCGCTCTGTTGGCCTCTGGAAAGGCCAGTCTCCATGCGAGTTGCTCAGGGCCTCTCGGGATTCCTCTCCCGTCGATGCCGGGGCCTAAGACCTTGTGTGGAGTCGGGGCCTGAACCTGAGGATTCCTCTTCAGTGCTGACATGGATCTTGGGGTACTTCTGGAGTCTCCCCAGGGGAGTCAGTCCTCGTCTCGAATGCGGGCATGCACTTGCGCTTTCCTCCAGAGCGGTAAGAGCAGTGTCACGCAGTCCGCCGCGTGGATCAAAGGATCTATGGTTTTCCCTCGAGTCTTTCCCACGACTCTTTCCCACGAGGCTTTCCCACAGGGCTGTCCCAGGTGCACACGTGGTGGGAGTCGATCCTCGGCTTGAACGTCAAGGCAGTGCAGGGAAAACAGGTTCCTCTGGAATGGACTGACACATCTGGGGGACTCTTGGAATGGTGGCACGACCCTGGAGTTCTTCTCGCCTTTTCTGTGGAGAGCGCCTCCTCTTGAGATGCGACGGGAACGCCGGGAATTCTTTCCCTACGAAACAGGGAAAGGATCCCTCTTCTCGAGCTAGGAGGCGGAAACGGGGGACCCTGGATGTGTGCGGGAACCTCGTGCCTCCTCTCGAGTGGAGACGGGTATGTCGGGGAACTTCTTGAGTTGCAGCAAGGGTGTGAAGTACCCTTTGGAAGTTCCAGTGGTTAGATGTGATTAGCCTCGAGAAGCCTCAGCGGAAATGGGCCTCATCTCGCCTGGAGGGCAAAACCTCCTGGATTTTCTCGAGTTGCGGCAGGTGCTCTCGACTTACGACGGGGACCTCAGGGACCCACTCTGGTGGCCTCAGGAAAGGCCAGTCCCCATGCGAGTTCCTCGGGGGCCTCTCGGGATTCCTCTCCCGTCGATGCCGGGGCCTAAGACCTTGTGTGGAATCGGGCCCGGAACCTGAGGATTCCTCTCCAGTGCTGACATGGATCCTGGGGTACTTCTGGAGTCTCCCCAGGGGAGTCAGTCCTTGTCTCGAGCGCGGGCATGCACTTGCGCTTTCCTCCAGAGCCGTAGCAGCAGTGTCACACAGTCCGCCGCGTGGATCAAAGGATCTATGGTTTTCCCTCGAGTCTTTCCCACGAGGCTTTCCCACGAGGCTTTCCCACAGGGCTGTCCCACGTGCACACGTGGTGGGAGTCGATCCTCGGCTTGAACGTCAAGGCAGTGCAGGGGAAACAGGTTCCTCTGGAATGGACTGACACATCCGGGGGACTCTTGGAATGTTGGCACGACCCTGGAGTTCCTCTCGCCTTTCCTGTTGAGAGCGCATCCCCTGAGAAGCGACGGGAACGCCGGGAATTCTTTCCATACAAAACTGGGAAAGGATCCCTCATCTCGAGCTAGGAGGCGGAAACGGGGCTCCCCTGGATGTGTGCGGGACCCTCGTGCTTCCTCTCGAGTGGAGACGGGTATGTCGGGGAACTTCTTGAGTTGCAGCAAGGGTGTGAAGGAGCCTTTGGAAGTTCCAGTGGTTAGATGTGATTAGCCTCGAGAAGCCTCAGCGGAAATGGGCCTCATCTCGCCTGGAGGGCAAAACCTCCTGGATTTTCTCGAGTTGCGGCAGGTGCTCTCGACTTACGACGGGGCCCTCAGGGACCCGCTCTGGTGGCCTCAGGAAAGGCCAGTCCCCATGCGAGTTCCTCGGGGGCCTCTCGGGATTCCTCTGCCGTCGATGCTGGGGCCTAAGACCTTGTGTGGAGTCGGGGCCGGAACCTGAGGATTCCTCTCCAGTGCTGACATGGATCTTGGGGTACTTCTGGAGTCTCCCCAGGGGAGTCAGTCCTCGTCTCGCATGCGGGCATGCACTTGCGCTTTCCTCCAGAGCGGTAGCAGCAGTGTCACGCAGTCCACCGCATGGATCAAAGAATCTATGGTTTTCCCTCGAGTCTTTCGCACGATCCTTTCCCACGAGGCTTTCCCACAGGGCTGTCCCACGTGCACACGTGGTGGGAGTCGATCCTCGGCTTGAACTGCACATCTGGGGGACTCTTAGAATGGTGGCACGACCCAGGAGTTCCTCTCGCCTTTCCTGTTGAGAGCGCCTCCTCTTGAGATGCGACGGGAACGCCGGGAATTCTTTCCCTACGAAACAGGGAAAGGATCCCTCATCTCGAGCTAGGAGGCGGAAACCGGGCTCCCCTGGATGTGTGCGGGACTCTCGTGCTTCCTCTCGAGTGGAGACGGGTACGTCGGGGAACTTCTTGAGTTGCAGCAAGGGTGTGAAGGACCCTTTGGAATTTCCAGTGGTCAGATGTGATTAGCCTCCAGAAGCCTCAGCGGAAACTGGCCTCATCTCGAATGGAGGGCAAAACCTCCTAGATATTCTCGAGTTGTGGCAGGTGCTCTCGACTTACGACGGGGACCTCAGGGACCCGCTCTGGTGGCCTCAGGAAAGGCCAGTCCCCATGCGAGTTCCTCGGGGGCCTCTCGGGATTCCTCCCCATCGATGCCGGGGCCTAAGACCTTGTGTGGGGTCGGGGCCGGAACCTGAGGATTCCTCTCCAGTGCTGACATGGATCTTGGGGTACTTCTGGAGTCTCCCCAGGGGAGTCAGTCCTCGTCTCGCATGCGGGCATGCACTTGCGCTTTCCTCCAGAGCGGTAGCAGCAGTGTCACGCAGTCAGACGCGTGGATCAAAGGATCTATGGTTTTCCCTCGATTCTTTCCCACGAGTCTTTCCCACGAGGCTTTCCCACAGGGCTGTCCCACGTGCACACGTGGTGGGAGTCGATCCTCAGCTTGAACGTCAAGGCAGTGCAGGGAAAACAGGTTCCTCTGGAATGGACTGACACATCCGGGGGACTCTTGGAATGGTGGCACCACCCTGGTGTTCCTCTCGCCTTTCCTGTGGAGAGCGCCTCCTCTTGAGATGCGACGGGAACGCCGGGAATTCTTTCCCTACGAAACAGGGAAAGGATCCTTCATCTCGAGCTAGGAGGCGGAAACGGGCCTCCCCTGGATGTGTGCGGGACCCTCGTGCTTCCTCTCGAGTGGAGACGGGTATGTCGGGGAACTTCTTGAGTTGCAGCAAGGGTGTGAAGGACCCTTTGGAAGTTCCAGTGGTTAGATGTGATTAGACTCGAGAAGCCTCAGCGGAAATGGGCCTCATCTCGCCTGGAGGGCATAACCTCCTGGATTTTCTCGAGTTGCGGCAGGTGCTCTTGACTTACGACGGGGACCTCAGGGACCCGCTCTGGTGGCCTCAGGAAAGGCCAGTCCCTGTGCGAGTTCCTCGGGGGCCTCTCGGGATTCCTCTGCCGTCGATGCCGGGGCCTAAGACCTTGTGTGGAGTCGGGGCCGGAACCTGAGGATTCCTCTCCAGTGCTGACATGGATCTTGGGGTACTTCTTGAGTCTCCCCAGGGGAGTCAGTCCTCGTCTCGAATGCGGGCATGCACTTGCGCTTTCCTCCAGAGCGGTAGCAGCAGTGTCACGCAGTCCGCCGCGTGGATCAAAGGATCTATGGTTTTCCCTCGAGTCTTTCCCACGAGGCTTTCCCACGAGGCTTTCCCACAGGGCTGTCCCACGTGCACACGTGGTGGGAGTCGATCCTCGGCTTGAACGTCAAGGCAGTGCAGGGAAAACAGGTTCCTCTGGAATATACTCACACATCTGGGGGACTCTTGGAATTCTGGCACGACCCTGGAGTTCCTCTCGCCTTTCCTGTGGAGAGCGCCTCCTCTTGAGATGCGACGGGAACGCCGGGAATTCTTTCCCTACGAAACAGGGAAAGGATCCCTCATCTCGAGCTAGGAGGCGGAAACGGTGCTCCCCTCGATGTGTGCGGGACTCTCGTGCTTCCTCTCGAGTGGAGACGGGTATGTCGGGGAACTTCTTGAGTTGCAGCAAGGGTGTGAAGGACCCTTTGGATGTTCCAGTGGTTAGATGTGATTAGCCTCGAGAAGCCTCATCGGAAATGGGCCTCATCTCGCCTGGAGGGCAAATCTCCTGGATTTTCTCTAGTTGCGGCAGGTGCTCTCGACTTACGACGGGGACCTCAGGGACCAGCTCTGGTGGCCTCAGGAAAGGCCAGTCCCCATGCGAGTTCCTCGGGGTCCTCTCGGGATTCCTCCCCATCGATGCCGGGCCTAAGACCTTGTGTGGAGTCGGGGCCGGAACCTGAGGATTCCTCTCCAGTGCTGCCATGGATCTTGGGGTACTTCTGGAGTCTCCCCAGGGGAGTCAGTCCTCGTCTCGAATGCGGGCATGCACTTGCGCTTTCCTCCAGAGCGGTAGCAGCAGTGTCACGCAGTCCGCCGCGTGGATCAAAGGATCTATGGTTTTCCCTCGAGTCTTTCCCACGAGGCTTTCCCATGAGGCTTTCCCACAGGGCTGTCCCACGTGCACACGTGGTGGGAGTCGATCCTCGGCTTGAACGTCAAGGCAGTGCAGGGAAAACAGGTTCCTCTGGAATGGACTGACACATCTGGGGGACTCCTGGAATGGTGGCACGACCCTGGAGTTCCTCTCGCCTTTCCTGTGGAGAGCGCCTTCTCTTGAGATGTGACGGGAACGCCGGGAATTCTTTCCCTACGAAACAGGGAAAGGATCCCTCATCTCGAGCTAGGAGGCGGAAACGGGGCTCCCCTGGATGTGTGCGGGACCCTCGTGCTTCCTCTCGAGTGGAGACGGGTATGTCGGGGAACTTCTTGAGTTGCAGCAAGGGTGTGAAGGACCCTTTGGAAGTTCCAGTGGTTAGATGTGATTAGCCTCGAGAAGCCTCAGCGGAAATGGGCCTCATCTCGCCTGGAGGGCAAAACCTCCTGGATTTTCTCGAGTTGCGGCAGGTGCTCTCGACGTACGACGGGGACCTCAGGGACCCGCTCTGGTGGCCTCAGGAAAGGCCAGTCCCCATGTGAGTTCCTCGGGGCCATCTCAGGATTCCTCTCCCGTCGATGCCGGGGCCTAAGACCTTGTGTGGACTCGGGGCCGGAACCTGAGGATTCCTCTCCAGTGCTGACATGGAGTTTGGGGTACTTCTGGAGTCTCCCCAGGGGAGTCAGTCCTCATCTCGAATGCGGGCATGCACTTGCACTTTCCTCCAGAGCGGTAGCAGCTGTGTCACGCAGTCTGCCGCGTGGATCAAAGGATCTATGTTTTTCCCTCGAGTCTTTCCCACGAGGCTTTCCCACGAGGCTTTCCCACAGGGCTGTCCCACGTGCACACGTGGTGGGAGTCGATCGTCGGCTTGAACGTCAAGGCAGTGCAGGGAAAACAGGTTCCTCTGGAATGGACTGACACATCTGGGGGACTCTTGGAATGGTGGCACGACCCTGGAGTTCCTCTCGCCTTTCCTGTGGAGAGCGCCTCCTCTTGAGATGCGCCGGGAACGCCGGGAATTCTTTCCCTTCGAAACAGGGAAAGGATCCTTCATCTCTAGCTAGGAGGCGGAAACGGGCCTCCCCTGGATGTGTGCGTGACCCTCGTGCTTCCTCTCGAGTGGAGACGCGTATGTCGGGGAACTTCTTGAGTTGCAGCAAGGGTGTGAAGAACCCTTTGGAAGTTCCAGTGGTTAGATGTGATTAGCCTCGAGAAGCCTCAGCGGAAATGGGCCTCATCTCGCCTGAAGGGCAAAACCTCCTGGATTTTCTCGAGTTGCGGCAGGTGCTCTCGACTTACGACGGGGACCTCAGGGACCCGCTCTGGTGGCCTCAGGAAATGCCAGTCCCCATGCGAGTTCCTCGGGGGCCTCTCAGGATTCCTCTCCCGTCGATGCCGGGGCCTAAGACCTTGTGTGGAATCGGGGCCGGAACCTGAGGATTCCTCTCCAGTGCTGACATGGATCTTGGGGTACTTCTGGAGTCTCCCCAGGGGAGGCAGTCCTCGTCTCGAATGCGGGCATGCACTTGCGCTTTCCTCCAGAGCGGTAGCAGCAGTATCACGCAGTCCACCGCGTGGATCAAAGAATCTATGTTTTTCCCTCGAGTCTTTCCCCGAGGCTTTCCCACGAGGCTTTCCCACAGGGCTGTCCCACGTGCACACGTGGTGGGAGTCGATCCTCGGCTTGAACGTCAAGGCAGTGCAGGGAAAACAGGTTCCTCTGGAATGGACTGACACATCTGCGAGACTCTTGGAATGTTGGCACGACCCTGAAGTTCCTCTCGCCTTTCCTGTGGAGAGCGCCTCCTCTTGAGATGTGACGGGTACGCCGGGAATTCTTTCCCTACGAAACAGGGAAAGGATCTCTCATCTCGAGCTAGGAGGCGGAAACGGGGCTCCCCTGGATGTGTGCGGGACTCTCGTGCTTCCTCTCGAGTGGAGACGGGTATGTCGGGGAACTTCTTGAGTTGCAGCAAGGGTGTGAAGGACCCTTTGGAAGTTCCAGTGGTTAGATGTGATTAGCCACGAGAAGCCTCAGCGGAAATGGGCCTCATCTCGCCTGGAGGGCAAAACCTCCTGGATTTTCTCGAGTTGCGGCAGGTGCTCTCGACTTATGACGGGGACCTCAGGGACCCGCTGTGGTGGCCTCAGGAAAGGCCAGTCCCCATGCGAGTTCCTCGGGGGCCTCTCGGGATTCCTCTCCCGTCGATGCCGGGGCCTAAGACCTTGTGTGGAGTCGGGGCCGGAACCTGAGGATTCCTCTCCAGTGCTGACATGGATCTTGGGGTATTTCTGGAGTCTCCCCAGGGGAGTCAGTCCTCGTCTCGAATGCGGGCATGCACTTGCGCTTTCCTCCAGAGCGGTAGCAGCAGTGTCACGCAGTCCACCACGTGGATTAAAGAATCTATGGTTTTCCCTCGAGTCTTTCCCACGAGGCTTTCCCACGAGGCTTTCCCACAGGGCTGTCCCACGTGCACACGTGGTGGGAGTCGATCCTCGGCTTGAACGTCAAGGCAGTGCAGGGAAAACAGGTTCCTCTGGAATGGACTGACACATCTGGGGGACTCTTGGAATGGTGGCACGACCCTGGAGTTCCTCTCGCCTTTCCAGTGGAGAGCGCCTCCTCTTGAGATGCGACGGGAACGCCGGGAATTCTTTCCCTACGAAACAGGGAAAGGATCCTTCATCTCGGGCTAGGAGGCGGAAACGGGCCTCCCCTGGATGTGTGCGGGACCCTCGTGCTTCCTCTCGAGTGGAGACGGGTATGTCGGGGAACTTCTTGAGTTGCAGCAAGGGTGTGAAGGACCCTTTGGAAGTTCCAGTGGTTAGATGTGATTAGCCTCGAGAAGCCTCAGCGGAAATGGGCCTCATCTCCCCTGGAGGGCAAAACCTCCTGGATTTTCTCGAATTGCGGCAGGTGCTCTCGACTTACGACGGGGACCTCAGGGACCCGCTCTGGTGGCCTCAGGAAAGGCCAGTCCCCATGCGAATTACTCGGGGCCTGTCTGGATTCCTCTCCCGTCGATGCCGGGGCCCAAGACTTTGTGTGGAGTCGGGGCCGGAACCTGAGGATTCCTCTCCAGTGCTGACATGGATCTTGGGGTACTTCTGGAGTCTCCCCAGGGGAGTCAGTCCTCGTCTCGAATGCGGGCATGCACTTGCGCTTTCCTCCAGAGCGGTAGCAGCAGTGTCACGCAATCCGCCGCGTGGATCAAAGGATCTATGGTTTTCCCTCGAGTCTTTCCCACGAGGCTTTCCCACGAGGCTTTCCCACGAGGCTTTCCCACAGGGCTGTCCCACGTGCACACGTGGTGGGAGTCGATCCTCGGCTTGAACGTCAAGGCAGTGCAGGGAAAACAGGTTCCTCTGGAATGGACTGACATATCTGGGGGACTCTTGGAATGGTGGCACGACCCTGGAGTTCCTCTCGCCTTTCCTGTGGAGAGCGCCTCCTCTTGAGATGCGACGGGAACGCCGGGAATTCTTTCCTTACGAAACAGGGAAAGGATCCCTCATCTCGAGCTAGGAGGCGGAAATGGGGCTCCCCTGGAGGTGTGCGGGACCCTCGTGCTTCCTCTCGAGTGGAGACGGGTAGTCGGGGAACTTCTTGAGTTGCAGCAAGGGTGTGAAGGACCCTTTGGAAGTTCCAGTGGTTAGATGTGATTAGCCACGAGAAGCCTCAGCGGAAATGGGCCTCATCTCGCCTGGAGGGCAAAACCTCCTGGATTTTCTCGAGTTGCGGCAGGTGCTCTCGACTTACGACGGGGACCTCAGGGACCCGCTCTGGTGGCCTCAGGAAAGGCCAGTCCCCATGCGAGTTACTCGGGGCCTGTCGGGATTCCTCTCCCGTCGATGCCGGGGCCTAAGACCTTGTGTGGAGTCGGGGCCGGAACCTGAGGATTCCTCTCCAGTGCTGACATGCATCTTGGGGTACTGCTGGAGTCTCCCCAGGGGAGTCAGTTCTCGTCTCGACTGCGGGAATGCACTTGCGCTTTCCTCCAGAGCGGTAGCAGCAGTGTCACGCAGTCCGCCGCGTGGATCAAAGAATCTATGGTTTTCCCTCGAGTCTTTCCCCGAGGCTTTCCCACGAGGCTTTCCCACAGGGTTGTCCCACGTGCACACGTGGTGGGAGTCGATCCTCGGCTTGAACGTCAAGGCAGTGCAGGGAAAACAGGTTCCTCTGGAATGGACTGACACATCTGCGGGACTCTTGGAATGGTGGCACGACCCTGAAGTTCCTCTTGCCTTTCCTGTGGAGAGCGCCTCCTCTTGAGATGGGACGGGAACGCCGGGAATTCTTTCCCTACGAAACAGGGAAAGGATCCCTCATCTCGTGTAGGAGGCGGAAACTGGTCTCCCCTGGATGTGTGTGGGACCCTCGTGCCTCCTCTCGAGTGGAGACGGGTATGTCGGGGAACTTCTTGAGTTGCAGCAAGGGTGTGAAGGACCCTTTGGAAGTTCCAGTGGTTAGATGTGATTAGCCTCGAGAAGCCTCAGCGGAAATGGCCCTCATCTCGCCTGGAGGGCAAAATCTCCTGGATTTTCTCGAGTTGCGGCAGGTGCTCGAGACGACTGGGACCTCAGGGACCCACTCTGGTGGCCTCAGGAAAGGCCAGTCCCCATGCGAGATCCTCGGGGGATTCTCGGGATTCCTCCCCATCGATGCCGGGGCCTAAGACCTTGTGTGGAGCCGGGGCCGGAACCTGAGGATTCCTCTCCAGTGCTGACATGCATCTTGGGGTACTGCTGGAGTCTCCCCAGGGGAGTCAGTCCTTGTCTCGAATGCGGCATGCACTTGCGCTTTCCTCCAGAGCGGTAGCAGCAGTGTCACGCAGTCCACAGAGTGGATCAAAGGATCTATGGTTTTCCCTCGAGTCTTTCCCACGAGGCTTTCCCACGAGGCTTTCCCATGAGGCTTTCCCACAGGGCTGTCACACGTGAACACGTGGTCGGAGTCGATCCTCGGCTTGAACGTGAAGGCACTGCAGGGAAAACAGGTTCCTCTGGAATGAACTGACACATCTGGGGTCTCTTGGAATGGTGGCACGACCCTGGAGTTCCTCTCGCCTTTCCTGTGGAGAGCGCCTCCTCTTGAGATGCGACGGGAACGCCGGGAATTCTTTCCCTACGAAACAGGGAAAGGATCCCTCATCTCGAGCTAGTAGGCGGATACGGGGCTCCCCTGGATGTGTGCGGGACCCTCGTGCTTCCTCTCGAGTGGAGACGGGTATGTCGGGGAACTTCTTGAGTTGCAGCAAGGGTGTGAAGGACCCTTTGGAAGTTCCAGTGGTTAGATGTGATTAGCCTCGAGAAGCCTCAGCGGAAATGGGCCTCATCTCGCCTGGAGGGCAAAACCTCCTGGATTTTCTCGAGTTGCGGCAGGTGCTCTCGACTTACGATGGGGACCTCAGCGACCGGCTCTGGTGGCCTCAGGAAAGGCCAGTCCCCATGCGAGTTCCTCGGGGGCCTGTCGGGATTCCTCTCCCGACGTTGCCGGGGCCTAAGACCTTGTGTGGAATCGGGGCCGGAACCTGAGGATTCCTCTCCAGTGCTGACATGGATCTTGGGGTACTTCTGGAGTCTGCCCAGGGGAGTCAGTCCTCGTCTCGAATGCGGGCATGCAATTGCGCTTTCCTCCAGAGCGGTAGCAGCAGTGTCACGCAGTCCGCCGCGTGGATCAAAGGATCTATGGTTTTCCCTCGAGTCTTTCCCACGAGGCTTTCCCACGAGGCTTTCCCACGAGGCTTTCCCACAGGGCTGTCCCACGTGCACACGTGGTGGGAGTCGATCCTCGGCTTGAACGTCAAGGCAGTGCAGGGAAAACAGGTTCCTCTGGAATGGACTGACATATCTGGGGGACTCTTGGAATGGTGGAACGACCCTGGAGTTCCTCTCGCCTTTCCTGTGGAGAGCGCCTCCTCTTGAGATGCGACGGGAACGCCGGGAATTCTTTCCCTACGAAACAGGGAAAGGATCCCTCATCTCGAGCTAGGAGGCGGAAACGGGGCTCCCCTGGATGTGTGCGGGACCCTCGTGCTTCCTCTCGAGTGGAGACGGGTATGTCGGGGAACTTCTTGAGTTGCAGCAAGGGTGTGAAGGAACCTTTGGAAGTTCCAGTGGTTTCATGTGATTAGCCTCGAGAAGCCTCAGCGGAAATGGGCCTCATCTCGCCTGGAGGGCAAAATCTCCTGGATTTTCTCAAGTTGCGGCAGGTGCTCTCGACTTACGAAGGGGCCCTCTGGTACCCGCTCTGGTGGCCTCAGGAAAGGCCTTTCCCCATGCTATTTCCTCGGGGGCCTCTCGGGATTCCTCCCCCGTCGTTGCCGGTGCCTAAGACCTTGTGAGGAATCGGGGCCGGAACCTGAGGATTCCTCTCCAGTGCTGACATAGATCTTGGGGTACTTCTGGAGTCTCCCCAGGGAAGTCAGTCCTCGTCTCGAATGCGGGCATGCACTTGCGCTTTCCTCCAGAGCGGTAGCAGCAGTGTCACGCAGTCCGCCGCGTGGATCAAAGAATCTATGGTTTTCCCTCGAGTCTTTCCCCGAGGCTTTCCCACGAGGCTTTCCCTCAGGGCTGTCCCACGTGCACACGTGGTGGGAGTCGATCCTCGGCTTGAACGTCAAGGCAGTGCAGGGAAAACAGATTCCTCTGGAATGGAATGACACATCTGCGGGACTCTTGGAATGGTGGCACGAGCCTGGAGTTCCTCTCGCCTTTCCTGTGGAGAGCGCCTCCTCTTGAGATGCGACGGGAACGCCGGGAATTCTTTCCTTACGAAACAGGGAAAGGATCCCTCATCTCGAGCTAGGAGGCGGAAATGGGGCTCCCCTGGAGGTGTGCGGGACCCTCGTGCTTCCTCTCGAGTGGAGACGGGTAGTCGGGGAACTTCTTGAGTTGCAGGAAGGGTGTGAAGTACCCTTTGGAAGTTCCAGGGGTTAGATGTGATTAGCCTCGAGAAGCCTCAGCGGAAATGGGCCTCATCTCGCCTGGAGGGCAAAACCTCCTGCATTTTCTCGAGTTGCGGCAGGTGCTCTCGACTTACGACGGGGACCTCAGGGACCCGCTCTGGTGGTCTCAGGAAAGGCCAGTCCCCATGCGAGTTACTCGGGGCCTGTCGGGATTCCTCTCCCGTCGATGCCGGGGCCTAAGACCTTGTGTGGAGTCGGGGCCGGAACCTGAGGATTCCTCTCCAGTGCTGACATGCATCTTGGGGTACTGCTGGAGTCTCCCCAGGGGAGTCAGTTCTCGTCTCGAATGCGGGCATGCACTTGCGCTTTCCTCCAGAGCGGTAGCAGCAGTGTCACGCAGTCCGCCGCGTGGATCAAAGAATCTATGGTTTTCCCTCGAGTCTTTCCCCGAGGCTTTCCCACGAGGCTTTCCCACAGGGTTGTCCCACGTGCACACGTGGTGGGAGTCGATCCTCGGCTTGAACGTCAAGGCAGTGCAGGGAAAACAGGTTCCTCTGGAATGGACTGACACATCTGCGGGACTCTTGGAATGGTGGCACGACCCTGAAGTTCCTCTTGCCTTTCCTGTGGAGAGCGCCTCCTCTTGAGATGGGACGGGAACGCCGGGAATTCTTTCCCTACGAAACAGGGAAAGGATCCCTCATCTCGTGTAGGAGGCGGAAACGGGGCTCCCCTGGATGTGTGTGGGACCCTCGTGCCTCCTCTCGAGTGGAGACGGGTATGTCGGGGAACTTCTTGAGTTGCAGCAAGGGTGTGAAGGACCCTTTGGAAATTCCAGTGGTTAGATGTGATTAGCCTCGAGAAGCCTCAGCGGAAATGGCCCTCATCTCGCCTGGAGGGCAAAATCTCCTGGATTTTCTCGAGTTGCGGCAGGTGCTCGAGACGACTGGGACCTCAGGGACCCACTCTGGTGGCCTCAGGAAAGGCCAGTCCCCATGCGAGATCCTCGGGGGATTCTCGGGATTCCTCCCCATCGATGCCGGGGCCTAAGACCTTGTGTGGAGCCGGGGCCGGAACCTGAGGATTCCTCTCCAGTGCTGACATGCATCTTGGGGTACTGCTGGAGTCTCCCCAGGGGAGTCAGTCCTTGTCTCGAATGCGGCATGCACTTGCGCTTTCCTCCAGAGCGGTAGCAGCAGTGTCACGCAGTCCACAGAGTGGATCAAAGGATCTATGGTTTTCCCTCGAGTCTTTCCCACGAGGCTTTCCCACGAGGCTTTCCCATGAGGCTTTCCCAAAGGGCTGTCCCACGTGAACACGTGGTCGGAGTCGATCCTCGGCTTGAACGTGAAGGCACTGCAGGGAAAACAGGTTCCTCTGGAATGAACTGACACATCTGGAGTCTCTTGGAATGGTGGCACGACCCTGGAGTTCCTCTCGCCTTTCCTGTGGAGAGCGCCTCCTCTTGAGATGCGACGGGAACGCCGGGAATTCTTTCCCTACGAAACAGGGAAAGGATCCCTCATCTCGAGCTAGGATGCGGAAACGGGGCTCCCCTGGATGTGTGCGGGACCCTCGTGCTTCCTCTCGAGTGGAGACGGGCATGTCGGGGAACTTCTTGAGTTGCAGCAAGGGTGTGAAGGACCCTTTGGAAGTTCCAGTGGTTAGATATGATTAGCCTGGAGAAGCCTCAGCGGAAATGGGCCTCATCTCGCCTGGAGGGCAAAACCTCCTGGATTTTCTCGAGTTGCGGCAGGTGCTCTCGACTTAGGATGGGGCCCTCAGGGACCCGCTCTGGTGGCCTCAGGAAAGGCCAGTCCCCATGCGAGTTCCTCGGGGGCCTCTCGGGATTCCTCTCCCGTCGTTGCCGGGGCCTAAGACCTTGTGTGGAATCGGGGCCGGAACCTGAGGATTCCTCTCCAGTGCTGACATGGATCTTGGGGTACTTCTGGAGTCTCCCCAGGGGAGTCAGTCCTCGTCTCGAATGCGGGCATGCCCTTGCGCTTTCCTCCAGAGCGGTAGCAGCAGTGTCACGCAGTCCGCCGCGTGGATCAAAGGATCTATGGTTTTCCCTCGAGTCTTTCCCACGAGGCTTTCCCACGAGGCTTTCCCACGAGGCTTTCCCACAGGGCTGTCCCACGTGCACACGTGGTGCGAGTCGATCCTCGGCTTGAACGTCAAGGCAGTGCAGGGAAAAAAGGTTCCTCTGGAATGGACTGACATATCTGGGGGACTCTTGGAATGGTGGAACGACCCTGGAGTTCCTCTCGCCTTTCCTGTGGAGAGCGCCTCCTCTTGAGATGCGACGGGAACGCCGGGAATTCTTTCCCTACGAAACAGGGAAAGGATCCCTCATCTCGAGCTAGGAGGCTGAAACGGGCCTCCCCTGGATGTGTGCGGGACCCTCGTGCTTCCTCTCGAGTGGAGACGGGTATGTCGGGGAACTTCTTGAGTTGCAGCAAGGGTGTGAAGGACCCTTTGGAAGTTCCAGTGGTTAGATGTGATTAGCCTCGAGAAGCCACAGCGGAAATGGGCCTCATCTCGCCTGGAGGGCAAAACCTCCTGGATTTTCTCGAGTTGCTGCAGGTGCTCTCAACTTACGACGGGGCCCTCAGGGACCCGCTCAGGTGGCCTCAGGAAAGGCCAGTCCCCATGTGAGTTACTCGGGGCCTGTCGGGATTCCTCTCCCTTCGATGCCGGGGCTAAGACCTTGTGTGGAGTCGGGGCCGGAACCTGAGGATTCCTCTCCAGTGCTGACATGGATCTTGGGGTACTTCTGGAGTCTCCCCAGGGGAGTCAGTCCTCGTCTCGAATGCGGGCATGCACTTGCGCTTTCCTCCAGAGCGGTAGCAGCAGTGTCACGCATTCCGCCGCGTGGATCAAAGGATCTATGGTTTTCCCTCGAGTCTTTCCCACGAGGCTTTCATACGAGGCTTTCCCACAGGGCTGTCCCACGTGCACATGTGGTGGGAGTCGATCCTCGGCTTGAACGTCAAGGCAGTGCAGGGAAAACAGGTTCCTCTGGAATGGACTGACACATCTGGGGGACTCTTGGAATGGTGGCACGACCCTGGAGTTCCTCTCGCCTTTCCTGTGGAGAGCGCCTCCTCTTGAGATGCGACGGGAACGCCGGGAATTCTTTCCCTACGAAACAGGGAAAGGATCCCTCATCTCGAGATAGGAGGCGGAAACGGGCCTCCCCTGGATGTGTGTGGGACCCTCGTGCTTCCTCTCGAGTGGAGACGGGTATGTCGGGGAACTTCTTGAGTTGCAGCAAGGGTGTGAAGGACCCTTTGGAAGTTCCAGTGGTTAGATGTGATTAGCCTCGAGAAGCCTCAGCGGAAATGGGCCTCATCTCGCCTGGAGGGCAAAACCTCCTGGATTTTCTCTAGTTGCGGCAGGTGCTCTCGACTTACGACGGGGACCTCAGAGACCCGCTCTGGTGGCCTCAGGAAAGGCCAGTCCCCATGCGAGTTCTTCGGGGGCCTCTCGGGATTCCTCTCCCGTCGATGCCGGGGCCTAAGACCTTGTGTGGAGTCGGGGCAGGAACCTGAGGATTCCTCTCCAGTGCTGACATGGATCTTGGGGTACTTCTGGAGTCTCCCCAGGGGAGTCAGTCCTCGTCTCAAATGCGGGCATGCACTTGTGCTTTCCTCCAGAGCGGTAGCAGCAGTGTCACTCAGTCCGCCACGTCGATCAAAGGATCTATGATTTTCCCTCGAGGCTTTCCCACGAGGCTTTCCCACAGGGCTGTCCCACGTGCACACGTGGTGGGAGTCGATCCTCGGCTTGAACGTCAAGGCAGTGCAGGGAAAACAGGTTCCTCTGGAATGGACTGACATATCTGGGGGACTCTTGGAATGGTGGAACGACCCTGGAGTTCCTCTCGCCTTTCCTGTGGAGAGCGCCTCCTCTTGAGATGCGACGGGAACGCCGGGAATTCTTTCCCTACGAAACAGGGAAAGGATCCCTCATCTCGAGCTAGGAGGCTGAAACGGGCCTCCCCTGGATGTGTGCGGGACCCTCGTGCTTCCTCTCGAGTGGAGACGGGTATGTCGGGGAACTTCTTGAGTTGCAGCAAGGGTGTGAAGGACCCTTTGGAAGTTCCAGCAGTTAGATGTGATTAGCCTCGAGAAGCCACAGCGGAAATGGGCCTCATCTCGCCTGGAGGGCAAAACCTCCTGGAGTTTCTCGAGTTGCTGCAGGTGCTCTCGACTTACGACGGGGCCCTCAGGGACCCGCTCAGGTGGCCTCAGGAAAGGCCAGTCCCCATGTGAGTTACTCGGGGCCTGTCGGGATTCCTCTCCCTTCGATGCCGGGGCTAAGACCTTGTGTGGAGTCGGGGCCGGAACCTGAGGATTCCTCTCCAGTGCTGACATGGATCTTGGGGTACTTCTGGAGTCTCCCCAGGGGAGTCAGTCCTCGTCTCGAATGCGGGCATGCACTTGCGCTTTCCTCCAGAGCGGTAGCAGCAGTGTCACGCATTCCGCCGCGTGGATCAAAGGATCTATGGTTTTCCCTCGAGTCTTTCCCACGAGGCTTTCATACGAGGCTTTCCCACAGGGCTGTCCCACGTGCACATGTGGTGGGAGTCGATCCTCGGCTTGAACGTCAAGGCAGTGCAGGGAAAACAGGTTCCTCTGGAATGGACTGACACATCTGGGGGACTCTTGGAATGGTGGCACGACCCTGGAGTTCCTCTCGCCTTTCCTGTGGAGAGCGCCTCCTCTTGAGATGCGACGGGAACGCCGGGATTTCTTTCCCTACGAAACAGGGAAAGGATCCCTCATCTCGAGCTAGGAGGCGGAAACGGGGCTCCCCTGGATGTGTGCGGGACGCTCGTGCTTCCTCTCGAGTGGAGACGGGTATGTCGGGGAACTTCTTGAGTTGCAGCAAGGGTGTGAAGGACCCGTTGGAAGTTCCAGTGGTTAGATGTGATTAGCCTCGAGAAGCTTCAGCGGAAATGGTCCTCATCTCGCTGGAGGGCAAAACCTCCTGGATTTTCTCGAGTTGCGGCAGGTGCTCTCGACTTACGACGGGGCCCTCAGGGACCCGCTCTGGTGGCCTCAGGAAAGGCCAGTCCCTATGCGAGTTCCTCGGGGGCCTCTCGGGATTCCTCTGCCGTCGATGCTGGGGCCTAAGACCTTGTGTGGAGTCAGGGCCGGAACGTGAGGATTCCTCTCCAGTGCTGACATGGATCTTGGGGTACTTCTGGAGTCTCCCCAGGGGAGTCAGTCCTCGTCTCGAATGCGGGCATGCACTTCCGCTTTCCTCCAGAGCCGTAGCAGCAGTGTCACGCAGTCCGCCGCGTGGATCAAAGGATCTATGGTTTTCCCTCGAGTCTTTCCCACGAGGCTTTCCCACGAGGCTTTCCCACAGGGCTGTCCCACGTGCACACGTGGTGGGAGTCGATCCTCGGCTTGAATTGCACATCTGGGGGACTCTTGGAATGGTGGCACGACCCAGGAGTTCCTCTCGCCTTTCCTGTTGAGAGCGCCTCCTCTTGAGATGCGACGGGAACGCCGGGAATTCTTTCCCTACGAAACAGGGAAAGGATCCCTCATCTCGAGCTATGAGGCGGAAACGGGGCTCCCCTGGATGTGTGCGGGACCCTCGTGCTTCCTCTCGAGTGGAGACGGGTACGTCGGGGAACTTCTTGAGTTGCAGCAAGGGTGTGAAGGACCCTTTGGAATTTCCAGTGGTTAGATGTGATTAGCCTCGAGAAGCCTCAGCGGAAACTGGCCTCATCTCGCCTGGAGGGCAAAACCTCCTAGATATTCTCGAGTTGTGGCAGGTGCTCTCGACTTACGACGGGGACCTCAGGGACCCGCTCTGGTGGCCTCAGGAAAGGCCAGTCCCCATGCGAGTTCCTCGGGGGCCTCTCGGGATTCCTCCCCATCGATGCCGGGGCCTAAGACCTTGTGTGGGGTCGGGGCCGGAACCTGAGGATTCCTCTCCAGTGCTGACATGGACCTTGGGGTACTTCTGAAGTCTCCCCAGGGGAGTCAGTCCTTGTCTCGAATGCGGGCATGCACTTGCGCTTTCCTCCAGAGTGGTAGCAGCAGTGTCACGCATTCCGCCGCGTGGATCAAAGGATCTATGGTTTTCCCTCGAGTCTTTCCCACGAGGCTTTCCCACAGGGCTGTCCCACGTGCACACGTGGTGGGAGTCGATGCTCAGCTTGAACGTCAAGACAGTGCAGGAAAAACAGTTTCCTCTGGAATGGACTGACACATCTGGGGGACTCTTGGAATGGTGGCACGACCCTGGAGATCCTCTCGCCTTTCCTGTGGAGAGCGCCTCCCCTGAGATGCGACGGGAACCCCGGGAATTCTTTCCCTACGAAACAGGGAAAGGATCCCTCATCTCGAGCTAGGAGGCGCAAACGGGGCTCCCCTGGATGTGTGCGGGACCTTCGTGCTTCCTCTCGAGTGGAGACGGGTATGTCGGGGAACTTCTTGAGTTGCAGCAAGGGTGTGAAGGACCCTTTGGAAGTTCCAGTGGTTAGATTTGATTAGCCTCGAGAAGCCTAAGCGGAAATGGGCCTCATCTCGCCTGGAGGGCAAAACCTCCTGGATTTTCTCGAGTTGCGGCAGGTGCTCTCGACTTACGACGGGGACCTCAGGGACCCGCTCTGGTGGCCTCAGGAAAGGCCAGTCCCCATGCGAGTTCCTCGGGGGCCTCTCGCGATTCCTCTCCCGTCGATGCCGGGGCCTAAGACCTTGTGTGGATTCGGGGCCGGAACCTGAGGATTCCTCTCCAGTGCTGACATGGATATTGGGGTACTTCTGGAGTCTCCCCAGGGGAGTCAGTCCTCGTCTCGTATGCGGGCATGCACTTGCGCTTTCCTCCAGAGCGGTAGCAGCAGTGTCACGTAGTCCGCCGCGTGGATCAAAGGATCTATGGTTTTCCCTAGAGTCTTTCCCAGGAGGCTTTCACACGAGGCTTTCCACAGGGCTGTCCCACGTGCACACGTGGTGGGAGTCGATCCTCGGCTTGAACGTCAAGGCAGTGCAGGGAATACAGGTTCCTCTGGAATGAACTGACACATCTGGGGGACTCTTGGAATGGTGGCACGACCCTGGAGTTCCTCTCGCCTTTCCTGTGGAGAGCGCCTCCTCTTGAGATGCGACGGGAACGCCGGGAATTCTTTCCCTACGAAACAGGGAAAGGATCCCTCATCTCGAGCTAGGAGGCGGAAACGGGGCTCCCCTGGATGTGTGCGAGACCCTCGTGCTTCCTCTCGAGTGGAGACGTGTATGTCGGGGAACTTCTTGAGTTGCAGCAAGGGTCTGAAGGACCCTTTGGAAGTTCCAGTGGTTAGATGTGATTAGCCTCGAGAAGCCTCAGCGGAAATGGGCCTCATCTCGCCTGGAGGGCAAAACCTCCTGGATTTTCTCGAGTTGCGGCAGGTGCTCTCGACTTACGACGAGGACCTCAGGGACCCGCTCTGGTGGCCTCAGGAAAGGCCAGTCCCCATGCGAGTTCCTCGGGGGCCTCTCGGGATTCCTCTCCCGTCGATGACATGGCCTAAGACCTTGTGTGGACCCGGGGTCGGAACCTGAGGATTCCTCTCCAGTGCTGACATGGATCTTGGGGTACTTCTGGAGTTTCCCCAGGGGAGTCAGTCCTCGTCTCGAATGCGGGCATGCACTTGCGCTTTCCTCCAGAGGGCTAGCAGCAGTGTCACGCATTCCGCCGCATGGATCAAAGGATCTATGGTTTTCCCTCGAGTCTTTCCCACGAGTCTTTCCCACGAGGCTTTCCCACAGGGCTGTCTCCCGTGCACACGTGGTGGGAGTCGATCCTCGGCTTGAACGTCAAGGCAGTGCAGGGAAAACAGGTTCCTCTGGAATGGACTGACACATCTGGGGGACTCTTGGAATGGTGGCACGACCCTGGAGTTCCTCTCGCCTTTCCTGTGGAAAGCGTCTCCTCTTGAGATGCGACGGGAACGCCGGGAATTCTTTCCCTACGAAACAGGGAAAGGATCCCTCATCTCGAGCTAGGAGGCGCAAGGGGGCTCCCCTGGATGTGTTCGGGACCCTGGTGCTTCCTCTCGAGTGGAGACGGGTATGTCGGGGAACTTCTTGAGTTGCAGCAAGGGTGTGAAGGACCCTTTGGAAGTTCCAGTGGTTAGATTTGATTAGCCTCGAGAAGCCTCAGCGGAAATGGGCCTCATCTCGCCTGGAGGGCAAAACCTCCTGGATTTTCTCCAGTTGCGGCAGGTGCTCGAGACTTACGACGGGGACCTCAGGGACCCGCTCTGGTGGCCTCAGGAAAGGCCAGTCCCCATGCGAGTTCCTCGGGGGCCTCTCGCGATTCCTCTGCCGTCGATGCCGGGGCCTAAGACCTTGTGTGGAGTCGGGGCCAGAACCTGAGGATTCCTCTCCAGTGCTGACATGGATCTTGGGGTACTTCTGGAGTCTCCCCAGGGGATTCAGTCCTCGTCTCGAATGCGGGCATGCACTTGCGCTTTCCTCCAGAGCGGTAGCAGCAGTGTCACGCAGTCCACCGCGTGGATCAAAGAATCTATGGTTTTCCCTCGATTCTTTCCCACGAGGCTTTCCCACGAGGCTTTCCCACACGGCTGTCCCACGTGCACACGTGGTGGGTGTCGATCCTCGGTTTAAACGTCAAGGCAGTGCAGGGAAAACACGTTCCTCTGGAATGGACTGACACATCTGGGGGACTTTTGGAATGGTGGCACGACCCTGGAGTTCTTCTCGCCTTTTCTGTGGAGAGCGCCTCCTCTTGAGATGCGACGGGAACGCCGGGAATTCTTTCCCTTCGAAACAGGGAAAGGATCCCTCATCTCGAGCTAGGAGGCGGAAACGGGGCTCCCCTGGATGTGTGCGGGAACTTCGTGCATCCTCTCGAGTGGAGACGGGTATGTCGGGGAACTTCTTGAGTTGCAGCAAGGGTGGGAAGGACCCGTTGGAAGTTCCAGTGGTTAGATGTGATTAGCCTCGAGAAGCCTCAGCGGAAATGGGCCTCATCTCGCCTGGAGGGCAAAACCTCCTGGATTTTCTCGAGTTGCGGCAGGTGCTCTCGACTTACGACGGGGACCTCAGGGACCCGCTCTGGTGGCCTCTGGAAAGGCCAGTCCCCATGCGAGTTGCTCGGGGCCTCTCCGGACTCCTCTCCCGGCGATGCCGGGGCCTAAGACCTTGTGTGGAGTCGGGGCCGGAACCTGCGGATTCCTCTCCAGTGCTGACAAGGATCTTGGGGTACTTCTGGAGTCTCCCCAGGGGAGTCAGTCCTCGTTTCGAATGCGGGCATGCACTTGCGCTTTCCTCCAGAGCGGTAGCAGCAGTGTCACGCAGTCCGCCGCGTGGATCAAAGGATCTATGGTTTTCCCTCGAGTCTTTCCCAGGAGACTTTCACACGAGGCTTTCCACAGGGCTGTCCCACGAGCACACGTTGTGGGAGTCGATCCTCGGCTTGAACATCAAGGCAGTGCAGGTAATACAGGTTCCTCTGGAATGAACTGACACATCTGGGGGACTCTTGGAATGGTGGCACGACCCTGAAGTTCCTCTCGCCTTTCCTGTGGAGAGCGCCTCCTCTTGAGATGCGACGGGAACGCCGGGAATTCTTTCCCTACGAAACAGGGAAAGGATCCCTCATCTCGAGCTAGGAGGCGGAAACGTGGCTCACCTGGATGTGTGCGGGACCCTCGTGTTTCCTTTCGAGTGGAGACGGGTATGTCGGGGAACTTCTTGAGTTGCAGCAAGGGTCTGAAGGACCCTTTGGAAGTTCCAGTGGTTAGATGTGATTAGCCTCGAGAAGCCTCAGCGGAAATGGGCCTCATCTCGCCTGGAGGGCAAAACCTCCTGGATTTTCTCGAGTTGCGGCAGGTTTTGTCGACTTACGACGGGGACCTCAGGGACCCGCTGTGGTCGCCTCAGGAAAGGCCAGGCCCCATGCGAGTTCCTCGGGTGCCTCTCAGGATTCCTCTGCCGTCGATGGTGGTGCCTAAGACCTTGTGTGGAATCAGGGCCGAAACCTGAGGATTCCTCTAAAGTGCTGACATGGATCTTGGGGTACTTCTGGAGTCTCCCCAGGGGAGTCAGTCCTCGTCTCGAATGCGGGCATGCACATGCACTTTCCTCCAGAGCGGTAGCAGCAGTGTCACGCAGTCCACCGCGTGGATCAAAGGATCTATGGTTTTCCCTCGAGTCTTTCCACGAGGCTTTCCCACAGGGCTGTCCCACGTGCACACGTGGTGGGAGTCGATCCTCAGCTTGAACGTCAAGGCAGTGCAGGGAAAACAGGTTCCTCTGGAATGGACTGACACATCCGGGGGACTCTTGGAATGGTGGCACCACCCTGGTGTTCCTCTCGCCTTTCCTGTGGAGAGCGCCTCCTCTTGAGATGCGACGGGAACGCCGGGAATTCTTTCCCTACGAAACAGGGAAAGGATCCTTCATCTCGAGCTAGGAGGCGGAAACGGGCCTCCCCTGGATGTGTGCGGGACCCTCGTGTTTCCTCTCGAGTGGAGACGGGTATGTCGGGGAACTTCTTGAGTTGCAGCAAGGGTGTGAAGGACCCTTTGGAAGTTCCAGTGGTTAGATGTGATTAGCCTCGAGAAGCCTCAGCGGAAATGGGCCTCATCTCGCCTGGAGGGCAAAACCTCCTGGATTTTCTCGAGTTGCGGCAGGTGCTCTCGACTTACGACGGGGACCTCAGGGACCCGCTCTGTTGGCCTCTGGAAAGGCCAGTCCCATGCGAGTTGCTCGGGGCCTCTCCGGATTCCTCTCCCGTCGATGCCGGGGCCTAAGACCTTGTGTGGAGTCGGGGCCGGAACCTGAGTATTCCTCTCCAGTGCTGACATGGATCTTGGGGGTACTTCTGGAGTCTCCCCAGGGGAATCAGTCCTCGTCTCGAATGTGGGCATGCACTTGCACTTTCCTCCAGAGAGGTAGCAGCCGTGTCACGCAGTCCGCCGCGTGAATCAAAGGATCTATGGTTTTCCCTCGAGTCTTTCCCACGAGGCTTTACCACGAAGCTTTCCCACAGGGCTGTCCCACGTGCACATGTGGTGGGAGTCGATCCTCGGCTTGAACTTCAAGGCAGTGCAGGGAAAACAGGTTCCTCTGGAATGGACTGACACATCTGGGGGACTCTTGGAATGGTGGCACGACCCTGGAGTTCCTCTCGCCTTTCCTGTGGAGAGCGCCTCCTCTTGAGATGCGACGGGAACGCCGGGAATCCTTTCCCTACGAAACAGGGAAAGGATCCCTCATCTCGAGCTAGGAGGCGGAAACGGGCCTCCCCAGGATGTGTGTGGGACCCTCGTGCTTCCTCTCGAGTGGAGACGGGTATGTCGGGGAACTTCTTGAGTTGCAGCAAGGGTCTGAAGGACCCTTTGGAAGTTCCAGTGGTTAGATGTGATTAGCCTCGAGAAGCCTCAGCGGAAATGGGCCTCATCTCACCTGGAGGGCAAAACCTCCTGGATTTACTCGAGTTGCGGCAGGTTTTGTCGACTTACGACGGGGACCTCAGGGACCCGCTCTGGTGGCCTCAGGAAAGGCCAGTCCCCATGCGAGTTCCTCGGGGGCCTCTCGGGATTCCTCTGCCGTCGATGCCGGGGCCTAAGACCTTGTGTGGAGTCGGGGCCGGAACCTGATGATTCCTCTCCAGTGCTGACATGGATCTTGGGGTACTTCTGGAGTCTCCCCAGGGGAGTCAGTCCTCGTCTCGAATGCGCACATGCACTTGCGCTTTCCTCCAGAGCGTTAGCAGCAGTGTCACGGTGTCCACCGCGTCGATCAAAGAATCTATGTTTTTCCCTCGAGTCTTTCCCACGAGGCTTTCCCACGAGGCTTTCCCACAGGGCTGTCCCACGTGCACACGTTTTGGGAGTCGATCCTCTGCTTGAACGTCAAGGCAGTACAGGGAAAACAGGTTCCTCTGGAATGGACTGACATATCTGGGGGACTCTTGGAATGGTGGCACGACCCTGGAATTCTTCTCGCCTTTCCTGTGGAGAGCGCCTCCTCTTGAGATGCGACGGGAACGCCGGGAATTCTTTCCCTACGAAACAGGGAAAGGATCCCTCATCTCGAGCTAGGAGGCGCAAACGGGGCTCCCCTGGATGTGTGCGGGACCCTCGTGCTTCCTCTCGAGTGGAGACGGGTATGTCGGGGAACTTCTTGAGTTGCAGCAAGGGTGTGAAGGACCCTTTGGAAGTTCCAGTGGTTAGATGTGATTAGCCTCGAGAAGCCTCAGCAGAAATGGGCCTCATCTCGCCTGGAGGGCATAACCTCCTGGATTTTCTCGAGTTGCGGCAGGTGGTCTTGACTTACGACGGGGACCTCAGGGACCCGCTCTGGTGGCCTCAGGAAAGGCCAGTCCCCATGCGAGTTCCTCGGGGGCCTCTCGGGATTCCTCTGCCGTCGATGCCGGGGCCTAAGACCTTGTGTGGAGTCGGGGCCGGAACCTGAGGATTCCTCTCCAGTGCTGACATGGATCTTGGGGTACTTCTGGAGTCTCCCCAGGGGAGTCAGTCCTCGTCTCGAATGCGGGCATGCACTTGCGCTTTCCTCCAAGGCGGTAGCAGCAGTGTCACGCAGTCCGACGCGTGGATCAAAGGATCTATGGTTTTCCCTCGAGTCTTTCCCACGAGGCTTTCCCACGAGGCTTTCCCACAGGGCTGTCCCACGTGCACACGTGGTGGGAGTCGATCCTCGGCTTGAACGTCAAGGCAGTGCAGGGAAAACAGGTTCCTCTGGAATGGACTGACACATCTGGGGGACTCTTGGAATGGTGGCACGACCCTGGAGTTCCTCTCGCCTTTCCTGTGGAGAGCGCCTCCTCTTGAGATGCGACGGGAACGCCGGGATTTCTTTCCCTACGAAACAGGGAAAGGATCCCTCATCTCGAGCTAGGAGGCGGAAACGGGCCTCCCCTGGATGTGTGCGGGACGCTCGTGCTTCCTCTCGAGTGGAGACGGGTATGTCGGGGAACTTCTTGAGTTGCAGCAAGGGTGTGAAGGACCCGTTGGAAGTTCCAGTGGTTAGATGTGATTAGCCTCGAGAAGCTTCAGCGGAAATGGTCCTCATCTCGCTGGAGGGCAAAACCTCCTGGATTTTCTCGAGTTGCGGCAGGTGCTCTCGACTTACGACGGGGCCCTCAGGGACCCGCTCTGGTGGCCTCAGGAAAGGCCAGTCCCTATGCGAGTTCCTCGGGGGCCTCTCGGGATTCCTCTGCCGTCGATGCTGGGGCCTAAGACCTTGTGTGGAGTCAGGGCCGGAACGTGAGGATTCCTCTCCAGTGCTGACATGGATCTTGGGGTACTTCTGGAGTCTCCCCAGGGGAGTCAGTCCTCGTCTCGAATGCGGGCATGCACTTCCGCTTTCCTCCAGAGCCGTAGCAGCAGTGTCACGCAGTCCGCCGCGTGGATCAAAGGATCTATGGTTTTCCCTCGAGTCTTTCCCACGAGGCTTTCCCACGAGGCTTTCCCACAGGGCTGTCCCACGTGCACACGTGGTGGGAGTCGATCCTCGGCTTGAATTGCACATCTGGGGGACTCTTGGAATGGTGGCACGACCCTGGAGTTCTTCTCGCCTTTTCTGTGGAGAGCGCCTCCTCTTGAGATGCGACGGGATCGCCGGGAATTCTTTCCCTTCGAAACAGGGAAAAGATCCCTCATCTCGAGCTAGGAGGCGGAAACGGGGCTCCCCTGGATGTGTGCGGGAACTTCGTGCATCCTCTCGAGTGGAGACGGGTATGTCGGGGAACTTCTTGAGTTGCAGCAAGGGTGGGAAGGACCCGTTGGAAGTTCCAGTGGTTAGATGTGATTAGCCTCGAGAAGCCTCAGCGGAAATGGGCCTCATCTCGCCTGGAGGGCAAAACCTCCTGGATTTTCTCGAGTTGCGGCAGGTGCTCTCGACTTACGACGGGGACCTCAGGGACCCGCTCTGGTGGCCTCTGGAAAGGCCAGTCCCCATGCGAGTTGCTCGGGGCCTCTCCGGACTCCTCTCCCGGCGATGCCGGGGCCTAAGACCTTGTGTGGAATCAGGGCCGAAACCTGAGGATTCCTCTAAAGTGCTGACATGGATCTTGGGGTACTTCTGGAGTCTCCCCAGGGGAGTCAGTCCTCGTCTCGAATGCGGGCATGCACATGCGCTTTCCTCCAGAGCGGTAGCAGCAGTGTCACGCAGTCCACCGCGTGGATCAAAGGATCTATGGTTTTCCCTCGAGTCTTTCCACGAGGCTTTCCCACAGGGCTGTCCCACGTGCACACGTGGTGGGAGTCGATCCTCAGCTTGAACGTCAAGGCAGTGCAGGGAAAACAGGTTCCTCTGGAATGGACTGACACATCCGGGGGACTCTTGGAATGGTGGCACCACCCAGGTGTTCCTCTCGCCTTTCCTGTGGAGAGCGCCTCCTCTTGAGATGCGACGGGAACGCCGGGAATTCTTTCCCTATGAAACAGGGAAAGGATCCTTCATCTCGAGCTAGGAGGCGGAAACGGGCCTCCCCTGGATGTGTGCGGGACCCTGGTGCTTCCTCTCGAGTGGAGACGGGTATGTCGGGGAACTTCTTGAGTTGCAGCAAGGGTGTGAAGGACCCTTTGGAAGTTCCAGTGGTTAGATGTGATTAGCCTCGAGAAGCCTCAGCGGAAATGGGCCTCATCTCGCCTGGAGGGCAAAACCTCCTGGATTTTCTCGAGTTGCGGCAGGTGCTCTCGACTTACGACGGGGACCTCAGGGACCCGCTCTGTTGGCCTCTGGAAAGGCCAGTCCCATGCGAGTTGCTCGGGGCCTCTCGGGATTCCTCTCCCGTCGATGCCGGGGCCTAAGACCTTGTGTGGAGTCGGGGCCGGAACCTGAGGATTCCTCTCCAGTGCTGACATGGATCTTGGGGGTACTTCTGGAGTCTCCCCAGGGGAGTCAGTCCTCGTCTCGAATGTGGGCATGCACTTGCACTTTCCTCCAGAGAGGTAACAGCAGTGTCACGCAGTCCGCCGCGTGAATCAAAGGATCTATGGTTTTCCCTCGAGTCTTTCCCACGAGGCTTTACCACGAAGCTTTCCCACAGGGCTGTCCCACGTGCACATGTGGTGGGAGTCGATCCTCGGCTTGAACGTCAAGGCAGTGCAGGGAAAACAGGTTCCTCTGGAATGGACTGACACATCTGGGGGACTCTTGGAATGGTGGCACGACCCTGGAGTTCCTCTCGCCTTTCCTGTGGAGAGCGCCTCCTCTTGAGATGCGACGGGAACGCCGGGAATCCTTTCCCTACGAAACAGGGAAAGGATCCCTCATCTCGAGCTAGGAGGCGGAAACGGGCCTCCCCAGGATGTGTGTGGGCCCCTCGTGCTTCCTCTCGAGTGGAGACGGGTATGTCGGGGAACTTCTTGAGTTGCAGCAAGGGTCTGAAGGACCCTTTGGAAGTTCCAGTGGTTAGATGTGATTAGCCTCGAGAAGCCTCAGCGGAAATGGGCCTCATCTCGCCTGGAGGGCAAAACCTCCTGGATTTTCTCGAGTTGCGGCAGGTTTTGTCGACTTACGACGGGGACCTCAGGGACCCGCTCTGGTGGCCTCAGGAAAGGCCAGTCCCCATGCGAGTTCCTCGGGGGCCTCTCGGGATTCCTCTGCCGTCGATGCCGGGGCCTAAGACCTTGTGTGGAGTCGGGGCCGGAACCTGATGATTCCTCTCCAGTGCTGACATGGATCTTGGGGTACTTCTGGAGTCTCCCCAGGGGAGTCAGTCCTCGTCTCGAATGCGCACATGCACTTGCGCTTTCCTCCAGAGCGGTAGCAGCAGTGTCACGGTGTCCACCGCGTCGATCAAAGAATCTATGGTTTTCCCTCGAATCTTTCCCACGAGGCTTTCCCACGAGGCTTTCCCACAGGGCTGTCCCACGTGCACACGTTTTGGGAGTCGATCCTCTGCTTGAACGTCAAGGCAGTGCAGGGAAAACAGGTTCCTCTGGAATGGACTGACATATCTGGGGGACTCTTGGAATGGTGGCACGACCCTGGAATTCTTCTCGCCTTTCCTGTGGAGAGCGCCTCCTCTTGAGATGCGACGGGAACGCCGGGAATTCTTTCCCTACGAAACAGGGAAAGGATCCCTCATCTCGAGCTAGGAGGCGGAAACGGGGCTCCCCTGGATGTGTGCGGGACCCTCGTGCTTCCTCTCGAGTGGAGACGGGTATGTCGGGGAACTTCTTGAGTTGCAGCAAGGGTGTGAAGGACCCTTTGGAAGTTCCAGTGGTTAGATGTGATTAGCCTCGAGAAGCCTCAGCGGAAATGGGCCTCATCTCGCCTGGAGGGCATAACCTCCTGGATTTTCTCGAGTTGCGGCAGGTGCTCTTGACTTACGACGGGGACCTCAGGGACCCGCTCTGGTGGCCTCAGGAAAGGCCAGTCCCCATGCGAGTTCCTCGGGGGCCTCTCGGGATTCCTCTGCCGTCGATGCCGGGGCCTAAGACCTTGTGTGGAGTCGGGGCCGGAACCTGAGGATTCCTCTCCAGTGCTGACATGGATCTTGGGGTACTTCTGGAGTCTCCCCAGGGGAGTCAGTCCTCGTCTCGAATGCGGGCATGCACTTGCGCTTTCCTCCAGAGCGGTAGCAGCAGTGTCACTCAGTCAGACGCGTGGATCAAAGGATCTATGGTTTTCCCTCGAGTCTTTCCCACGAGGCTTTCCCACGAGGCTTTCCCACAGGGCTGTCCCACGTGCACACGTGGTGGGAGTCGATCCTCGGCTTGAACGTCAAGGCAGTGCAGGGAAAACAGGTTCCTCTGGCATGGACTCACACATCTGGGCGACTCTTGGAATGGTGGCACGAC
The DNA here is from genome assembly GCF_042477335.2 of Ovis canadensis. Taxonomy (NCBI): domain Eukaryota; kingdom Metazoa; phylum Chordata; class Mammalia; order Artiodactyla; family Bovidae; genus Ovis; species Ovis canadensis. Next base: position 111,252,486 of record NC_091247.1, on the reverse strand, counting down.
CCTGGAGTTCCTCTCGCCTTTCCTGTGGAGAGCGCCTCCTCTTGAGATGCGACGGGAACGCCGGGAATTCTTTCCCTACGAAACAGGGAAAGGATCCCTCATCTCGAGCTAGGAGGCGGAAACGGGGCTCCCCTGGATGTGTGCGGGACCCTCGTGCTTCCTCTCGAGTGGAGACGGGTATGTCGGCGAACTTCTTGAGTTGCAGCAAGGGAGTGAAGGACCCTTTGGAAGTTCCAGTGGTTAGATGTGATTAGCCTCGAGAAGCCTCAGCGGAAATGGGCCTCATCTCGCCTGGAGGGCAAAACCTCCTGGATTTACTCGAGTTGCGGCAGGTGCTCTCGACTTACGAGGGGGCCCTCAGGGACCCGCTCTGGTGGCCTCAGGAAAGGCCAGTCCCCATGCGAGTTCCTCGGGGGCCTCTCGGGATTCCTCTGCCGTCAATGCCGGGGCCTAAGACCTTGTGTGGAGTCGGGGCCGGAACCTGAGGATTCCTCTCCAGTGCTGACATGGATCTTGGGGTACTTCTGGCGTCTCCCCAGGGGAGTCAGTTCTCGTCTCGAATGCGGGCATGCACTTGCGCTTTCCTCCAGAGCGGTAGCAGCAGTGTCACGGAGTCCACCGCGTCGATAAAAGAATCTATTGTTTTCCCTCGAGTCTTTCCCACGAGGCTTTCCCACGAAGCTTTCCCACAAGGCTGTCCCACGTGCACACGTGTTGGGAGTCGATCCTCTGCTTGAACGTCAAGGCAGTGCAGGGAAAACAGGTTCCTCTGGAATGGACTGACATATCTGGGGGACTCTTGGAATGGTGGCACGACCCTGGAATTCTTCTCGCCTTTCCTGTGGAGAGCGCCTCCTCTTGAGATGCGATGGGAACTCCGGGAATTCTTTCCCTGCGAAACAGGGAAAGGATCCCTCATCTCGAGCTAGGAGGCGGAAACGGGGCTCCCCTGGATGTGTGCGGGAACCTCGTGCTTCCTCTCGAGTGGAGACGGGTATGTCGGGGAACTTCTTGAGTTGCAGCAAGGGTGTGAAGGACCCTTTGGAAGTTCCAGTGGTTAGATGTGATTAGACTCGAGAAGCCTCAGCGGAAATGGGCCTCATCTCCCCTGGAGGGCATAACCTCCTGGATATTCTCGAGTTGCGGCAGGTGCTCTTGACTTACGACGGGGACCTCAGGGACCCGCTCTGGTGGCCTCAGGAAAGGCCAGTCCCTGTGCGAGTTCCTCAGGGGCCTCTCGGGATTCCTCTGCCGTCGATGCCGGGGCCTAAGACCTTGTGTGGAGTCGGGGCCGGAGCCTGAGGATTCCTCTCCAGTGCTGACATGGATCTTGGGGTACTTCTTGAGTCTCCCCAGGGGAGTCAGTCCTCGTCTCGAATGCGGGCATGCACTTGAGCTTTCCTCCAGAGCGGTAGCAGCAGTGTCACGCAGTCCGCCGCGTGGATCAAAGGATCTATGGTTTTCCCTCGAGTCTTTCCCACGAGGCTTTCCCACGAGGCTTTCCCACAGGGCTGTCCCACGTGCACACGTAGTGGGAGTCGATCCTCGGCTTGAACGTCAAGGCAGTGCAGGGAAAACAGGTTCCTCTGGAATATACTCACACATCTGGGGAACTCTTGGAATGGTGGCACGACCCTGGAGTTCCTCTCGCCTTTCCTGTGGAGAGCGCCTCCTCTTGAGATGCGACGGGAACGCCGGGAATTCTTTCCCTACGAAACAGGGAAAGGATCCCTCATCTCGAGCTAGGAGGCGGAAACGGTGCTCCCCTCGATGTGTGCGGGACCCTCGTGCTTCCTCTCGAGTGGAGACGGGTATGTCGGGGAACTTCTTGAGTTGCAGCAAGGGTGTGAAGGACCCTTTGGAAGTTCCAGTGGTTAGATGTGATTAGCCTCGAGAAGCCTCAGCGGAAATGGGCCTCATCTCCCCTGGAGGGCAAAACCTCCTGGATTTTCTCGAATTGCGGCAGGTGCTCTCGACTTACGACGGGGACCTCAGGGACCCGCTCTGGTGGCCTCAGGAAAGGCCAGTCCCCATGCGAATTACTCGGGGCCTGTCGGGATTCCTCTCCCGTCGATGCCGGGGCCCAAGACTTTGTGTGGAGTCGGGGCCGGAACCTGAGGATTCCTCTCCAGTGCTGACATGGATCTTGGGGTACTTCTGGAGTCTCCCCAGGGGAGTCAGTCCTCGTCTCGAATGCGGGCATGCACTTGCGCTTTCCTCCAGAGCGGTAGCAGCAGTGTCACGCAGTCCGCCGCGTGGATCAAAGAATCTATGGTTTTCCCTCGAGTCTTTCCCACGAGGCTTTCCCACGAGGCTTTCCCACAGGGCTGTCCCACGTGCACACGTGGTGGGAGTCGATGCTCGGCTTGAACGTCAAGGCAGTGCAGGGAAAACAGATTCCTCTGGAATGGAATGACACATCTGCGGGCTTCTTGGAATGGTGGCACGACCCTGGAGTTCCTCTCGCCTTTCCTGTGGAGAGCGCCTCCTCTTGAGATGCGACGGGAACGCCGGGAATACTTTCCCTACGAAACAGGGAAAGGATCTCTCATCTCGAGCTAGTAGGCGGATACGGGGCTCCCCTGGATGTGTGCGGGACCCTCGTGCTTCCTCTCGAGTGGAGACGGGTATGTCGGGGAACTTCTTGAGTTGCAGCAAGGGTGTGAAGGACCCGTTGGAAGTTCCAGTGGTTAGATGTGATTAGCCTCGAGAAGCCTCAGCGGAAATGGGCCTCATCTCGCCTGGAGGGCAAAACCTCCTGGATTTTCTCGAGTTGCGGCAGGTGCTCTCGACTTACGATGGGGACCTCAGCGACCCGCTCTGGTGGCCTCAGGAAAGGCCAGTCCCCATGCGAGTTCCTCGGGGGCCTGTCGGGATTCCTCTCCCGACGTTGCCGGGGCCTAAGACCTTGTGTGGAATCGGGGCCGGAATCTGAGGATTCCTCTCCAGTGCTGACATGGATCTTGGGGTACTTCTGGAGTCTGCCCAGGGGAGTCAGTCCTCGTCTCGAATGCGGGCATGCACTTGCGCTTTCCTCCAGAGCGGTAGCAGCAGTGTCACGCAGTCCGCCGCGTGGATCAAAGGATCTATGGTTTTCCCTCGAGTCTTTCCCACGAGTCTTTCCCACGAGGCTTTCCCACGAGGCTTTCCCACAGGGCTGTCCCACGTGCACACGTGGTGGGAGTCGATCCTCGGCTTGAACGTCAAGGCAGTGCAGGGAAAACTGGTTCCTCTGGAATGGACTGACACATCTGGGGGACTCTTGGAATGGTGGCACGACCCTGGAGTTCCTCTCGCCTTTCCTGTGGAGAGCGCCTCCTCTTGAGATGCGACGGGAACGCCGGGAATTATTTCCCTATGAAACAGGGAAAGGATCCCTCATCTCGAGCTAGGAGGCGGAAACGGGGCTCCCCTGGAGGTGTGCGGGACCCTCGTGCTTCCTCTCGAGTGGAGACGTGTATGTCGGGGAACTTCTTGAGTTGCAGCAAGGGTGTGAAGGACCCTTTGGAAGTTCCAGTGGTTAGATGTGATTAGCCTCGAGAAGCCTCAGCGGAAATGGGCCTCATCTCGCCTGGAGGGCAAAACCTCCTGGATTTTCTCGAGTTGCGGCAGGTGCTCTCGACGTACGACGGGGACCTCAGGGACCCGCTCTGGTGGCCTCAGGAAAGGCCAGTTCCCATGCGAGTTCCTCGGGGGCCTCTCAGGATTCCTCTCCCGTCGATGCCGGGGCCTAAGACCTTGTGTGGAGTCGGGGCCGGAACCTGAGGATTCCTCTCCAGTGCTGACATGGATCTTGGGGTACTTCTGGAGACTCCCCAGGGGAGTCAGTCCGCGTCTCGAATGCGGGCATGCCCTTGCCCTTACCTCCAGAGCGGTAGCAGCAGTGTCACGCACTCCGCCCCGTGGATCAACAATCTATGGTTTTCCCTCGAGTCTTTCCCACGAGGCTTTCCCACAGGGCTGTCCCACGTGCACACGTGGTGGGAGTCGATCCTCGGCTTGAACGTCAAGGCAGTGCAGGGAAAACAGGTTCCTCTGGAATGGACTGACACATCTGGGGGACTCTTGGAATGGTGGCACGACCCTGGAGTTCCTCTCACCTTTCCTGTGGAGAGCGCCTCCTCTTGAGATGCGACGGGAACGCCGGGAATTCTTTCCCTACGAAACAGGGAAAGGATCCCTCATCTCGAGCTAGGAGGCGGAAAAGGGGCTCCCCTGGATGTGTGCGGGACCCTCGTGCTTCCTCTCGAGCGGAAACGGGTATGTCGGGGAACTTCTTGAGTTGCAGCAAGGGTGTGAAGGACCCGTTGGAAGTTCCAGTGATTAGATGTGATTAGCCTCGAGAAGCCTCAGCGGAAATGGGCCTCATCTCGCCTGGAGGGCAAAACCTCCTGAATTTTCTCGAGTTGCGGCAGGTGCTCTCGACTTACGACGGGGAACTCAGGGACCCGCTCTGGTGGCCTCAGGAAAGGCCAGTCCCCATGCGAGTTACTCGGGGCCTGTCGGGATTCCTCTCCCGTCGATGCCGGGGCCTAAGACCTTGTGTGGAGTCGGGGCCGGAACCTGAGGATTCCTCTCCAGTGCTGACATGGATCTTGGGGTACTTCTGGAGTCCCCCAGGGGAGTCAGTCCTCGTCTCGAATGCGGGCATGCACTTGCCCTTTCCTCCAGAGCTGTAGCAGCAGTGTCACGCAGTCCGACGCGTGGATCAAAGGATCTATGGTTTTCCCTCGAGTCTTTCCCACGAGTCTTTCTCACGAGGCTTTCCCACAGGGCTGTCCCCCGTGCACACGTGGTGGGAATCGATCCTCGGCTTGAACGTCAAGGCAGTGCAGGGAAAACAGGTTCCTCTGGAATGGCCTGACACATCTGGGGGACTCTTGGAATGGTGGCACGACCCTGGAGTTCCTCTCGCCTTTCCTGTGGAGAGCGCCTCCTCTTGAGATGCGACGGGAACGCCGGGAATTCTTTCCTTACAAAACAGGGAAAGGATCCCTCATCTCGAGTTAGGAGGCGGAAACGGGGATCCCCTGGATGTGTGCGGGACCCTCGTGCTTCCTCTCGAGTGGAGTCGGGTATGTCGGGGAACTTCTTGAGTTGCAGCAAGGGTGTGAAGGACCCTTTGGAAGTTCCAGTGGTTAAATGTGATTAGCCTCGAGAAGCCTCAGCGGAAATGGTCCTCATCTCGCCTGGAGGGCAAAACCTCCTGGATTTTTTCGAGTTGCGGCAGGTGCCCTCGACTTACGACCGGGACCTCAGAGACCCGCTCTGGTGGCCTCAGGAAAGGCCAGTCCCCATGCGAGATCCTCGGGGGCCTCTCGGGATTCCTCTCCCGTCGATGCCTGGGCCTAAGACCTTGTGTGGAGTCGGGTCCGGAACCTGAGGATTCCTCTCCAGTGCTGACATGGATCTTGGGGTACTTCTGGAGTCTCCCCAGGGGAGTCAGTCCTCGTCTCGAATGCGGGCATGCACTTGCGCTTTCCTCCAGAGCGGTAGCAGCAGTGTCACGCAGTCCGCCGCGTCGATCAAAGGATCTATGGTTTTGCCTCGAGTCTTTCCCACGAGGCTTTCCCACGAGGCTTTCCCACAGGGCTGTCCCACGTGCACACGTGGTGGGAGTCGATCCTCGGCTTGAACGTTAAGGCAGTGCAGGGAAAACAGGTTCCTCTGGAATGGACTGACACATCTGGGGGACTCTTGGAATGGTGGCACGACCCTGGAGTTCCTGTCGCCTTTCCTGTGGAGAGCGCCTCCTCTTGAGATGCGACGGGAACGCCGGGAATTCTTTCCCTACGAAACAGGGAAAGGATCCCTCATCTCGAGCTAGGAGGCGGAAACGGGGCTCCCCTGGATGTGTGCGGGACCCTCGTGCTTCCTCTCGAGTGGAGTCGGGTATGTCGGGGAACTTCTTGAGTTGCAGCAAGGGTGTGAAGGACCCTTTGGAAGTTCCAGTGGTTAAATGTGATTAGCCTCGAGAAGCCTCAGCGGAAATGGTCCTCATCTCGCCTGGAGGGCAAAACCTCCTGGATTTTCTCGAGTTGAGGCAGGTGCTCTCGACTTACGACCGGGACCTCAGAGACCCGCTCTGGTGGCCTCAGGAAAGGCCAGTCCCCATGCGAGTTCCACGGGGGCCTCTCGAGATTCCTCTCCCGTCGATGCCGGGGCCTAAGAAGTTGTGTGGAGTCGGGGCCGGAACCTGAGGATTCCTCTCCAGTGCTGACATGGATCTTGGGGTACTTCTGGAGTCTCCCCAGGGGAGTCAGTCCTCGTCTCGAATGCGGGCATGCACTTGCGCTTTCCTCCAGAGCGGTAGCAGCAGTGTCACGCAGTCCGCCGCGTGGATCAAAGGATCTATGATTTTCCCTCGAGGCTTTCCCACGAGGCTTTCCCACAGGGCTGTCCCACGTGCACACGTGGTGGGAGTCGATCCTCGGCTTGAATGTCAAGGCAGTGCAGGGAAAACAGGTTCCTCTGGAATGGACTGACACATCTGGGGGACTCTTGGAGTGGTGGCACGACCCTGGAGTTCCTCTCGACTTTCCTGTGGAGAGCGTCTCCACTTGAGATGCGACGGGAACGCCGGGAATTCTTTCCCTAAGAAACAGGGAAAGGATCCCTCATCTCGAGATAGGAGGCGGAAACGGGCCTCCCCTGGATGTGTGCGGGACCCTCGTGGTTCCTCTCGAGGGTAGACGGGTATGTCGGGGAACTTCTTGAGTTGCAGCAAGGGTGTGAAGGACCCTTTGGAAGTTCCAGTGGTTAGATGTGATTAGCCTCGAGAAGCCTCAGCGGAAATGGGCCTCATCTCGCCTGAAGGGCAAAACGTCCTGGATTTTCTCGAGTTGCGGCAGGTGCTCTCGACGTACGACGGGGACCTCAGGGACCCGCTCTGGTGGCCTCAGGAAAGGCCAGTCCCCATGCGAGTTCCTCGGGGGCCTCTCGGGATTCCTCTCCCGTCGATGCCTGGGCCTAAGACCTTGTGTGGAGTCGGGGCCGGAACCTGAGGATTCCTCTCCAGTGCTGACATGGATCTTGGGGTACTTCTGGAGTCTCCCCAGGGGAGTCAGTCCTCGTCTCGAATGCGGGCATGCACTTGCGCTTTCCTCCAGAGTGGTAGCAGCAGTGTCACGCAGTCCGCCGCGTCGATCAAAGGATCTATGGTTTTGCCTCGAGTCTTACCCACGAGGCTTTCCCACTAGGCTTTCCCACAGGGCTGTCCCACGTGCACACGTGGTGGGAGTCGATCCTCGGCTTGAACGTTAAGGCAGTGCAGGGAAAACAGGTTCCTCTGGAATGGACTGAACCATCTGGGGGACTCTTGGAATGGTGGCACGACCCTGGAGTTCCTCTCGCCTTTCCTGTGGAGAGCGTCTCCTCTTGAGATGCGACGGGAACGCCGGGAATTCTTTCCCTACGAAACAGGGAAAGGATCCCTCATCTCGAGCTAGGAGGCGCAAACGGGGCTCCCCTGGATGTGTGCGGGACCCTCGTGCTTCCTCTCGAATGGAGACGGGTATGTCGGGGAACTTCTTGAGTTGCAGCAAGGGTGTGAAGGACCCTTTGGAAGTTCCAGTGGTTAGATTTGATTAGCATCGAGAAGCCTAAGCGGAAATGGTCCTCATCTCGCCTGGAGGGCAAAACCTCCTGGATTTTCTCGAGTTGCGGCAGGTGCTCGAGACTTACGATGGGGACCTCAGGGACCCGCTCTGGTGGCCTCAGGAAAGGCCAGTCCCCATGCGAGTTCCTCGGGGGCCTCTCGCGATTCCTCTCCCGTCGATGCCGGGGCCTAAGACCTTGTGTGGAGTTGGGGCAGGAACCTGAGGATTCCTTTCCAGTGCTGACATGGATCTTGGGGTACTTCTGGAGTCTCCCCAGGGGAGTCAGTCCTCGTCGCGAATGCGGGCATGCACTTGCGCTTTCCTCCAGAGCGGTAGCAGCAGTGTCACGCAGTCCGCCGCGTGGATCAAAGGATCTATGGTTTTCCGTCGAGTCTTTCCCACGAGTCTTTCCCACGAGGCTTTCCCACAGGGCTGTCCCACGTGCACACGTGGTGGGAGTCGATCCTCGGCTTGAACGTCAAGGCAGTGCAGGGAAAACAGGTTCCTCTGGAATGGACTGACACATCTGGGGGACTCTTGGAATGGTGGCACGACCCTGGAGTTCTTCTCACCTTTTCTGTGGAGAGCGCCTCCTCTTCAGATGCGACGGGAACGCCGGGAATTCTTTCCCTACGAAACAGGGAAAGGATCCCTCATCTCGAGCTAGGAGGCGGAAACGGGGCTCCCCTGGATGCGTGCGGGAACTTCGTGCCTCCTCTCGAGTGGAGACGGGTATGTCGGGGAACTTCTTGAGTTGCAGCAAGGGTGTGAAGGACCCGTTGGAAGTTCCAGTGGTTAGATGTGATTAGCCTCGAGAAGCCTCAGCGGAAATGGGCCTCATCTCGCTGGAGGGCAAATCTCCTGGATTTTCTCTAGTTGCGGCAGGTGCTCTCGACTTACGATGGGGCCCTCAGGGACCCGCTCTGGTGGCCTCAGGAAAGGCCAGTCCCCATGCGAGTTCCTCGGGGTCCTCTCGGGGTTCCTCAACATCGATGCCGGGGCCTAAGACCTTGTGTGGAGTCGGGGCCGGAACCTGAGGATTCCTCTCCAGTGCTGACATGGATCTTGGGGTACTTCTGGAGTCTCCCCAGGGGAGTCAGTCCTCGTCTCGAATGTGGGCATGCACTTGCGCTTTCCTCCAGAGCGGTAGCAGCAGTGTCACGCAGTCCGCCGCGTGGATCAAAGGATCTATGGTTTTCCCTCGAGTCTTTCCCAGGAGGCTTTCCCAAGAGGCTTTCCCACGAGGCTTTCCCACAGGGCTCTCCCACGTGAACACGTGGACGGAGTTGATCCTCGGCTTGAACGTCAAGGCACTGCACGGAAAACAGGTTCCTCTGGAATGAACTGACACATCTGGGGGACTCTTGGAATGGTGGCACGACCCTGGAGTTCCTCTCGCCTTTCCTGTGGAGAACTCCTCCTCTAGAGATGCGACGGGAACGCCGGGAATTCTTTCCATACGAAAAAGGGAAAGGATCCCTCATCTCGAGCTAGGAGGCGGAAACGGGGCTCCCCTGGATGTGTGCGGGACCCTCGTGCTTCCTTCCTAGTGGAGACGGGTATGTCGGGGAACTTCTTGAGTTGCAGCAAGGGAGTGAAGGACCCTTTGGAAGTTCCAGTGGTTAGATGTGATTAGCCTCGAGAAGCCTCAGCGGAAATGGGCCTCATCTCGCCTGGAGGGCAAAACCTCCTGGATTTTCTCGGGTTGCGGCAGGTGCTCTCCACGTACGACGGGGCCCTCAGGGACCCGCTCTGGTGGCCTCAGGAAAGGCCAGTCCCCATGCGAGTTCCTCGGGGTCTCTCGGGATTCCTCTGCCGTCGATGCCGGGGCCTAAGTCCTTTTGTGGAATCGGGGCCGGAACCTGAGGATTCCTCTCCAGTGCTGACATGGATCTTGGGGTACTTCTGGAGTCTCCCCAGGGGAGTCAGTCCTCGTCTCGAATGTGGGCATGCACTTGCGCTTTCCTCCAGAGCGGTAGCAGCAGTGTCACGCAGTCCGCCGCGTGGATCAAAGGATCTATGGTTTTCCCTCGAGTCTTTCCCAGGAGGCTTTCCCACGAGGCTTTCCCACAGGGCTGTCCCACGTGCACACGTGGTGGGAGTCGATCCTCGGCTTGAACGTCAAGGCATTGCAGGGAAAACAGGTTCCTCTGGAATGGACTGACACATCTGGGGGACTCTTGGGATGGTGGCACGACCCTGGAGTTCCTCTCGCCTTTTCTGTGGAGAGCGCCTCCCCTTGAGATGCGACGGGAACGCCGGGAATTCTTTCCCTACGAAACAGGGAAAGGATCCCTCATCTCGAGCTAGGAGGCGGAAACGGGGCTCCCCTGGATGTGTGCGGGACCCTCGTGCTTCCTCTCGAGTGGAGACGGGTATGTCGGGGAACTTCTTGAGTTGCAGCAAGGGTGTGAAGGACCCTTTGGAAGTTCCAGTGGTTAGATGTGATTAGCCACGAGAAGCCTCAGCGGAAATGGGCCTCATCTCGCCTGGAGGGCAAAACCTCCTGGATTTTCTCGAGTTGCGGCAGGTGCTCTCGACTTACGACGGGGCCCACAGGGACCCGCTCTGGTGGCCTCAGGAAAGGCCAGTCCCCATGCGAGTTACTCGGGGGCCTCTCGGTCTTCCTCTGCCGTCGATGCCGGGGCCTAAGGCCTTGTGTGGAGTCGGTGCCGGAACCTGAGGATTCCTCTCCAGTGCTGACACGGATCTTGGGGTACTTCTGGAGTCTCCCCAGGGGAGTCAGTCCTCGTCTCGAATGCGGGCATGCACTTGCGCTTTCCTCCAGAGCGGTAGCAGCAGTGTCACGCAGTCCGCCGCGTGGATCAAAGGATCTATGGTTTTCCCTCGAGTCTTTCCCACGAGGCTTTCCCACGAGGCTTTCCCACAGGGCTGTCCCACGTGCACACGTGGTGGGAGTCGATCCTCGGCTTGAACGTCAAGGCAGTGCAGGGAAAACAGGTTCCTCTGGAATGGACTGACACATCCGGGGGACTTTTGGAATGGTGGCACGACCCTGGAGTTCCTCTCGCCTTTCCTGTTGAGAGCGCCTCCTCTTGAGATGCGCCGGGAACGACGGGAATTCTTTCCGTACGAAACAGGGAAAGGATCCCTCATCTCGAGCTAGGAGGCGGAAATGGGGCTCCCCTGGATGTGTTCGGGACCCTCGTGCTTCCTCTCGAGTGGAGACGGGTATGTCGGGGAACTTCTTGAGTTGCAGCAAGGGTGTGAAGGACCCTTTGGAAGTTCCAGTGATTAGATGTGATTAGCCTCGAGAAGCCTCAGCGGAAATGGGCCTCATCTCGCCTGGAGGGCAAAACCTCCTGGATTTTCTCGAGTTGCGGCAGGTGCTCTCGACTTACGACGGGGACCTCAGGGACCCGCTCTGGTGGCCTCAGGAAAGGCCAATCCCCATGGGAGTTCCTCGGGGGCCTCTCGGGATTCCTCTCCCGTCGATGCCGGGGCCTAAGACCTTGTGTGGAGTCGGGGCCGGAACCTGAGGATTCCTCTCCAGTGCTGACATGGATCTTGGGGTACTTCTGGAGTCTCCCCAGGGGAGTCAGTCCTCGTCTCCAATGCGGGCATGCACTTGCGCTTTCCTCCAGAGCGGTAGCAGCAGTGTCACGCATTGCGCCGCGTGGATCAAAGGATCTATGGTTTTCCCTCGAGTCTTTCCCACGAGGCTTTCCCACGAGGCTTTCCCACGAGGCTTTCCCACACGGCTGTCTCCCGTGCACACGTGGTGGGTGTCGATCCTCGTCTTGAACGTCAAGGCAGTGCAGGGAAAACAGGTTCCTCTGGAATGGACTGACATATCTGGGGGACTCTTGGAATGGTGGCACGACCCTGGAGTTCCTCTCGCCTTTCCTGTGGAGAGCGCCTCCTCTTGAGATGCGACGGGAACGCCGGGAATTCTTTCCCTACGAAACAGGGAAAGGATCCCTCATCTCGAGCTAGGAGGCGGAAACGGGGCTCCCCTGGATGTGTGCGGGACCCTCGTGCTTCCTCTCGAGTGGAGACGGGTATGTCGGGGAACTTCTTGAGTTGCAGCAAGGGTGTGAAGGACCCTTTGGAAGTTCCAGTGTTTAGATGTGATTAGCCTCGAGAAGCCTCAGCGGAAATGGGCCTCATCTCGCCTGGAGGGCAAAACCTCCTGGATTCTCTCGAGTTCCGGCAGGTGCTCTCGACGTACGACGGGGACCTCATTGACCCGCTCTGGTGGCCTCAGGAAAGGCCAGTCCCCATGCGAGTTACTCGGGGGCCTCTCAGGATTCCTCTCCCGTCGATGCCGGAGCCTAAGACCTTGTGTGGAATCGGGGCCGGAACCTGAGGATTCCTCTCCAGTGCTGACATTGTTCTTAGGGTAATTCTGGAGTCTCCCCAGGTGAATCAGTCCTCGTCTCGAATGCGGGCATGCATTTGCGCTTTCCTCCAGAGCGGTAGCAGCAGTGTCACGCAGTCCGCCGCGTGGATCAAAGAATCTGTGGTTTTCCCTCGAGTCTTTCCCACGAGGCTTTCCCACGAGGCTTTCCCACAGGGCTGTGCCACGTGCACACGTGGTGGGAGTCGATCCTCGGGTTGAACGTCAAGGCAGTGCAGGGAAAACAGGTTCCTCTGGAATGGACTGACACATCTGGGGGACTCTTGGAATGGTGGCACGACCCTGGAGTTCCTCTCGCCTTTCCTGTGGAGAGCGCCTCCTCTTGAGATGCGACGGGAACGCCGGGAATTCTTTCCCTACGAAACAGGGAAAGGATCCCTCATCTCGAGCTAGGAGGCGGAAACGGGGCTCCTCTGGATGTGTGCGGGACCCTCGTGCCTCCTCTCGAGTGGAGACGCGTATGTCGGGGAACTTCTTGAGTTGCAGCAAGGGTGTGAAGGACCCTTTGGAAGTTCCAGTGGTTAGATGTGATTAGCCTCGAGAAGCCTCAGTGGAAATGGGCCTCATCTCGCCTGGAGGGCAAAACCTCCTGGATTTTCTCGAGTTGCGGCAGGTGCTCTCGACTTACGACGGGGACCTCAGGGACCCGCTCTGGTGGTCTCAGGAAAGGCCAGTCCCCATGCGAGTTACTCGGGGCCTGTCGGGATTCCTCTCCCGTCGATGCCGGGGCCTAAGACCTTGTGTGGAGTCGGGGCCGGAACCTGAGGATTCCTCTCCAGTGCTGACATGCATCTTGGGGTACTGCTGGAGTCTCCCCAGGGGAGTCAGTTCTCGTCTCGAATGCGGGCATGCACTTGCGCTTTCCTCCAGAGCGGTAGCAGCAGTGTCACGCAGTCCACCGCGTGGATCAAAGAATCTATGGTTTTCCCTCGAGTCTTTCCCCGAGGCTTTCCCACGAGGCTTTCCCACAGGGTTGTCCCACGTGCACACGTGTTGGGAGACGATCCTGGCTTGAACGTCAAGGCAGTGCAGGGAAAACAGGTTCCTCTGGAATGGACTGACACATCTGCGGGACTCTTGGAATGGTGGCAAGACCCTGAAGTTCCTCTCGCCTTTCCTGTGGAGAGCGCCTCCTCTTGAAATGGGACGGGAACGCCGGGAATTATTTCCCTACGAAACAGGGAAAGGATCCCTCATCTCGAGCTAGGAGGCGGAAACGGGCCTCCCCTGGATGGGTGCAGAACCCTCGTGCTTCCTCTCGAGTGGAGACTTGTATGTCGGGGAACTTCTTGAGTTGCAGCAATGGTGTGAAGGACCCTTTGGATGTTCCAGTGGTTAGATGTGATTAGCCTCGAGAAGCCTCAGCGGAAATGGGCCTCATCTCGCCTGGAGGGCAAAACCTCCTGGATTTTCTCGAGTTGCGGCAGGTGCTCTCCACGTACGACGGGGCCCTCAGGGACCCGCTCTGGTGGCCTCAGGAAAGGCCAGTCCCCATGCGAGTTCCTCGGGGGCCTCTCAGGATTCCTCTCCCGTCGATGCCGGGGCCTAAGACCTTGTGTGGAATCGGGGCCGGAACCTGAGGATTCCTCTCCAGTGCTGACATGGATCTTGGGGTACTTCTGGAGTCTCCCCAGGGGAGTCAGTCCTCGTCTCGAATGCGGGCATGCACTTGCGCTTTCCTCCAGAGCGGTAGCAGCAGTGTCACGCAGTCCGCTGCGTGGATCAAAGGATCTATTGTTTTCCCTCGAGTCTTTCCCACGAGGCTTTCCCATGAGGCTTTCCCACAGGGCTGTCCCACGTGCACACGTGGTGGGAGTCGATCCTCGGCTTGAACGTCAAGGCAGTGCAGGGAAAACAGGTTCCTCTGGAATGGACTGACACATCTGAGGGACTCTTGGAATGGTGGCACGACCCTGGAGTTCCTCTCGCCTTTCCTGTGGAGAGCGCCTCCTCTTGAGATGCGACGGGAATGCCGGGAATTCTTTCCCTACGAAACAGGGAAAGGATCCCTCATCTCGAGCTAGGAGGCGGAAACGGGGCTCCCCTGGATGTGTGCGGGACCCTCGTGCTTCCTCTCGAGTGGAGACGGGTATGTCGGGGAAATTCTTGAGTTGCAGCAAGGGTGTGAAGGACCCTTTGGAAGTTCCAGTGGTTAGATGTGATTAGCCTCGAGAAGCCTCAGCGGAAATGTGCCTCATCTCGCCTGGAGGGCAAAACCTCCTGGATTTTCTCGAGTTGCGGCAGGTGCTCTCGACTTAAGACGGGGACCTCAGGGACACGCTCTGGTGGCCTCAGGAAAGGCCAGTCCCCATGCGAGTTCCTCGGGGGCCTCTCGGGATTCCTCTCCCGTCGATGCCGGGGCCTAAGTCCTTGTGTGGAGTCGGGGCCGGAATCTGAGGATTCCTCTCCAGTGCTGACATGGATCTTGGGGTACTTCTGGAGTCTCCCCAGGGGAGTCAGTCCTCGTCTCGAATGCGGGCATGCACTTGTGCTTTCCTCCAGAGCGGTAAGAGCAGTGTCACGCATTCCGCCGCTTGGATCAAAGGATCTATGGTTTTCCCTCGAGTCTTTCCCACGAGACTTTCCCACAGGGCTGTCCCACGTGCACACGTGGTGGGAGTCGATCCTCGGCTTGAACGTCAAGGCAGTGCAGGGAAAACAGGTTCCTCTGGAATGGACTGACACATCTGGGGGACTCTTGGAATGGTGGCACGACCCTGGAGTTCCTCTCGTCTTTCCTGTGGAGAGCGCCTCCTCTTGAGATGCGACGGGAACGCCGGGAATTCTTTCCCTACGAAACAGGGAAAGGATCCCTCATCTCGAGCTAGGAGGCGGAAACGGGGCTCCCCTGGATGTGTGCAGGACCCTCGTGCTTCCTCTCGAGTGGAGACTTGTATGTCGGGGAACTTCTTGAGTTGCAGCAAGGGTGTGAAGGACCCTTTGGATGTTCCAGTGGTTAGATGTGATTAGCCTCGAGAAGCCTCAGCGGAAATGGGCCTCATCTCGCCTGGAGGGCAAAACCTCCTGGATTTTCTCGAGTTGCGGCAGGTGCTCTCCACGTACGACGGGGCCCTCAGGGACCCGCTCTTGTGGCCTCAGGAAAGGCCAGTCCCCATGCGAGTTCCTCGGGGGCCTCTCAGGATTCCTCTCCCGTCGATGCCGGGGCCTAAGACCTTGTGTGGAATCGGGGCGGGAACCTGAGGATTCCTCTCCAGTGCTGACATGGATCTTGGGGTACTTTTGGAGTCTCCCCAGGGGAGTCAGTCCTCGTCTCGAATGCGGGCATGCACTTGCGCTTTCCTCCAGAGCGGTAGCAGCAGTGTCACGCAGTCCGCTGCGTGGATCAAAGGATCTATTGTTTTCCCTCGAGTCTTTCCCACGAGGCTTTCCCATGAGGCTTTCCCACAGGGCTGTCCCACGTGCACACGTGGTGGGAGTCGATCCTCGGCTTGAACGTCAAGGCAGTGCAGGGAAAACAGGTTCCTCTGGAATGGACTGACACATCTGCGGGACTCTTGGAATGGTGGCACGACCCTGGAGTTCCTCTCGCCTTTCCTGTGGAGAGCGCCTCCTCTTGAGATGCGACGGGAATGCCGGGAATTCTTTCCCTACGAAACAGGGAAAGGATCCCTCATCTCGAGCTAGGAGGCGGAAACGGGGCTCCGCTGGATGTGTGCGGGACCCTCGTGCTTCCTCTCGAGTGGAGACGGGTATGTCGGGGAAATTCTTGAGTTGCAGCAAGGGTGTGAAGGACCCTTTGGAAGTTCCAGTGGTTAGATGTGATTAGCCTCGAGAAGCCTCAGCGAAAATGTGCCTCATCTCGCCTGGAGGGCAAAACCTCCTGGATTTTCTCGAGTTACGGCAGGTGCTCTCGACTTAAGACGGGGATCTCAGGGACCCGCTCTGGTGGCCTCAGGAAAGGCCAGTCCCCATGCGAGTTCCTCGGGGGCCTCTCGGGATTCCTCTCCCGTCGATGCCGGGGCCTAAGTCCTTGTGTGGAGTCGGGGCCGGAATCTGAGGATTCCTCTCCAGTGCTGACATGGATCTTGGGGTACTTCTGGAGTCTCCCCAGGGGAGTCAGTCCTCGTCTCGAATGCGGGCATGCACTTGCGCTTTCCTCCAGAGCGGTAAGAGCAGTGTCACGCATTCCGCCGCTTGGATCAAAGGATCTATGGTTTTCCCTCGAGTCTTTCCCACGAGGCTTTCCCACAGGGCTGTCCCACGTGCACACGTGGTGGGAGTCGATCCTCGGCTTGAACGTCAAGGCAGTGCAGGGAAAACAGGTTCCTCTGGAATGGACTGACACATCTGGGGGACTCTTGGAATGGTGGCACGACCCTGGAGTTCCTCTCGCCTTTCCTGTGGAGAGCGCCTCCTCTTGAGATGCGGCGGGAACGCCGGGAATTCTTTCCCTACGAAACAGGGAAAGGATCCCTCATCTCGAGATAGGAGGCGGAAACGGGCATCCCCTGGATGTGTGTGGGACCCTCGTGCTTCCTCTCGAGTGGAGACGGGTATGTCGGGGAACTTCTTGAGTTGCAGCAAGGGTGTGAAGGACCCTTTGGAAGTTCCAGTGGTTAGATGTGATTAGCCTCGAGAAGCCTCAGCGGAAATGGGCCTCATCTCGCCTGGAGGGCAAAACCTCCTGGATTTTCTCGACTTGGGGCATGTGCTCTCGACTTACGACGGGGACCTAAGGGACCCGCTCTGGTGGCCTCAGGAAAGGCCAGTCCCCATGCGAGTTCCTCGGGGGCCTCTCAGGATTCCTCTCCCGTCGATGCCGGGGCCTAAGACCTTGTGTGGAATCGGGGCCGGAACCTGAGGATTCCTCTCCAGTGCTGACATGGATCTTGGGGTACTTCTCGAGTCTCCCCAGGGGAATCAGTCCTCGTCTCGAATGCGGGCATGCACTTGCGCTTTCCTCCAGAGCGGTAGCAGCAGTGTCACGCAGTCCGCCGCGTGGATCAAAGAATCTATGGTTTTCCCTCGAGTCTTTCTCCGAGGCTTTCCCACGAGGCTTTCCCACAGGGCTGTCCCACGTGCACTCGTGGTGGGAGTCGATCCTCGGCTTGAACGTCAAGGCAGTGCAGGGAAAACAGGTTCCTCTGGAATGGACTGACACATCTGCGGGACTCTTGGAATGGTGGCACGACCCTGAAGTTTCTCTCGCCTTTCCTGTGGTGAGCGCCTCCTTTTGAGATGTGACGGGTACGCCGGGAATTCTTTCCCTACGAAACAGGGAAAGGATCTCTCATCTCGAGCTAGGAGGCGGAAACGGGGCTCCCCTGGATGTGTGGGTGACCCTCGTGCTTCCTCTCGAGTGGAGACGGGTATGTCGGGGAACTTCTTGAGTTGCAGCAAGGGTGTGAAGGACCCTTTGGAAGTTCCAGTGGTTAGATGTGATTAGCCTCGAGAAGCCTAAGCGGAAATGGTCCTCATCTCGCCTGGAGGGCAAAACCTCCTGGATTTTCTCGAGTTGCGGCAGGTGCTCGAGACTTACGATGGGGACCTCAGGGACCCGCTCTGGTGGCCTCAGGAAAGGCCAGTCCCCATGCGAGTTCCTCGGGGGCCTCTCGCGATTCCTCTCCCGTCGATGCCGGGGCCTAAGACCTTGTGTGGAGTTGGGGCAGGAACCTGAGGATTCCTTTCCAGTGCTGACATGGATCTTGGGGTACTTCTGGAGTCTCCCCAGGGGAGTCAGTCCTCGTCGCGAATGCGGGCATGCACTTGCGCTTTCCTCCAGAGCGGTAGCAGCAGTGTCACGCAGTCCGCCGCGTGGATCAAAGGATCTATGGTTTTCCGTCGAGTCTTTCCCACGAGTCTTTCCCACGAGGCTTTCCCACAGGGCTGTCCCACGTGCACACGTGGTGGGAGTCGATCCTCGGCTTGAACGTCAAGGCAGTGCAGGGAAAACAGGTTCCTCTGGAATGGACTGACACATCTGGGGGACTCTTGGAATGGTGGCACGACCCTGGAGTTCTTCTCACCTTTTCTGTGGAGAGCGCCTCCTCTTCAGATGCGACGGGAACGCCGGGAATTCTTTCCCTACGAAACAGGGAAAGGATCCCTCATCTCGAGCTAGGAGGCGGAAACGGGGCTCCCCTGGATGCGTGCGGGAACTTCGTGCCTCCTCTCGAGTGGAGACGGGTATGTCGGGGAACTTCTTGAGTTGCAGCAAGGGTGTGAAGGACCCGTTGGAAGTTCCAGTGGTTAGATGTGATTAGCCTCGAGCAGCCTCAGCGGAAATGGGCCTCATCTCGCTGGAGGGCAAATCTCCTGGATTTTCTCTAGTTGCGGCAGGTGCTCTCGACTTACGATGGGGCCCTCAGGGACCCGCTCTGGTGGCCTCAGGAAAGGCCAGTCCCCATGCGAGTTCCTCGGGGTCCTCTCGGGGTTCCTCAACATCGATGCCGGGGCCTAAGACCTTGTGTGGAGTCGGGGCCGGAACCTGAGGATTCCTCTCCAGTGCTGACATGGATCTTGGGGTACTTCTGGAGTCTCCCCAGGGGAGTCAGTCCTCGTCTCGAATGTGGGCATGCACTTGCGCTTTCCTCCAGAGCGGTAGCAGCAGTGTCACGCAGTCCGCCGCGTGGATCAAAGGATCTATGGTTTTCCCTCGAGTCTTTCCCAGGAGGCTTTCCCAAGAGGCTTTCCCACGAGGCTTTCCCTAGGGCTCTCCCACGTGAACACGTGGACGGAGTTGATCCTCGGCTTGAACGTCAAGGCACTGCACGGAAAACAGGTTCCTCTGGAATGAACTGACACATCTGGGGGACTCTTGGAATGGTGGCACGACCCTGGAGTTCCTCTCGCCTTTCCTGTGGAGAACTCCTCCTCTAGAGATGCGACGGGAACGCCGGGAATTCTTTCCATACGAAAAAGGGAAAGGATCCCTCATCTCGAGCTAGGAGGCGGAAACGGGGCTCCCCTGGATGTGTGCGGGACCCTCGTGCTTCCTTTCTAGTGGAGACGGGTATGTCGGGGAACTTCTTGAGTTGCAGCAAGGGAGTGAAGGACCCTTTGGAAGTTCCAGTGGTTAGATGTGATTAGCCTCGAGAAGCCTCAGCGGAAATGGGCCTCATCTCGCCTGGAGGGCAAAACCTCCTGGATTTTCTCGAGTTGCGGCAGGTGCTCTCCACGTACGACGGGGCCCTCAGGGACCCGCTCTGGTGGCCTCAGGAAAGGCCAGTCCCCATGCGAGTTCCTCGGGGTCTCTCGGGATTCCTCTGCCGTCGATGCCGGGGCCTAAGTCCTTTTGTGGAATCGGGGCCGGAACCTGAGGATTCCTCTCCAGTGCTGACATGGATCTTGGGGTACTTCTGGAGTCTCCCCAGGGGAGTCAGTCCTCGTCTCGAATGTGGGCATGCACTTGCGCTTTCCTCCAGAGCGGTAGCAGCAGTGTCACGCAGTCCGCCGCGTGGATCAAAGGATCTATGGTTTTCCCTCGAGTCTTTCCCAGGAGGCTTTCCCACGAGGCTTTCCCACAGGGCTGTCCCACGTGCACACGTGGTGGGAGTCGATCCTCGGCTTGAACGTCAAGGCATTGCAGGGAAAACAGGTTCCTCTGGAATGGACTGACACATCTGGGGGACTCTTGGAATGGTGGCACGACCCTGGAGTTCCTCTCGCCTTTTCTGTGGAGAGCGCCTCCCCTTGAGATGCGACGGGAACGCCGGGAATTCTTTCCCTACGAAACAGGGAAAGGATCCCTCATCTCGAGCTAGGAGGCGGAAACGGGGCTCCCCTGGATGTGTGCGGGACCCTCGTGCTTCCTCTCGAGTGGAGACGGGTATGTCGGGGAACTTCTTGAGTTGCAGCAAGGGTGTGAAGGACCCTTTGGAAGTTCCAGTGGTTAGATGTGATTAGCCACGAGAAGCCTCAGCGGAAATGGGCCTCATCTCGCCTGGAGGGCAAAACCTCCTGGATTTTCTCGAGTTGCGGCAGGTGCTCTCGACTTACGACGGGGCCCACAGGGACCCGCTCTGGTGGCCTCAGGAAAGGCCAGTCCCCATGCGAGTTACTCGGGGGCCTCTCGGTCTTCCTCTGCCGTCGATGCCGGGGCCTAAGGCCTTGTGTGGAGTCGGTGCCGGAACCTGAGGATTCCTCTCCAGTGCTGACACGGATCTTGGGGTACTTCTGGAGTCTCCCCAGGGGAGTCAGTCCTCGTCTCGAATGCGGGCATGCACTTGCGCTTTCCTCCAGAGCGGTAGCAGCAGTGTCACGCAGTCCGCCGCGTGGATCAAAGGATCTATGGTTTTCCCTCGAGTCTTTCCCACGAGGCTTTCCCACGAGGCTTTCCCACAGGGCTGTCCCACGTGCACACGTGGTGGGAGTCGATCCTCGGCTTGAACGTCAAGGCAGTGCAGGGAAAACAGGTTCCTCTGGAATGGACTGACACATCCGGGGGACTTTTGGAATGGTGGCACGACCCTGGAGTTCCTCTCGCCTTTCCTGTTGAGAGCGCCTCCTCTTGAGATGCGCCGGGAACGACGGGAATTCTTTCCGTACGAAACAGGGAAAGGATCCCTCATCTCGAGCTAGGAGGCGGAAATGGGGCTCCCCTGGATGTGTTCGGGACCCTCGTGCTTCCTCTCGAGTGGAGACGGGTATGTCGGGGAACTTCTTGAGTTGCAGCAAGGGTGTGAAGGACCCTTTGGAAGTTCCAGTGATTAGATGTGATTAGCCTCGAGAAGCCTCAGCGGAAATGGGCCTCATCTCGCCTGGAGGGCAAAACCTCCTGGATTTTCTCGAGTTGCGGCAGGTGCTCTCGACTTACGACGGGGACCTCAGGGACCCGCTCTGGTGGCCTCAGGAAAGGCCAATCCCCATGGGAGTTCCTCGGGGGCCTCTCGGGATTCCTCTCCCGTCGATGCCGGGGCCTAAGACCTTGTGTGGAGTCGGGGCCGGAACCTGAGGATTCCTCTCCAGTGCTGACATGGATCTTGGGGTACTTCTGGAGTCTCCCCAGGGGAGTCAGTCCTCGTCTCCAATGCGGGCATGCACTTGCGCTTTCCTCCAGAGCGGTAGCAGCAGTGTCACGCATTGCGCCGCGTGGATCAAAGGATCTATGGTTTTCCCTCGAGTCTTTCCCACGAGGCTTTCCCACGAGGCTTTCCCACGAGGCTTTCCCACACGGCTGTCTCCCGTGCACACGTGGTGGGTGTCGATCCTCGTCTTGAACGTCAAGGCAGTGCAGGGAAAACAGGTTCCTCTGGAATGGACTGACATATCTGGGGGACTCTTGGAATGGTGGCACGACCCTGGAGTTCCTCTCGCCTTTCCTGTGGAGAGCGCCTCCTCTTGAGATGCGACGGGAACGCCGGGAATTCTTTCCCTACGAAACAGGGAAAGGATCCCTCATCTCGAGCTAGGAGGCGGAAACGGGGCTCCCCTGGATGTGTGCGGGACCCTCGTGCTTCCTCTCGAGTGGAGACGGGTATGTCGGGGAACTTCTTGAGTTGCAGCAAGGGTGTGAAGGACCCTTTGGAAGTTCCAGTGTTTAGATGTGATTAGCCTCGAGAAGCCTCAGCGGAAATGGGCCTCATCTCGCCTGGAGGGCAAAACCTCCTGGATTCTCTCGAGTTCCGGCAGGTGCTCTCGACGTACGACGGGGACCTCATTGACCCGCTCTGGTGGCCTCAGGAAAGGCCAGTCCCCATGCGAGTTACTCGGGGGCCTCTCAGGATTCCTCTCCCGTCGATGCCGGAGCCTAAGACCTTGTGTGGAATCGGGGCCGGAACCTGAGGATTCCTCTCCAGTGCTGACATTGTTCTTAGGGTAATTCTGGAGTCTCCCCAGGTGAATCAGTCCTCGTCTCGAATGCGGGCATGCATTTGCGCTTTCCTCCAGAGCGGTAGCAGCAGTGTCACGCAGTCCGCCGCGTGGATCAAAGAATCTGTGGTTTTCCCTCGAGTCTTTCCCACGAGGCTTTCCCACGAGGCTTTCCCACAGGGCTGTGCCACGTGCACACGTGGTGGGAGTCGATCCTCGGGTTGAACGTCAAGGCAGTGCAGGGAAAACAGGTTCCTCTGGAATGGACTGACACATCTGGGGGACTCTTGGAATGGTGGCACGACCCTGGAGTTCCTCTCGCCTTTCCTGTGGAGAGCGCCTCCTCTTGAGATGCGACGGGAACGCCGGGAATTCTTTCCCTACGAAACAGGGAAAGGATCCCTCATCTCGAGCTAGGAGGCGGAAACGGGGCTCCTCTGGATGTGTGCGGGACCCTCGTGCCTCCTCTCGAGTGGAGACGCGTATGTCGGGGAACTTCTTGAGTTGCAGCAAGGGTGTGAAGGACCCTTTGGAAGTTCCAGTGGTTAGATGTGATTAGCCTCGAGAAGCCTCAGTGGAAATGGGCCTCATCTCGCCTGGAGGGCAAAACCTCCTGGATTTTCTCGAGTTGCGGCAGGTGCTCTCGACTTACGACGGGGACCTCAGGGACCCGCTCTGGTGGTCTCAGGAAAGGCCAGTCCCCATGCGAGTTACTCGGGGCCTGTCGGGATTCCTCTCCCGTCGATGCCGGGGCCTAAGACCTTGTGTGGAGTCGGGGCCGGAACCTGAGGATTCCTCTCCAGTGCTGACATGCATCTTGGGGTACTGCTGGAGTCTCCCCAGGGGAGTCAGTCCTCGTCTCGAATGCGGGCATGCACTTGTGCTTTCCTCCAGAGCGGTAAGAGCAGTGTCACGCATTCCGCCGCTTGGATCAAAGGATCTATGGTTTTCCCTCGAGTCTTTCCCACGAGACTTTCCCACAGGGCTGTCCCACGTGCACACGTGGTGGGAGTCGATCCTCGGCTTGAACGTCAAGGCAGTGCAGGGAAAACAGGTTCCTCTGGAATGGACTGACACATCTGGGGGACTCTTGGAATGGTGGCACGACCCTGGAGTTCCTCTCGTCTTTCCTGTGGAGAGCGCCTCCTCTTGAGATGCGACGGGAACGCCGGGAATTCTTTCCCTACGAAACAGGGAAAGGATCCCTCATCTCGAGCTAGGAGGCGGAAACGGGGCTCCCCTGGATGTGTGCAGGACCCTCGTGCTTCCTCTCGAGTGGAGACTTGTATGTCGGGGAACTTCTTGAGTTGCAGCAAGGGTGTGAAGGACCCTTTGGATGTTCCAGTGGTTAGATGTGATTAGCCTCGAGAAGCCTCAGCGGAAATGGGCCTCATCTCGCCTGGAGGGCAAAACCTCCTGGATTTTCTCGAGTTGCGGCAGGTGCTCTCCACGTACGACGGGGCCCTCAGGGACCCGCTCTTGTGGCCTCAGGAAAGGCCAGTCCCCATGCGAGTTCCTCGGGGGCCTCTCAGGATTCCTCTCCCGTCGATGCCGGGGCCTAAGACCTTGTGTGGAATCGGGGCGGGAACCTGAGGATTCCTCTCCAGTGCTGACATGGATCTTGGGGTACTTCTGGAGTCTCCCCAGGGGAGTCAGTCCTCGTCTCGAATGCGGGCATGCACTTGCGCTTTCCTCCAGAGCGGTAGCAGCAGTGTCACGCAGTCCGCTGCGTGGATCAAAGGATCTATTGTTTTCCCTCGAGTCTTTCCCACGAGGCTTTCCCATGAGGCTTTCCCACAGGGCTGTCCCACGTGCACACGTGGTGGGAGTCGATCCTCGGCTTGAACGTCAAGGCAGTGCAGGGAAAACAGGTTCCTCTGGAATGGACTGACACATCTGCGGGACTCTTGGAATGGTGGCACGACCCTGGAGTTCCTCTCGCCTTTCCTGTGGAGAGCGCCTCCTCTTGAGATGCGACGGGAATGCCGGGAATTCTTTCCCTACGAAACAGGGAAAGGATCCCTCATCTCGAGCTAGGAGGCGGAAACGGGGCTCCCCTGGATGTGTGCGGGACCCTCGTGCTTCCTCTCGAGTGGAGACGGGTATGTCCGGGAAATTCTTGAGTTGCAGCAAGGGTGTGAAGGACCCTTTGGAAGTTCCAGTGGTTAGATGTGATTAGCCTCGAGAAGCCTCAGCGGAAATGTGCCTCATCTCGCCTGGAGGGCAAAACCTCCTGGATTTTCTCGAGTTACGGCAGGTGCTCTCGACTTAAGACGGGGATCTCAGGGACCCGCTCTGGTGGCCTCAGGAAAGGCCAGTCCCCATGCGAGTTCCTCGGGGGCCTCTCGGGATTCCTCTCCCGTCGATGCCGGGGCCTAAGTCCTTGTGTGGAGTCGGGGCCGGAATCTGAGGATTCCTCTCCAGTGCTGACATGGATCTTGGGGTACTTCTGGAGTCTCCCCAGGGGAGTCAGTCCTCGTCTCGAATGCGGGCATGCACTTGCGCTTTCCTCCAGAGCGGTAAGAGCAGTGTCACGCATTCCGCCGCTTGGATCAAAGGATCTATGGTTTTCCCTCGAGTCTTTCCCACGAGGCTTTCCCACAGGGCTGTCCCACGTGCACACGTGGTGGGAGTCGATCCTCGGCTTGAACGTCAAGGCAGTGCAGGGAAAACAGGTTCCTCTGGAATGGACTGACTCATCTGGGGGACTCTTGGAATGGTGGCACGACCCTGGAGTTCCTCTCGCCTTTCCTGTGGAGAGCGCCTCCTCTTGAGATGCGACGGGAACGCCGGGAATTCTTTCCCTACGAAACAGGGAAAGGATCCCTCATCTCGAGATAGGAGGCGGAAACGGGCATCCCCTGGATGTGTGTGGGACCCTCGTGCTTCCTCTCGAGTGGAGACGGGTATGTCGGGGAACTTCTTGAGTTGCAGCAAGGGTGTGAAGGACCCTTTGGAAGTTCCAGTGGTTAGATGTGATTAGCCTCGAGAAGCCTCAGCGGAAATGGGCCTCATCTCGTCTGGAGGGCAAAACCTCCTGGATTTTCTCGACTTGCGGCATGTGCTCTCGACTTACGACGGGGACCTAAGGGACCCGCTCTGGTGGCCTCAGGAAAGGCCAGTCCCCATGCGAGTTCCTCGGGGGCCTCTCAGGATTCCTCTCCCGTCGATGCCGGGGCCTAAGACCTTGTGTGGAATCGGGGCCGGAACCTGAGGATTCCTCTCCAGTGCTGACATGGATCTTGGGGTACTTCTCGAGTCTCCCCAGGGGAATCAGTCCTCGTCTCGAATGCGGGCATGCACTTGCGCTTTCCTCCAGAGCGGTAGCAGCAGTGTCACGCAGTCCGCCGCGTGGATCAAAGAATCTATGGTTTTCCCTCGAGTCTTTCTCCGAGGCTTTCCCACGAGGCTTTCCCACAGGGCTGTCCCACGTGCACTCGTGGTGGGAGTCGATCCTCGGCTTGAACGTCAAGGCAGTGCAGGGAAAACAGGTTCCTCTGGAATGGACTGACACATCTGCGGGACTCTTGGAATGGTGGCACGACCCTGAAGTTTCTCTCGCCTTTCCTGTGGTGAGCGCCTCCTTTTGAGATGTGACGGGTACGCCGGGAATTCTTTCCCTACGAAACAGGGAAAGGATCTCTCATCTCGAGCTAGGAGGCGGAAACGGGGCTCCCCTGGATGTGTGGGTGACCCTCGTGCTTCCTCTCGAGTGGAGACGGGTATGTCGGGGAACTTCTTGAGTTGCAGCAAGGGTGTGAAGGACCCTTTGGAAGTTCCAGTGGTTAGATGTGATTAGCCTCGAGAAGCCTCAGCGGAAACGGGCCTCATCTCGCCTGGAGGGCAAAACC
Organism: Ovis canadensis; assembly: GCF_042477335.2. Lineage (NCBI taxonomy): Eukaryota > Metazoa > Chordata > Mammalia > Artiodactyla > Bovidae > Ovis > Ovis canadensis. Next base: position 111,226,885 of record NC_091247.1, on the reverse strand, counting down.
TCCTGGATTTTCTCGAGTTGTGGCAGGTGCTCTCGACTTACGACGGGGACCTCAGGGACCCGCTCTGGTGGCCTCAGGAAAGGCCAGTCCCCATGCGAGTTACTCGGGGCCTGTCGGGATTCCTCTCCCGTCGATGCCGGGGCCTAAGACCTTGTGTGGATTCGGGGCCGGAACCTGAGGATTCCTCTCCAGTGCTGACATGGATCTTGGGGTACTGCTGGAGTCTCCCCAGGGGAGTCAGTCCTCGTCTCGAATGCGGGCATGCACTATCGCTTTCCTCCAGAGCGGTAGCAGCAGTGTCACGCATTCCGCCGCGTGGATCAAAGGATCTATGGTTTTCCCTCGAGTCTTTCCCACGAGTCTTTCCCACGAGGCTTTCCCACAGGGCTGTCCCACGTGCACACGTGGTGGGAGTCGATCCTCGGCTTGAACGTCAAGGCAGGGCAGGGAAAACAGGTTCCTCTGGAATGGACTGACACATCTGGGGGACTTTTGGAATGGTGGCACGACCCTGGACTTCCTCTCGCCTTTCCTGTGGAGCGCGCCTCCTCTTGAGATGCGACGGGAATGCCGGGAATTCTTTCCCTAGGAAACAGGGAAAGGATCCCTCATCTCGAGCTAGGAGGCGGAAACGGGCCTCCCCTGGATGTGTGCGGGACCCTCGTGCTTCCTCTCGAGTGGAGACGGGTATATCGGGGAACTTCTTGAGTTGCAGCAAGGGTGTGAAGGACCCTTTGGAAGTTCCAGTGGTTAGATGTGATTAGCCTCGAGAAGCCTCAGCGGAAATGGGCCTCATCTCGCCTGGAGGGCAAAACCTCCTGGATTTTCTCGAGTTGCGGCAGGTGCTCTCGACTTACGACGGGGACCTCAGGGACCCGCTCTGGTGGCCTCAGGAAGGCCAGTTTCCATGCGAGTTCCTCGGGGGCCTCTCAGGATTCCTCTCCCGTCGATGCCGGGGCCTAAGACCTTGTGTGGAGTCGGGGCCGGAACCTGAGGATTCCTCTCCAGTGCTGACATGCATCTTGGGGTACTGCTGGAGTCTCCCCAGGGGAGTCAGTCCTCGTCTCGAATGCGGGCATGCAATTGCGCTTTCCTCCAGAGCGGTAGCAGCAGTGTCACGCAGTCCGCCGCGTGGATTAAAGGATCTATGGTTTTCCCTCAAGTCTTTCCCACGAGTCTTTCCCACGAGGCTTTCCCACAGGGCTGTCCCCCGTGCACACGTGGTGGGAGTCCATCCTCGGCTTGAACGTCAAGGCAGTGCAGGGAAAACAGGTTCCTCTGGAATGGACTGACACATCTGGGGGACTCTTGGAATGGTGGCACGACCCTGGAGTTCCTCTCGCCTTTCCTGTGGAGAGCGCCTCCTCTTGAGATGTGACGGGAACGCCGGGAATTCTTTCCCTACGAAACAGGGAAAGGATCCCTCATGTCGACCTAGGAGGCGGAAACGGGCCTCCCCTGGATGTGTCCGGGACCCTCGTGCTTCCTCTCGAGTGGAGACGGGTATGTCGGGGAACTTCTTGAGTTGCAGCAAGGGTGTGAAGGACCCTTTGGAAGTTCCAGTGGTTAGATGTGATTAGCCTCGAGAAGCCTCAGCGGAAATGTGCCTCATCTCGCCTGGAGGGCAAAACCGCCTGGATTTTCTCGAGTTGCGGCAGGTGCTCTCGACTTACGACGGGGACCTCAGGGACCCGCTCTGGTGGCCTCAGGAAAGGCCAGTCCCCATGCGAGTTCCTCGGGGGCCTGTCGGGATTCCTCTCCCGTTGATGCCGGGGCCTAAGTCCTTGTGTGGAGTCGGGGCCGGAATCTGAGGATTCCTCTCCAGTGCTGACATGGATCTTGGGGTACTTCTGGAGTCTCCCCAGGGTAGTCAGTCCTCGTCTCGAATGCGGGCATGCACTTGCGCTTTCCTCCAGAGCAGTAGTAGCAGTGTCACGCATTCTGCCGCTTGGATCAAAGGATCTATGGTTTTTCCTCGAGTCTTTCCCACGAGGCTTTCCCACAGGGCTGTCCCACGTGCACACGTGGTGGGAGTCGATCCTCGGCTTGAACGTCAAGGCAGTGCAGGGAAAACAGGTTCCTCTGGAATGGACTCACACATCTGGGGGACTCTTGGAATGGTGGCACGACCCTGGAGTTCCTCGCGCCTTTCCTGTGGAGAGCGCCTCCTCTTGAGATGCGACGGGAACGCCGGGAATTCTTTCCCTACGAAACAGGGAAAGGATCCCTCATCTCGAGATAGGAGGCGGAAACGGGCCTCCCCTGGATGTGTGTGGGACCCTCGTGCTTCCTCTCATGTGGAGACGGGTATGTCGGGGAACTTCTTGAGTTGCAGCATGGGTGTGAAGGACACTTTGGAAGTTCCAGTGGTTAGATGTGATTAGCTTCGAGAAGCCTCAGCGGAAATGGGCCTCATCTCGCCTGGAGGGCAAAACCTCCTGGATTTTCTCGAGTGGCGGCAGGTGCTCTCGACGTACGACGGGGACCTCAGGGACCCGCTCTGGTGGCCTCAGGAAAGGCCAGTCACCATGCGAGTTACTCGGGGCCTGTCGGGATTCCTCTCCCATCGATGCCAGGGCCTAAGACCTTGTGTGGAGTCGGGGCCGGAACCTGAGGATTCCTCTCCAGTGCTGACATGCATCTTGGGGTACTGCTGGAGTCTCCCCAGGGGAGTCAGTCCTCGTCTCGAATGCGGGCATGCACTTGCGCTTTCCTCCAGAGCGGTAGCAGCAGTGTCACGCAGTCCACCGCGTGGATCAAAGAATCTATTGTTTTCCCTCGAGTCTTTCCCACGAGGCTTTCCCACGAGGCTTTCCCACAGGGCTGTCTCACGTGCACACGTGGTGGGAGTCGATCCTCGGCTTGAACGTCAAGGCAGTGCAGGGAAAACAGGTCCCTCTTGAAAGGAGTGACACATCTGGGGGACTCTTGGAACGGTGGCATGACCCTGGAGTTCCTCTCGCCTTTCCTGTGGAGAGCGCCTCCTCTTGAGATGCGACGGGAACGCCGGGAATTCTTTCCCTACGAAACAGGGAAAGGATCCCAAATCTCGAGCTAGGAGGCGGAAACGGGGCTCCCCTGGATGTGTGCGGGAACCTCGTGCATCCTCTCGAGTGGAGACGGGTATGTCGGGGAACTTCTTGAGTTGCAGCAAGGGTGTGAAGGACCCGTTGGAAGTTCCAGTGGTTAGATGTGATTAGCCTCGAGAAGCCTCAGCGGAAATGGGCCTCATCTCGCCTGGAGGGCAAAACCTCCTGGATTTTCTCGAGTTGCGGCAGGTGCTCTCGGCTTACGACGGGGACATCAGGGACCCGCTCTGGTGGCCTCTGGAAAGGCCAGTCACCATGCGAGTTGCTCGGGGCCTCTCCGGACTCCTCTCCCGTCGATGCCGGGGCCTAAGACCTTGTGTGGAGTCGGGGCCGGAACCTGCGGATTCCTCTCCAGTGCTGACAAGGATCTTGGGGTACTTCTGGAGTCTCCCCAGGGGAGTCAGTCCTCGTTTCGAATGCGGGCATGCACTTGCGCTTTCCTCCAGAGCGGTAGCAGCAGTGTCACGCAGTCCGCCGCGTGGATCAAAGGATCTATGGTTTTCCCTCGAGTCTTTCCCAGGAGGCTTTCACACGAAGCTTTCCCACAGGGCTGTCCCACGTGCACACGTGGTGGGAGTCGATCCTCGGCTTGAACGTCAAGGCAGTGCAGGGAATACAGGTTCCTCTGGAATGAACTGACACATCTGGGGGACTCTTGGAATGGTGGCACGACCCTGGAGTTCCTCTCGCCTTTCCTGTGGAGAGCGCCTCCTCTTGAGATGCGACGGGAACGCCGGGAATTCTTTCCCTATGAAACAGGGAAAGGATCCCTCATCTCGAGCTAGGAGGCGGAAACGTGGCTCACCTGGATGTGTGGGGGACCCTCGTGCTTCCTCTCGATTGGAGACGGGTATGTCGGGGAACTTCTTGAGTTGCAGCAAGGGTGTGAAGGACCCGTTGGAAGTTCCAGTGGTTAGATGTGATTAGCCTCGAGAAGCCTCAGCGGAAATGGGCCTCATCTCGCCTGGAGGGCAAAACCTCCTGGATTTTCTCGAGTGGCGGCAGGTGCTCTCGACGTACGACGGGGTCCTCAGGGACCCGCTCTGGTGGCCTCAGGAAAGGCCAGTCCCCATGCGAGTTACTCGTGGCCTGTCGGGATTCCTCTCCCGTCGATGCCTGGGCCTAAGACCTTGTGTGGAGTCGGGGCCGGAACCTGAGGATTCCTCTCCAGTGCTGACATGCATCTTGGGGTACTGCTGGAGTCTCCCCAGGGGAGTCAGTCCTCGTCTCGAATGCGGGCATGCACTTGCGCTTTCCTTCAGAGCGTTAGCAGCAGTGTCATGCAGTCCGCCGCGTGGATCAAAGGATCTATGGTTTTCCCTCGAATCTTTCCCACGAGTCTTTCCCTCGAGGCTTCCCACAGGGCTGTCCCACGTGCACACGTGGTGGGAGTCGATCCTCGGCTTGAACGTCAAGGCAGTGCAGGGAAAACAGGTTCCTCTGGAATGGACTGACACATCTGGGGGACTCTTGGAATGGTGGCACGACCCTGGAGTTCCTCTCGCCTTTCCTGTGGAGAGCGCCTCCTCTTGAGATGCGACGGGAACGCCGGGAATTCTTTCCCTACGAAACAGGGAAAGGATCTCTCATCTCGAGCTAGGAGGCGGAAACGGGGCTCCCCTGGATGTGTGCGGGACCCTCGTGCTTCCTCTCGAGTGGAGACGGGTATGTCGGGGAACTTCTTGAGTTGCAGCAAGGGTGTGAAGGACCCTTTGGAAGTTCCAGTGGTTAGATATGATTAGCCTGGAGAAGCCTCAGCGGAAATGGGCCTCATCTCGCCTGGAGGGCAAAACCTCCTGGATTTTCTCGAGTTGCGGCAGGTGCTCTCGACGTACGACGGGGACCTCAGGGACCCGCTCTGGTGGCCTCAGGAAAGGCCCGTCCCCATGCGAGATACTCGGGGGCCTCTCGGGATTCCTCCCCATCGATGCCGAGGCCTAAGACCTTTTGTGGAGTCGGGGCCGGAACCTGAGGATTCCTCTCCAGTGCTGACATGGATCTTGGGGTACTTCTGGAGTCTCCCCAGGGGAGTCAGTCCTCGTCTCGAATGCGGGCATGCACTTGCGCTTTCCTCCAGAGCGGTAGCAGCAGTGTCACGCAGTCCACCGCGTGGATCAAAGGATCTATGGTTTTCCCTCGAGTCTTTCCCACGAGGCTTTCCCACGAGGCTTTCCCACGAGGCTTTCCCACAGGGCTGTCCCACGTGAACACGTGGTCGGAGTCGATCCTCGGCTTGAACGTGAAGGCACTGCAGGGAAAACAGGTTCCTCTGGAGTGAACTGACACATCTGGGGGACTCTTGGAATGGTGGCACGACCCTGGAGTTCTTCTCGCCTTTTCTGTGGAGAGCGCCTCCTCTTGAGATGCGACGGGAATGCCGGGAATTCTTTCCCTGCGAAACAGGGAAAGGATCCCTCATCTCGAGCTAGGAGGCTGAAACGGGGCTCCCCTGGATGTGTGCGGGAACTTCGTGCCTCCTCTCGAGTGGAGACTGTATGTCGGGGAACTTCTTGAGTTGCAGCAAGGGTGTGAAGGACCCGTTGGAAGTTCCAGTGGTTAGATGTGATTAGCCTCGAGAAGCATCAGCGGTAATGGGCCTCATCTCGCTGGAGGGCAAAACCTCCTGGATTTTCTCAAGTTGCGGCAGGTGCTCTCGACTTACGACGGGCCCCTCAGGGACCCGCTCTGGTGGCCTCAGGAAAGGCCAGTCACCATGCGAGTTCCACGGGGGCCTCTCGGGATTCCTCTGCCGTCGATGCTTGGGCCTAAGACCTTGTGTGGAGTCGGGGCGGGAACCTGAGGATTCCTCTCCAGTGCTGACATGGATCTTGGGGTACTTCTGGAGTCTCGCCAGGGGAGTCAGTCTTCGTCTCGAATGCGGGCATGCACATGCGCTTTCCTTCAGATCGGTAGCAGCAGTGTCACGCAGTCCACCGCGTGGATCAAAGAATCTATGGTTTTCCCTCGAGTCTTTCCCACGAGGCTTTCCCACGAGGCTTTCCCACAGGGCTGTCCCACGTGCACACGTGGTGGGAGTCGATCCTCAGCTTGAAAGTGAAGGCAGCGCAGGGAAAACAGGTTCCTCTGGAATGGACTGACATATCTGGGGGACTCTTGGAATGGTGACACGACCCTGGAGTTCTTCTCGCCTTTTCTGTGGAGAGCGCCTCCTCTTGAGATGCGACGGGAATGCCGGGAATTCTTTCCCTACGAAACAGGGAAAGGATCCCTCATCTCGAGGTAGGAGGCGGAAACGGTGCTCCCCTGGATGTGTGCGGGAACCTCGTGCATCCTCTCGAGTGGAGACGGGTATGTCGGGGAATTTCTTGAGTTGCAGCAAGGGTGTGAAGGACCCGTTGGAAGTTCCAGTGGTTAGATGTGATTAGCCTCGAGAAGCCTCAGCGGAAATGGGCCTCATCTCGCCTGGAGGTCAAAACCTCCTGGATTTTCTAGAGTTGCGGCAGGTGCTCTCGACTTACGAATGGGACCTCAGGGACCCGCTCTGTTGGCCTCTGGAAAGGCCAGTCCCCATGCGAGTTTCTCGGGGCCTCTCCGGATTCCTCTACCGTCGATGCCGGGGCCTAAGACCTTGTGTGGAGTTGGGGCCGGAACCTGAGGATTCCTCTCCAGTGCTGACATGGATCTTGGGGTACTTCTGGAGTCTCCCCAGGGAAGTCAGTCCTCGTCTCGAATGCGGGCATGCACTTGCCCTTTCCTCCAGAGCGGTAGCAGCAGTGTCACGCAGTCCGCCGCGTGGATCAAAGGATCTATGGTTTTCCCTCGAGTCTTTCCCAGGAGGCTTTCACACGAGGCTTTCCCACAGGGCTGTCCCACGTGCACACGTGGTGGGAGTCGATCCTCGGCTTGAACGTCAAGGCAGTGCAGGGAATACAGTTTCCTCTGTAATGGACTGACACATCTGGGGGACTCTTGGAATGGTGGCACGACCCTGGAGTTCCTCTCGCCTTTCCTGTGGAGAGCGCCTCCTCTTGAGAAGCGACGGGAACGCCGGGAATTCTTTCCCTACGAAACAGGGAAAGGATCCCTCATCTCGAGCTAGGAGGCCGAAACGGGGCTCACCTGGATGTGTGCGGGACCCTCGTGCTTCCTCTCGAGTGGAGCCGGGTATGTTGGGGAACTTCTTGAGTTGCAGCAAGGGTCTGAAGGACCCTTTGGAAGTTCCAGTGGTTAGATGTGATTAGCCTCGAGAAGCCTCAGCGGAAATGGGCCTCATCTCGCCTGGAGGGCAAAACCTCCTGGATTTTCTCGAGTTGCGGCAGGTGCTCTCGACTTACGACGGGGACCTCAGGGACCCGCTCTGGTGGCCTCAGGAAAGGCCAGTCCCCATGCGAGTTCCTCGGGGGCCTCTCGGGATTCCTCTGCCGTCGATGGTGGGGCCTAAGACCTTGTGTGGAGTTGGGGCCGGAACCTGAGGATTCCTCTCCAGTGCTGACGTGGATCTTGGGGTACTTCTGGAGTCTCCCCAGGGGAGTCAGTCCTCGTCTCGAATGCGGGCATGCACTTGCGCTTTCCTCCAGAGCGGTAGCAGCAGTGTCACGCATTGCGCCGCGTGGATCAAAGGATCTATGGTTTTCCCTCGAGTCTTTCCCACGAGGCTTCGCCACGAGGCTTTCCCACAGGGCTGTCCCACGTGCACACGTGGTGGGAGTCGATCCTCGGCTTGAACGTCAAGGCAGTGCAGAGAAAACAGGTTCCTCTGGAATGGACTGACACATCTGGGGGACTCTTGGAATGGTGGCACGACCCTGGAGTTCCTCTCGCCTTTCCTGTGGAGAGCGCCTCCTCTTGAGATGCGACGGAAACGCCGGGAATTCTTTCCCTACGAAACAGGGAAAGGATCCCTCATCACGAGCTAGGAGGCGGAAACGGGGCTCCCCTGGATGTGTGCGGGACCCTTGTGCTTCCTCTAGAGTGGAGACGGGTATGTCGGGGAACTTCTTGAGTTGCAGCAAGGGTGTGAAGGACCCTTTGGAAGTTCCAGTGGTTAGATGTGATTAGCCTCGAGTAGCCTCAGCGGAAACGGGCCTCATCTCGCCTGGAGGGCAAAACCTCCTGGATTTTCTCGAGTTGCGGCAGGTGCTCTCTACTTACGACGGGGCCCTCAGGAACCCGCTCTGGTGGCCTCAGGAAAGGCCAGTCCCCATGCGAGTTCCTCGGGGGCCTCTCGGGATTCCTCTCCCGTCGATGCCGGGGCCTAAGACCCTGTGTGGAGTCGGGGCCGGAACCTGAGGATTCCTCTCCAGTGCTGACATGGATCTTGGGGTACTTCTGCAGTTTCCCCAGGGGAGTCAGTCCTCGTCTCGAATGCGGGCATGCACTTGCGCTTTCCTCCAGAGCGGTAGCAGCAGTGTCACGCATTGCGCCGCGTGGATCAAAGGATCTATGGTTTTCCCTCGAGTCTTTCCCACGAGGCTTTCCCACGAGGCTTTCCCACAGGGCTGTCCCACGTGCACACGTGGTGGGAGTCGATCCTCGGCTTGAACGTCAAGGCAGTGCAGGGAAAACAGGTTCCTCTGGAATGGACTGACACATCCGGGGGACTCTTGGAATGCTGCAACGACCCTGGAGTTCCTCTCACCTTTTTTGTTGAGAGCGCCTCCCCTGAGATGCGACGGGAACGCCGGGAATTCTTTCCGTACGAAACTGGGAAAGGATCCCTCATCTCGAGCTAGGAGTCGGAAACGGGGCTCCCCTGGATATGTGCGGGAACATCGTGCCTCCTCTCAAGTGGAGACGGGTATGTCGGGGAACTTCTTGAGTTGCATCAAGGGTGTGAAGGACCCGTTGGAAGTTCCAGTGGTTAGATTTGATTAGCCTCGAGAAGCCTCAGCGGAAATGGGCCTCATCAGGCTGGAGGGCAAAACCTCCTGGATTTTCTCGAGTTGTGGCAGGTGCTCTCGACTTACGACGGGGACCTCAGGGACCCGCTCTGTTGGCCTCTGCAAAGGCCAGTCCCCATGCGAGTTGCTCGGGGCCTCTCGGGATTCCTCTGTCGTCGATGCCGGGGCCTAAGACCTTGTGTGGAGTCGGGGCCGGAACCTGCGGATTCCTCTCCAGTGCTGACAAGGATCTTGGGGTACTTCTGGAGTCTCCCCAGGGGAGTCAGTCCTCGTTTCGAATGCGGGCATGCACTTGCGCTTTCCTCCAGAACGGTAGCAGCAGTGTCACGCAGTCCGCCGCGTGGATCAAAGGATCTATGGTTTTCCCTCGAGTCTTTCCCAGGAGGCTTTCACACGAGGCTTTCCCACAGGGCTGTCCCACGTGCACACGTGGTGGGAGTCGATCCTCGGCTTGAACGTCAAGGCAGTGCAGGGAAAACAGGTTCCTCTGGAATGGACTCACACATCTGGGGGACTCTTGGAATGGTGGCACGACCCTGGAGTTCCTCTCGCCTTTCCTGTGGAGAGCGCCTCCTCTTGAGATGCGACGGGAACGCCGTGAATTCTTTCCCTACCAAACAGGGAAAGGATCCCTCATCTCGAGCTAGGAGGCGGAAACGGGGCTCCCCTGGATGTGTGCGGGACCCTCGTGCTTCCTCTCGAGTGGAGACGGGTATGTCAGGGAACTTCTTGAGTTGCAGCAAGGGTGTGAAGGACCCTTTGGAAGTTCCAGTGGTTAGATGTGATTAGCCTCGAGAAGCCTCAGCGGAAATGGGCCTCATCTCGCCTGGAGGGCAAAACCTCCTAGATATTCTCGAGTTGCGGCAGGTGCTCTCGACTTACGACGGGGACCTCAGGGACCCGCTCTGGTGGCCTCAGGAAAGGCCAGTCCCCATGCGAGTTCATCGGGGGCCTCTCAGGATTCCTCCCCATCGATGCCGGGGCCTAAGACCTTGTGTGGAGTCGGGGCTGGAACCTGAGGATTCCTCTCCAGTGCTGACATGGATCTTGGGGTACTTCTGGAGTCTCCCCAGGGGAGTCAGTCCTCGTCTCGAATGCGGGCATGCACTTGCGCTTTCCTCCAGAGCGGTAGAAGCAGTGTCACGCAGTCCACCGCGTGGATCAAAGGATCTATGGTTTTCCCTCGAGTCTTTCCCACGAGGCTTTCCCACGAGGCTTTCCCACGAGGCCTTCCCACAGGGCTGTCCCACGTGAACACGTGGTCGGAGTCGATCCTCGGCTTTAACGTCAAGGCAGTGCAGGGAAACAGGTTCCTCTGGAATGGACTGACACATCCGGGGGACTCTTGGAATGGTGGCACGACCCTGGAGTTCTTCTCGCCTTTCCTGTGGAGAGCACCTCCTCTTGAGATGCGACGGGAACGCCGGGAATTCTTTCCCTACGAAACAGGGAAAGGATCCCTCATCTCGAGCTAGGAGGCGGAAACGGGCCCCCCTGGATGTGTGCGGGACCCTCGTGCTTCCTCTCGAGTGGAGACGGGTATGTCGGGGAACTTCTTGAGTTGCAGCAAGGGAGTGAAGGACCCTTTGGAAGTTCCAGTGGTTAGATGTGATTAGACTCGAGAAGCCTCAGCGGAAATGGTCCTCATCTCGCCTGGAGGGCAAAACCTCCTGGATTTTCTCGAGTTGCGGTAGGTGCTCTCGACTTACGACGGGGCCCTCAGGGACCCGCTCTGGTGGCCTCAGGAAAGGCCAGTCCCCATGCGAGTTCCTCGGGGGCCTCTCGGGATTCCTCTGCCGTCGATGCCGGGGCCTAAGACCTTGTCTGGAGTCGGGGTCGGAACCTGAGGATTCCTCTCCAGTGCTGACATGGATCTTGGGGTACTTCTGGAGTCTCCCCAGGGGAGTCAGTCCTCGTCTCGAATGCGGGCATGCACTTGCGCTTTCCTCCAGAGCGGTAGCAGCAGTGTCAGGCAGTCCGCCGCGTGGATCAAAGGATCTATGGTTTTCCCTCGAGTCTTTCCCACGAGACTTTCCCAAGAGGCTTTCCCACACGGCTTTCCCACGTGCACACGTGGTGGGAGTCGATCCTCGGCTTGAACGTCAAGGCAGTGCAGGGAAAACAGGTTCCTCTGAAATGGACTGACACATCCTGGGGACTCTTGGAATGGTGGCACGACCCTGGAGTTCCTCTCGCCTTTCCTGTGGAGAGCGCCTCCTCTTGAGATGCGACGGGAGCGCCGGGAATTCTTTCCCTACGAAACAGGGAAAGGATCCCTCATCTCGAGCTAGGAGGCGGAAACGGGGCTCCCCTGGATGTGTGCGGGACCCTCGTGCTTCCTCTCGAGTGGAGACGGGTATGTCTGGGAACTTCTTGAGTTGCAGCAAGGGTGTGAAGGACCCTTTGGAAGTTCCAGTGGTTAGATGTGATTAGCCTCGAGAAGCCTCAGCGGAAATGGGCCTCATCTCGCCTGGAGGGAAAAACCTCCTGGATTTTCTCCAGTTGCGGCAGGTGCTCTCGGCTTACGACGGGGACATCAGGGACCCGCTCTGGTGGCCTCTGGAAAGGCCAGTCACCATGCGAGTTGCTCGGGGCCTCTCCGGACTCCTCTCCCGTCGATGCCGGGGCCTAAGACCTTTTGTGGAGTCGGGGCCGGAACCTGCGGATTCCTCTCCAGTGCTGACAAGGATCTTGGGGTACTTCTGGAGTCTCCCCAGGGGAGTCAGTCCTCGTTTCGAATGCGGGCATGCACTTGCGCTTTCCTCCAGAGCGGTAGCAGCAGTGTCACGCAGTCCGCCGCGTGGATCAAAGGATCTATGGTTTTCCCTCGAGTCTTTCCCAGGAGGCTTTCACACGAGGCTTTCCCACAGGGCTGTCCCACGTGCACACGTGGTGGGAGTCGATCCTCGGCTTGAACGTCAAGGCAGTGCAGGGAAAACAGGTTCCTCTGGAATGGACTCACACATCTGGGGGACTCTTGGAATGGTGGCACGACCCTGGAGTTCCTCTCGCCTTTCCTGTGGAGAGCGCCTCCTCCTGAGATGCGACGGGAACGCCGTGAATTCTTTCCCTACCAAACAGGGAAAGGATCCCTCATCTCGAGCTAGGAGGCGGAAACGGGGCTCCCCTGGATGTGTGCGGGACCCTCGTGCTTCCTCTCGAGTGGAGACGGGTATGTCGGGGAACTTCTTGAGTTGCAGCAAGGGTGTGAAGGACCCTTTGGAAGTTCCAGTGGTTAGATGTGATTAGCCTCGAGAAGCCTCAGCGGAAATGGGCCTCATCTCGCCTGGAGGGCAAAACCTCCTAGATATTCTCGAGTTGCGGCAGGTGCTCTCGACTTACGACGGGGACCTCAGGGACCCGCTCTGGTGGCCTCAGGAAAGGCCAGTCCCCATGCGAGTTCCTCGGGGGCCTCTCAGGATTCCTCCCCATCGATGCCGGGGCCTAAGACCTTGTGTGGAGTCGGGGCCGGAACCTGAGGATTCCTCTCCAGTGCTGACATGGATCTTGGGGTACTTCTGGAGTCTCCCCAGGGGAGTCAGTCCTCGTCTCGAATGCGGGCATGCACTTGCGCTTTCCTCCAGAGCGGTAGAAGCAGTGTCACGCAGTCCACCGCGTGGATCAAAGGATCTATGGTTTTCCCTCGAGTCTTGCCCACGAGGCTTTCCCACGAGGCTTTCCCACGAGGCCTTCCCACAGGGCTGTCCCACGTGAACACGTGGTCGGAGTCGATCCTCGGCTTTAACGTCAAGGCAGTGCAGGGAAACAGGTTCCTCTGGAATGGACTGACACATCCGGTGGACTCTTGGAATGGTGGCAGGACCCTGGAGTTCTTCTCGCCTTTCCTGTGGAGAGCGCCTCCTCTTGAGATGCGACGGGAACGCCGGGAATTCTTTCCCTACGAAACAGGGAAAGGATCCCTCATCTCGAGCTAGGAGGCGGAAACGGGGCTCCCCTGGATGTGTGCGGGACCCTCGTGCTTCCTCTCGAGTGGAGATGGGTATGTCGGGGAACTTCTTGAGTTGCAGCAAGGGAGTGAAGGACCCTTTGGAAGTTCCAGTGGTTAGATGTGATTAGACTCGAGAAGCCTCAGCGGAAATGGTCCTCATCTCGCCTGGAGGGCAAAACCTCCTGGATTTTCTCGAGTTGCGGCAGGTGCTCTCGACTTACGACGGGGCCCTCAGGGACCCGCTCTGGTGGCCTCAGGAAAGGGCAGTCCCCATGCGAGTTCCTCGGGGGCCTCTCGGGATTCCTCTGCCGTCGATGCCGGGGCCTAAGACCTTGTGTGGAATCGGGGCGGGAACCTGAGGATTCCTCTCCAGTGCTGACATGGATCTTGGGGTACTTCTGGAGTCTCCCCAGGGGAGTCAGTCCTCGTCTCAAATGCGGGCATGCACTTGCGCTTTCCTCCAGAGCGGTAGCAGCAGTGTCACGCAGTCCTCCGCGTGGATCAAAGGATCTAAGGTTTTCCCTCGAGTCTTTCCCACGAGGCTTTCCCACGAGGCTTTCCCACAGGGCTGTCCCACGTGCACACGTGGTGGGAGTCGATCCTCGGCTTGAACGTCAAGGCAGTGCAGGGAAAACAGGTTCCTCTGAAATGGACTGACACATCCGGGGGACTCTTGGAATGGTGGCACGACCCTGGAGTTCCTCTCGCCTTTCCTGTGGAGAGCGCCTCCTCTTGAGATGCGACGGGAACGCCGGGAATTCTTTCCCTACGAAACAGGGAAAGGATCCCTCATCTCGAGCTAGGAGGCCGAAACGGGGCTCCCCTGGATGTGTGCGGGACCCTCGTGCTTCCTCTCGAGTGGAGACGGGTATTTCGGGGAACTTCTTCAGTTGCAGCAAGGGTGTGAAGGACCCTTTGGAAGTTCCAGTGGTTAGATGTGATTAGCCTCGAGAAGCCTCAGCGGAAATGGGCCTCATCTCGCCTGGAGGGCAAAACCTCCTGGATTTTCTCGAGTTGTGGCAGGTGCTCTCGACTTAAGACGGGGCCCTCAGGGACCCGCTCTGGTGGCCTCAGGAAAGGCCAGTCGCCATGCGAGTTCCTCGGGTGCCTCTCGGGATTCCTCTGCCGTCGATGCCGGGGCCTAAGACCTTGTCTGGAGTCGGGGTCGGAACCTGAGGATTCCTCTCCAGTGCTGACATGGATCTTGGGGTACTTCTGGAGTCTCCCCAGGGGAGTCAGTCCTCGTCTCGAATGCGGGCATGCACTTGCGCTTTCCTCCAGAGCGGTAGCAGCAGTGTCACGCAGTCCGCCGCGTGGATCAAAGGATCTATGGTTTTCCCTCGAGTCTTTCCCACGAGACTTTCCCACGAGGCTTTCCCACACGGCTATCCCACGTGCACACGTGGTGGGAGTCGATCCTCGGCTTGAACGTCAAGGCAGTGCAGGGAAAACAGGTTCCTCTGAAATGGACTGACACATCCTGGGGACTCTTGGAATGGTGGCACGACCCTGGAGTTCCTCTCGCCTTTCCTGTGGAGAGCGCCTCCTCTTGAGATGCGACGGGAGCGCCGGGAATTCTTTCCCTATGAAACAGGGAAAGGATCCCTCATCTCGAGCTAGGAGGCGGAAACGGGGCTCCCCTGGATGTGTGCGGGACCCTCGTGCTTCCTCTCGAGTGGAGACGGGTATGTCGGGGAACTTCTTGAGTTGCAGCAAGGGTGGGAAGGACCCGTTGGAAGTTCCAGTGGTTAGATGTGATTAGCCTCGAGAAGCCTCAGCGGAAATGGGCCTCATCTCGCCTGGAGGGCAAAACCTCCTGGATTTTCTCCAGTTGCGGCAGGTGCTCTCGGCTTACGACGGGGACATCAGGAACCCGCTCTGGTGGCCTCTGGAAAGGCCAGTCACCATGCGAGTTGCTCGGGGCCTCTCCGGACTCCTCTCCCGTCGATGCCGGGGCCTAAGACCTTGTGTGGAGTCGGGGCCGGAACCTGCGGATTCCTCTCCAGTGCTGACAAGGATCTTGGGGTACTTCTGGAGTCTCCCCAGGGGAGTCAGTCCTCGTTTCGAATGCGGGCATGCACTTGCGCTTTCCTCCAGAGCGGTAGCAGCAGTGTCACGCAGTCCGCCGCGTGGATCAAAGGATCTATGGTTTTCCCTCGAGTCTTTCCCAGGAGGCTTTCACACGAGGCTTTCCCACAGGGCTGTCCCACGTGCACACGTGGTGGGAGTCGATCCTCGGCTTGAACGTCAAGGCAGTGCAGGGAAAACAGGTTCCTCTGGAATGGACTCACACATCTGGGGGACTCTTGGAATGGTGGCACGACCCTGGAGTTCCTCTCGCCTTTCCTGTGGAGAGCGCCTCCTCTTGAGATGCGACGGGAACGCCGTGAATTCTTTCCCTACCAAACAGGGAAAGGATCCCTCATCTCGGGCTAGGAGGCGGAAACGGGGCTCCCCTGGATGTGTGCGGGACCCTCGTGCTTCCTCTCGAGTGGAGACGGGTATGTCGGGGAACTTCTTGAGTTGCAGCAAGGGTGTGAAGGACCCTTTGGAAGTTCCAGTGGTTAGATGTGATTAGCCTCGAGAAGCCTCAGCGGAAATGGGCCTCATCTCGCCTGGAGGGCAAAACCTCCTAGATATTCTCGAGTTGCGGCAGGTGCTCTCGACTTACGACGGGGACCTCAGGGACCCGTTCTGGTGGCCTCAGGAAAGGCCAGTCCCCATGCGAGTTCATCGGGGGCCTCTCAGGATTCCTCCCCATCGATGCCGGGGCCTAAGACCTTGTGTGGAGTCGGGGCCGGAACCTGAGGATTCCTCTCCAGTGCTGACATGGATCTTGGGGTACTTCTGGAGTCTCCCCAGGGGAGTCAGTCCTCGTCTCGAATGCGGGCATGCACTTGCGCTTTCCTCCAGAGCGGTAGAAGCAGTGTCACGCAGTCCACCGCGTGGATCAAAGGATCTATGGTTTTCCCTCGAGTCTTGCCCACGAGGCTTTCCCACGAGGCTTTCCCACGAGGCCTTCCCACAGGGCTGTCCCACGTGAACAAGTGGTCGGAGTCGATCCTCGGCTTGAACGTCAAGGCAGTGCAGGGAAACAGGTTCCTCTGGAATGGACTGACACATCCGGGGGACTCTTGGAATGGTGGCACGACCCTGGAGTTCTTCTCGCCTTTCCTGTGGAGAGCGCCTCCTCTTGAGATGCGACGGGAACGCCGGGAATTCTTTCCCTACGAAACAGGGAAAGGATCCCTCATCTCGAGCTAGGAGGCCGAAACTGGCCCCCCTGGATGTGTGCGGGACCCTCGTGCTTCCTCTCGAGTGGAGACGGGTATGTCGGGGAACTTCTTGAGTTGCAGCAAGGGAGTGAAGGACCCTTTGGAAGTTCCAGTGGTTAGATGTGATTAGACTCGAGAAGCCTCAGCGGAAATGGTCCTCATCTCGCCTGGAGGGCAAAACCTCCTGGATTTTCTCGAGTTGCGGCAGGTGCTCTCGACTTACGACGGGGCCCTCAGGGACCCGCTCTGGTGGCCTCAGGAAAGGCCATTCCTCATGCGAGTTCCTCGGGGGCCTCTCGGGATTCCTCTGCCGTCGATGCCGGGGCCTAAGACCTTGTGTGGAATCGGGGCCGGAACCTGAGGATTCCTCTCCAGTGCTGACATGGATCTTGGGGTACTTCTGGAGTCTCCCCAGGGGAGTCAGTCCTCGTCTCAAATGCGGGCATGCACTTGCACGTTCCTCCAGAGCGGTAGCAGCAGTGTCACGCAGTCCGCCGCGTGAATCAAAGGATCTATGGTTTTCCCTCGACTATTTCCCACGAGACTTTCCCACGAGGCTTTCCCACAGGGCTGTCCCACGTGCACACGTGGTGGGAGTCGATCCTCGGCTTGAACGTCAAGGCAGTGCAGGGAAAACTGGTTCCTCTGGAATGGACTGACACATCTGGGGGACTCTTGGAATGGTGGCAAGTCCCTGGAGTTCCTCTCGCCTTTCCTGTGGAGAGCGCCTCCTCTTGAGATGCGACGGGAACGCCGGGAATTCTTTCCGTACGAAACAGGGAAAGCATCCCTGATCTCGAGCTAGGAGGCGGAAACGGGGCTCCCCTGGATGTGTGCGGGACCTCATGCTTCCTCTCGAGTGGAGACGGGTATGTCGGGGAACTTCTTGAGTTGCAGCAAGGGTGTGAAGGACCCTTTGGAAGTTCCAGTGGTTAGATGTGATTAGCCACGCGAAGCCTCAGCGGAAATGGGCCTCATCTCGCCTGGAGGGCAAAACCTCCTGGATTCTCTCGAGTTGCGACAGGTGCTCTCGACTTACGACGGGGACCTCAGGGACCCGCTCTGGTGGCCTCAGGAAAGGCCAGTCCCCATGCGAGTTCCTCGGGGGCCTCTCGGAATTTCTCTCCCGTCGATGCCGGGGCCTAAGACCTTGTGTGGAGTCGGGGCCGGAACCTGAGGATTCCTCTCCAGTGCTGACATGGATCTTGTGGTACTTCTGGAGTCTCCCCAGGGGAGTCAGTCCTCGTCTCGAATGCGGGCATGCACTTGCGCTTTCCTCCAGAGCGGTAGCAGCAGTGTCACGCAGTCCACCACGTGGATCAAAGAATCTATGGTTTTCCCTCGAGTCTTTCCCAAGAGGCTTTCCCTCGAGGCTTTCCCACAGGGCTGTCCCACGTGCACACGTGGTGGGAGTCGATCCTCGGCTTGAACGTCAAGGCAGTGCAGGGAAAACAGTTTCCTCTGGAATGGACTGACACATCTCGGGGACTCTTGGAATGGTGGCACGACCCTGGAGTTCCTCTCGCCTTTCCTGTGGAGAGCGCCTCCTCTTGAGATGCGACGGGAACGCCGGGAATTCTTTCCCTACGAAACAGGGAAAGGATACTTCATCTCGAGCTAGGAGGCGGAAACGGGCCTCCCCTGGATGTGTGCGGGACCCTCGTGCTTCCTCTCGAGTGGAGACGGGTATGTCGGGGAACTCCTTGAGTTGCAGCAAGGGTGTGAAGGACCCTTTGGAAGTTCCAGTGGTTAGATGTGATTAGCCTCGAGAAGCATCAGCGGAAATGGGCCTCATCTCGCCTGCAGGTCAAAACCTCCTGGATTTTCTCGAGTTGCGGCAGGTGCTCTCGACTTACGACGGGGACCTCAGGGACACGCTCTGGTGGCCACAGGAAAGGCCAGTCCCCATGCGAGTTCCTCGGGGGCCTCTCAGGATTCCTCTCCCGTCGATGCCGGGGCCTAAGACCTTGTGTGGAATCTAGGCCGGAACCTGAGGATTCCTCTCCAGTGCTGACATGGATCTTGGGGTACTTCTGGAGTCTCCCCAGGGGAATCAGTCCTCGTCTCGAATGCGGGCATGCACTTGCGCTTTCCTCCAGAGCGGTAGCAGCAGTGTCACGCAGTCCGCCGCGTGGTTCAAGGAATCTATGGTTTTCCCTCGAGTCTTTCCCACGAGGCTTTCCCAAGAGACTTTCCCACAGGGCTGTCCCACGTGCACACGTGGTGGGAGTC
Source organism: Ovis canadensis (assembly GCF_042477335.2). Lineage (NCBI taxonomy): Eukaryota > Metazoa > Chordata > Mammalia > Artiodactyla > Bovidae > Ovis > Ovis canadensis. The sequence continues at coordinate 111,208,479 of NC_091247.1, read as the reverse complement.
GATCCTCGGCTTGAACGTCAAGGCAGTGCAGGGAAAACAGGTTCCTCTGGAATGGACTGACACATCCGGGGGACTCTTGGAATGGTGGCACGACCCTGGAGTTCCTCTCGCCTTTCCTGTGGAGAGCGCCTCCTCTTGAGATGCGACGGGAACGCCGGGAATTCTTTCCCTACGAAACAGGGAAAGGATCCTTCATCTCGAGCTAGGAGGCGGAAACGGGCCTCCCCTGGATGTGTGCAGGACCCTCGTGCTTCCTCTCGAGTGGACACGGGTATGTCGGGGAACTTCTTGAGTTGCAGCAAGGGTGTGAAGGACCCTTTGGAAGTTCCAGTGGTTAGATGTGATTAGCCTCGAGAAGCCTCAGCGGAAATGGGCCTCATCTCGCCTGGAGGGCAAAACCTCCTGGATTTTCTCGAGTTGCGACAAGTGCTCTCGGCTTACGACGGGGACCTCAGGGACCCGCTCTGGTGGCCTCAGGAAAGGCCAGTCCCCATGCGAGTTACTCGGGGCCTGTCGGGATTCCTCTCCCGTCGATGCCGGGGCCTAAGACCTTGTGTGGATTCGGGGCCGGAACCTGAGGATTCCTCTCCAGTGCTGACATGGATCTTGGGGTACTTCTCAAGTCTCCCCAGGGGAATCAGTCCTCGTCTCGAATGCGGGCATGCACTTGCGCTTTCCTCCAGAGCGGTAGCAGCAGTGTCACGCAGTCCGCCGCGTGGATCAAAGAATCTATGGTTTTCCCTCGAGTCTTTCCCACGAGGTTTTCCCACGAGGCTTTCCCACAGGGCTGTCCCACGTGCACACGTGGTGGGAGTCGATCCTCGGCTTGAACGTCAAGGCATTGCAGGGAAAACAGGTTCCTCTGGAATGGACTGACACATCTGGGGGACTCTTGGAATGGTGGCACGACCCTGGAGTTCCTATCGCCTTTCCTGTGGAGAGCACCTCCTCTTGAGATGCGACGGGAACGCCGGGAATTCTTTCCCTACGAAACAGGGAAAGGATCCCTCATCTCGAGCTAGGAGGCGGATACGGGGCTCCCCTGGATGTGTGCGGGACCTTCGTGCTTCCTCTCGAGTGGAGACGGGTTTGTCGGGGAACTTCTTGAGTTGCAGCAAGGGTGTGAAGGACCCTTTGGAAGTTCCAGTGGTTAGATGTGATTTGCCTCGAGAAGCATCAGCGGAAATGGGCCTCATCTCGCCTGCAGGGCAAAACCTCCTGGATTTTCTCGAGTTGCGGCAGGTGCTCTCGACTTACGACGGGGACCTCAGCGACCCGCTATGGTGGCCTCAGGAAAGGCCAGTCCCCATGCGAGTTCCTCGGGGGCCTGTCGGGATTCCTCTCCCGTCGATGCCGGGGCCTAAGACCTTGTGTGGAATCGGGGCCGGAAACTGAGGATTCCTCTCCAGTGCTGACATGGATATTGGGGTACTTCTGGAGTCTCCCCTGGGAAGTCAGTCCTCGTCTCGAATGCGGGCATGCAATTGCGCTTTCCTCCAGAGCGGTAGCAGCAGTGTCACGCAGTCCGCCGCGTGGATCAAAGGATCTATGGTTTTCCCTGGTGTCTTTCCCACGAGGCTTTCCCACGAGGCTTTCCCACAGGGCTGTCCCACGTGCACACGTGGTGGGAGTCGATCCTCGGCTTAAACGTCAAGGCAGTGCAGGGAAAACAGATTCCTCTGGAATGGACTGACACATCTGGGGGACTCTTGGAATGGTGGCATGACCCTGGAGTTCCTCTCGCCTTTCCTGTGGAGAGCGCCTCCTCTTGAGATGCGACGGGAACGCCGGGAATTCTTTCCCTACGAAACAGGGAAAGGATCCCTCATCTCGAGCTAGGAGGCGGAAACGGGGCTCCCCTGGATGTGTGCGGGACCCTCGTGCTTCCTCTCGAGTGGAGACGGGTATGTCGGGGAACTTCTTGAGTTGCAGCAAGGGTGTGAAGGAACCTTTGGAAGTTCCAGTGGTTACATGTGATTAGCCTCGAGAAGCCTCAAAGGAAATGGGCCTCATCTCGCCTTGAGGGCAAAATCTCCTGGATTTTCTCGAGTTGCGGCAGGTGCTCTCGACTTACGACGGGGCCCTCAGGGACCCGCTCTGGTGGCCTCAGGAAAGGCCAGTCCCCATGCGAGTTACACGGGGCAGGTCGGGATTCCTCTCCCGTCGATGCCGGGGCCTAAGACCTTGTGTGGAGTCGGGGCCGGAACCTGAGGATTCCTCTCCAGTGCTGACATGGATCTTGGGGTACTTCTGGAGTCTCCCCAGGGGAGTCAGTCCTCGTCTCGAATGCGGGCATGCACTTGCACTTTCCTCCAGAGCGGTAGAAGCAGTGTCACCCAGTCTGCCGCGTGGATCAAAGGATCTATGTTTTTCCCTCGAGTCTTTCCCACGAGGCTTTCCCACGAGGCTTTCCCACAGGGCTGTCCCACGTGCACACGTGGTGGGAGTCGATCCTCGGCTTGAACGTCAAGGCAGTGCAGGGAAAACAGGTTCCTCTGGAATGGACTGACACATCTGGGGGACTCTTGGAATGGTGGAACGACCCTGGAGTTCCTCTCGCCTTTGCTGTGGAGAGCGCCTCCTCTTGAGATGCGACGGGAACGCCGGGAATTCTTTCCCTACGAAACAGGGAAAGGATCCCTCATCTCGAGCTAGGAGGCGGAAACGGGGCTCCCCTGGATGTGTGCGGGACCCTCGTGCTTCCTCTCGAGTGGAGACGGGTATGTCGGGGAACTTCTTGAGTTGCAGAAAGGGTGAGAAGGACCATTTGGAAGTTCCAGTGGTTAGATGTGATTAGCCTCGAGAAGCCTCAGCGGAAATGGGCCTCATCTCGCCTGGAGGGCAAAACCTCCTGGATTTTCTCGAGTTGCGGCAGGTCCTCTTGTCTTACGACGGGGACCTCTGTGACCCGCTCTGGTGGCCTCAGGAAAGGCCAGTCCCCAAGCGATCTCCTCGGGGGCCTCTCGGGATTCCTCTCCCGTCAATGCCGGGGACTAAGACCTTGTGTGGAGTCGGGGCCGGAACCTGAGGATTCCTCTACAGTGCTGACATGGATCTTGTGGTACTTCTGGAGTCTCCCCAGGGGAGTCAGTCCTCGTCTCGAATGCGGGCATGCACTTGCGCTTTCCTCCAGAGCGGTAGCAGCAGTGTCACGCAGTCCACCACGTGGATCAAAGAATCTATGGTTTTCCCTCGAGTCTTTCCCAAGAGGCTTTCCCTCGAGGCTTTCCCACAGGGCTGTCCCACGTGCACACGTGGTGGGAGTCGATCCTCGGCTTGAACGTCAAGGCAGTGCAGGGAAAACAGGTTCCTCTGGAATGGACTGACACATCTGGGGGACTCTTGGAATGGTGGCACGACCCTGGAGTTCCTCTCGCCTTTCCTGTAGAGAGCGCCTCCTCTTGAGATGCGACGGGAACGCCGGGAATTCTTTCCCTACGAAACAGGGAAAGGATCCCTCATCTCGTGCTAGGAGGCGGAAACAGGGCTCCCCTGGATGTGTGCGGGACCCTCGTGCTTCCTCTCGAGTGGAGACGGGTATGTCGGGGAACTTCTTGAGTTGCAGCAAGGGTGTGAAGGACCCTTTGGAAGTTCCAGTGGTTAGATGTGATTAGCCTCGAGAAGCCTCAGCGGAAACCCGCCTCATCTCGCCTGGAGGGCAAAACCTCCTGGATTTTCTCGAGTTGTGGCAGGTGCTCTCGACTTACGACGGGGACCTCATTGACCCGCTCTGGTGGCCTCAGGAAAGGCCAGTCCCCATACGAGTTACACGGGGCAGGTCGGGATTCCTCTCCCGTCGATGCCGGGGCCTAAGACCTTGTGTGGAATCTGGGCCGGAACCTGAGGATTCCTCTCCAGTGCTGACATGGATCTTGGGGTACTTCTGGAGTCTCCCCAGGGGAATCAGTCCTCGTCTCGAATGCGGGCATGCACTTGCCCTTTCCTCCAGAGCGGTAGCAGCAGTGTCACGCAGTCCGCCGCGTGGTTCAAGGAATCTATGTTTTTCCCTCGAGTCTTTCCCACGAGGCTTTCCCAAGAGGCTTTCCCACAGGGCTGTCCCACGTGCACACGTGGTGGGAGTCGATCCTCGGCTTGAACGTCAAGGCAGTGCAGGGAAAACAGTTTCCTCTGGAATGGACTGACACATCTCGGGGACTCTTGGAATGGTGGCACGACCCTGGAGTTCCTCTCGCCTTTCCTGTGGAGAGCGCCTCCTCTTGAGATGCGACGGGAACGCCGGGAATTCTTTCCCTACGAAACAGGGAAAGGATACTTCATCTCGAGCTAGGAGGCGGAAACGGGCCTCCCCTGGATGTGTGCGGGACCCTCGTGCTTCCTCTCGAGTGGAGCCGGGTATGTCGGGGAACTCCTTGAGTTGCAGCAAGGGTGTGAAGGACCCTTTGGAAGTTCCAGTGGTTAGATGTGATTAGCCTCGAGAACCATCAGCGGAAATGGGCCTCATCTCGCCTGCAGGGCAAAACCTCCTGGATTTTCTCGAGTTGCGGCAGGTGCTCTCGACTTACGACGGGGACCTCAGGGACACGCTCTGGTGGCCACAGGAAAGGCCAGTCCCCATGCGAGTTCCTCGGGGGCCTCTCAGGATTCCTCTCCCGTCGATGCCGGGGCCTAAGACCTTGTGTGGAATCTAGGCCGGAACCTGAGGATTCCTCTCCAGTGCTGACATGGATCTTGGGGTACTTCTGGAGTCTCCCCAGGGGAATCAGTCCTCGTCTCGAATGCGGGCATGCACTTGCGCTTTCCTCCAGAGCGGTAGCAGCAGTGTCACGCAGTCCGCCGCGTGGTTCAAGGAATCTATGGTTTTCCCTCGAGTCTTTCCCACGAGGCTTTCCCAAGAGACTTTCCCACAGGGCTGTCCCACGTGCACACGTGGTGGGAGTCGATCCTCGGCTTGAACGTCAAGGCAGTGCAGGGAAAACAGGTTCCTCTGGAATGGACTGACACATCCGGGGGACTCTTGGAATGGTGGCACGACCCTGGAGTTCCTCTCGCCTTTCCTGTGGAGAGCGCCTCCTCTTGAGATGCGACGGGAACGCCGGGAATTCTTTCCCTACGAAACAGGGAAAGGATCCTTCATCTCGAGCTAGGAGGCGGAAACGGGCCTCCCCTGGATGTGTGCAGGACCCTCGTGCTTCCTCTCGAGTGGACACGGGTATGTCGGGGAACTTCTTGAGTTGCAGCAAGGGTGTGAAGGACCCTTTGGAAGTTCCAGTGGTTAGATGTGATTAGCCTCGAGAAGCCTCAGCGGAAATGGGCCTCATCTCGCCTGGAGGGCAAAACCTCCTGGATTTTCTCGAGTTGCGACAAGTGCTCTCGGCTTACGACGGGGACCTCAGGGACCCGCTCTGGTGGCCTCAGGAAAGGCCAGTCCCCATGCGAGTTACTCGGGGCCTGTCGGGATTCCTCTCCCGTCGATGCCGGGGCCTAAGACCTTGTGTGGATTCGGGGCCGGAACCTGAGGATTCCTCTCCAGTGCTGACATGGATCTTGGGGTACTTCTGGAGTCTCCCCAGGGGAATCAGTCCTCGTCTCGAATGCGGGCATGCACTTGCGCTTTCCTCCAGAGCGGTAGCAGCAGTGTCACGCAGTCCGCCGCGTGGATCAAAGAATCTATGGTTTTCCCTCGAGTCTTTCCCACGAGGTTTTCCCACGAGGCTTTCCCACAGGGCTGTCCCACGTGCACACGTAGTGGGAGTCGATCCTCGGCTTGAACGTCAAGGCAGTGCAGGGAAAACAGGTTCCTCTGGAATGGACTGACACATCTGGGGGACTCTTGGAATGGTGGCACGACCCTGGAGTTCCTATCGCCTTTCCTGTGGAGAGCACCTCCTCTTGAGATGCGACGGGAACGCCGGGAATTCTTTCCCTACGAAACAGGGAAAGGATCCCTCATCTCGAGCTAGGAGGCGGATACGGGGCTCCCCTGGATGTGTGCGGGACCTTCGTGCTTCCTCTCGAGTGGAGACGGGTTTGTCGGGGAACTTCTTGAGTTGCAGCAAGGGTGTGAAGGACCCTTTGGAAGTTCCAGTGGTTAGATGTGATTTGCCTCGAGAAGCATCAGCGGAAATGGGCCTCATCTCGCCTGCAGGGCAAAACCTCCTGGATTTTCTCGAGTTGCGACAGGTGCTCTCGACTTACGACGGGGACCTCAGCGACCCGCTATGGTGGCCTCAGGAAAGGCCAGTCCCCATGCGAGTTCCTCGGGGGCCTGTCGGGATTCCTCTCCCGTCGATGCCGGGGCCTAAGACCTTGTGTGGAATCGGGGCCGGAAACTGAGGATTCCTCTCCAGTGCTGACATGGATATTGGGGTACTTCTGGAGTCTCCCCTGGGAAGTCAGTCCTCGTCTCGAATGCGGGCATGCAATTGCGCTTTCCTCCAGAGCGGTAGCAGCAGTGTCACGCAGTCCGCCGCGTGGATCAAAGGATCTATGGTTTTCCCTGGTGTCTTTCCCACGAGGCTTTCCCACGAGGCTTTCCCACAGGGCTGTCCCACGTGCACACGTGGTGGGAGTCGATCCTCGGCTTAAACGTCAAGGCAGTGCAGGGAAAACAGATTCCTCTGGAATGGACTGACACATCTGGGGGACTCTTGGAATGGTGGCATGACCCTGGAGTTCCTCTCGCCTTTCCTGTGGAGAGCGCCTCCTCTTGAGATGCGACGGGAACGCCGGGAATTCTTTCCCTACGAAACAGGGAAAGGATCCCTCATCTCGAGCTAGGAGGCGGAAACGGGGCTCCCCTGGATGTGTGCGGGACCCTCGTGCTTCCTCTCGAGTGGAGACGGGTATGTCGGGGAACTTCTTGAGTTGCAGCAAGGGTGTGAAGGAACCTTTGGAAGTTCCGGTGGTTACATGTGATTAGCCTCGAGAAGCCTCAAAGGAAATGGGCCTCATCTCGCCTTGAGGGCAAAATCTCCTGGATTTTCTCGAGTTGCGGCAGGTGCTCTCGACTTACGACGGGGCCCTCAGGGACCCGCTCTGGTGGCCTCAGGAAAGGCCAGTCCCCATGCGAGTTACACGGGGCAGGTCGGGATTCCTCTCCCGTCGATGCCGGGGCCTAAGACCTTGTGTGGAGTCGGGGCCGGAACCTGAGGATTCCTCTCCAGTGCTGACATGGATCTTGGGGTACTTCTGGAGTCTCCCCAGGGGAGTCAGTCCTCGTCTCGAATGCGGGCATGCACTTGCACTTTCCTCCAGAGCGGTAGAAGCAGTGTCACCCAGTCTGCCGCGTGGATCAAAGGATCTATGTTTTTCCCTCGAGTCTTTCCCACGAGGCTTTCCCACGAGGCTTTCCCACAGGGCTGTCCCACGTGCACACGTGGTGGGAGTCGATCCTCGGCTTGAACGTCAAGGCAGTGCAGGGAAAACAGGTTCCTCTGGAATGGACTGACACATCTGGGGGACTCTTGGAATGGTGGAACGACCCTGGAGTTCCTCTCGCCTTTGCTGTGGAGAGCGCCTCCTCTTGAGATGCGACGGGAACGCCGGGAATTCTTTCCCTACGAAACAGGGAAAGGATCCCTCATCTCGAGCTAGGAGGCGGAAACGGGGCTCCCCTGGATGTGTGCGGGACCCTCGTGCTTCCTCTCGAGTGGAGACGGGTATGTCGGGGAACTTCTTGAGTTACAGAAAGGGTGAGAAGGACCATTTGGAAGTTCCAGTGGTTAGATGTGATTAGCCTCGAGAAGCCTCAGCGGAAATGGGCCTCATCTCGCCTGGAGGGCAAAACCTCCTGGATTTTCTCGAGTTGCGGCAGGTCCTCTTGTCTTACGACGGGGACCTCTGTGACCCGCTCTGGTGGCCTCAGGAAAGGCCAGTCCCCAAGCGATCTCCTCGGGGGCCTCTCGGGATTCCTCTCCCGACAATGCCGGGGACTAAGACCTTGTGTGGAATCGGGGCCGGAACCTGCGGATTCCTCTCCAGTGCTGACATGGATCTTGGGGTACTGCAGGAGTCTCCCCAGGGGAGTCAGTCCTCGTCTCAAATGCGGGCATGCACTTGCACTTTCCTCCAGAGCGGTAGCAGCAGTGTCACGCAGTCCACCGCGTGGATCAAAGGATCTATGGTTTTCACTCGAGTGTTTCCCGCGAGGCTTTCCCACGAGGCTTTCCCACAGGGCTGTCCCACGTGCACACGTGGTGGGAGTCGATCCTCGGCTTGAACGTCAAGGCAGTGCAGGGAAAACAGGTTCCTCTGGAATGGACTGACACATCTGGGGGACTCTTGGAATGGTGGCACGATCCTGGAGTTCCTCTTGCCTTTCCTGTGGAGAGCGCCTCCTCTTGAGATGCGACGGGAACGCCGGGAATTCTTTCCCTATGAAACAGGGAAAGGATCCCTCATCTCGAGCTAGGAGGCTTAAACGGGGCTCCCCTGGATGTGTGCGGGACCCTCGTGCTTCCTCTCGAGTGGAGACGGGTATGTCGGGGAACTTCTTGAGTTGCAGCAAGGGTGTGAAGGACCCTTTGGAAGTTCCAGTGGTTAGATGTGATTAGCCTCGAGAAGCCTCAGCGGAAATGGGCCTCATCTCGCCTGGAGGGCAAAACCTCCTGGATTTTCTCGAGTTGCGGCAGGTGCTCTCGACTTACGACGGGGACCTCAGGGACCCGCTCTGGTGGCCTCAGGAAAGGCCAGTTCCAATTCGCGTTCCTCGGGGGCCTCTCGGGATTCCTCTGCCGGCGATGCCGGGGCCTAAGACCTTGTGTGGAGTCGGGGCCGGAACCTGAGGATTCCTCTCAAGTGCTGACATGGATCTTGGGGTACTTCCGGAGTCTCCCCAGGGGAGTCAGTCCTCGTCTCAAATGCGGGCATGCACTTGCACTTTCCTCCAGAGCGGTAGCAGCAGGGTCACGCAGTCCGCCGCGTGGATCAAAGGATCTATGGTTTTCCCTCGAGTCTTTCCCACGAGTCTTTCCCAAGAGGCTTTCCCACAGGGCTGTCCCACGTGCACACGTGGTGGGAGTCGATCCTCCGCTTGAACGTCAAGGCAGTGCAGGGAAAACAGGTTCCTCTGGAATGGACTGACACATCTGGGGGACTCTTGGAATGGTTATAAGACCCTGGAGTACCTCTCGCCTTTCCTGTGGAGAGCGCCTTCTCGTGAGATGCGACGGGAACGCCGGGAATTCTTTCCCTACGAAACAGGGAAAGGATCCCTCATCTCGAGTTAGGAGGCGGAATCGGGGCTTCCCTGGATGTGTGCGGGACCCTCGTGCTTCCTCTCGAGTGGAGACGGGTATGTCGGGGAACTTCTTGAGTTGCAGCAAGGGTGGGAAGGACCCTTTGGAAGTTCCAGTGGTTAGATGTGATTAGCCTCGAGAAGCCTCAGCGGAAATGGGCCTCATCTCGCCTGGAGGGCAAAACCTCTTGGATTTTCTCGAGTTGCGGTAGGTGCTCTCGACTTACAACGGGGACCTCAGGGACCCGCTCTGGTGGCCTCAGGAATGGCCAGTCCCCATGCGAGTTACTCGGGGCCTGTCGGGATTCCTCTCCCGTCGATGCCGGGGCCTAAGACCTTGCGTGGAGTCGGGGCCGGAACCTGAGGATTCCTCTCCAGTGCTGACATGGATCTTGGGGTACTGCTGGCGTCTCCCCAGGGGAGTCAGTCCTCGTCTCGAATGCGGGCATGCACTTGCGCTTTCCTCCAGAGCGGTAGCAGCAGTGTCACGAATTCCGCCGCGTGGATCAAAGGATCTATGTTTTTCCCTCGAGTCTTTCCCACGAGTCTTTCCCACGAGGCTTTCCCACAGGGCTGTCCCACGTGCACACGTGGTGGGAGTCGATTCTCGGCTTGAACGTCAAGGCAGTGCAGGGAAAACAGGTTCCTCTGGAATGGACTGACACATCTGGGGGACTCTTGGAATGGTGGCACGACCCTGGAGTTCCTCTCGCCTTTCCTGTGGAGAGCGCCTCCTCTTGAGATGCTACGGGAACGCCGGGAATTCTTTCCCTACGAAACAGGGAAAGGATCCCTCATCTCGAGATAGGAGGCGGAAACGGGCCTCCCCTGGATGTGTGTGGGACCCTCGTGCTTCCTCTCGAGTGGAGACGGGTATGTCGGGGAACTTCTTGAGTTGCAGCAAGGGTGTGAAGGACCCTTTGGAAGTTACAGTGGTTAGATGTGATTAGCCTCGAGAAGCCTCAGCGGAAATGGGCCTCATCTCGCCTGGAGGGCAAAACCTCCTGGATTTTCTCGAGTGGCGGCAGGTGCTCTCGACGTACGACGGGGTCCTCAGGGACCCGCTCTGGTTGCCTCAGGAAAGGCCAGTCCCAATTCGCGTTCCTCGGGGGCCTCTCGGGATTCCTCTCCCGTCGATGCCAGGGCCTAAGACCTTGTGTGGAGTCGGGGCCGGAACCTGAAGATTCCTCTCCAGTGTTGACATGCATCTTGGGGTACTGCTGGAGTCTCCCCAGGGGAGTCAGTCCTCGTCTCGAATGCGGGCATGCACTTGAGCTTTCCTCCAGAGCGGTAGCAGCAGTGTCACGCAGTCTGCCGCGTGGATCAAAGGATCTATGGTTTTCCCTCGAGTCTTTCCCACGAGTCTTTCCCACGAGGCTTTCCCACAGGGCTGTCCCACGTGCACACGTGGTGGGAGTCGATCCTCGGCTTGAACGTCAAGGCAGTGCAGGGAAAACAGGTTCCTCTGGAATGGACTGACACATCTGGGGGACTCTTGGAATGGTGGCACGACCCTGGAGTTCCTCTCGCCTTTCCTGTGGAGAGCGCCTCCTCTTGAGATGCGACGGGAACGCCGGGAATTCTTTCCCTACGGAACAGGGAAAGGATCCCTCATCTCGAGCTAGGAGGCGGAAACGGGGCTCCCCTGGATGTGTGCAGGACCCTCGTGCTTCCTCTCGAGTGGAGACTTGTATGTCGGGGAACTTCTTGAGTTGCAGCAAGGGTGTGAAGGACCCTTTGGAAGTTCCAGTGTTTAGATGTGATTAGCCTCGAGAAGCCTCAGCGGAAATGGGCCTCATCTCGCCTGGAGGGCAAAACCTCCTGGATTTTCTCGAGTTGCGGCAGGTGCTCTCCACGTACGACGGGGACCTCAGGGACCCGCTCTGGTGGCCTCAGGAAAGGCCAGTCCCCATGCGAGTTCCTCGGGGGCCTCTCAGGATTCCTCTCCCGTCGATGCCGGGGCCTAAGACCTTGTGTGGAATCGGGGCCGGAACCTGAGGATTCCTCTCCAGTGCTGACATGGATCTTGGGGTACTTCTGGAGTCTCCCCAGGGGAGGCAGTCCTCGTCTCGAATGCGGGCATGCACTTGCGCTTTCCTCCAGAGCGGTAGCAGCAGTGTCACGCAGTCCGCCGCGTGGATCAAAGAATCTATGTTTTTCCCTCGAGTCTTTCCCCGAGGCTTTCCCACGAGGCTTTCCCACAGGGCTGTCCCACGTGCACACGTGGTGGGAGTCGATCCTCGGCTTGAACATCAAGGCAGTGCAGGGAAAACAGGTTCCTCTGGAATGGACTGACACATCTGCGGGACTCTTGGAATGGAGGCAGGACCCTGAAGTTCCTCTCGCCTTTCCTGTGGAGAGTGCCTCCTCTTGAGATGTGACGGGTACGCCGGGAATTATTTCCCTACGAAACAGGGAAAGGATCTCTCATCTCGAGCTAGGAGGCGGAAACGGGGCTCCCCTGGATGTGTGCGTGACCCTCGTGCTTCCTCTCGAGTGGAGACGTTTATGTCGGGGAACTTCTTGAGTTGCAGCAAGGGTGTGAAGGATCCTTTGGAAGTTCCAGTGGTTAGATGTGATTAGCCTCGAGAAGACTCAGCGGAAACGGGCCTCATCTCGCATGGAGGGCAAAACCTCCTGGATTTTCTCGAGTTGTGGCAGGTGCTCTCGACGTACGACGGGGACCTCAGGGACCCGCTCTGGTGGCCTCAGGAAAGGCCAGTCCCCATGCGAGTTCCTCTGGGGCCTCTCAGGATTCCTCTCCCGTCGATGCCGGGGCCTAAGACCTTGTGTGGAATCGGGGCTGGAACCTGAGGATTCCTCTCCAGTGCTGACATGGATCTTGGGGTACTTCTGGAGTCTCCCCAGGGGAATCAGTCCTCGTCTCGAATGCGGGCATGCACTTGCGCTTTCCTCCAGAGCGGTAGCAGCAGTGTCACGCAGTCCGCCGCGTGGATCAAAGGATCTATGGTTTTCCCTCGAGTCTTTCCCACGAGGCTTTCCCACGAGGCTTTCCCACAGGGCTGTCCCACGTGCACACGTGGTGGGAGTCGATCCTCGGCTTGAACGTCAAGGCAGTGCAGGGAAAACAGGTTCCTCTGGAATGGACTGACACATCTGGGGGACTCTTGGAATGGTGGCACGACCCTGGAGTTCTTCTCGCCTTTCCTGTGGAGAGCGCCTCCTCTTGAGATGGGACGGGAACGCCGGGAATTATTTCCCTAGGAAACAGGGAAAGGATCCCTCTTCTCGAGCTAGGAGGCGGAAACGGGGCGCCCCTGGACGTGTGCGGGACTTTCGTGCTTCCTCGCGAGTGGAGACGGGTATGTCGGGGAACTACTTGAGTTGCAGCAAGGGTGTGAAGGACCCTTTGGAAGTTCCAGTGGTTAGATGTGATTAGCCTCTAGAAGCCTCAGCGGAAATGGGCCTCATCTCGCCTGGAGGGCAAAACCTCCTGGATTTTCTCGAGTTGCGGCAGGTGCTCTCGACGTACGACGGGGACCTCAGGGACCCGCTCTGGTGGCCTCAGGAAAGGCCAGTCCCCATGCGAGTTCCTCGGGGGCCTCTCGGGATTCCTCTCCCGTCGATGCCTGGGCCTTAGTCCTTGTGAGGAGTCGGTACCGGAATCTGAGGATTCCTCTCCTGTGCTGACATGCATCTTGGGGTACTGCTGGAGTCTCCCCAGGGGAGTCAGTCCTCGTCTCGAATGCGGGCATGCACTTGCGCTTTCCTCCAGAGCGGTAGCAGCAGTGTCACGCAGTCCGCCGCGTGGATCAAAGGATCTATGGTTTTCCCTCGAGTCTTTCCCACGAGTCTTTCCCACGAGGCTTTCCCACAGGGCTGTCCCACGTGCACACGTGGTGGGAGTCGATCCTCGGCTTGAACGTCAAGGCAGTGCAGGGAAAACAGGTTCCTCTGGAATGGACTGACACATCTGGGGGACTCTTGGAATGGTGGCACGACCCTGGAGTTCCTCTCGCCTTTCCTGTGGAGAGCGCCTCCTCTTGAGATGCGACGGGAACGCCGGGAATTCTTTCCCTACGAAACAGGGAAAGGATCCCTCATCTCGAGCTAGGAGGCGGAAACCGGCCTCCCCTGGATGTGTGCGGGACCCTCGTGCTTCCTCTCGAGTGGAGACGGGTATGTCGGGGAACTTCTTGAGTTGCAGCAAGGGTGTGAAGGACCCTTTGGAAGTTCCAGTGGTTAAATGTGATTAGCCTCGAGAAGCCTCAGCGGAAATGGGCCTCATCTCGCCTGGAGGGCAAAACCTCCTGGATTTTCTCGAGTGGCGGCAGGTGCTCTCGACGTACGACGGGGACCTCAGGGACCCGCTCTGGTGGCCTCAGGAAAGGCCAGTCCCCATGCGAGTTCCTCGGGGGCCTCTCAGGATTCCTCTCCCGTCGATGCCGGGGCCTAAGACCTTGTGTGGAATCGGGGCCGGAACCTGAGGATTCCTCTCCAGTGCTGACATGGATCTTGGGGTACTTCTCGAGTCTCCCCAGGGGAATCAGTCCTCGTCTCGAATGCGGGCATGCACTTGCGCTTTCCTCCAGAGCGGTAGCAGCAGTGTCACGCAGTCCGCCGCGTGGATCAAAGAATCTATGTTTTTCCCTCGAGTCTTTCCCACAAGGTTTTCCCACGAGGCTTTCCCACAGGGCTGTCCCACGTGCACACGTGGTGGGAGTCGATCCTCGGCTTGAACGTCAAGGCAGTGCAGGGAAAACAGGTTCCTCTGGAATGGACTGACACATCTGGGGGACTCTTGGAATGGTGGCACGACCCTGGAGTTCCTCTCGCCCTTCCTGTGGAGAGCGCCTCCTCTTGAGATGCGACGGGAACGCCGGGAATTCTTTCCTTACGAAACAGGGAAAGGATCCCTCATCTCGAGATAGGAGGCGGAAACGGGCCTCCCCTGGATGTGTGTGCGACCCTCGTGCTTCCTCTCGAGTGGAGACGGGTATGTCGGGGAACTTCTTGAGTTGCAGCAAGGGTGTGAAGGACCCTTTGGAAGTTCCAGTGGTTAGATGTGATTAGCCTTGAGAAGCCTCAGCGGAAATGGGCCTCATCTCGCCTGGAGGGCAAAACCTCCTGGATTTTCTCGAGTGGCGGCAGGTGCTCTCGACGGACGACGGGGACCTCAGGGACCCGCTCTGGTGGCCTCAGGAAAGGCCAGTCCCCATGCGAGTTACTCGGGGCCTGTCGGGATTCCTCTCCCTTCGATGCCAGGGCCTAAGACCTTGTGTGGAGTCGGGGCCGGAACCTGAGGATTCCTCTCCAGTGCTGACATGGATCTTGGGGTACTGCTGGAGTCTCCCCAGGGGAGTCAGTCCTCGTCTCGAATGCGGGCATGCACTTGCGCTTTCCTCCAGAGCGGTAGCAGCAGTGTCACGCAGTCCGCCGCGTGGATCCAAGGATCTATGGTTTTCCCTCGAGTTTTCCCACGAGTCTTTCCCACGAGGCTTCCCACAGGGCTGTCCCACGTGCACACGTGGTGGGAGTCGATCCTCGGCTTGAACGTCAAGGCAGTGCAGGGAAAACAGGTTCCTCTGGAATGGACTGACACATCTGGGGGACTCTTGGAATGGTGGCACGACCCTGGAGTTCCTCTCGCCTTTCCTGTGGAGAGCGCCTCTTCTTGAGATGCGACGGGAACGCCGGGAATTCTTTCCCTACGAAACAGGGAAAGGATCCCTCATCTCGAGCTAGGAGGCGGAAACGGGGCTCCCCTGGATGTGTGCGGGACCCTCGTGCTTCCTCTCGAGTGGAGACGGGTATGTTGGGGAACTTCTTGAGTTGCAGCAAGGGTGTGAAGGACCCTTTGGAAGTTCCAGTGGTTAGATGTGATTAGCCTCGAGAAGCCTCAGCGGAAATGGGCCTCATCTCGCCTGGAGGGCAAAACCTCCTGGATTTTCTCGAGTTGAGCAGGTGCTCTCGACTTACGACGGGGACCTCAGGGACCCGCTCTGGTGGCCTCAGGAAAGGCCAGTCCCCATGCGAGTTCCTCGGGGGCCTCTCAGGATTCCTCTCCCGTCTATGCCGGGGCCTAAGACCTTGTGTGGAGTCGGGGCCGGAACCTGAGGATTCCTCTCCAGTGCTGACATGGAATTTGGGGTACTTCTGGAGTCTCCCCAGGGGAGTCAGTCCTCGTCTCGAATGCGGGCATGCACTTGCGCTTTCCTCCAGTGCGGTAGTAGCAGTGTCACGCATTCCGCCGCTTGGATCAAACGATCTATGGTTTTCCCTCGGGTCTATCCCACGAGGCTTTCCCACAGGGCTGTCCCACGTGCACACGTGGTGGGAGTCGATCCTCGGCTTGAACGTCAAGGCAGTGCAGGGAAATCAGGTTCCTCTGGAATGGACTGACACATCTGGGGGACTCTTGGAATGGTGGCACGACCCTGGAGTTCCTCTCGCCTTTCCTGTGGAGAGCGCCTCCTCTTGAGATGCGACGGGAACCCCGGGAATTCTTTCCCTACGAAACAGGGAAAGGATCCCTCATCTCGAGATAGGAGGCGGAAACGGGCCTCCCCTGGATGTGTGTGGGACCCTCGTGCTTCCTCTCGAGTGGAGACGAGTATGTCGGGGAACTTCTTGAGTTGCAGCAAGGTGTGAAGGACCCTTTGGAAGTTCCAGTGGTTAGATGTGATTAGCCTCGAGAAGCCTCAGCGGAAATGGGCCTCCTCTCGCCTGGAGGGCAAAACCTCCTGGATTTTCTCGAGTGGCGGCAGGTGCTCTCGACGAACGACGGGGACCTCAGGGACCCGCTCTGGTGGCCTCAGGAAAGGCCAGTCCCCATGCGAGTTACTCGGGGCCTGTCGGGATTCCTCTCCCGTCGATGCCGGGGATAAGACCTTGTGTGGAGTCGGGGCCGGAACCTGAGGATTCCTCTCCAGTGCTGACATGCATCTTGGGGTACTGCTGGAGTCTCCCCAGGGGAGTCAGTCCTCGTCTCGAATGCGGACATGCACTTGCACTTTCCTCCAGAGCGGTAGCAGCAGTGTTACGCAGTCCGCCGCGTGGATCAAAGGATCTATGGTTTTCACTCGAGACTTTCCCACGAGGCTTTCCCACGAGGCTTTCCCACAGGGCTGTCCCACGTGCACACGTGGTGGGAGTCGATCCTCGGCTTGAACGTCAAGGCAGTGCAGGGAAATCAGGTTCCTCCGGAATGGACTGACACATTTGGGGGACTCTTGGAATGGTGGCACGACCCTGGAGTTCCTCTCGCCTTTACTGTGGAGAGCGCCTCCTCTTGAGATGCGACGGGAACGCCGGGAATTCTTTCCCTACGAAACAGGGAAAGGATCCCTCATCTCGAGCTAGGAGGCGGAAACGGGGCTCCCCTGGATGTGTGCGGGACCCTCGTGCTTCCTCTCGAGTGGAGACGGGTATGTCGGGGAACTTCTTGAGTTGCAGCAAGGGTGTAAAGGACCCTTTGGAAGTTCCAGTGGTTAGATGTGATTAGCCTCGAGAAGCCTCAGCGGAAATGGGCCTCATCTCGCCTGGAGGGCAAAACCTCCTGGATTTTCTCGAGTTGCGGCAGGTGCTCTCGACTTACGACGGGTCCCTAGGGACCCGTTCTGGTGGCCTCAGGAAAGGCCAGTCCCCATGCGAGTTCCTCGGGGGCCTCTCGGGATTCCTCTCCCGTCGATGCTGGGGCCTAAGACCTTGTGTGGAGTCGGGGCCGAAACCTGAGGATTCCTCTCCAGTGCTGACATGGATCTTGGGGTACTTCTGGAGTCTCCCCAGGGGAGTCAGTCCTCGTCTCGAATGCGGGCATGCACTTGCTCTATCCTCCAGAGCGGTAGCAGCAGTGTCACGCAGTCCACCGCGTGGATCAAAGAATCTATGTTTTTCCCTCGAGTCTTTTCAGGAGGCTTTCCCACGAGGCTTTCCCACAGGGCTGTCCCACGTGCACACGTGGTGGGAGTCGATCCTCGGCTTGAACGTCAAGGCAGTGCAGGGACAACAGGTCCCTCTGGAATGGACTGACACATCTGGGGGACTCTTGGAATGGTGGCACGACCCTGGAGTTCCTCTCGCCTTTCCTGTGGAGAGCGCCTCTTCTTGAGATGCGACGGGATCGCCGGGAATTCTTTCCCTACGAAACAGGGAAAGGATCCCTCATCTCGAGCTAGAAGGCGGAAACGGGGCTCCCCTGGATGTGTGCGGGACCCTCGTGCTTCCTCTCGAGTGGAGACGGGTATGTCGGGGAACTTCTTGAGTTGCAGCAAGGGTGTGAAGGACCCTTTGGAAGTTCCAGTGGTTAGATGTGATTAGCCTCGAGAAGCCTCAGCGGAAATGGGCCTCATCTCGCCTGGAGGGTAAAACCTCCTGGATTTTTTCGAGTTGCGGCAGGTGCTGTCGAATTACGACGGGGATCTCAGGGACCCGCTCTGGTGGCCTCAGGAAAGGCCAGTCCCCATGCGAGTTCCTCGGGGGCCTCTCGGGATTCCTCTCCCGTCGATGCCGGGGCCTAAGACCTTGTGTGGAGTCGGGGCCGGAACCTGAGGATTCCTCTCCAGTGCTGACATGGATCTTGGGGTATTTCTGGAGTCTCCCCAGGGGAGTCAGTCCTCGTCTCGAATGCGGGCATGCACTTGCGCTTTCCTCCAGAGCGGTAGCAGCAGTGTCACGCATTGCGCCGCGTGGATCAAAGGATCTATGGTTTTCCCTCGAGTCTTTCCCACGAGGCTTCCCCACGAGGCTTTCCCACAGGGCTGTCCCACGTGCACACGTGGTGGGAGTCGATCCTCGGCTTGAACGTCAAGGCAGTGCAGAGAAAATAGGTTCCTCTGGAATGGACTGACACATCTGGGGGACTCTTGGAATGGTGGCACGACCCTGGAGTTCCTCTCGCCTTTCCTGTGGAGAGCGCCTCCTCTTGAGATGCGACGGGAACGCCGGGAATTCTTTCCCTGCGAAACAGGGAAAGGATCCCTCATCTCGAGCTAGGAGGCGGAAACGGGGCTCCCCTGGATGTGTGCGGGAACTTCGTGCCTCCTCTCGAGTGGATACTGTACGTCGGGGAACTTCTTGAGTTGCAGCAAGGGTGTGAAGGACCCGTTGGAAGTTCCAGTGGTTAGATGTGATTAGCCTCGAGAAGCCTCAGCGGAAATGGGCCTCATCTCGCTGGAGGGCAAAACCTCCTGGATTTTCTCGAGTTGCGGCAGGTGCTCTCGACTTACGACGGGGCCCTCAGGGACCCGCTCTGGTGGCCTCAGGAAAGGCCAGTCACCATGCGAGTTCCTCGGGGGCCTCTCGGGATTGCTCTACCGTCGATGCTTGGGCCTAAGACCTTGTGTGGAGTCGGGGCCGGAACCTGAGGATTCCTCTCCAGTGCTGACATGGATCTTGGGGTACTTCTGGAGTCTCCCCAGGGGAGTCAGTCTTCGTCTCGAATGCGGGCATGCACTTGCGCTTTCCTTCAGATCGGTAGCAGCAGTGTCACGCAGTCCACCGCGTGGATCAAAGAATCTATGGTTTTCCCTCGAGTCTTTCCCACGAGGCTTTCCCACGAGGCTTTCCCACAGGGCTGTCCCACGTGCACACGTGGTGGGAGTCGATCCTCGGCTTGAACGTGAAGGCAGTGCAGGGAAAACAGGTTCCTCTGGAATGGACTGACATATCTGGGGGACTCTTGGAATGGTGACATGACCCTGGAGTTCTTCTCGCCTTTTCTGTGGAGAGCGCCTCCTCTTGAGATGCGACGGGAATGCCGGGAATTCTTTCCCTACGAAACAGGGAAAGGATCCCTCATCTCGAGCTAGGAGGCGGAAACGGGGCTCCCCTGGATGTGTGCGGGAACCTCGTGCATCCTCTCGAGTGGAGACGGGTATGTCGGGGAATTTCTTGAGTTGCAGCAAGGGTGTGAAGGACCCGTTGGAAGTTCCAGTGGTTAGATGTGATTAGCCTGGAGAAGCCTCAGCGGAAATGGGCCTCATCTCGCCTGGAGGTCAAAACCTCCTGGATTTTCTCGAGTTACGGTAGGTGCTCTCGACTTACGACGGGGACTTCAGGGACCCGCTCTGTTGGCCTCTGGAAAGGCCAGGCCCCATGCGAGTTGCTCGGGGCCTCACCGGATTCCTCTACCGACGATGCCGGGGCCTAAGACCTTGTGTGGAGTCGGGGCCGGAACCTGAGGATTCCTCTCCAGTGCTGACATGGATCTTGGGGTACTTCTGGAGTCTCCCCAGGGGAGTCAGTCCTCGTCTCGAATGCGGGCATGCACTTGCCCTTTCCTCCAGAGCGGTAGCAGCAGTGTCACGCAGTCCGCCGCGTGGATCAAAGGATCTATGGTTTTCCCTCGAGTCTTTCCCACGAGGCTTTCCCACAGGGCTGTCCCACGTGCACACGTGGTGGGAGTCGCTCCTCGGCTTGAACGTCAAGGCTTTGCAGGGAATACAGGTTCCTCTGGAATGAACTGACACATCTGGGGGACTCTTGGAATGGTGGCACGACCCTGGAGTTCCTCTCGCCTTTCCTGTGGAGAGCGCCTCCTCTTGAGATGCGACGGGAACGCCGGGAATTCTTTCCCTATGAAACAGGGAAAGGATCCCTCATCTCGAGCTAGGAGGCGGAAACGTGGCTCACCTGGATGTGTGGGGGACCCTCGTGCTTCCTCTCGAGTGGAGACGGGTATGTCGGGGAACTTCTTGAGTTGCAGCAAGGGTGTGAAGGACCCTTTGGAAGTTCCAGTGGTTAGATGTGATTAGCCTCGAGAAGCCTCAGCGGAAATGGGCCTCATCTCGCCTGGAGGGCAAAACCTCCTGGATTTTCTCGAGTTCCGGCAGGTGCTCTCGACGTACGACGGGGTCCTCAGGGACCCGCTCTGGTGGCCTCAGGAAAGGCCAGTCCCCATGCGAGTTACTCGGGGCCTGTCGGGATTCCTCTCCCGTCGATGCCAGGGCCTAAGACCTTGTGTGGAGTCGGGGCCGGAACCTGAGGATTCCTCTCCAGTGCTGACATGCATCTTGGGGTACTGCTGGAGTCTCCCCAGAGGAGTCAGTCCTCGTCTCGAATGCGGGCATGCACTTGCGCTTTCCTCCAGAGCGGTAGCAGCAGTGTCACGCAGTCCGCCGCGTGGATCAAAGGATCTATGGTTTTCCCTCGAGTCTTTCCCACGAGTCTTTCCCACGAGGCTTCCCACAGGGCTGTCCCACGTGCACACGTGGTGGGAGTCGATCCTCGGCTTGAACGTCAAGGCAGTGCAGGGAAAACAGGTTCCTCTGGAATGGACTGACACATCTGGGGGACTCTTGGAATGGTGGCACGACCCTGGAGTTCCTCTCGCCTTTCCTGTGGAGAGCGCCTCCTCTTGAGATGCGACGGAAACGCCGGGAATTCTTCCCCTACGAAACAGGGAAAGGATCCCTCATCACGAGCTATGAGGCGGAAACGGGGCTCCCCTGGATGTGTGCGGGACCCTTGTGCTTCCTCTCGAGTGGAGACGGGTATGTCGGGGAACTTCTTGAGTTGCAGCAAGGGTGTGAAGGACCCTTTGGAAGTTCCAGTGGTTAGATGTGATTAGCCTCGAGAAGCCTCAGCGGAAATGGGCCTCATCTCGCCTGGAGGGCAAAACCTCCTGGATTTTCTCGAGTTGCGGCAGGTGCTCTCGACTTAAGACAGGGCCCTCAGGAACCCGCTCTGGTGGCCTCAGGAAAGGCCAGTCCCCATGCGAGTTCCTCGGGGGCCTCTCGGGATTCCTCTCCCGTCGATGCCGGGGCCTAAGACCTTGTGTGGAGTCGGGGCCGGAACCTGAGGATTCCTCTCCAGTGCTGACATGGATCTTGGGGTACTTCTGGAGTCTCCCCAGGGGAGTCAGTCCTCGTCTCGAATGCGGGCATGCACTTGCGCTTTCCTCCAGTGCGGTAGTAGCAGTGTCATGCATTCCGCCGCTTGGATCAAAGGATCTATGGTTTTCCCTCGAGTCTTTCCCACGAGGCTTTCCCACAGGGCTGTCCCACGTGCACACGTGGTGGGAGTCGATCCTCGGCTTGAACGTCAAGGCAATGCAGGGAAAACAGGTTCCTCTGGAATGGACTGACACATCTGGGGGACTCTTGGAATGGTGGCACGACCCTGGAGTTCCTCTCGCCTTTCCTGTGGAGAGCGCCTCCTCTTGAGATGCGACGGGAACCCCGGGAATTCTTTCCCTACGAAACAGGGAAAGGATCCCACATCTCGAGATAGGAGGCGGAAACGGGCCTCCCCTGTATATGTGTGGGACCCTCGTGCTTCCTCTCGAGTGGAGACGAGTATGTCGGGGAACTTCTTGAGTTGCAGCAAGGGTGTGAAGGACCCTTTGGAAGTTCCAGTGGTTAGATGTGATTAGGCTCGAGAAGCCTCAGCGGAAATGGGCCTCATCTCGCCTGGAGGGCAAAACCTCCTGGATTTTCTCGAGTGGCGGCAGGTGCTCTCGACGAACGACGGGGACCTCAGGGACCCGCTCTGGTGGCCTCAGGAAAGGCCAGTCCCCATGCGAGTTACTCGGGGCCTGTCGGGATTCCTCTCCCGTCGATGCCGGGGCTAAGACCTTGTGTGGAGTCGGGGCCGGAACCTGAGGATTCCTCTCCAGTGCTGACATGCATCTTGGGGTACTGCTGGAGTCTCCCCAGGGGAGTCAGTCCTCGTCTCTAATGTGGGCATGCACTTTCGCTTTCCTCCAGAGCGGTAGCAGCAGTGTCACTCATTCCGCCGCGTGGATCAAAGAATCTATGGTTTTCCCTCGAGTCTTTCCCACGAGGCTTTCCCACGAGGCTTTCCCACAGGGCTGTCCCACGTGCACACGTGGTGGGAGTCGATCCTCGGCTTGAACGTCAAGGCAGTGCAGGGAAAACAGGTTCCTCTGGAATGGACTGACACATTTGGGGGACTCTTGGAATGGTGGCACGACCCTGGAGTTCCTCTCGCCTTTACTGTGGAGAGCGCCTCCTCTTGAGATGCGACGGGAACGCCGGGAATTCTTTCCCTACAAAACAGGGAAAGGATCCCTCATCTCGAGCTAGGAGGCGGAAACGGGGCTCCCCTGGATGTGTGCGGGACCCTCGTGCTTCCTCTCGAGTGGAGACGGGTATGTCGGGGAACTTCTTGAGTTGCAGCAAGGGTGTGAAGGACCCTTTGGAAGTTCCAGTGGTTAGATGTGATTAGCCTCGAGAAGCCTCAGCGGAAATGGGCCTCATCTCGCCTGGAGGGCAAAACCTCCTGGATTTTCTCGAGTTGCGGCAGGTGCTCTCGACTTACGACGGGTCCCTAGGGACCCGTTCTGGTGGCCTCAGGAAAGGCCAGTCCCCATGCGAGTTCCTCGGGGGCCTCTCGGGATTCCTGTCCCGTCGATGCTGGGGCCTAAGACCTTGTGTGGAGTCGGGGCCGTTACCTGAGGATTCCTCTCCAGGGCTGACATGGATCTTGGGGTACTTCTGGAGTCTCCCCAGGGGAGTCAGTCCTCGTCTCGAATGCGGGCATGCACTTGCGCTTTCCTCCAGGGCGGTAGCAGCAGTGTCTCGCAGTCCACCGCGTGGATCAAAGAATCTATGGTTTTCCCTCGAGTCTTTCCAGGAGGCTTTCCCACGAGGATTTCCCACAGGGCTGTCCCACGTGCACACGTGGTGGGAGTCGATCCTCGGCTTGAACGTCAAGGCAGTGCAGGGAAAACAGGTGCCTCTGGAAAGGAATGACACATCTGGGGGACTCTTGGAACGGTGGCACGACCCTGGAGTTCTTATCGCCTTTCCTGTGGAGAGCGCCTCCTCTTGAAATGCGACAGGAACGCCGGGAATTCTTTCCCTACGAAACAGGGAAAGGATCCCTCATCTCGAGCTAGGAGGCGGAAACGGGGCTCCCCTGGATGTGTGCGGGACCCTCGTGCTTCCTCTCGAGTGGAGACGGTTATGTCGGGGAACTTCTTGAGTTGCAGCAAGGGTGGGAAGTACCCGTTGGAAGTTCCAGTGGTTAGATGTGATTAGCCTCGAGAAGCCTCAGCGGAAATGGGCCTCATCTCGCCTGGAGGGCAAAACCTCCTGGATTTTCTCCAGTTGCGGCAGGTGCTCTCGGCTTACGACGGGGACATCAGGGACCCGCTCTGGGGGCCTCTGGAAAGGCCAGTCACCATGCGAGTTGCTCGGGGCCTCTCCGGACTCCTCTCCCGTCGATGCCGGGGCCTAAGACCTTGTGTGGAGTCGGGGCCGGAACCTGCAGATTCCTCTCCAGTGCTGACAAGGATCTTGGGGTACTTCTGGAGTCTCCCCAGGGGAGTCAGTCCTCGTTTCGAATGCGGGCATGCACTTGCGCTTTCCTCCAGAGCGGTAGCAGCAGTGTCACGCAGTCCGCCGCGTGGATCAAAGGATCTATGGTTTTCCCTCGAGTCTTTCCCAGGAGGCTTTCACACGAAGCTTTCCCACAGGGCTGTCCCACGTGCACACGTGGTGGGAGTCGATCCTCGGCTTGAACGTCAAGGCAGTGCAGGGAATACAGGTTCCTCTGGAATGAACTGACACATCTGGGGGACTCTTGGAATGGTGGCACGACCCTGGAGTTCCTCTCGCCTTTCCTGTGGAGAGCGCCTCCTCTTGAGATGCGACGGGAACGCCGGGAATTCTTTCCCTATGAAACAGGGAAAGGATCCCTCATCTCGAGCTAGGAGGCGGAAACTTGGCTCACCTGGATGTGTGGGGGACCCTCGTGCTTCCTCTCGAGTGGAGACGGGTATGTCGGGGAACTTCTTGAGTTGCAGCAAGGGTCTGAAGGAACCTTTGGAAGTTCCAGTGGTTAGATGTGATTAGCCTCGAGAAGCCTCAGCGGAAATGGGCCTCATCTCGCCTGGAGGGCAAAACCTCCTGGATTTTCTCGAGTTGCGGCAGGTGCTGTCGACTTACGACGGGGACCTCAGGGACCCGCTCTGGTTGCCTCAGGAAAGGCCAGTCCCCATGCGAGTTCCTCGGGGGCCTCTCGGGATTCCTCTGCCTTCGATGCCGGGGCCTAAGACCTTGTGTGGAGTCGGGGCCGGAACCTGAGGATTCCTCTCCAGTGCTGACATGGATCTTGGGGTACTTCTGGAGTCTCCCCAGGGGAGTCAGTCCTCGTCTCGAAAGCGGGCATGCACTTGCGCTTTCCTCCAGAGCGGTAGCAGCAGTGTCTCACAGTCCGCCGCGTGGATCAAAGGATCTATGGTTTTCCCTCGAGTCTTTCCCACGAGGCTGTCCCACGAGGCTTTCCCACAGGGCTGTCCCACTTGCACACGTGGTGGGAGTCGATCCTCGGCTTGAACGTCAAGGCAGTGCAGGGAAAACAGGTTCCTCTGGAATGGACTCACACATCTGGGGGACTCTTGGAATGGTGGCACGACCCTGGAGTTCCTCTCGCCTTTCCTGTGGAGAGCGCCTCCTCTTGAGATGCGACGGGAACGCCGGGAATTCTTTCCCTACGAAACAGGGAAAGGATCCCTCATCTCGAGCTAGGAGGCGGAAACGGGGCTCCCCTGGATGTGTGCGGGACCCTCGTGCTTCCTCTCGAGTGGAGACGGGTATGTCGGGGAACTTCTTGAGTTGCAGCAAGGGTGTGAAGGACCCTTTGGAAGTTCCAGTGGTTAGATGTGATTAGCCTCGAGAAGCCTCAGCGGAAATGGGCCTCATCTCGCCTGGAGGGCAAATCTCCTTGATTTTCTCGAGTTGTGGCAGGTGCTCTCGACTTACGACGGGGACCTCAGGGACCCGCTCTGGTGGCCTCAGGAAAGGCCAGTCCCCATGCGAGTTCCTCGGTGTCCTCTCGGGATTCCTCTGCCGTCGATGCCGGGGCCTAAGACCTTGTGTGGAGTCGGGGTCGGAACCTGAGGATTCCTCTCCAGTGCTGACTTGGATCTTGGGGTTCTTCTGGAGTCTCCCCAGGGGAGTCAGTCCTCGTCTCGAATGTGGGCATGCACTTGCGCTTTCCTCCAGAGCGGTAGCAGCAGTGTCACGCAGTCCACCGCGTGGATCAAAGGATCTATGGTTTTCCCTCGAGTCTTTCCCACGAGGCTTTCCCAAGAGGCTTTCCCACGAGGCTTTCCGACAGGGCTGTCCCACTTGAACACGTGGACGGAGTTGATCCTCGGCTTGAACTTCAAGGCACTGCAGGGAAAACAGGTTCCTCTGGAATGAACTGACACATCTGGGGGACTCTTGGAATGGTGGCACGACCCTGGAGTTCCTCTCGCCTTTCCTGTGGAGAACTCCTACTCTTGAGATGCGACGGGAACGCCGGGAATTCTTTCCCTACGAAACAGGGAAAGGATCCCTCATCTCGTGCTAGGAGGCGGAAACGGGGCTCCCCTGGATGTCTGCGGGAACCTCGTGCATCCTCTCGAGTGGAGACGGGTAGGTCGGGGAATTTCTTGAGTTGCAGCAAGGGTGGGAAGGACCCGTTGGAAGTTCCAGTGGTTAGATGTGATTAGCCTCGAGAAGCCTCAGCGGAAATGGGCCTCATCTCGCCTGGAGGGCAAAACCTCCTGGATTTTCTCGAGTTGAGGCAGGTGCTCTCGACTTACGACGGGGACCTCAGGTACCCGCTCTGGTGGCCTCAGGAAAGGCCAGTCCCCATGCGAGTTCCTCGGGGGCCTCTCGGGATTCCTCCCCATCGATGCCGGGGCCTAAGACCTTGTGTGGAGTCGGGGCCGGAACCTGAGGATTCCTCTCCAGTGCTGACATGGATCTTGGGGTACTTCTGGAGTCTCCTCAGGGGAGTCAGTCCTCGTCTCTAATGTGGGCATGCACTTTCGCTTTCCTCCAGAGCGGTAGCAGCAGTGTCACTCATTCCGCCGCGTGGATCAAAGAATCTATGGTTTTCCCTCGAGTCTTTCCCACGAGGCTTTCCCACGAGGCTTTCCCACAGGGCTGTCCCACGTTCACACGTGGTGGGAGTCGATCCTCGGCTTGAACGTCAAGGCAGTGCAGGGAAAACAGGTTCCTCTGGAATGGACTGACACATCCGGGGGACTCTTGGAATGGTGGCACGACCCTGGAGTTCCTCTCGCCTTTCCTGTGGAGAGCCCCTCCTCTTGAGATGCGACGGGAACGCGGTGAATTCTTTCCCTACGAAACAGGGAAAGGATCCCTCATCTCGAGCTAGGAGGCGGAAACGGGGTTCCCCTGGATGTGTGCGGGACCCTCGTGCTTCCTTTCTAGTGGAGACGGGTATGTCGGGGAACTTCTTGAGTTGCAGTAAGGGTGTGAAGGACCCTTTGGAAGTTCCAGTGATTAGATGTGATTAGCCTCGAGAAGCCTCAGCGGAAATGGGCCTCATCTCGCCTGGAGGGCAAAACCTCCTGGATTTTCTCGAGTTGCGGCAGGTGCTCTCGACTTACGACGGGGCCCTCAGGGACCCGCTCTGGTGGCCTCAGGAAAGGCCAGTCCCCATGCGAGTTCCTCAGGGGCCTCTCGGGATTCCTCTCCCGTCGATGCCGGGGCCTAAGACCTTGTGTGGAGTCGGGTCGGAACCTGAGGATTCCTCTCCAGTGCTGACATGGATCTTGGGGTACTTCTGGAGTCTCCCCAGGGGAGTCAGTCCTCGTCTCGAATGCGGGCATGCACTTGCGCTTTCCTCCAGAGCGGTAGCAGCATTGTCACGCAGTCCGCCGGGTAGATCAAAGGATCTATGTTTTTCCCTCGAGTCTTTCCCACGAGGCTTTCCCACGAGGCTTTCCCACAGGGCTGTCCCACGTGCACACGTGGTGGGAGTCGATCCTCGGCTTGAACGTCAAGGCAGTGCAGGGAAAACAGGTTCCTCTGGAATGGACTCACACATCAGGGGGACTCTTGGAATGGTGGCACGACCCTGGAGTTCGTCCCGCCTTTCCTGTGGAGAGCGCCTCCTCTTGAGATGCGACGGGAATGCCGGGAATTCTTTCCCTACGAAACAGGGAAAGGATCCCTCTTCTCGAGCTAGGAGGCGGAAACGGGGCTCCCCTGGATGTGTGCGGGACCCTCGTGCTTCCTATCGAGTGGAGACGGGTATGTCGGGGAACTTCTGGAGTTGCAGCAAGGGTGTGAAGGACCCTTTGGAAGTTCCAGTGGTTGGATGTGATTAGCCTCGAGAAGCCTCAGCGGAAATGGGCCTCATCTCGCCTGGAGGGCAAATCTCCTTGATTTTCTCGAGTTGTGGCAGGTGCTCTCGACTTACGACGGGGACCTCAGGGACCGGCTCTGGTGGCCTCAGGAAAGGCCAGTCCCCATGCGAGTTCCTCGGTGTCCTCTCGGGATTCCTCTGCCGTCGATGCCGGGGCCTAAGACCTTGTGTGGAGTCGGGGTCGGAACCTGAGGATTCCTCTCCAGTGCTGACTTGGATCTTGGGGTTCTTCTGGAGTCTCCCCAGGGGAGTCAGTCCTCGTCTCGAATGTGGGCATGCACTTGCTCTTTCCTCCAGAGCGGTAGCAGCAGTGTCACGCAGTCCACCGCGTGGATCAAAGGATCTATGGTTTTCCCTCGAGTCTTTCCCACGAGGCTTTCCCAAGAGGCTTTCCCACGAGGCTTTCCGACAGGGCTGTCCCACTTGAACACGTGGACGGAGTTGATCCTCGGCTTGAACTTCAAGGCACTGCAGGGAAAACAGGTTCCTCTGGAATGAACTGACACATCTGGGGGACTCTTGGAATGGTGGCACGACCCTGGAGTTCCTCTCGCCTTTCCTGTGGAGAACTCCTACTCTTGAGATGCGACGGGAACGCCGGGAATTCTTTCCCTACGAAACAGGGAAAGGATCCCTCATCTCGTGCTAGGAGGCGGAAACGGGGCTCCCCTGGATGTCTGCGGGAACCTCGTGCATTCTCTCGAGTGGAGACGGGTAGGTCGGGGAACTTCTTGAGTTGCAGCAAGGGTGGGAAGGACCCGTTGGAAGTTCCAGTGGTTAGATGTGATTAGCCTCGAGAAGCCTCAGCGGAAATGGGCCTCATCTCGCCTGGAGGGCAAAACCTCCTGGATTTTCTCGAGTTGCGGCAGGTGCTCTCGACTTACGACGGGGACCTCAGGTACCCGCTCTGGTGGCCTCAGGAAAGGCCAGTCCCCATGCGAGTTCCTCGGGGGCCTCTCGGGATTCCTCCCCATCGATGCCGGGGCCTAAGACCTTGTGTGGAGTCGGGGCCGGAACCTGAGGATTCCTCTCCAGTGCTGACATGGATCTTGGGGTACTTCTGGAGTCTCCTCAGGGGAGTCAGTCCTCGTCTCTAATGTGGGCATGCACTTTCGCTTTCCTCCAGAGCGGTAGCAGCAGTGTCACTCATTCCGCCGCGTGGATCAAAGGATCTATGGTTTTCCCTCGAGTCTTTCCCACGAGGCTTTCCCACGAGGCTTTCCCACAGGGCTGTCCCACGTTCACACGTGGTGGGAGTCGATCCTCGGCTTGAACGTCAAGGCAGTGCAGGGAAAACAGGTTCCTCTGGAATGGACTGACACATCCGGGGGACTCTTGGAATGGTGGCACGACCCTGGAGTTCCTCTCGCCTTTCCTGTGGAGAGCCCCTCCTCTTGAGATGCGACGGGAACGCGGTGAATTCTTTCCCTACGAAACAGGGAAAGGATCCCTCATCTCGAGCTAGGAGGTGGAAACGGGGTTCCCCTGGATGTGTGCGGGACCCTCGTGCTTCCTTTCTAGTGGAGACGGGTATGTCGGGGAACTTCTTGAGTTGCAGTAAGGGTGTGAAGGACCCTTTGGAAGTTCCAGTGATTAGATGTGATTAGCCTCGAGAAGCCTCATTGGAAATGGGCCTCATCTCGCCTGGAGGGCAAAACCTCCTGGATTTTCTCGAGTTGCGGCAGGTGCTCTCGACTTACGACGGGGCCCTCAGGGACCCGCTCTGGTGGCCTCAGGAAAGGCGAGTCCCCATGCGAGTTCCTCAGGGGTCTCTCGGGATTCCTCTCCCGTCGATGCCGGGGCCTAAGACCTTGTGTGGAGTCGGGTCGGAACCTGAGGATTCCTCTCCAGTGCTGACATGGATCTTGGGGTACTTCTGGAGTCTCCCCAGGGGAGTCAGTCCTCGTCTCGAATGCGGGCATGCACTTGCGCTTTCCTCCAGAGCGGTAGCAGCATTGTCACGCAGTCCGCCGGGTAGATCAAAGGATCTATGTTTTTCCCTCGAGTCTTTCCCACGAGGCTTTACCACGAGGCTTTCCCACAGGGCTGTCCCACGTGCACACGTGGTGGGAGTCGATCCTCGGCTTGAACGTCAAGGCAGTGCAGGGAAAACAGGTTCCTCTGGAATGGACTCACACATCAGGGGGACTCTTGGAATGGTGGCACGACCCTGGAGTTCTTCCCGCCTTTCCTGTGGAGAGCGCCTCCTCTTGAGATGCGACGGGAATGCCGGGAATTCTTTCCCTACGAAACAGGGAAAGGATCCCTCTTCTCGAGCTAGGAGGCGGAAACGGGGCTCCCCTGGATGTGTGCGGGACCCTCGTGCTTCCTATCGAGTGGAGACAGGTATGTCGGGGAACTTCTTGAGTTGCAGCAAGGGTGTGAAGGACCCTTTGGAAGTTCCAGTGGTTGGATGTGATTAGCCTCGAGAAGCCTCAGCGGAAATGGGCCTCATCTCGCCTGGAGGGCAAAACCTCCTGGATTTTCTCGAGTTGCGG
Source organism: Ovis canadensis (assembly GCF_042477335.2). Taxonomy (NCBI): domain Eukaryota; kingdom Metazoa; phylum Chordata; class Mammalia; order Artiodactyla; family Bovidae; genus Ovis; species Ovis canadensis. The sequence goes on along the minus strand of NC_091247.1, from coordinate 111,178,689 downwards.
CAGGTGCTCTCGACTTACGACGGGGCCTTCAGGGACCCGCTCTGGTGGCCTCAGGAAAGGCTAGTCCCCATTCGAGTTCCTCGCGGGCCTCTCGGGATTCTTCTGCCGTCCATGGCCGGACCTAAGACCTTGTGTGGAATCGGGGCCGGAACCTGAGGATTCCTCTCCAGTGATGACATGGATCTTGGGGTACTTCTGGAGTCTCCCCAGGGGAGTCAGTCCTCGTCTCGAATGCGGGCATGCACTTGCGCTTTCCTGCAGAGCGGGAGCAGCAGTGTCACGCAGTCCGCCGCGTGGATCAAAGGATCTATGGTTTTCCCTCGAGTCTTTCCCACGAGGCTTTCCCACGAGGCTTTCCCACAGGGCTGTCCCACGTGCACACGTGGTAGGAGTCGATCCTCTGCTTGAACGTCAAGGCAGTGCAGGGAAAACAGGTTCCTCTGGAATGGACTGACATATCTGGGGGACTCTTGGAATGGTGGCACGACCCTGGAGTTCTTCTCGCCTTTCCTGTGGAGAGCGCCTCCTCTTGAGATGCGACGGGAACGCCGGGAATTCTTTCCCTACGAAACAGGGAAAGGATCCCTCATCTCGAGCTAGGAGGCGGAAACGGGGCTCCCCTGGATGTGTGCGGGACCCTCGTGCTTCCTATCGAGTGGAGACGGGTATGTCGGGGAACTTCTTGATTTGCAGCATGGGAGTGAAGGACGCTTTGGAAGTTCCAGTGGTTAGATGTGATTAGCCTCGAGAAGCCTCAGCGGAAATGGGCCTCATCTCGCCTGGAGGGCAAAACCTCCTGGATTTTCTCGAGTTGCGGCAGGTGCTCTCGACTTACGAGGGAGCCCTCAGGGACCCGCTCTGGTGGCCTCAGGAAAGGCCAGTCCCCATGCGAGTTCCTCGGGGGCCTCTCGGGATTCCTCTGCCGTCGATGCCGGGGCCTAAGACCTTGTGTGGAATCGGGGCCGGAACCTGAGGATTCCTCTCCAGTGCTGACATGGATCTTGGGGTACTTCTGGAGTCTCCCCAGGGGAGTCAGTCCTCGTCTCGAATGCGGGCATGCACTTGCGCTTTCCTCCAGAGCGGTAGCAGCAGTGTCACGCAGTCCGCCGCGTGGATCAAAGGATCTATGGTTTTCCCTCGAGTCTTTCCCACGAGGCTTTCCCACGAGGCTTTCCCACAGGGCTGTCCCACGTGCACACGTGGTGGGAGTCGATCCTCGGCTTGAACGTCAAGGCAGTGCAGGGAAAAAAGGTTCCTCTGAAATGGACTGACACATCCGGGGGACTCTTGGAATGGTGGCACGACCCTGGGGTTCCTCTCACCTTTCCTGTGGAGAGCGCCTCCTCTTGAGATGCGACGGGAACGCCGGGAATTCTTTCCCTACGAAACAGGGAAAGGATCCCTCATCTCGAGCTAGGAGGCGGAAACGGGGCTCCCCTGGATGTGTGCGTGACCCTCGTGCTTCCTCTCGAGTGGAGACGGGTATGTCGGGGAACTTCTTGAGTTGCAGCAAGGGTGTGAAGGACCCTTTGGAAGTTCCAGTGGTTAGATGTGATTAGCCTCGAGAAGCCTCAGCGGAAACGGGCCTCATCTCGCCTGGAGGGCAAAACCTCCTGGATTTTCTCGAGTTGTGGCAGGTGCTCTCGACTTAAGACGGGGCCCTCAGGGACCCGCTCTGGTGGCCTCAGGAAAGGCCAGTCGCCATGCGAGTTCCTCGGGTCCCTCTCGGGATTCCTCTGCCGTCGATGCCGGGGCCTAAGACCTTGTCTGGAGTCGGGGTCGTAACCTGAGGATTCCTCTCCAGTGCTGACATGGATCTTGGGGTACTTCTGGAATCTCCCCAGGGGAGTCAGTCCTCGTCTCGAATGCGGGCATGCACTTGCGCTTTCCTCCAGAGCGGTAGCAGCAGTGTCACGCAGTCCGCCGCGTGGATCAAAGGATCTATGGTTTTCCCTCGAGTCTTTCCCACGAGACTTTCCCACGAGGCTTTCCCACAGGGCTGTCACACGTGCACACGTGGTGGGAGTCGATCCTCGGCTTGAACGTCAAGGCAGTGCAGGGAAAACAGGTTCCTCTGAAATGGACTGACACATCCTGGGGACTCTTGGAATGGTGGCACGACCCTGGAGTTCCTCTCGCCTTTCCTGTGGAGAGCGCCTCCTCTTGAGATGCGACGGGAGCGCCGGGAATTCTTTCCCTACGAAACAGGGAAAGGATCCCTCATCTCGAGCTAGGAGGCGGAAACGGGGCTCCCCTGGATGTGGGCGGGACCCTCGTGCTTCCTCTCGAGTGGAGACGGGTATGTCGGGGAACTTCTTGAGTTGCAGCAAGGGTGTGAAGGACCCTTTGGAAGTTCCAGTGGTTAGATGTGATTAGCCTCGAGAAGCCTCAGCGGAAATGGGCCTCATCTCGCCTGGAGGGCAAAACCTCCTAGATATTCTCGAGTTGCGGCAGGTGCTCTCGACTTACGACGGGGACCTCAGGGACCCGCTCTGGTGGCCTCAGGAAAGGCCAGTCCCCATGCGAGTTCCTCGGGGGCCTCTCGGGATTCCTCCCCATCGATACCGGGGCCTAAGACCTTGTGTGGAGTCGGGGCCGGAACCTGAGGATTCCTCTCCAGTGCTGACATGGATCTTGGGGTACTTCTGGAGTCTCCCCAGGGGAGTCAGTCCTCGTCTCAAATGCGGGCATGCACTTGCGCTTTCCTCCAGAGCGGTAGAAGCAGTGTCACGCAGTCCACCGCGTGGATCAAAGGATCTATGGTTTTCCCTCGAGTCTTGCCCACGAGGCTTTCCCACGAGGCTTTCCCACGAGGCCTTCCCACAGGGCTGTCCCACGTGAACACGTGGTCGGAGTCGATCCTCGGCTTTAACGTCAAGGCAGTGCAGGGAAAAAGGTTCCTCTGGAATGGACTGACACATCCGGGGGACTCTTGGAATGGTGGCACGACCCTGGAGTTCTTCTCGCCTTTCCTGTAGAGAGCGCCTCCTCTTGAGATGCGACGGGAACGCCGGGAATTCTTTCCCTACGAAACAGGGAAAGGATCCCTCATCTCGAGCTAGGAGGCGGAAACGGGGCTCCCCTGGATGTGTGCGGGACCCTCGTGCTTCCTATCGAGTGGAGACAGGTATGTCGGGGAACTTCTTGAGTTGCAGCAAGGGTGTGAAGGACCCTTTGGAAGTTCCAGTGGTTGGATGTGATTAGCCTCGAGAAGCCTCAGCGGAAATGGGCCTCATCTCGCCTGGAGGGCAAAACCTCCTGGATTTTCTCGAGTTGCGGCAGGTGCTCTCGACTTACGACGGGGCCCTCAGGGACCCGCTCTGGTGGCCTCAGGAAAGGCTAGTCCCCATTCGAGTTCCTCGCGGGCCTCTCGGGATTCTTCTGCCGTCGATGCCCGGATCTAAGACCTTGTGTGGAATCGGGGCCGGAACCTGAGGATTCCTCTCCAGTGATGACATGGATCTTGGGGTACTTCTGGAGTCTCCCCAGGGGAGTCAGTCCTCGTGTCGAATGCCGGCATGCACTTGCGCTTTCCTGCAGAGCGGTAGCAGCAGTGTCACGCAGTCCTCCGCGTGGATCAAAGGATCTATGGTTTTCCCTCGAGTCTTTCCCACGAGGCTTTCCCACGAGGCTTTCCCACAGGGCTGTCCCACGTGCACACGTGGTGGGAGTCGATCCTCGGCTTGAACGTCAAGGCATTGCAGGGAAAACAGGTTCCTCTGAAATGGACTGACACATCCGGGGGACTCTTGGAATGGTGGCACAACCCTGGAGTTCCTCTCGCCTTTCCTGTGGAGAGCGCCTCCTCTTGAGATGCGACGGGAACGCCGTGAATTCTTTCCCTACCAAACAGGGAAAGGATCCCTCATCTCGAGCTAGGAGGCGGAAACGGGGCTTCCCTGGATGTGTGCGGGACCCTCGTGCTTCCTCTCGAGTGGAGACGGGTATGTCGGGGAACTTCTTGAGTGGCAGCAAGGGTGTGAAGTACCCTTTGGAAGTTCCAGTGGTTAGATGTGATTAGCCTCGAGAAGCCTCAGCGGAAATGGGCCTCATCTCGCCTGGAGGGCAAAACCTCCTAGATATTCTCGAGTTGCGGCATGTGCTCTCGACTTACGACGGGGACCTCAGGGACCCGCTCTGGTGGCCTCAGGAAAGGCCAGTCCCCATGCGAGTTCCTCAGGGGCCTCTCAGGATTCCTCCCCATCGATGCCGGGGCCTAAGACCTTGTGTGGAGTTGGGGCGGGAACCTGAGGATTCCTCTCCAGTGCTGACATGGATCTTGGGGTACTTCTGGAGTCTCCCCAGGGGAGTCAGTCCTCGTCTCGAATGCGGGCATGCACTTGCGCTTTCCTCCAGAGCGGTAGAAGCAGTGTCACGCAGTCCACCGCGTGGATCAAAGGATCTATGGTTTTCCGTCGAGTCTTGCCCACGAGGCTTTCCCACGAGGCCTTCCCACAGGGCTGTCCCTCGTGAACACGTGGTCGGAGTCGATCCTCGGCTTTAACGTCAAGGCAGTGCAGGGAAACAGGTTCCTCTGGAATGGACTGACACATCCGGGGGACTCTTGGAATGGTGGCACGACCCTGGAGTTCTTCTCGCCTTTCCTGTGGAGAGCGCCTCCTCTTGAGATGGGACGGGAACACCGGGAATTCTTTCCCTAAGAAACAGGAAAAGGATCCCTCATCTCGAGCTAGGAGGAGGAAACGGGGCTCCCCTGGATGTGTGCGGGACCCTCGTGCTTCCTCTCGAGTGGAGACGGGTATGTCGGGGAACTTCTTGAGTTGTAGCAAGGGTGTGAAGGACCCTTTGGAAGTTCCAGTGGTTAGATGTGATTAGCCTCGAGAAGCCTCAGCGGAAATGGGCCTCATCTCGCCTGGAGGGCAAAACCTCCTGGATTTTCTCGAGTTGGGCAGGTGCTCTCGACTTACGACGGGGACCTCAGGGACCCGCTCTGGTGGCCTCAGGAAAGGCCAGTCCCCATGCGAGTTCCTCGGGGGCCTCTCGGGATTCCTCTCCCGTCGATGCCGGGGCCTAAGACCTTGTGTGGAATCGGGGCCGGAACCTGAGGATTCCTCTCCAGTGCTGACATGGATCTTGGGGTACTTCTGGAGTCTCCCCAGGGGAATCAGTCCTCGTCTCGCATGCGGGCATGCACTTGCAGTTTCCTACACAGCGGTAGCAGCAGTGTCACGCAGTCCACCGCGTGGATCAAAGAATCTATGGTTTTCCATCAAGTCTTTCCCCGAGGCTTTCCCACGAGGCTTTCCCACAGGGCTGTCCCACGTGCACACGTGGTGGGAGTCGATCCTCGGCTTGAACGTCAAGGCAGTGCAGGGAAAAAAGGTTCCTCTGAAATGGACTGACACATCCGGGGGACTCTTGGAATGGTGGCACGACCCTGGAGTTCCTCTCGCCTTTCCTGTGGAGAGCGCCTCCTCTTGAGATGCGACGGGAACGCCGGGAATTCTTTCCCTACGAAACAGGGAAAGGATCCCTCATCTCGAGTTAGGAGGCGGAAACGGGGCTCCCCTGGATGGGTGCGGGACCCTCGTGCTTCCTCTCGAGTGGAGACGGGTATGTCGGGGAACTTCTTGAGTTGCAGCAAGGGTGTGAAGGACCCTTTGGAAGTTCCAGTGGTTAGATGTGATTAGCCTCGAGAAGCATCAGCGGAAATGGGCCTCATCTCGCCTGCAGGGCAAAACCTCCTGGATTTTCTCGAGTTGCGGCAGGTGCTCTCGACGTACGACGGGGACCTCAGGGACCCGCTCTGGTGGCCTCAGGAAAGGCCAGTCCCCATGCGAGTTCCTCGGGGGCCTCTCAGGATTCCTCCCCATCGATACCGGGGCCTAAGACCTTGTGTGGATTCGGGGCCGGAACCTGAGGATTCCTCTCCAGTGCTGACATGGATCTTGGGGTACTTCTGGAGTCTCCCCAGGGGAGTCAGTCCTCGTCTCAAATGCGGGCATGCACTTGCGCTTTCCTCCAGAGCGGTAGAAGCAGTGTCACGCAGTCCACCGCGTGGATCAAAGGATCTATGGTTTTCCCTCGAGTCTTGCCCACGAGGCTTTCCCACGAGGCTTTCCCACGAGGCCTTCCCACAGGGCTGTCCCACGTGAACACGTGGTCGGAGTCGATCCTCGGCTTTAACGTCAAGGCAGTGCAGGGAAAAAGGTTCCTCTGGAATGGACTGACACATCCGGGGGACTCTTGGAATGGTGGCACGACCCTGGAGTTCTTCTCGCCTTTCCTGTTGAGAGCGCCTCCTCTTGAGATGCGACGGGAACGCCGGGAATTCTTTCCCTACGAAACAGGGAAAGGATCCCTCATCTCGAGCTAGGAGGCGGAAACGGGGCTCCCCTGGATGTGTGCGGGACCCTCGTGCTTCCTATCGAGTGGAGACAGGTATGTCGGGGAACTTCTTGAGTTGCAGCAAGGGTGTGAAGGACCCTTTGGAAGTTCCAGTGGTTGGATGTGATTAGCCTCGAGAAGCCTCAGCGGAAATGGGCCTCATCTCGCCTGGAGGGCAAAACCTCCTGGATTTTCTCGAGTTGCGGCAGGTGCTCTCGACTTACGACGGGGCCCTCAGGGACCCGCTCTGGTGGCCTCAGGAAAGGCTAGTCCCCATTCGAGTTCCTCGCGGGCCTCTCGGGATTCTTCTGCCGTCGATGCCCGGATCTAAGACCTTGTGTGGAATCGGGGCCGGAACCTGAGGATTCCTCTCCAGTGATGACATGGATCTTGGGGTACTTCTGGAGTCTCCCCAGGGGAGTCAGTCCTCGTGTCGAATGCCGGCATGCCCTTGCGCTTTCCTGCAGAGCGGTAGCAGCAGTGTCACGCAGTCCTCCGCGTGGATCAAAGGATCTATGGTTTTCCCTCGAGTCTTTCCCACGAGGCTTTCCCACGAGGCTTTCCCACAGGGCTGTCCCACGTGCACACGTGGTGGGAGTCGATCCTCGGCTTGAACGTCAAGGCATTGCAGGGAAAACAGGTTCCTCTGAAATGGACTGAGACATCCTGGGGACTCTTGGAATGGTGGCACAACCCTGGAGTTCCTCTCGCCTTTCCTGTGGAGAGCGCCTCCTCTTGAGATGCGACGGGAACGCCGTGAATTCTTTCCCTACCAAACAGGGAAAGGATCCCTCATCTCGAGCTAGGAGGCCGAAACGGGGCTCCCCTGGATGTGTGCGGGACCCTCGTGCTTCCTCTCGAGTGGAGACGGGTATGTCGGGGAACTTCTTGAGTGGCAGCAAGGGTGTGAAGTACCCTTTGGAAGTTCCAGTGGTTAGATGTGATTAGCCTCGAGAAGCCTCAGCGGAAATGGGCCTCATCTCGCCTGGAGGGCAAAACCTCCTAGATATTCTCGAGTTGCGGCATGTGCTCTCGACTTACGACGGGGACCTCAGGGACCCGCTCTGGTGGCCTCAGGAAAGGCCAGTCCCCATGCGAGTTCCTCAGGGGCCTCTCAGGATTCCTCCCCATCGATGCCGGGGCCTAAGACCTTGTGTGGAGTTGGGGCCGGAACCTGAGGATTCCTCTCCAGTGCTGACATGGATCTTGGGGTACTTCTGGAGTCTCCCCAGGGGAGTCAGTCCTCGTCTCGAATGCGGGCATGCACTTGCGCTTTCCTCCAGAGCGGTAGAAGCAGTGTCACGCAGTCCACCGCGTGGATCAAAGGATCTATGGTTTTCCGTCGAGTCTTGCCCACGAGGCTTTCCCACGAGGCCTTCCCACAGGGCTGTCCCTCGTGAACACGTGGTCGGAGTCGATCCTCGGCTTTAACGTCAAGGCAGTGCAGGGAAACAGGTTCCTCTGGAATGGACTGACACATCCGGGGGACTCTTGGAATGGTGGCACGACCCTGGAGTTCTTCTCGCCTTTCCTGTGGAGAGCGCCTCCTCTTGAGATGGGACGGGAACGCCGGGAATTCTTTCCCTAAGAAACAGGAAAAGGATCCCTCATCTCGAGCTAGGAGGAGGAAACGGGGCTCCCCTGGATGTGTGCGGGACCCTCGTGCTTCCTCTCGAGTGGAGACGGGTATGTCGGGGAACTTCTTGAGTTGTAGCAAGGGTGTGAAGGACCCTTTGGAAGTTCCAGTGGTTAGATGTGATTAGCCTCGAGAAGCCTCAGCGGAAATGGGCCTCATCTCGCCTGGAGGGCAAAACCTCCTGGATTTTCTCGAGTTGGGCAGGTGCTCTCGACTTACGACGGGGACCTCAGGGACCCGCTCTGGTGGCCTCAGGAAAGGCCAGTCCCCATGCGAGTTCCTCGGGGGCCTCTCGGGATTCCTCTCCCGTCGATGCCGGGGCCTAAGACCTTGTGTGGAATCGGGGCCGGAACCTGAGGATTCCTCTCCAGTGATGACATGGATCTTGGGGTACTTCTGGAGTCTCCCCAGGGGAATCAGTCCTCGTCTCGCATGCGGGCATGCACTTGCAGTTTCCTACACAGCGGTAGCAGCAGTGTCACGCAGTCCACCGCGTGGATCAAAGAATCTATGGTTTTCCATCAAGTCTTTCCCCGAGGCTTTCCCACGAGGCTTTCCCACAGGGCTGTCCCACGTGCACACGTGGTGGGAGTCGATCCTCGGCTTGAACGTCAAGGCAGTGCAGGGAAAAAAGGTTCCTCTGAAATGGACTGACACATCCGGGGGACTCTTGGAATGGTGGCACGACCCTGGAGTTCCTCTCGCCTTTCCTGTGGAGAGCGCCTCCTCTTGAGATGCGACGGGAACGCCGGGAATTCTTTCCCTACGAAACAGGGAAAGGATCCCTCATCTCGAGTTAGGAGGCGGAAACGGGGCTCCCCTGGATGGGTGCGGGACCCTCGTGCTTCCTCTCGAGTGGAGACGGGTATGTCGGGGAACTTCTTGAGTTGCAGCAAGGGTGTGAAGGACCCTTTGGAAGTTCCAGTGGTTAGATGTGATTAGCCTCGAGAAGCATCAGCGGAAATGGGCCTCATCTCGCCTGCAGGGCAAAACCTCCTGGATTTTCTCGAGTTGCGGCAGGTGCTCTCGACGTACGACGGGGACCTCAGGGACCCGCTCTGGTGGCCTCAGGAAAGGCCAGTCCCCATGCGAGTTCCTCGGGGGCCTCTCAGGATTCCTCTCCCGTCGATGCCGGGGCCTAAGACCTTGTGTGGAATCTGGGCCGGAACCTGAGGATTCCGCTCCAGTGCTGACATGCATCTTGGGGTACTTCTGGAGTCTCCCCAGGGGAATCAGTCCTTGTCTCGAATGCGGGAATGCACTTGCGCTTTCCTCCAGAGCGGTAGCAGCAGTGTCACGCAGTCCGCCGCGTGGTTCAAGGAATCTATGTTTTTCCCTCGAGTCTTTCCCACGAGGCTTTCCCACGAGGCTTTCCCACAGGGCTGTCCCACGTGCACACGTGGTGGGAGTCGATCCTCGGCTTGAAAGTCAAGGCAGTGCAGGGAAAACAGGTTCCTCTGGAATGGACTGACACATCCGGGGGACTCTTGGAATGGTGGCACGACCCTGGAGTTCCTCTCGCCTTTCCTGTTGAGAGCTCCTCCTCTTGAGATGCGACGGGAACACCGGGAATTATTTCCCTACGATACAGGGAAAGGATCCCTCATCTCGAGCTAGGAGGCGGAAACGGGGCTCCCCTGGATGTGTGCGGGACCCTCGTGCGTCCTCTCGAGTGGAGACGGGTATGTCGGGGAACTTCTTGAGTTGCAGTAAGGGTGTGAAGGACCCTTTGGAACTTCCAGTGGTTAGATGTGATTAGCCTCGAGAAGCCTCAGCGGAAATGGGCCTCATCTCGCCTGGAGGGCAAAACCTCCTGGATTTTCTCGAGTTGCGGCAGGTGCTCTCGACTTACGACGGGGACCTCAGGGACCCGCTCTGGTGGCCTCAGGAAAGGCCAGTCCCCATGCGAGTTCCTCGGGGGCCTCTCGGGATTCCTCTCCCGTCGATGCCGGGGCCTAAGACCTTGTGTGGAGTCGGGGCCGGAACCTGAGGATTCCTCTCCAGTGCTGACATGGATCTTGGGGTACTTCTGGAGTCTCCCCAGGGGAATCAGTCCTCGTCTCGCATGCGGGCATGCACTTGCACTTTCCTACAGAGCGGTAGCAGCAGTGTCACGCAGTCCACCGCGTGGATTAAAGAATCTATGGTTTTCCATCAAGTCTTTCCCCGAGGCTTTCCCACGAGGCTTTCCCACAGGGCTGTCCCACGTGCACACGTGGTGGGAGTCGATCCTCGGCTTGAACGTCAAGGCAGTGCAGGGAAAACAGGTTCCTCTGGAATGGACTGACACATCTCGGGGACTCTTGGAATGGTGGCACGACCCTGGAGTTCCTCTCGCCTTTCCTGTGGAGAGCGCCTCCTCTTGAGATGCGACGGGAACGCCGGGAATTCTTTCCCTTCGAAACAGGGAAAGGATCCCTCATCTCGAGCTAGGAGGCGGAAACGGGGCTCCCCTGGATGTGTGCGGGACCCTCGTGCTTCCTCTCGAGTGGAGACGGGTATTTCAGGGAACTTCTTGAGTTGCAGCAAGGGTGTGAAGGACCCTTTGGAAGTTCCAGTGGTTAGATGTGATTAGCCTCGAGAAGCCTCAGCGGAAACGGGCCTCATCTCGCCTGGAGGGCAAAACCTCCTGGATTTTCTCGAGTTGCGGCAGGTGCTCTCGACGTACGACGGGGACCTCAGGGACCCGCTCTGGTGGCCTCAGGAAAGGCCAGTCCCCATGCGAGTTCCTCGGGGGCCTCTCAGGATTCCTCTCCCGTCGATGCCGGGGCCTAAGACCTTGTGTGGAATCGGGGCCGGAACCTGAGGATTCCTCTCCAGTGCTGACATGGATCTTGGGGAACTTCTGGAGTCTCCCCAGGGTAGTCAGTCCTCATCTCGAATGCGGGCATGCACTTACGCTTTCCTCCAGAGCGGTAGCAGCAGTGTCACGCAGTCCGCCGCGTGGATCAAAGGATCTATGGTTTTCCCTCGAGTATTTCCCACCAGTCTTTCCCACGAGGCTTTCCCACAGGGCTGTCCCACGTGCACACGTGGTGGGAGTCGATCCTCGGCTTGAACGTCAAGGCAGTGCAGGGAAAACAGGTTCCTCTGGAATGGACTGACACATCTGGGGGACTCTTGGAATGGTGGCACGACCCTTGAGTTCCTCTCGCCTTTCCTGTGGAGAGCGCCTCCTCTTGAGATGCAACGGGAACGCCGGGAATTCTTTCCCTACGAAACAGGGAAAGGATCCCTCATCTCGAGTTAGGAGGCGGAAACGGGGCTCCCCTGGATGGGTGCGGGACCCTCGTGCTTCCTCTCGAGTGGAGACGGGTATGTCGGGGAACTTCTTGAGTTGCAGCAAGGGTGTGAAGGACCCTTTGGATGTTCCAGTGGTTAGATGTGATTAGCCTCGAGAAGCATCAGCGGAAATGGGCCTCATCTCGCCTGCAGGGCAAAACCTCCTGGATTTTCTCGAGTTGAGGCAGGTGCTCTCGACGTACGACGGGGACCTCAGGGACCCGCTCTGGTGGCCTCAGGAAAGGCCAGTCCCCATGGGAGTTCCTCGGGGGCCTCTCAGGATTTCTCTCCCGTCGATGCCGGGGCCTAAGACCTTGTGTGGAATCTGGGCCGGAACCTGAGGATTCCGCTCCAGTGCTGACATGGATCTTGGGGTACTTCTGGAGTCTCCCCAGGGGAATCAGTCCTCGACTCGAATGCGGGCATGCACTTGCGCTTTCCTCCAGAGCGGTAGCAGCAGTGTCACGCAGTCCGACGCGTGGTTCAAGGAATCTATGTTTTTCCCTCGAGTCTTTCCCACGAGGCTTTCCCAACAGGCTTTCCCACAGGGCTGTCCCACGTGCACACGTGGTGGGAGTCGATCCTCGGCTTGAACGTCAAGGCAGTGCAGGGAAAACAGGTTCCTCTGGAATGGACTGACACATCCGGGGGACTCTTGGAATGGTGGCACGACCCTGGAGTTCCTCTCGCCTTTCCTGTGGAGAGCGCCTCCTCTTGAGATGCGACGGGAACGCCGGGAATTCTTTCCCTACGAAACAGGGAAAGGATCCTTCATCTCGAGCTAGGAGGCGGAAACGGGCCTCCCCTGGATGTGTGCGGGACCCTCGTGCTTCCTCTCGAGTGGAGACGGGTATGTCGGGGAACTTCCTGAGTTGCAGCAAGGGTGTGAAGGACCCTTTGGAAGTTCCAGTGGTTAGATGTGATTAGCTTCGAGAAGCCTCAGCGGAAATGGGCCTCATCTCGCCTGGAGGGCAAAACCTCCTGGATTTTCTCGAGTTGCGGCAGGTGCTCTCGGCTTACGACGGGGACCTCAGGGACCCGCTCTGGTGGCCTCAGGAATGGCCAGTCCCCATGCGAGTTACTCGGGGCCTGTCGGGATTCCTCTCCCGTCGATGCCGGGACCCAAGACCTTGTGTGGAGTCGGGGCCGGAACCTGAGGATTCCTCTCCAGTGCTGACATGGATCTTGGGGTACTTCTCAAGTCTCCCCAGGGGAATCAGTCCTCGTCTCGAATGCGGGCATCCACTTACGCTTTCCTCCAGAGCGGTAGCAGCAGTGTCACGCAGTCCGCCGCGTGGATTAAAGAATCTATGGTTTTCCCTCGAGTCTTTCCCACGAGGCTTTCCCACGAGGCTTTCCCACAGGGCTGTCCCACTTGCACACGTGGTGGGAGTCGATCCTCGGCTTGAACGTCAAGGCAGTGCAGGGAAAACAGGTTCCTCTGGAATGGACTGACACATCTGGGGGACTCTTGGAATGGTGGCACGACCCTGGTGTTCCTATCGCCTTTCCTGTGGAGAGCGCCTCCTCTTGAGATGCGACGGGAACGCCGGGAATTCTTTCCCTGCGAAACAGGGAAAGGATCCCTCATCTCGAGCTAGGAGGCGGATACGGGGCTCCCCTGGATGTGTGCGGGACCCTCGTGCTTCCTCTCGAGTGGAGACGGGTTTGTCGGGGAACTTCTTGAGTTGCAGCAAGGGTGTGAAGGACCCTTTGGAAGTTCCAGTGTTTAGATGTGATTAGCCTCGAGAAGCATCAGCGGAAATGGGCCTCATCTCGCCTGCAGGGCAAAACCTCCTGGATTTTCTCGAGTTGCGGCAGGTGCTCTCGACTTACGACGGGGACCTCAGCGACCCGCTATGGTGGCCTCAGGAAAGGCCAGTCCCCATGCGAGTTCCTCGGGGGCCTGTCGGGATTCCTCTCCCGTCGTTGCCGGGGCCTAAGACCTTGTGTGGAATCGGGGCCGGAACCTGAGGATTCCTCTCCAGTGCTGACATGGATATTGGGGTACTTCTGGAGTCTCCCCAGGGAAGTCAGTCCTCGTCTCGAATGCGGGCATGCAATTGCACTTTCCTCCAGAGCGGTAGCAGCAGTGTCACGCAGTCCGCCGCGTGGATCAAAGGATCTATGGTTTTCCCTCGTGTCTTTCCCACGAGGCTTTCCCACGAAGCTTTCCCACAGGGCTGTCCCACGTTAACACGTGGTGGGAGTCGATCCTCGGCTTGAACGTCAAGGCAGTGCAGGGAAAACAGGTTCCTCTGGAATGGACTGACACATCTGGGGGACTCTTGGAATGGTGGCATGACCCTGGAGTTCCTCTCGCCTTTCCTGTGGAGAGCGCCTCCTCTTGAGATGCGACGGGAACGCCGGGAATTCTTTCCCTACGAAACAGGGAAAGGATCCCTCATCTCGAGCTAGGAGGCGGAAACGGGGCTCCCCTGGATGTGTGTGGGACCCTCGTGCTTCCTCTCGAGTGGAGACGGGTATGTCGGGGAACTTCTTGATTTGCAGCAAGGGTGTGAAGGAACCTTTGGAAGTTCCAGTGGTTACATGTGATTAGCCTCGAGAAGCCTCAAAGGAAATTGGCCTCATCTCGCCTGGAGGGCAAAATCTCCTGGATTTTCTCGAGTTGCGGCAGGTGCTCTCGACTTACGACGGGGCCCTCAGGGACCCGCTCTGGTGGCCTCAGGAAAGGCCAGTCCCCATGTGAGTTACACGGGGCAGGTCGGGATTCCTCTCCCGTCGATGCCGGGGCCTAAGACCTTGTGTGGAGTCGGGGCCGGAACCTGAGGATTCCTCTCCAGTGCTGACATGGATCTTGGGGTACTTCTGGAGTCTCCCCAGGGGAGTCAGTCCTCGTCTCGAATGCGGGCAAGCACTTGCACTTTCCTCCAGAGCGGTAGAAGCAGTGTCACCCAGTCTGCCGCGTGGATCAAAGGATCTATGGTTTTCCCTCGAGTCTTTCCCACGAGGCTTTCCCACGAGGCTTTCCCACAGGGCTGTCCTACGTGCACACGTGGTGGGAGTCGATCCTCGGCTTGAACGTCAAGGCAGTGCAGGGAAAACAGGTTCCTCTGGAATGGACTGACACATCTGGGGGACTCTTGCAATGGTGGCACGAACCTGGAGTTCCTCTCGCCTATCCTGTGGAGAGCGCCTCCTCTTGAGATGCGACGGGAACGCCGGGAATTCTTTCCCTACGAAAGAGTGAACGGATCTCTCATCTCGAGCTAGGAGGCGGAAACGGGGCTCCCCTGAATGTCTGCGTGACCCTCGTGCTTCCTCTCCTGTGGAGACGGGTATGTCGGGGAACTTCTTGAGTTGCAGCAAGGGTGAGAAGGACCATTTGGAAGTTCCAGTGGTTAGATGTGATTAGACTCGAGAAGCCTCAGTGGAAATGGGCCTCATCTCGCCTGGAGGGCAAAACCTCCTGGATTTTCTCGAGTTGCGGCAGGTCCTCTTGTCTTACGACGGGGACCTCAGTGACCCGCTCTGGTGTCCTCAGGAAAGGCCAGTCCCCAAGCGAGTTCCTCGGGGGCCTCTCGGGATTCCTCTCCCGTCAATGCCGGGGCCTAAGACCTTGTGTGGAATCGGGGCCGGAACCTGAGGATTCCTCTCCAGTGCTGACATGGATCTTGGGGTACTTCTGGAGTCTCCCCAGGGGAGTCAGTCCTCGTCTCGAATGCGGGCATGTGCTTGCGCTTTCCTCCAGAACGGTAGCAGCAGTGTCACGCACTCCGCCGCGTGGATCAAAAGATCTATGATTTTCCCTCGACTATTTCCCACGAGGCTTTCCCACGAGTCTTTCCCACAGGGCTGTCCCACGTGCACACGTGGTGGGAGTCGATCCTCGGCTTGAACGTCAAGGCAGTGCAGGGAAAACAGGTTCCTCTGGAATGGACTGACACATCTGGGGGACTCTAGGAATGGTGGTACGACCCTGGAGTTCCTCTCGCCTTTCCTGTGGAGAGCGCCTCCTCTTGAGATGCGACGGGAACGACGGGAATTCTTTCCCTACGAAACAGGGAAAGGATCTCTCATCTCGAGCTAGGAGGCGGAAACGGGGCTCCCCTGGATGTGTGCGTGACCCTCGTGCTTCCTCTCGAGGGGAGACGGGTATGTCGGGTAACTTCTTGAGTTGCAGCAAGGGTGTGAAGGACCCTTTGGAAGTTCCAGTGGTTAGATGTGATTAGCCTCGAGAAGCCTCAGCGGAAACGGGCCTCATCTCGCCTGGAGGGCAAAACCTCCTGGATTTTCTCGAGTTGTGGCAGGCGCTCTCGACTTACGACGGGGACCTCATTGACCCGCTCTGGTGGCCTCAGGAAAGGCCAGTCCCCATGCGAGTTACACGGGGCAGGTCGGGATTCCTCTCCCGTCGATGCCGGGGCCTAAGACCCTGTGTGGAGTCGGGGCCGGAACCTGAGGATTCCTCTCCAGTGCTGACATGGATCTTGGGGAACTTGTGGAGTCTCCCCAGGGTAGTCAGTCCTCGTCTCGAATGCGGGCATGCACTTGCGCTTTCCTCCAGAGCGGTAGCAGCAGTGTCACGCAGTCCGCCGCGTGGATCAAAGGATCTATGGTTTTCCCTCGAGTCTTTCCCACGAGTCTTTCCCACGAGGCTTTCCCACAGGGCTGTCCCACGTGCACACGTGGTGGGAGTCGATCCTCGGCTTGAACGTCAAGGCAGTGCAGGGAAAACAGGTTCCTCTGGAATGGACTGACACATCTGGGGGACTCTTGGAATGGTGGCACGACCCTGGAGTTCCTCTCGCCTTTCCTGTGGAGAGCGCCTCCCCTGAGATGCGACGGGAACCCCGGGAATTCTTTCCCTACGAAACAGGGAAAGGATCCCTCATCTCGAGCTAGGAGGCGGAAACGGGGCTCCCCTGGATGTGTTCGGGACCCTCGTGCTTCCTCTCGAGTGGAGACGGGTATGTCGGGGAACTTCTTGAGTTGCAGCAAGGTTGTGAAAGACCCTTTGGAAGTTCCAGTTGTTAGATGTGATTAGCCTCGAGAAGCCTCAGCGGAAATGGGCCTCATCTCGCTGGAGGGCAAAACCTCCTGGATTTTCTCGAGTTGCGGCAGGTGCTCTCGACTTACGACGGGGACCTCAGGGACCCGCTCTGGTGGCCTCAGGAAAGGCCAGTCACCATGCGAGTTCCTCGGGGGCCTCTGGGGATTGCTCTCCCGTCGATGCCGGGGCCTAAGACCTTGTGTGGAGTCGGGGCCGGAACCTGAGGATTCCTCTCCAGTGCTGACATGGATCTTGGGGTACTTCTGGAGTCTCCCCAGGGGAGTCAGTCTTTGTCTCGAATGCGGGCATGCACTTGCGCTTTCCTTCAGATCGGTAGCAGCAGTGTCACGCAGTCCACTGCGTGGATCAAAGAATCTATGGTTTTCCCTCGAGTCTTTCCCACGAGGCTTTCCCACGAGGCTTTCCCACAGGGCTGTCCCACGTGCACACATGGTGGGAGTCGATCCTCGGCTTGAACGTCAGGGCAGTGCAGGGAAAACAGGTTCCTCTGGAATGGACTGACATATCTGGGGGACTCTTGGAATGGTGACACGACCCTGGAGTTCTTCTGGCCTTTTCTGTGGAGAGCGCCTCCTCTTGAGATGCGACGGGAACGCCGGGAATTCTTTCCCTACGAAACAGGGAAAGGATCCCTCATCTCGAGCTAGGAGGCGGAAACGGGGCTCCCCTGGATGTGTGAGGGAACCTCGTGCATCCTCTCGAGTGGAGACGGGTATGTCGGGGAAATTCTTGAGTTGCAGCAAGGTTGTGAAGGACCCGTTGGAAGTTCCAGTGGTTAGATATGATTAGCCTCGAGAAGCCTCAGCGGAAATGGGCCTCATCTCTCCTGGAGGGCAAAACCTCCTGGATTTTCTCGAGTTGCCGCAGGTGCTCTCGACTTACGACGGGGACCTCAGGGACCCGCTCTGGTGGCCTCAGGAAAGGCCAGTCCCTATGCGAGTTCCTCGGGGGCCTCTCGGGATTCCTCTGCCGTCGATGCCAGGGCCTAAGACCTTGTGTGGAATCGGGGCCGGAACCTGAGGATTCCTTTCCAGTGCTGACATGGATCTTCGGGTACTTCTGGAGTCTCCCCAGGGGAGTCATTCCTCGTTTCGAATGCGGGCATGCACTTGCGCTTTCCTCCAGAGCGTAGCAGCAGTGTCACGCAGTCCACCGCGTGGATCAAAGGATCTATGGTTTTCCCTCGAGTCTTTCCCACGAGGCTTTCCCGCAGGGCTGTCCCACGTGCACACGTGGTGGGAGTCGATCCTCAGCTTGAACGTCAAGACAGTGCAGGGAAAACAGGTTCCTCTGGAATGGACTGACACATCCGGGGGACTTTTGGAATGGTGGCACGACCCTGGAGTTCCTCTCGCCTTTCCTGTGGAGAGCGCCTCCTCTTGAGATGCGACGGGAACGCCGGGAATTCTTTCCCTACGGAACAGGGAAAGGATCCCTCATCTCGAGCTAGGAGGCCCAAACGGGGCTCCCCTGGATGTGTGGGGGACCCTCGTGCTTCCTCTCGAGTGGAGACGGGTATGTCGGGGAACTTCTTGAGTTGCAGCAAGGGTGTGAAGGACCCTTTGGAAGTTCCAGTGGTTAGATGTGATTAGCCTCGAGAAGCCTGAGCGGAAATGGGCCTCATCTCGCCTGGAGGGCAAAACCTCCTGGATTTTCTCGAGTTGTGGCAGGTGCTCTCGACTTACGACGGGGACCTCAGGGACCCGCTCTGGTGGCCTCAGGAAAGGCCAGTCCCCACGCGAGTTCCTCGGGGGCCTCTCGCGATTCCTCTCCCGTCGATGCCAGGGCGTAGGACCTTGTGTGGAGTCGGGGCCGGAACCTGAGGATTCCTCTCCAGTGCTGACATGGATGTTGGGGTACTTCTCGAGTCTCCCCAGGGGAATCAGTCCTCGTCTCGAATGCGGGCATGCACTTGCCCTTTCCTCCAGAGCGGTAGCAGCAGTGTCACGCAGTCCGCCGCGTGGATCAAAGGATCTATGGTTTTCCCTCGAGTCTTTCCCACGAGTCTTTCCCACGAGGCTTTCCCACAGGGCTGTCCCACGTGCACACGTGGTGGGAGTCGATCCTCGGCTTGAACGTCAAGGCAGTGCAGGGAAAACAGGTTCCTCTGGAATGGACTGACACATCTGGGGGACTCTTGGAATGGTGGCACGACCCTGGAGTTCCTCTCGCCTTTCCTGTGGAGAGCGCCTCCTCTTGAGATGCGACGGGAACGCCGGGAATTCTTTCCCTACGAAACAGGGAAAGGATCCCTCATCTCGAGCTAGGAGGCGGAAACGGGGCTCCCCTGGATGTGTGCGGGACCCTCGTGCTTCCTCTCGAGTGGAGACGGGTATGTCGGGGAACTTCTTGAGTTGCAGCAAGGGTCTGAAGGACCCTTTAGAAGTTTCAGTGTTTAGATGTGATTAGCCTCCAGAAGCCTCAGCGGAAATGGGCCTCATCTCGCCTGGAGGGCAAAACCTCCTGGATTTTCTCGAGTTGCGGCAGGTGCTCTCGACTTACGACGGGGCCCTCAGGGACCCGCTCTGGTGGCCTCAGGAAAGGCCAGTCCCCATGCGAGTTCCTCGGGGGCCTCTCGGGATTCATCTGCCGTCGATGCCGGGGCCTAAGACCTTGTGTGGAGTCGGGGTCGAAACCTGAGGATTCCTCTCCAGTGCTGACATGGATCTTGGGGTACTTCTGGAGTCTCCCCAGGGGAGTCAGTCCTCGTCTCCAATGCGGGCATGCACTTGCGCTTTCCTCCAGAGCGGTAGCAGCAGTGTCACGCAGTCCACCGCGTGGATCAAAGGATCTATGGTTTTCCCTCGAGTCTTTCCCACGAAACCTCCCCACGAGGCTTTCCCACAGGGCTGTCCCTCGTGCACACGTGGTGGGAGTCGATCCTCGGCTTGAACGTCAAGGCAGTGCAGGGAAAACAGGTTCCTCTGGAATGGACTGACACATCTGGGGGACTCTTGGAATGGTGGCACGACCCTGGAGTTCCTCTAGCCTTTCCTGTGGAGAGCGCCTCCTCTTGAGATGCGACGGGAACGCCGGGAATTCTTTCCCTACGAAACAGGGAAAGGATCCCTCATCTCGAGCTAGGAGGCGGAAACGGGGATCCCCTGGATGTGTGCGGGACCCTCGTGCTTCCTCTCGAGTGGAGACGGGTATGTCGGGGAACTTCTTGAGTTGCAGCAAGGGTGTGAAGGACCCTTTGGAAGTTCCAGTGGTTAGGTGTGATTAGCCTCGAGAACCCTCAGCGGAAATGGGCCTCATCTCGCCTGGAGGGCAAAACCTCCTGGATTTTCTCGTGTTTCGGCAGGTGCTCTCGACTTACAACGGGGCACTCAGGGACCCGCTCTGGTGGACTCAGGAAAGGCCAGTCCCCATGCGAGTTACTCGGGGGCCTCTCGGGATTCCTCTCCCGTCGATGCCGGGCCTAAGACCTTGGGTGGAGTCGGGGCCGGAACCTGAGGATTCCTCTCCAGTGCTGACATGGATCTTGGGGTACTTCTGGAGTCTCCCCAGGGGAGTCAGTCCTCGTCTCGAATGCGGGCATGCACTTGCGCTTTCCTCCAGAGCGGTAGCAGCAGTGTCACGCAGTCCGTCTCGGGGATCAAAGGATCTATGGTTTTCCTTCGAGTTTTCCCACGAGGCTTTCCCACGAGGCTTTCACTCAGGGCTGTCCCACGTGCACACGTGGTGGGAGTCGATCCTCGGCTTGAACGTCAAGGCAGTGCAGGGAAAACAGTTTCCTCTGGAATGGACTGACACATCTGGGGGACTCTTGGAATGGTGGCACGACCCTGGAGTTCCTTTCGCCTTTCCTGTGGAGAGCGCCTCCTCTTGAGATGCGAAGGGAACGCCGGGAATTCTTTCCATACGAAACAGGGAAAGGATCCCTCATCTCGAGCTAGGAGGCGGAAACGGGGCTCCCCTGGATGTGTGCGGGACCCTCGTGCTTCCTCTCGAGTGGAGACGGGTATGTCGGGGAACTTCTTGAGTTGCAGCAAGGGTGTGAAGGACCCTTTGGAAGTTCCAGTGGTTAGATATGATTAGCCTCGAGAAGCCTCAGCGGAAATGGGCCTCATCTCGCCTGGAGGGCAAAACCTCCTGGATTTTCTCGAGTTACGGCAGGTGCTCTCGACTTACGACGGGGTTCTCAGGGACCCGCTCTGGTGGCCTCAGGAAAGGCCAGTCCCCATGCGAGTTCCTCGGGGGCCTCTCGGGATTCCTCTGCCGTCGATGCCGGGGCCGAAAACCTTGTGTGGAGTCGGGGTCGGAACATGAGGATTCCTCTCCAGTGCTGACTTGGATCTTGGGGTACTTCTGGAGTCTCCTCAGGGGAGTCAGTCCTCGTCTCGAATGCGGGCATGCACTTGCGCTTTCCTCCAGAGTGGTAGCAGCAATGTCACGCAGTCCACCGCGTGGATCAAAGGATCTATGGTTTTCCCTCGAGTCTTTCCCTCGAGTCTTTCCCACGAGGCTTTCCCACGAGGCTTTCCCACGTGGCTTTCCCACAGGGCTGTCCCACGTGAACACGTGGTCGGAGTCAATCCTCGGCTTGAACGAAAAGGCACTGCAGGGAAAACAGGTTCCTCTGGAATGAACTGACACATCTGGGGGACTCTTGGAATGGGGCACGACCCTGGAGTTCCTCTCACCTTTCCTGTGGAGAGCGCCTCCTCTTGAGATGCGACGGGAACGCCGGGAATTCTTTCCCTACGAAACAGGGAAAGGATCCCTCATCTCGAGCTAGGAGGCGGAAACGGGGCTCCCCTGGATGTGTGCGGGAACCTCGTGCCTCCTCTCGAGTGGAGACGGTATGTCGGGGAACTTCTTGAGTTGCAGCAAGGGTGTGAAGGACCCGTTGGAAGTTCCAGTGGTTAGATGTGATTAGCCTCGAGAAGCATCAGCGGAAATGGGCCTCATCTCGCTGGAGGGCAAAACCTCCTGGATTTTCTCGAGTTGCGGCAGGTGCTCTCGACTTACGACGGGGCCCTCAGGGACCCGCTCTGGTGGCCTCAGGAAAGGCCAGTCCCCATGCGAGTTCCTCGGGGGCCTCTCGGGATTCCTCTGCCGTCGAAGCTTGGGCCTAAGACCTTGTGTGGAGTCGGGGCCGGAACCTGAGGATTCCTCTCCAGTGCTGACATGGATCTTGGGGTACTTCTGGAGTCTCCCCAGGGGAGTCAGTCTTCATCTCGAATGCGGGCATGCACTTGCGCTTTCCTCCAGAGCGGTAGCAGCAGTGTCACGCATTGCGCCGCGTGGATCAAAGGATCTATGGTTTTCCCTTGAGTCTTTCCCACGAGGCTTTCACACGAGGCTTTCCCACAGGGTTGTTTCACGTGCACACGTGGTGGGAGTGGATCCTCGGCTTGAACGTCAAGGCAGTGCAGGGAAAACAGGTTCCTCTGGAATGGACTGACACATCCGGGGGACTCTTGGAATGGTGGCACGACCCTGGAGTTCTTCTCGCCTTTCCTGTGGAGAGCGCCTCCTCTTGAGATGCGACGGGAATGCCGGGAATTCTTTCCCTACGAAACAGGGAAAGGATCCCTCATCTCGAGCTAGGAGGCGGAATCGGGGATCCCCTGGATGTGTGCGGGACCCTCGTGCTTCCTCTCGAGTGGAGACGGGTATGTCGGGGAACTTCTTGAGTTGCAGCAAGGGTGTGAAGGACCCTTTGGAAGTTCCAGTGGTTAGATGTGATTAGCCTCGAGAAGCCTCAGCGGAAATGGGCCTCATCTCGCCTGGAGGGCAAAACCTCCTGGATTTTCTCGTGTTTTGGCAGGTGCTCTCGACTTACAACGGGGCACTCAGGGACCCGCTCTGGTGGACTCAGGAAAGGCCAGTCCCCATGCGAGTTACTCGGGGGCCTCTCGGGATTCCTCTCCCGTCGATGCCGGGCCTAAGACCTTGGGTGGAGTCGGGGCCGGAACCTGAGGATTCCTCTCCAGTGCTGACATGGATCTTGGGGTACTTCTGGAGTCTCCCCAGGGGAGTCAGTCCTCGTCTCGAATGCGGGCATGCACTTGCGCTTTCCTCCAGAGCGGTAGCAACAGTGTCACGCAGTCCGTCTCGGGGATCAAAGGATCTATGGTTTTCCCTCGAGTTTTCCCACGAGGCTTTCCCACGAGGCTTTCACTCAGGGCTGTCCCACGTGCACACGTGGTGGGAGTCGATCCTCGGCTTGAACGTCAAGGCAGTGCAGGGAAAACAGTTTCCTCTGGAATGGACTGACACATCTGGGGGACTCTTGGAATGGTGGCACGACCCTGGAGTTCCTTTCGCCTTTCCTGCGGAGAGCGCCTCCTCTTGAGATGCGACGGGAACGCCGGGAATTCTTTCCATACGAAACAGGGAAAGGATCCCTCATCTCGAGCTAGGAGGCGGAAACGGGGCTCCCCTGGATGTGTGCGGGACCCTCGTGCTTCCTCTCGAGTGGAGACGGGTATGTCGGGGAACTTCTTGAGTTGCAGCAAGGGTGTGAAGGACCCTTTGGAAGTTCCAGTGGTTAGATATGATTAGCCTGGAGAAGCCTCAGCGGAAATGGGCCTCATCTCGCCTGGAGGGCAAAACCTCCTGGATTTTCTCGAGTTACGGCAGGTGCTCTCGACTTACGACGGGGCTCTCAGGGACCCGCTCTGGTGGCCTCAGGAAAGGCCAGTCCCCATGCGAGTTCCTCGGGGGCCTCTCGGGATTCCTCTGACGTCGATGCCGGGGCCTAAGACCTTGTGTGGTGTCGGGGCCGGAACCTGAGGATTCCTCTCCAGTGCTGACATGGATCTTGGGGTAATTCTGGAGTCTCCCCAGGGGAGTCAGTCCTCGTCTCGAATGCGGGCATGCACTTGCGCTTTCCTCCAGAGCGGTAGCAGCAGTGTCACGCACTCTGCCGCGTGGATCAAAGGATCTATGGTTTTCCCTCGAGTCTTTCCCTCGAGTCTTTCCCACGAGGCTTTCCCACGAGGCTTTCCCACGAGGCTTTCCCACAGGGCTGTCCCACGTGCACACGTGGTGGGAGTCGATCCTCGGCTTGAACGTGAAGGCACTGCAGGGAAAACAGGTTCCTCTGGAGTGAACTGACACATCTGGGGGACTCTTGGAATGGTGACACGACCCTGGAGTTCTTCTCGCCTTTTCTGTGGAGAGCGCCTCCTCTTGAGATGCGACGGGAACGCCGGGAATTCTTTCCCTACGAAACAGGGAAAGGATCCCTCATCTCGAGCTAGGAGGCGGAAACGGGGCTCCCCTGAATGTGTGCGGGAACCTCGTGCATCCTCTCGAGTGGAGACGGGTATGTCGGGGAACTTCTTGAGTTGCAGCAAGGGTGTGAAGGACCCGTTGGAAGTTCCAGTGGTTAGATGTGATTAGCCTCGAGAAGCCTCAGCGGAAATGGGCCTCATCTCGCTGGAGGGCAAAACCTCCTGGATTTTCTCGAGTTGCCGCAGGTGCTCTCGACTTACGACGGGGCCCTCAGGGACCCGCTCTGGTGGCCTCAGGAAAGGCCAGTCCCCATGCGAGTTCCTCGGGGCCTCTCGGGATTCCTCTGCCGTCGATGCTGGGGCCTAAGACCTTGTGTGGTGTCGGGGCCGGAACCTGAGGATTCCTCTCCAGTGCTGACATGGATCTTGGGGTAATTCTGGAGTCTCCCCAGGGGAGTCAGTCCTCGTCTCGAATGCGGGCATGCACTTGCGCTTTCCTCCAGAGCGGTAGCAGCAGTGTCACGCACTCTGCCGCGTGGATCAAAGGATCTATGGTTTTCCCTCGAGTCTTTCCCACCAGGCTTTCCCACGAGGCTTTCCCACAGGGCTGTCCCACGTGCACACGTGGTGGGAGTCAATCCTCGGCTTGAACGTCAAGGCACTGCAGGGAAAACAGGTTCCTCTGGAATGGACTGACACATCTGGGGGACTCTTGGAATGGTGGCACGACCCTGGAGTTCCTCTCGCCTTTCTTGTTGAGAGCGCCTCCCCTGAGATGCGACGGGAACGCCGGGAATTTTTTCCGTAGGAAACTGGGAAAGGATCCCTCCTCTCGAGCTCGGAGGCGAAAATGGGGCTCCCCTGGATGTGTGCGGGACCCTCGTGCTTCCTCTCGAGTGGAGACGGGTATGTCGGGGAACTTCTTGAGTTGCAGCAAGGTTGTGAAGGACCCTTTGGAAGTTCCAGTGGTTAGATGTGATAGCCTCGAGAAGCATCAGCGGAAATGGGCCTCATCTCGCCTGGAGGGCAAAACCTCCTGGATTTTCTCGAGTTGCGGCAGGTGCTCTCGACGTACGACGGGGCCCTCAGGGACCCGCTCTGGTGGCCTCAGGAAAGGCCAGTCCCCATGCGAGTTCCTCCGGGGCCTCTCGGGATTCCTCTGCTGTCGATGCTGGGGCCTGAGACCTTGTGTGGAGTCGGGGCCGGAATCTGAGGATTCCTCTCGAGTGCTGACATGGATCTTGGGGTACTTCTGGAGTCTCCCCAGGGGAGTCAGTCCTCGTCTCGAATGCTGGCATGCACTTGCGCTTTCCTCCAGAGCGGTAACAGCAGTGTCACTCAGTCCACCGCATGGATCAAAGAATCTATGGTTTTCCCTAGAGTCTTTCCCACGAGGCTTTCCCACGAGGCTTTCCAAAAGGGCTGTCCCCCGGGCACACGTGGTGGGAGTCGAACCTCGGCTTGAACGTCAAGGCAGTGCAGGGAAAACAGGTTCCTCTGGAATGGACTGACACATCTGGGGGACTCTTGGAATGGTGGCACGACCCTGGAGTTCCTCTCGCCTTTCCTGTGGAGAGCGCCTCCTCTTGAGATGCGACGGGAACGCCGGGAATTCTTTCCCTACGAAACAGGGAAAGGATCCCTCATCTCGAGGTAGGAGGCGGAAACGGGGCTCCCCTGGATGTGTGCGGGACCCTCGTGCTTCCTCTCGAGTGGAGACGGGTATGTCGGGGAACTTCTTGAGTTGCAGCAAGGGTGTGAAGGACCCTTTGGAAGTTCCAGTGGTTAGATGTGATTAGCCTCGAGAAGCCTCAGCGGAAATGGGCCTCATCTCGCCTGGAGGGCAAAACCTCCTGGATTTTCTCGAGTTGCGGCAGGTGCTTTCGACTTACGACGGGGTCCTCAGGGACCCGCTCTGGTGGCCTCAGGAAAGGCCAGTCCCCATGCGAGTTCCTCGGGGGCCTCTCGGGATTCCTCTGCCGTCGATGCCGGGGCCTAAGACCTTGTGTGGAGTCGGGGCCGGAACCTGAGGATTCCTCTCCAGTGCTGACATGGATCTTGGGGTACTTCTGGAGTCTCCCCAGGGGAGTCAGTCCTCGTCTCGAATGCGGGCATGCACTTGCGCTTTCCTCCAGAGCGGTAGTAGCAGTGTCACGCATTCCGCCGCTTGGATCAAAGGATCTATGGTTTTCCCTCGAGTCTTTCCCACTAGGCTTTCCCACGAGGCTTTCCCACAGGGCTGTTCCACGTGTACACGTGGTGGGAGTCGATCCTCGGCTTGAACGTCAAGGCAGTGCAGGGAAAACAGGTTCCTCTGGAATGGACTGACACATCTGGGGGACTCTTGGAATGGTGGCACGACCCTGGAGTTCCTCTCGAATTTCCTGTGGAGAGCGCCTCCTCTTGAGATGCGACGGGAACGCCGGGAATTCTTTCCCTACGACACAGGGAAAGGATCCCTCATCTCGAGCTAGGAGGCGGAAACGGGGCTCCCATGGAAGTGGGCGGGACCCTCTTGCTTCCTCTCGAGTGGAGACGGGTATGTCAGGGAACTTCTTGAGTTGCAGCAAGGTTGTGAAGGACCCTTTGGAAGTTCCAGTGGTTAGATGTGATTAGCCTTGAGAAGCCTCAGTGGAAATGGGCCTCATCTCGCCTGGAGGGCAAAACCTCCTGGATTTTCTCGAGTTGCGGCAGGTGCTCTCGACTTACGACGGGGCCCTAAGGGACCCGCTCTGGTGGCCTCAGGAAAGGCCAGTCCCCATGCGAGTTGCTCGGGGCCTCTCGTGATCTCTCTCCCGTCGATGCTGGGGCCTAAGACCTTGTGTGGAGTCGGGGCCGGAACCTGAGGATTCCTCTCCAATGCTGACATGGATCTTGGGGTACTTCTGGAGTCTCCGCAGGGGAGTCATTCCTCGTCTCGAATGCGGGCTTGCACTTGCGCTTTCCTCCAGAGCGGTAGCAGCAGTGTCATGCATTCCGCCGCGTGGATCAAAGGATCTATGGTTTTCCCTCTAGTCTTTCCCACGAGGCTTTCCCACGAGGCTTTCCCACAGGGCTGCCCACGTGCACACGTGGTGGGAGTCGATCCTCTGCTTGAACGTCAAGGCAGTGCAGGGAAAACTGGTTCCTCTGGAATGGACTGACACATCTGGGGGACTCTTGGAATGGTGGCACGACCCTGGAGTTCCTTTCGCCTTTCCTGTGGAGAGCGCCTCCCCTGAGATGCGACGGGAACGCCGGGAATTCTTTCCGTACGAAACTGGGAAAGGATCCCTCATCTCGAGCTAGGAGTCGGAAACGGGGCTCCCCTGGATGTGTGCGGGAACATCGTGCCTCCTCTCAAGTGGAGACGGGTATGTCGGGGAACTTCTTGAGTTGCATCAAGGGTGTGAAGGACCCGTTGGAAGTTCCAGTGGTTAGATTTGATTAGCCTCGAGAAGCCTCAGCGGAAATGGGCCTCATCAGGCTGGAGGGCAAAACCTCCTGGATTTTCTCGAGTTGTGGCAGGTGCTCTCGACTTACGACGGGGACCTCAGGGACCCGCTCTGTTGGCCTCTGCAAAGGCCAGTCCCCATGCGAGTTGCTCGGGGCCTCTCGGGATTCCTCTGTCGTCGATGCCGGGGCCTAAGACCTTGTGTGGAGTCGGGGCCGGAACCTGAGGATTCCTCTCCAGTGCTGACATGGATCTTGGGGTACTTCTGGAGTCTCCCCAGAGGGTCAGTCCTCGTCTCGAATGCGGGCATGCACTTGCGCTTTCCTCCAGAGCGGTAGCAGCAGTGTCACGCAGTCCACCGCGTGGATCAAAGGATCTATGGTTTTCCCTCGAGTCTTTCCCACGAGGCTTTCCCACGAGGCTTTCCCACGAGGCTTTCCCACAGGGCTGTCTCACGTGCACACGTGGTGGGAGTCGATCCTCGGCTTGAACGTCAAGGCACTGCAGGGAAAACAGGTTCCTCTGGAGTGAACTGACACATCTGGGGGACTGTGGGAATGGTGGCACGACCCTGGAGTTCCTCTCGCCTTTCCTGTGGAGATCGCTTCCTCTTGAGATGTGACGGGAACGCCGGGAATTCTTTCCCTACGAAACAGCGAAAGGATCCCTCATCTCGAGCTATGAGGCGGAAACGGGGCTCCCCTGGATGTGTGCGGGACCCTCGTGCTTCCTCTCGAGTGGAGACGGGTATGTCGGGGAACTTCTTGAGTTGCAGCAAGGGTGTGAAGGACCCTTTGGAAGTTCCAGTGGTTAGATGTGATTAGCCTCGAGAAGCCTCAGCGCAAATGGGCCTCATCTCTCCTGGAGGGCAAAACCTCCTGGATTTTCTTGAGTTGCGGCAGGTGCTCGAGACTTACGACGGGGACCTCAGGGACCCGCTCTGGTGGCCTCAGGAAAGGCCAGTCCCCACGCGAATTCCTCGGGGGCCTCTCGGGATTCCTCTGCCGTCGATGCCGGGGCCTAAGACCTTGTGTGGAGTCGGGCCGGAACCTGAGGATTCCTCTCCAGTGCTGACATGGATCTTGGGGTACTTCTGCAGTCTCCCCAGGGGAGTCAGTCCTCGTCTCGAATGCGGGCATGCACTTGCGCTTTCCTCCAGAGTGGTAGCAGCAGTGTCACGCAGTCCGCCGCGTTGATCAAAGAATCTATGGTTTTCCCTAGAGTTTTTTCCCTCGAGGCTTTCCCACGAGGCTTTCCCACACGGCTGTCCCACGTGCACACGTGGTGGGGGTCGATCCTCGGCTTGAACGTCAAGGCAGTGCAGGGAAAACAGGTTCCTCTGGAATGGACTGACACATCTGGGGGACTCTTGGAATGGTGGCACGACCCTGGAGTTCCTCTCGCCTTTCCTGTGGAAAGCGCCTACCCTGAGATGCGACGGGATCGCCTTGAATTCTTTCCCTACGAAACAGGGAAAGGAGCCCTCATCGCGAGCTAGGAGGTGGAAACGGGGCTCCCCTGGATGTGTGTGGGACCCTCGTGCTTCCTCTCGAGTGGAGACGGGTATGTCGGGGAACTTCTTGAGTTGCAGCAAGGGTGTGAAGGACCCTTTGGAAGTTCCAGTGGTTAGATGTGATTAGCCTCGAGAAGCATCAGCGTAAATGGGCCTCATCTCGCCTGGAGGGCAAAACCTCCTGGATTTTCTCGAGTTGCGGCAGGTGCTCTCGACTTACGACGGGGACCTCAGGGACCCGCTCTGGTGGCATCAGGAAAGGCCAGTCCCCATTCGCGTTCCTCGGGGGCCCCTCGGGATTCCTCTCCCGTCGATGCCGGGGCCTAAGACCTTGTGTGGATTCCGGGCCGGAACCTGAGGATTCCTCTCCAGAGCTGACATGGATATTGGGATATTTCTGGAGTCTCCCCAGGGGAGTCAGTCCTCGTCTCGAATGCGGGCATGCACTTGCGCTTTGCTCCAGAGCGGTAGCAGCAGTGTCACGCATTCCGCCGCGTGGATCAAAGGATCTATGGTTTTCCCTCGATCCTTTCCCACGAGGCTTTCCCACGAGGCTTTCCCACAGGGCTGTCCCACGTGCACACGTGGTGGGAGTCGATCCTCGGCTTGAACGTCAAGGCAGTGCAGGGAAAACAGGTTCCTCTGGAATGGACTGACACATCTGGGGGACTCTTGGAATGGTGGCACGACCCTGGAATTCTTCTCGCCTTTCCTGTGGAGAGCGCCTCCTCTTGAGATGCGACGGGAACGCCGGGAAATCTTTCCCTACGAAACAGGGAAAGGATCCCTCATCTCGAGCTAGGAGGCGGAAACGGGGCTCCCCTGAATGTGTGCGGGACCCTCGTGCTTCCTCTCGAGTGGAGACGGGTATGTCGGGGAACTTCTTGAGTTGCAGCAAGGGTGTGAAGGACCCTTTGGAAGTTCCAGTGGTTAGATATGATTAGCCTGGAGAAGCCTCAGCGGAAATGGGCCTCATCTCGCCTGGAGGGCAAAACCTCCTGGATTTTCTCGAGTTGCGGCAGGTGCTCTCGACTTACGAGGGGGCCCTCAGGGACCCGCTCTGGTGGCCTCAGGAAAGTCCAGTCCCCATGCGAGTTCCTCGGGGGCCTCTCGGGATTCCTCCCCATCGATGCCGGGGCCTAAGACCTTGTGTGGAGTCGGGGCCGCAACTTGAGGATTCCTCTCCAGTGCTGACATGGATCTTGGGGTACATCTGGCCTCTCCCCAGGGGAGTCAGTCCTCGTCTCGAATGCGGGCATGCACTTGCGCTTTCCTCCAGAGCGGTAGCATCAGTGTCACGCAGTCCACCGCGTGGATCAAAGGATCTATGGTTTTCCCTCGAGTCTTTCCCACGAGGCTTTCCCACGAGGCTTTCCCACAGGGCTGTCCCACGTGCACACGTGGTGAGAGTCGATCCTCGGCTTGAACGTCAAGGCAGTGGAGGGAAAACAGGTTCCTCTGGAATGGACTGACACATCCGGGGGACTCTTGGAATGGTGGCACGACCCTGGAGTTCCTCTCGCCTTTCCTGTGGAGAGCGCCTCCTCTTGAGATGCGACGGGAACGCCGGGAATTCTTTCCCTACGAAACAGGGAAAGGATCCCTCATCTCGAGCTAGGAGGCGGAAACGGGGCTCCCCTGGATGTGTGCGGGACCCTCGTGCTTCCTCTCGAGTGAAGACGGGTATGTCGGGGAACTTCTTGAGTTGCAGCAAGGGTGTGAAAGACCCTTTGGAAGTTCCAGTGGTTAGATGTGATTAGCCACGAGAAGCCTCAGCGGAAATGGGCCTCATCTCGCCTGGAGGGCAAAACCTCCTAGGTATTCTCGAGTTGTGGCAGGTGCTCTCGACTTACGACGGGGACCTCAGGGACACGCTCTGGTGGCCTCAGGAAAGGCCAGTCCCCATGCGAGTTCCTCGGGGGCCTATCGGGATTCCTCCCCATCGATGCCGGGGCCTAAGACCTTGTTTGGAGTCGGGGCCGGAACCTGAGGATTCCTCTCCAGTGCTGACATGGATCTTGGGGTACTTCTGGAGTCTCCCCAGGGGAGTCAGTCCTCGTCTCGAATGCGGGCATGCACTTGCGCTTTCCTCCAGAGAGGTAGCAGCAGTGTCACGCAGTCCACCGCGTGGATCAAAGGATCTATGGTTTTCCCTCGAGTCTTTCCCACGAGGCTTTCCCACGAGGCTTTCCCACGAGGCCTTCCCACAGGGCTGTCCCACGTGAACACGTGGTCGGAGTCGATCCTCGGCTTTAACGTCAAGGCAGTGCAGGGAAACAGGTTCCTCTGGAATGGACTGACACATCCGGGGGACTCTTGGAATGGTGGCACGACCCTGGAGTTCCTCTCGCCTTTCCTGTGGAGAGCGCCTCCTCTTGAGATGCGACGGGAATGCCGGGAATTCTTTCCCTACGAAACAGGGAAAGGATCCCTTATCTCGAGCTAGGAGGCGGAAACGGGGCTCCCCTGGATGTGTGCGGGACCCTCGTGCTTCCTCTCGAGTGGAGACGGGTATGTCGGGGAAATTCTTGAGTTGCAGCAAGGGAGTGAAGGACCCTTTGGAAGTTCCAGTGGTTAGATGTGATTAGCCTCGATAAGCCTCAGCGGAAATGGGCCTCATCTCGCCTGGAGGGCAAAACCTCCTGGATTTTCTCGAGTTTGCGGCAGGTGCTCTCGACTTACGAGGGGGCCCTCAGGGACCCGCTCTGGTGGCCTCAGGAAAGGCCAGTCCCCATGCGAGTTCCTCGGGGGCCTCTCAGGATTCCTCTGCCGTCGATGCCGGGGCCTAAGACCTTGTGTGGAGTCGGGGCCGGAACCTGAGGATTCCTCTCCTGTGCTGACATGGATCTTGGGGTACTTCTGGAGTCTCCCCAGTGGAGTAAGTCCTCGTCTCGAATGTGGGCATGCACTTGCGCTTTCCTCCAGAGCAGTAGCAGCAGTGTCACGCAGTCCACCGCGTGGATCAAAGGATCTATGGTTTTCCCTCGAGTCTTTCCCACGAGGCTTTCCCACGAGGATTTCCCACAGGGCTGTCCCACGTGCACACGTGGTGGGAGTCGATCCTCGGCTTGAACGTCAAGGCAGTGCAGGGAAAACAGGTTCCTCTGGAATGGACTGACACATCCGGGGGACTCTTGGAATGGTGGCACGACCCTGGAGTTCCTCTCGCCTTTCCTGTGGAGAGCGCCTCCTCTTGAGATGCGACGGGAACGCCGGGAATTCTTTCCCTACGAAACAGGGAAAGGATCCCTCATCTCGAGCTAGGAGGCGGAAACGGGGCTCCCCTGGATGTGTGCGGGACCCTCGTGCTTCCTCCTGAGTGAAGACGGGTATGTCGGGGAACTTCTTGAGTTGCAGCAAGGGTGTGAAGGACCCTTTGGAAGTTCCAGTGGTTAGATGTGATTAGCCTCCAGAAGCCTCAGCGGAAATGGGCCTCATCTCGCCTGGAGGGAAAACCTCCTAGATATTCTCGAGTTGCGGCAGGTGCTCTCGACTTATGACGGGGACCTCAGGGACCCGCTCTGGTGGCCTCAGGAAAGGCCAGTCCCCATGCGAGTTCCTCGGGGGCCTCTCGGGATTCCTCCCCATCGATGCCGGGGCCTAAGACCTTGTGTGGAGTCGGGGCCAGAACCTGAGGATTCCTCTCCAGTGCTGACATGGATCTTGGGGTACTTCTGGATTCTCACCAGGGGTAGTCAGTCCTCGTCTCCAATGCGGGCATGCACTTGCGCTTTCCTCCAGAGCGGTAGCAGCAGTGTCACGCATTGCGCCGCGTGGATCAAAGGATCTATGGTTTTCCCTCGAGTCTTTCCCACGAGGCTTTCCCACGAGGCTTTCCCACAGGGCTGTCCCACGAGGACACGTGGTGGGCGTTGATCCTCGGCTTGAACGTCAAGGAAGTACAGGGAAAACAGGTTCCTCTGGAATGGACTGACATATCTGGGGGACTCTTGGAATGGTGGCACGACCCTGGAGTTCCTCTCGCCTTTCCTGTGGAGAGCGCCTCCTCTTGAGATGCGACGGGAACGCCGGGAATTCTTTCCCTACGAAACAGGGAAAGGATCCCTCATCTCGAGCTAGGAGGCGGAAATGGGGCTCCCCTGGATGTGTGGTGGACCCTCGTGCTTCCTCTCGAGTGGAGACGGGTATGTCGGGGAACTTCTTGAGTTGCAGCAATGGTGTGAAGGACCCTTTGGAAGTTCCAGTGGTAAGATGTGATTAGCCTCGAGAAGCCTCAGCGGAAATGGGCCTCATCTCGCCTGGAGGGCAAAACCTCCTGGATTTTCTCGAGTTGTGGCAGGTGCTCTCGACTTACGACGGGGCCCTCAGGGACTCGCTCTGGTGGCCTCAGGAAAGGCCAGTCCCCACGCGAGTTCCTCGGGGGCCTCTCGCGATTCCTCTCCCGTCGATGCCGGGGCCTAAGACCTAGTATGGAATCGGGGCCGGAACCTGAGGATTCCTCTCCAGTGCTGACATGGATCTTGGGGTACTTCTCGAGTCTCCCCAGGGGAATCAGTCCTCGTCTCGAATGGGGGCATGCACTTCCCTTTCCTCCAGAGCGGTAGCAGCAGTGTCACGCAGTCCGCCGCGTGGACCAAAGGATCTATGGTTTTCCCTCGATTCTTTCCCACGAGGCTTTCCCACGAGGCTTTCCCACAGGGCTGTCCCACGTTCACACGTTGTGGGAG
Organism: Ovis canadensis; assembly: GCF_042477335.2. Classification (NCBI taxonomy): domain Eukaryota; kingdom Metazoa; phylum Chordata; class Mammalia; order Artiodactyla; family Bovidae; genus Ovis; species Ovis canadensis. Next base: position 111,145,567 of record NC_091247.1, on the reverse strand, counting down.
TCGATCCTCGGCTTGAACGTCAAGGCAGTGCAGGGAAAACAGGTTCCTCTGGAATGGACTGACACATCTGGGGGACTCTTGGAATGGTGGCACGACCCTGGAGTTCCTCTCGCCTTTCCTGTGGAGAGCGCCTCCTCTTGAGATGCGACGGGAACGCCGGGAATTCTTTCCCTACGAAACAGGGAAAGGATCCCTCATCTCGAGCTAGGAGGTGGAAACGGGGCTCCCCTGGATGTGTGCGGGACCCTCGTGCTTCCTCTCGAGTGGAGACGGGTATGTCGGGGAACTTCTTGAGTTGCAGCAAGGTTGTGAAGGACCCTTTGGAAGTTCCAGTGGTTAGATGTGATTAGCCTCGAGAAGCCTCAGCGGAAATGGGCCTCATCTCGCCTGGAGGGCAAAATCTCCTGGATTTTCTCGAGTTGCGGCAGGTGCTCTCGACTTACGATGGGGCCCTCAGGGACCCGCTCTGGTGGCCTCAGGAAAGGCCAGTCCCCGTGCGAGTTCCTCGGGGGCCTATCGGGATTCCTCTCCCGTTGTTGCCGGGGCCTAAGACCTTGTGTGGAATCGGGGCCGGAACCTGAGGAATCCTCTCCAGTGCTGACATGGATCTTGGGGTACTTCTGGAGTCTCCCCAGGGGAGTCAGTCCTCGTCTCGAATGCGGGCATGCACTTGCGCTTTCCTCCAGAGCGGTAGCAGCAGTGTCACGCATTCCGCCGCGTGGATCAAAGGATCTATGGTTTTCCCTCGAGTCTTTCCCACGAGGCTTTCCCACGAGGCTTTCCCACAGGGCTGTCCCACGTGCACACGTGGTGGGAGTCGATCCTCGACTTGAACGTCAAGGTAGTGCAGGGAAAACAGGTTCCTCTGGAATGGACTGACACATCTGGGGGACTGTTGGAATGGTGGCACGTCCCTGGAGTTTCTCTCGCCTTTCCTGTGGAAAGCGCCTCCTCTTGAGATGCTACGGGAACGCCGGGAATTCTTTCCGTACGAAACAGGAAAGCATCCCTCATCTCGAGCTAGGAGGCGGAAACGGGGCTCCCCTGGATGTGTGCGGGACCCTCGTGCTTCCTCTCGAGTGGAGACGGGTATGTCGGGGAACTTCTTGAGTTGCAGCAAGGGTGTGAAGGACCCTTTGGAAGTTCCAGTGGTTAGATGTGATTAGCCTCGAGAAGCCTCAGCGGAAATGGGCCTCATCTCGCCTGGAGGTCAAAACCTCCTGGATTTTCTCGAGTTGCGGCAGGTGCTCTCGACGTACGACGGGGACCTCAGGGACCCGCTCTGGTGGCCTCAGGAAAGGCCAGTCCCCATGCGAGTTCCTCGGGGGCCTCTCAGGATTCCTCTCCCGTCGATGCCGGGGCCTAAGACCTAGTGTGGAGTCGGGGCCGGAACCTGAGGATTCCTCTCCAGTGCTGACATGGTTCTTGGGGTACTTCTGGAGTCTCCCCAGGGGAATCAGTCCTCGTCTCGAATGCGGGCATGCATTTGCGCTTCCCTCCAGAGCGGTAGCAGCAGTGTCACGCAGTCCGCCGCGTGGATCAAAGAATCTATGGTTTTCCCTCGAGTCTTTCCCACGAGGCTTTCCCACGAGGCTTTCCCACAGGGCTGTCCCACGTGCACACGTGGTGGGAGTCGATCCTCGGCTTGAACGTCAAGGCAGTGCAGGGAAAACAGGTTCCTCTGGAATGGACTGACACATCTGGGGGACACTTGGAATGGTGGCACGACCCTGGAGTTCCTCTCGCCTTTCCTGTGGAGAGCGCCTCCTCTTGAGATGCGACGGGAACGCCGGGAATTCTTTCCCTACGAAACAGGGAAAGGATCCCACATCTCGAGCTTGGAGGCGGAAACGGGGCTCCCCTGGATGTGTGCGGGACCCTCGTGCTTCCTCTCGAGTGGAGACGGCTATGTCGGGGAAATTCTTGAGTTGCAGCAAGGGAGTGAAGGACCCTTTGGAAGTTCCAGTGGTTAGATGTGATTAGCCTCGATAAGCCTCAGCGGAAATGGGCCTCATCTCGCCTGGAGGGCAAAACCTCCTGGATTTTCTCGAGTTTGCGGCAGGTGCTCTCGACTTACGAGGGGGCCCTCAGGGACCCGCTCTGGTGGCCTCAGGAAAGGCCAGTCCCCATGCGAGTTCCTCGGGGGCCTCTCAGGATTCCTCTGCCGTCGATGCCGGGGCCTAAGACCTTGTGTGGAGTCGGGGCCGGAACCTGAGGATTCCTCTCCTGTGCTGACATGGATCTTGGGGTACTTCTGGAGTCTCCCCAGTGGAGTAAGTCCTCGTCTCGAATGTGGGCATGCACTTGCGCTTTCCTCCAGAGCAGTAGCAGCAGTGTCACGCAGTCCACCGCGTGGATCAAAGGATCTATGGTTTTCCCTCGAGTCTTTCCCACGAGGCTTTCCCACGAGGATTTCCCACAGGGCTGTCCCACGTGCACACGTGGTGGGAGTCGATCCTCGGCTTGAACGTCAAGGCAGTGCAGGGAAAACAGGTTCCTCTGGAATGGACTGACACATCCGGGGGACTCTTGGAATGGTGGCACGACCCTGGAGTTCCTCTCGCCTTTCCTGTGGAGAGCGCCTCCTCTTGAGATGCGACGGGAACGCCGGGAATTCTTTCCCTACGAAACAGGGAAAGGATCCCTCATCTCGAGCTAGGAGGCGGAAACGGGGCTCCCCTGGATGTGTGCGGGACCCTCGTGCTTCCTCCTGAGTGAAGACGGGTATGTCGGGGAACTTCTTGAGTTGCAGCAAGGGTGTGAAGGACCCTTTGGAAGTTCCAGTGGTTAGATGTGATTAGCCTCCAGAAGCCTCAGCGGAAATGGGCCTCATCTCGCCTGGAGGGAAAACCTCCTAGATATTCTCGAGTTGCGGCAGGTGCTCTCGACTTATGACGGGGACCTCAGGGACCCGCTCTGGTGGCCTCAGGAAAGGCCAGTCCCCATGCGAGTTCCTCGGGGGCCTCTCGGGATTCCTCCCCATCGATGCCGGGGCCTAAGACCTTGTGTGGAGTCGGGGCCAGAACCTGAGGATTCCTCTCCAGTGCTGACATGGATCTTGGGGTACTTCTGGATTCTCACCAGGGGTAGTCAGTCCTCGTCTCCAATGCGGGCATGCACTTGCGCTTTCCTCCAGAGCGGTAGCAGCAGTGTCACGCATTGCGCCGCGTGGATCAAAGGATCTATGGTTTTCCCTCGAGTCTTTCCCACGAGGCTTTCCCACGAGGCTTTCCCACAGGGCTGTCCCACGAGGACACGTGGTGGGCGTTGATCCTCGGCTTGAACGTCAAGGCAGTACAGGGAAAACAGGTTCCTCTGGAATGGACTGACATATCTGGGGGACTCTTGGAATGGTGGCACGACCCTGGAGTTCCTCTCGCCTTTCCTGTGGAGAGCGCCTCCTCTTGAGATGCGACGGGAACGCCGGGAATTCTTTCCCTACGAAACAGGGAAAGGATCCCTCATCTCGAGCTAGGAGGCGGAAATGGGGCTCCCCTGGATGTGTGGTGGACCCTCGTGCTTCCTCTCGAGTGGAGACGGGTATGTCGGGGAACTTCTTGAGTTGCAGCAATGGTGTGAAGGACCCTTTGGAAGTTCCAGTGGTAAGATGTGATTAGCCTCGAGAAGCCTCAGCGGAAATGGGCCTCATCTCGCCTGGAGGGCAAAACCTCCTGGATTTTCTCGAGTTGTGGCAGGTGCTCTCGACTTACGACGGGGCCCTCAGGGACTCGCTCTGGTGGCCTCAGGAAAGGCCAGTCCCCACGCGAGTTCCTCGGGGGCCTCTCGCGATTCCTCTCCCGTCGATGCCGGGGCCTAAGACCTAGTATGGAATCGGGGCCGGAACCTGAGGATTCCTCTCCAGTGCTGACATGGATCTTGGGGTACTTCTCGAGTCTCCCCAGGGGAATCAGTCCTCGTCTCGAATGGGGGCATGCACTTCCCTTTCCTCCAGAGCGGTAGCAGCAGTGTCACGCAGTCCGCCGCGTGGACCAAAGGATCTATGGTTTTCCCTCGATTCTTTCCCACGAGGCTTTCCCACGAGGCTTTCCCACAGGGCTGTCCCACGTTCACACGTTGTGGGAGTCGATCCTCGGCTTGAACGTCAAGGCAGTGCAGGGAAAACAGGTTCCTCTGGAATGGACTGACACATCTGGGGGACTCTTGGAATGGTGGCACGACCCTGGAGTTCCTCTCGCCTTTCCTGTGGAGAGCGCCTCCTCTTGAGATGCGACGGGAACGCCGGGAATTCTTTCCCTACGAAACAGGGAAAGGATCCCTCATCTCGAGCTAGGAGGTGGAAACGGGGCTCCCCTGGATGTGTGCGGGACCCTCGTGCTTCCTCTCGAGTGGAGACGGGTATGTCGGGGAACTTCTTGAGTTGCAGCAAGGTTGTGAAGGACCCTTTGGAAGTTCCAGTGGTTAGATGTGATTAGCCTCGAGAAGCCTCAGCGGAAATGGGCCTCATCTCGCCTGGAGGGCAAAATCTCCTGGATTTTCTCGAGTTGCGGCAGGTGCTCTCGACTTACGATGGGGCCCTCAGGGACCCGCTCTGGTGGCCTCAGGAAAGGCCAGTCCCCATGCGAGTTCCTCGGGGGCCTATCGGGATTCCTCTCCCGTTGTTGCCGGGGCCTAAGACCTTGTGTGGAATCGGGGCCGGAACCTGAGGAATCCTCTCCAGTGCTGACATGGATCTTGGGGTACTTCTGGAGTCTCCCCAGGGGAGTCAGTCCTCGTCTCGAATGCGGGCATGCACTTGCGCTTTCCTCCAGAGCGGTAGCAGCAGTGTCACGCATTCCGCCGCGTGGATCAAAGGATCTATGGTTTTCCCTCGAGTCTTTCCCACGAGGCTTTCCCACGAGGCTTTCCCACAGGGCTGTCCCACGTGCACACGTGGTGGGAGTCGATCCTCGACTTGAACGTCAAGGTAGTGCAGGGAAAACAGGTTCCTCTGGAATGGACTGACACATCTGGGGGACTGTTGGAATGGTGGCACGTCCCTGGAGTTCCTCTCGCCTTTCCTGTGGAAAGCGCCTCCTCTTGAGATGCTACGGGAACGCCGGGAATTCTTTCCGTACGAAACAGGAAAGCATCCCTCATCTCGAGCTAGGAGGCGGAAACGGGGCTCCCCTGGATGTGTGCGGGACCCTCGTGCTTCCTCTCGAGTGGAGACGGGTATGTCGGGGAACTTCTTGAGTTGCAGCAAGGGTGTGAAGGACCCTTTGGAAGTTCCAGTGGTTAGATGTGATTAGCCTCGAGAAGCCTCAGCGGAAATGGGCCTCATCTCGCCTGGAGGTCAAAACCTCCTGGATTTTCTCGAGTTGCGGCAGGTGCTCGCGACGTACGACGGGGACCTCAGGGACCCGCTCTGGTGGCCTCAGGAAAGGCCAGTCCCCATGCGAGTTCCTCGGGGGCCTCTCAGGATTCCTCTCCCGTCGATGCCGGGGCCTAAGACCTAGTGTGGAGTCGGGGCCGGAACCTGAGGATTCCTCTCCAGTGCTGACATGGTTCTTGGGGTACTTCTGGAGTCTCCCCAGGGGAATCAGTCCTCGTCTCGAATGCGGGCATGCATTTGCGCTTCCCTCCAGAGCGGTAGCAGCAGTGTCACGCAGTCCGCCGCGTGGATCAAAGAATCTATGGTTTTCCCTCGAGTCTTTCCCACGAGGCTTTCCCACGAGGCTTTCCCACAGGGCTGTCCCACGTGCACACGTGGTGGGAGTCGATCCTCGGCTTGAACGTCAAGGCAGTGCAGGGAAAACAGGTTCCTCTGGAATGGACTGACACATCTGGGGGACACTTGGAATGGTGGCACGACCCTGGAGTTCCTCTCGCCTTTCCTGTGGAGAGCGCCTCCTCTTGAGATGCGACGGGAACGCCGGGAATTCTTTCCCTACGAAACAGGGAAAGGATCCCACATCTCGAGCTTGGAGGCGGAAACGGGGCTCCCCTGGATGTGTGCGGGACCCTCGTGCTTCCTCTCGAGTGGAGACGGCTATGTCGGGGAACTTCTTGAGTTGCAGCAAGGGTGTGAAGGACCCTTTGGAAGTTCCAGTGGTTAGATGTGATTAGCCTCGAGAAGCCTCAGCGGAAACGGGCCTCATCTCGCCTGGAGGGCAAAACCTCCTGGATTTTCTCGAGTTGCGGCAGGTGCTCTCGAGGAACGACGGGGACCTCAGGGACCCGCTCTGGTGGCCTCAGGAAAGGCCAGTCCCCATGCGAGTTCCTCGGGGGTCTCTCAGGATTCCTCTCCCGTCCATGCCGGGGCCTAAGAGCTTGTGTGGAATCGGGTCCGGAACCTGGGGATTCCTCTCCAGTGCTGACATGGATCTTGGGGTACTTCTCGAGTCTCCCCAGGGGAATCAGTCCTCGTCTCGAATGCGGGCATGCACTTGCGCTTTCCTCCAGAGCGGTAGCAGCAGTGTCACGCAGTCCGCCGCGTGGATCAAGGAATCTATGTTTTTCCCTCGAGGCTTTCCCACGAGGCTTTCCCAAGAGGCTTTCCCACAGGGCTGTCCCACGTGCACACGTGGTGGGAATCGATCCTCGGCTTGAACGTCAAGGCAGTGCAGGGAAAACAGGTTCCTCTGGAATGGACTGACACATCCGGGGGACTCTTGGAATGGTGGCACGACCCTGGAGTTCCTCTCGCCTTTCCTGTGGAGAGCGCCTCCTCTTGAGATGCGACGGGAACGCCGGGAATTCTTTCCCTACGAAACAGGGAAAGGATCCTTCATCTCGAGCTAGGAGGCGGAAACGGGGCTCCCCTGGATGTGTGCGGGACCCTCGTGCTTCCTCTCGAGTGGAGACGGGTATGTCGGGGAACTTCTTGAGTTGCAGCAAGGGTGTGAAAGAACCTTTGGAAGTTCCAGTGGTTAGATGTGATTAGCCTCGAGAAGCCTCAGCGGAAATGGGCCTCATCTCGCCTGGAGGGCAAAATCTCCTGGATTTTCGCGAGTTGCGGTAGGTGCTCTCGACTTACGACGGGGCCCTCTGGGACCCGCTCTGGTGGCCTCAGGAAAGACCTGTCCCCATGCTATTTCCTCGGGGGCCTCTCGGGATTCCTCTCCCGTCGTTGCCTGGGCCTAAGACCTTGTGTGGAATCGGGGCTGGAACCTGAGGATTCCTCTCCAGTGCTGACATGGTTCTTGGGGTACTGCTGGAGTCTCCCCAGGGGAGTCAGTCCTCGTCTCGAATGCGGGCATGCACTTGCACTTTCCTCCAGAGCGGTAGCAGCAGTGTCACGCAGTCCGCCGCGTGGATCAAAGAATCTATGGTTTTCCCTCGAGTCTTTCCCACGAGGCTTTCCCACGACGCTTTCCCACAGGTCTGTCCCACGTGCACACGTGGTGGGAGTCGATCCTCGGCTTGAACGTCAAGGCAGTGCAGGGAAAACAGGTTCCTCTGGAATGGACTGACACATCTGGGGGACTCTTAAATGGTGGCACGACCCTGGAGTTCCTCTCGCCTTCCTGTGGAGAGCGCCTCCTCTTGAGATACGAGGGGAACGCCGGGAATTCTTTCCCTACGAAACAGGGAAAGGATCCCTCATCTCGAGTTAGGAGGCGGAAACGGGGCTCCCCTGGTTGTGTGCGGGACCCTCGTGCTTCCTCTCGTGTGGAGACGGGTATGTCGGGGAACTTCTTGAGTTGCAGAAAGGGTGTGAAGGACCCTTTGGAAGTTCCAGTGGTTAGATGTGGTTAGCCTCGAGAAGCCTCAGCGGAAATTGGCCTCATCTCGCCTGGAGGGCAAAACCTCCTGGATTTTCTCGATTTGCGGCAGGTGCTCTCGACTTACGACGGGGACCTCAGGGACCCGCTCTGGTGGCCTCAGGAAAGGCCAGTCCCCATGCGAGTTACACGGGGCAGGTCGGGATTCCTTTCCCGTCGATGCCGGGGCCTAAGACCTTGTGTGGACTCGGGGCCGGAACCTGAGGATTCCTCTCCAGTGCTGACATGGATCTTGGGGTACTTCTGGAGTCTCCCCAGGGGAGTCAGTCCTCGTCTCGAATGCGGGCATGCACTTGTGCTCTCCTCCAGAGCGGTAGCAGCAGTGTCACGCAGTCCGCCTCGTGGATCAAAGGATCTATGATTTTCCCTCGAGTCTTTCCCACGAGGCTTTCCCATGAGGCTTTCCCACAGGGCTGTCCCACGTTCACACGTGGTGGGAGTCGATCCTCGGCTTGAACGTCAAGGCAGTACAGGGAAAACAGGTTCCTCTGGAATGGACTGACACATCTGGGGGACTCTTGGAATGGTGGCACGACCCTGGAGTTCCTCTCGCCTTTCGTGTGGAGAGCGCCTCCTCTTGAGATGCGACGGGAACGCCGGGAATTCTTTCCCTACGAAACAGGGAAAGGATCCCTCATCTCGAGCTAGGAGGCGGAAACGGGGCTCCCCTGGAGGAGTGCGGGACCCTCGTGCTTCCTCTCGAGTGGAGACGGGTATGTCGGGGAACTTCTTGAGTTGCAGCAAGGGTGTGAAAGACCCTTTGGAAGTTCCAGTGGTTAGATGTGATTAGCCTCGAGAAGCCTCAGCGGAAATGGGCCTCATCTCGCCTGGAGGGCAAAATCTCCTGGATTTTCTCGAGTTGCGGCAGGTGCTCTCGAGGTACGACGGGGCCCTCAGGGACCCGCTCTGGTGGCCTCAGGAAAGGCCAGTCCCCATGCGAGTTCCTCTGGGGCCTCTCGGGATTCCTCTCCCGTCGTTGCCGGGGCATAAGACCTTGTGTGGAATCGGGGCCGGAACCTGAGGATTCCTCTCCAGTGCTGACATGGATCTTGGGGTACTTCTGGAGTCTCCCCAGGGGAGTCAGTCCTCGTCTCGAATGCGGGCATGCACTTGCGCTTTCCTCCAGAGTGGTAGCAGCAGTGTCACGCATTCCGCCGCGTGGATCAAAGGATCTATGGTTTTCCCTCGAGTCTTTCCCACGAGGCTTTCCCACGAGGCTTTCCCACGAGTCTTTCCCACAGGGCTGTCCCACGTGCACACGTGGTGGGAGTCGATCCTCGGCTTGAACGTCAAGGCAGTGCAGGGAAAACAGGTTCCTCTGGAATGGACTGACACATCTGGGGGACTCTTGGAATGGTGGCACGACCCTGCAGATCCTCTCGCCTTTCCTATGGAGAGCGCCTCCTCTTGAGATGCGACGGGAACGCCGGGAATTCTTTCCCTACGAAACAGGGAAAGGATCCCTCATCTCGAGCTAGAAGGCGGAAACGGGGCTCCCCTGGATGTGTGCGGGACCCTCGTGCTTCCTCTCGAGTGGAGACTGGTATGTCGGGGAACTTCTTGAGTTGCAGCAAGGGTGTGAAGGACCCTTTGGAAGTTCCAGTGGTTAGATGTGATTAGCCTCGAGAAGCCTCAGCGGAAATGGGCCTCATCTCGCCTGGAGGGCAAAACCTCCTGGATTTTCTCGAGTTGCGGCAGGTGCTCTCGACTTACGACGGGGCCCTCAGGGACCCGCTCTGGTGGCCTCAGGAAAGGCCAGTCCCCATGCGAGTTCCTCGGGGGCCTCTCGGGATTCCTCTCCCGTCGTTGCCGGGGCCTAAGACCTTCTGTGGAGTCGGGGCCGGAACCTGTGGATTCCTCTCCAGTGCTGACATGGATCTTGGGGTACTGCTGGAGTCTCCCCAGGGGAGTCAGTCCTCGTCTCGAATGCGGGCATGCACTTGCACTTTCCTCCAGAGCGGTAGCAGCAGTGTCACGCAGTCCGCCGCGTGGATCAAAGAATCTATGGTTTTCCCTCGAGTTTTTCCCCGAGGCTTTCCCACGAGGCTTTCCCACAGGGTTGTCCCACGTGCACACGTGGTGGGAGTCGATCCTCGGCTTGAACGTCAAGGCAGTGCAGGGAAAACAGTTTCCTCTGGAATGGACTGACACATCTGGGGGACTCTTGGAATGGTGGCACGACCCTGAAGTTCCTCTCGCCTTTCCTGTGGAGAGCGCCTCCTCTTGAGATGCGACGGGAACGCCGGGAATTATTTCCCTACGAAATAGGGAAAGGATCCCTCATCTCGAGCTAGGAGGCGGAATCGGGGCTCCCCTGGATGTGTGCAGGACCCTCGTGCTTCCTCTCGAGTGGAGACGGGTATGTCGGGGAACTTCTTGAGTTGCAGCAAGGGTGTGAAGGACCCTTTGGAAGTTCCAGTGTTTAGATGTGATTAGCCTCGAGAAGCCTCATCGGAAATGGGCCTCATCTCGCCTGGAGAGCAAAACCTCCTGGATATTCTTGATTTGCGGCAGGTGCTCTCGAGTTGCGACGGGGACATCAGGGACCCGCTCTGGTGGCCTCAGGAAAGGCCAGTCCCCATGCGAGTTACTCGGGGCCTCTCGGGATTCCTCTCCCGTCGTTGCCGGGGCCTAAGACCTTCTGTGGAGTCGGGGCCGGAACCTGAGGATTCCGCTCCAGTGCTGACATGGATCTTGGGGTACTTCTGGAGTCTCCCCAGGGGAGTCAGTCCTCGTCTCGAATGCGGGCATGCACTTGTGCTTTCCTCCAGAGCGGTAGCAGCAGTGTCACGCAGTCCGCCTCGTGGATCAAAGGATCTATGATTTTCCCTCGAGTCTTTCCCACGAGGCTTTCCCACGAGGCTTTCCCACAGGGTTGTCCCACGTGCACACGTGTTGGGAGTCGATCCTCGGCTTGAACGTCAAGGGAGTGCAGGGAAAACAGGTTCCTCTGGAATGGACTGACACATCTGCGGGACGCTTTGAATGGTGGCACGACCCTGAAGTTCCTCTCGCCTTTCCTGTGGAGAGCGCCTCCTCTTGAGATGCGACGGGAACGCCGGGAATTATTTCCCTACGAAATAGGGAAAGGATCCCTCATCTCGAGCTAGGAGGCGGAAACGGGGCTCCCCAGGATGTGTGCAGGACCCTCGTGCTTCCTCTCGAGTGGAGACGGGTATGTCGGGGAACTTCTTGAGTTGCAGCAAGGGTGTGAAAGACCCTTAGGAAGTTCCAGTGGTTAGATGTGATTAGCCTCGAGAAGCCTCAGCGGAAATGGGCCTCATCTCGCCTGGAGAGCAAAACCTCCTGGATTTTCTCGAGTTGCGGCAGGTGCACTCGACTTACTACGGGGCCCTCAGGGACCCGCTCTGGTGGCCTCAGGAAAGGCCAGTCCCCATGCGAGTTACTCGGGGCCTGTCGGGATTCCTCTCCCGTCGATGCGGGGGCCTAAGACCTTGTGTGGAGTCGGGGCGGGAACCTGAGGATTCCTCTCCAGTGCTGACATGGATCTTGGGGTACTGCTGGAGTCTCCCCAGGGGAGTCAGTCCTCGTCTCGAATGCGGGCATGCACTTGCGCTTTCCTCCAGAGCGGTAGCAGCAGTGTCACGCAGTCCGCCGCGTGGATCAAAGAATCTATGGTTTTCCCTCGAGTCTTTCCCCGAGGCTTTCCCACGAGGCTTTCCCACAGGGTTGTCCCACGTGCACACGTGGTGGGAGTCGATCCTCGGCTTGAAGGTCAAGGCAGTGCAGGGAAAACAGGTTCCTCTGGAATGGACTGACACATCTGCGGGACTCTTGGAATGGTGGCACGACAATGGAGTTCCTCTCGCCTTTCCTGTGGAGAGCGCCTCCTCTTGAGATGCGACGGGAACGCCGACAATTATTTCCCTACGAAACAGGGAAAGGATCCCTCATCTCGAGCTAGGAGGCGGAAACGGGGCTCCCCTGGATGTGTGCGGGACCCTCGTGCTTCCTCTCGAGTGGAGACGGGTATGTCGGGGAACTTCTTGAGTTGCAGCAAGGGTGTGAAGGACCCTTTGGAAGTTCCAGTGGTTAGATATGATTAGCCTCGAGAAGCCTCAGCGGAAATGGGCCTCATCTCTCCTGGAGAGTAAAACCTCCTGGATTTTCTCGAGTTGCGGCAGGTGCTCTCGACTTACGACGGGGACCTCAGGGACCCGCTCTGGTGGCCTCAGGAAAGGCCAGTCCCCATGCGAGTTACTCGGGGACTGTCGGGATTCCTCTCCCGTCGATGCCGGGGACTAAGACCTTGTGTGGAGTCGGGGCCGGAACCTGAGGATTCCTCTCCAGTGCTGACATGGATCTTGGGGTACTGCTGGAGTCTCCCCAGGGGAGTCAGTCCTCGTCTCGAATGCGGGCATGCACTTGCGCTTTCCTCCATAGCGGTAGCAGCAGTGTCACGCAGTCCGCCGCGTGGATCAAAGGATCTATGGTTTTCCCTCGAGTCTTTCCCACGAGGCTTTCCCATGAGGCTTTCCCACAGGGCTGTCCCACGTGCACACGTGGTGGGAGTCGATCCTCGGCTTGAACGTCAAGGCAGTGCAGGGAAAACAGGTTCCTCTGGAATGGACTGACACATCTGGGGGACTCTTGGAATGGTGGCATGACCCTGGAGTTCCTCTCGCCTTTCCTGTGGAGAGCGCCTCCTCTTGAGATGCGACGGGAATGCCGGGAATTATTTCCCTACGAAACATGGAAAGGATCCCTCTTCTCGAGCTAGGAGGCGGAAACGGGGCTCCCCTGGATGTTTGCGGGACCCTCGTGCTTCCTCTCGAGTGGAGACGGGTATGTCGGGGAACTTCTTGAGTTGCAGCAAGGGTGTGAAGGACCCTTTGGAAGTTCCAGTGGTTAGATGTGATTAGCCTCGAGAAGCCTCAGCGGAAATGGGCCTCATCTCGCCTGGAGGGCAAAACCTCCTGGATTTTCTCTAGTTGCGGCAGGTGCTCTCGACTTACAACGGGGCCCTCAGGGACCCGCTCTGGTGGCCTCAGTAAAGGCCAGTCCCCATGCGAGGTCCTCGGGGGCCTCTCGGGATTCCTCTCCCGTCGTTGTCGGGGCCTAAGACCTTGTGTGGAATCGGGGCCGGAACCTGAGGATTCCTCTCCAGTGCTGACATGTATCTTGGGGTACTTCTGGAGTCTCCCCAGGGGAGTCAGTCCTCGTCTCGAATGCGGGCATGCACTTGCGCTTTCCTCCAGAGCGGTAGCAGCAGTGTCACGCATTCCGCCGCGAGGATCAAAGGATCTATGGTTTTCCCTCGAGTCTTTCACACGAGTCTTTCCCACGAGGCTTTCCCACGAGGCTTTCCCACAGGGCTGTCCCAGGTGCACACGTGGTGGGAGTCGATCCTCGGCTTGAAGGTCAAGGCAGTGCAGGGAAAACAGGTTCCTCTGGAATGGACTGACACATCTGGGGGACTCTTGGAATGGTGGCACGACCCTGGAGTTCCTCTCGCCTTTCCTGTGGAGAGCACCTCCTCTTGAGATGCGACGGGAACGCCGGGAATTCTTTCCCGACGAAACAGGGAAAGGAACCCTCATCTCGAGCTGGGAGGCGGAAATGGGGCTCCCCTGGAGGTGTGCGGGACCCTCGTGCTTCCTCTTGAGTGGAGACGGGTATGTCGGGGAACTTCTTGAGTTGCAGCAAGGGTGTGAAGGACCCTTTGGAAGTTCCAGTGGTTAGATGTGATTAGCCTCGAGAAGCCTCAGCGGAAATGGGCCTCATCTCACCTGGAGGGCAAAATCTCCTGGATTTTCTCGAGTTGCGGCAGGTGCTCTCGACTTACGATGGGGCCGTCAGGGACCCGCTCTGGTGGCCTCAGGAAAGGCCAGTCCCCATGCGAGTTCCTCGGGGGCCTCTCGGGATTCCTCTCCCGTCGTTGCCGGGGCCTAAGACCTTGTGTGGAATCGGGGCCGGAACCTGAGGATTCCTCTCCAGTGCTGACATGGATCTTGAGGTACTTCTGGAGTCTCCCCAGGGGAGTCAGTCCTCGTCTCGAATGCGGGCATGCACTTGCGCTTTCCTCCAGAGCGGTAGCAGCAGTGTCACGCAGTCCGCCGCGTGGATCAAAGAATCTATGGTTTTCCCTCGAGTCTTTCCCACGAGTCTTTCCCACGAGGCTTTCCCACGAGGCTTTCCCACAGGGCTGTCCCACGTGCACACGTGGTGGGAGTCGATCCTCGGCTTGAACGTCAAGGCAGTGCAGGGAAAACAGGTTCCTCTGGAATGGACTGGCACATCTGGGGGACCCTTGGAATGGTGGCACCACCCTGGAGTTCCTCTCGCATTTCCTGTGGAGAGCGCCTCCTCTTGAGATGCGACGGGAACGCCGGGAATTCTTTCCCTACGAAACAGGGAAAGGATCCCTCATCTCGAGCTAGGAGGCGGAAATGGGGCTCCCCTGGATGGGTGCGGGACCCTGGTGCTTCCTCTCAAGTGGAGACGGGTATGTCGGGGAACTTCTTGAGTTGCAGCAAGGGTGTGAAGGACCCTTTGGAAGTTCCAGTGGTAAATGTGATTAGCCTCGAGAAGCCTCAGCGGAAATGGGCCTCATGTCGCCAGGAGGGCAAAACCTCCTGGATTTTCTCGAGTTGCGGCAGGTGCTCTCGACTTACGATGGGGCCCTCAGGGACCCGCTCTGGTGGCCTCAGGAAAGGCCAGTCCCCATGCGAGTTCCTCGGGGCGTCTCAGGATTCCTCTCCCGTCGATGCTGGGGCCTAAGACCTTGTGTGGAATCGGCGCCGGAACCTGAGGATTCCTCTCCAGTGCTGACATGGATCTTGGGTTACTTCTGGAGTCTCCCCAGGGGAATCAGTCCTCGTCTCGAATGCGGGCATGCACTTGCGCTTTCCTCCAGAGCGGTAGCTGCAGTGTCACGCAGTCCAACGCGTGGATCAAAGATTCTATGGTTTTCCCTCGAGTCTTTCCCACAAGGCTTTCCCACGAGGCTTTCCCACAGGGCTGTCCCACGTGCACACGTGGTGGGAGTCGATCCTCGGCTTGAACGTCAAGGCAGTGCAGGGAAAACAGGTTCCTCTGGAATGGACTGACACATCTGGGGGACTCTTTGAATGGTGGCACGACCCTGGAGGTCCTCTCGCCTTTCCTGTGTAGAGCGCATCCTCTTGAGATGCGACGGGAACGCCGGGAATTCTTTCCCTACGGAACAGGGAAAGGATCCCACATGTCGAACTAGGAGGCGGAAACGGGGCTCCCCTGGATGTGTGCGGGACCCTCGTGCTTCCTCTCGAGTGTAGACGGGTATGTCGGGGAACTTCTTGAGATGCAGCAAGGGTGTGAAGGACCCTTTGGAAGTTCCAGTGGTTAGATGTGATTAGCCTCGAGAAGCCTCAGCGGAAATGGCCCTCATCTCGCCTGGAGGGCAAAACCTCCTGGATTTTCTCGAGTTGCGGCAGGTGCTCTCGACTTACGACGGGGACCTCAGGGACCCGCTCTGGTGGCCTCAGGAAAGGCCAGTCCCCATGCGAGTTACTCGGGGCCTGTCGGGATTCCTCTCCCGTCGATGCCGGGGCCTAAGACCTTGTGTGGAGTCGGGGCCGGAACCTGAGGATTCCTCTCCATTGCTGACATGGATCTTGGGGTACTGCTGGAGTCTCCCCAGGGGAGTCAGTCCTCGTCTCGAATGCGGGCATGCACTTGCGCTTTCCTCCAGAGCGGTAGCAGCAGTGTCACGCAGTCCGCCGCGTGGATTAAAGAATCTATGGTTTTCCCTCGAGTCTTTCCCCGAGGCTTTCCCACGAGGCTTTCCCACAGGGTTGTCCCACGTGCACACGTGGTGGGAGTCGATCCTCGGCTTGAAGGTCAAGGCAGTGCAGGGAAAACAGGTTCCTCTGGAATGGACTGACACATCTGCGGGACTCTTGGAATGGTGGCACGACAATGGAGTTCCTCTCGCCTTTCCTGTGGAGAGCGCCTCCTCTTGAGATGCGACGGGAACGCCGACAATTATTTCCCTACGAAACAGGGAAAGGATCCCTCATCTCGAGCTAGGAGGCGGAAACGGGGCTCCCCTGGATGTGTGCAGGACCCTCGTGCTTCCTCTCGAGTGGAGACGGGTATGTCGGGGAACTTCTTGAGTTGCAGCAAGGGTGTGAAGGACCCTTTGGAAGTTCCAGTGGTTAGATATGATTAGCCTCGAGAAGCCTCAGCGGAAATGGGCCTCATCTCTCCTGGAGAGTAAAACCTCCTGGATTTTCTCGAGTTGCGGCAGGTGCTCTCGACTTACGACGGGGACCTCAGGGACCCGCTCTGGTGGCCTCAGGAAAGGCCAGTCCCCATGCGAGTTACTCGGGGACTGTCGGGATTCCTCTCCCGTCGATGCCGGGGACTAAGACCTTGTGTGGAGTCGGGGCCGGAACCTGAGGATTCCTCTCCAGTGCTGACATGGATCTTGGGGTACTTCTGGAGTCTCCCCAGGGGAGTCAGTCCTCGTCTCGAATGCGGGCATGCACTTGCGCTTTCCTCCATAGCGGTAGCAGCAGTGTCACGCAGTCCGCCGCGTGGATCAAAGGATCTATGGTTTTCCCTCGAGTCTTTCCCACGAGGCTTTCCCATGAGGCTTTCCCACAGGGCTGTCCCACGTGCACACGTGGTGGGAGTCGATCCTCGGCTTGAACGTCAAGGCAGTGCAGGGAAAACAGGTTCCTCTGGAATGGACTGACACATCTGGGGGACTCTTGGAATGGTGGCATGACCCTGGAGTTCCTCTCGCCTTTCCTGTGGAGAGCGCCTCCTCTTGAGATGCGACGGGAATGCCGGGAATTATTTCCCTACGAAACATGGAAAGGATCCCTCTTCTCGAGCTAGGAGGCGGAAACGGGGCTCCCCTGGATGTTTGCGGGACCCTCGTGCTTCCTCTCGAGTGGAGACGGGTATGTCGGGGAACTTCTTGAGTTGCAGCAACGGTGTGAAGGACCCTTTGGAAGTTCCAGTGGTTAGATGTGATTAGCCTCGAGAAGCCTCAGCGGAAATGGGCCTCATCTCGCCTGGAGGGCAAAACCTCCTGGATTTTCTCTAGTTGCGGCAGGTGCTCTCGACTTACAACGGGGCCCTCAGGGACCCGCTCTGGTGGCCTCAGGAAAGGCCAGTCCCCATGCGAGGTCCTCGGGGGCCTCTCGGGATTCCTCTCCCGTCGTTGTCGGGGCCTAAGACCTTGTGTGGAATCGGGGCCGGAACCTGAGGATTCCTCTCCAGTGCTGACATGTATCTTGGGGTACTTCTGGAGTCTCCCCAGGGGAGTCAGTCCTCGTCTCGAATGCGGGCATGCACTTGCGCTTTCCTCCAGAGCGGTAGCAGCAGTGTCACGCATTCCGCCGCGAGGATCAAAGGATCTATGGTTTTCCCTCGAGTCTTTCACACGAGGCTTTCCCACGAGGCTTTCCCACGAGGCTTTCCCACAGGGCTGTCCCACGTGCACACGTGGTGGGAGTCGATCCTCGGCTTGAACGTCAAGGCAGTGCAGGGAAAACAGGTTCCTCTGGAATGGACTGACACATCTGGGGGACTCTTGGAATGGTGGCACGACCCTGGAGATCCTCTCGCCTTTCCTATGGAGAGCGCCTCCTCTTGAGATGCGACGGGAACGCCGGGAATTCTTTCCCTACGAAACAGGGAAAGGATCCCTCATCTCGAGCTAGGAGGCGGAAACGGGGCTCCCCTGGATGTGTGCGGGGCCCTCGTGCTTCCTCTCGAGTGGAGACGTGTATGTCGGGGAACTTCTTGAGTTGCAGCAAGGGTGTGAAGGACCCTTTGGAAGTTCCAGTGGTTAGATGTGATTAGCCTCGAGAAGCCTCAGCGGAAATGGGCCTCATCTCGCCTGGAGGGCAAAATCTCCTGGATTTTCTCGAGTTGCGGCAGGTGCTCTCGACTTACGACGGGGACCTCAGGGACCCGCTCTGGTGGCCTCAGGAAAGGCCAGTCCCCATGCGAGTTCCTCGGGGGCCTCTCGGGATTCCTCTCCCGTCGTTGCCGGGGCCTAAGACCTTCTGTGGAGTCGGGGCCGGAACCTGAGGATTCCTCTTCATTGCTGACATGGATCTTGGGGTGCTGCTGGAGTCTCCTCAGGGGAGTCAGTCCTCGTCTCGAATGAGGGCATGCACTTGCGCTTTCCTCCAGAGCGGTAGCAGCAGTGTCACGCAGTCCGCCGCGTGGATCAAAGAATCTATGGTTTTCCCTCGAGTCTTTCCCCGAGGCTTTCCCACGAGGCTTTCCCACAGGGTTGTCCCACGTGCACACGTGTTGGGAGTCGATCCTCGGCTTGAACGTCAAGGCAGTGCAGGGAAAACAGGTTCCTCTGGAATGGACTGACACATCTGCGGGACGCTTTGAATGCTGGCACGACCCTGAAGTTCCTCTCGCCTTTCCTGTGGAGAGCGCCTCCTCTTGAGTTGCGACGGGAACGCCGGGAATTATTTCCCTAGGAAATAGGGAAAGGATCCCTCATCTCGAGCTAGGAGGCGGAAACGGGGCTCCCCTGGATGTGTGCAGGACCCTCGTGCTTCCTCTCGAGTGGAGACGGGTATGTCGGGGAACTTCTTGAGTTGCAGCAAGGATGTGAAGGACCCTTAGGAAGTTCCAGTGGTTAGATGTGATTAGCCTCGAGAAGCCTCAGCGGAAATGGGCCTCATCTCGCCTGGAGAGCAAAACCTCCTGGATTTTCTCGAGTTGCGGCAGGTGCACTCGACTTACGACGGGGACCTCAGGGACCCGCTCTGGTGGCCTCAGGAAAGGCCAGTCCCCATGCGAGTTACTCGGGGCCTGTCGGGATTCCTCTCCCGTCGATGCGGGGGCCTAAGACCTTGTGTGGAGTCGGGGTCGGAACCTGAGGATTCCTCTCCAGTGCTGACATGGATCTTGGGGTACTTCTGGAGTCTCCCCAGGGGAGTCAGTCCTCGTCTCGAATGCGGGCATGCACTTGCGCTTTCCGCCAGAGCGCTTGCAGCAGTGTCACGCATTCCGCCGCGTGGATCAAAGGATCTATGGTTTTCCCTCGAGTCTTTCCCACGAGGCTTTCCCACGAGGCTTTCCCACAGGGCTGTCCCACGTGCACACGTGGTGGGAGTCGATCCTCGGCTTGAACGTCAAGGCAGTGCAGGGAAAACAGGTTCCTCTGGAATGGACTGACACATCTGGGGGACTCTTGGAATGGTGGCACGACCCTGGAGTTCCTCTCGCCTTTCCTGTGGAGAGCACCTCCTCTGAGATGCGACGGGAACGCCGGGAATTCTTTCCCGACGAAACAGGGAAAGGAACCCTCATCTCGAGCTGGGAGGCGGAAATGGGGCTCCCCTGGAGGTGTGCGGGACCCTCGTGCTTCCTCTCGAGTGGAGACGGGTATGTCGGGGAACTTCTTGAGTTGCAGCAAGGGTGTGAAGGACCCTTTGGAAGTTCCAGTGGTTAGATGTGATTAGCCTCGAGAAGCCTCAGCGGAAATGGGCCTCATCTCGCCTGGAGGGCAAAATCTCCTGGATTTTCTCGAGTTGCGGCAGGTGCTCTCGACTTACGATGGGGCCGTCAGGGACCCGCTCTGGTGGCCTCAGGAAAGGCCAGTCCCCATGCGAGTTCCTCGGGGGCCTCTCGGGATTCCTCTCCCGTCGTTGCCGGGGCCTAAGACCTTGTGTGGAATCGGGGCCGGAACCTGAGGATTCCTCTCCAGTGCTGACATGGATCTTGAGGTACTTCTGGAGTCTCCCCAGGGGAGTCAGTCCTCGTCTCGAATGCGGGCATGCACTTGCGCTTTCCTCCAGAGCGGTAGCAGCAGTGTCACGCAGTCCGCCGCGTGGATCAAAGAATCTATGGTTTTCCCTCGAGTCTTTCCCACGAGTCTTTCCCACGAGGCTTTCCCACGAGGCTTTCCCACAGGGCTGTCCCACGTGCACACGTGGTGGGAGTCGATCCTCGGCTTGAACGTCAAGGCAGTGCAGGGAAAACAGGTTCCTCTGGAATGGACTGGCACATCTGGGGGACCCTTGGAATGGTGGCACGACCCTGGAGTTCCTCTCGCATTTCCTGTGGAGAGCGCCTCCTCTTGAGATGCGACGGGAACGCCGGGAATTCTTTCCCTACGAAACAGGGAAAGGATCCCTCATCTCGAGCTAGGAGGCGGAAATGGGGCTCCCCTGGATGTGTGCGGGACCCTGGTGCTTCCTCTCGAGTGGAGACGGGTATGTCGGGGAACTTCTTGAGTTGCAGCAAGGGTGTGAAGGACCCTTTGGAAGTTCCAGTGGTAAATGTGATTAGCCTCGAGAAGCCTCAGCGGAAATGGGCCTCATCTCGCCTGGAGGGCAAAACCTCCTGGATTTTCTCGAGTTGCGGCAGGTGCTCTCGACTTACGATGGGGCCCTCAGGGACCCGCTCTGGTGGCCTCAGGAAAGGCCAGTCCCCATGCGAGTTCCTCGGGGCGTCTCAGGATTCCTCTCCCGTCGATGCTGGGGCCTAAGACCTTGTGTGGAATCGGCGCCGGAACCTGAGGATTCCTCTCCAGTGCTGACATGGATCTTGGGTTACTTCTGGAGTCTCCCCAGGGGAATCAGTCCTCGTCTCGAATGCGGGCATGCACTTGCGCTTTCCTCCAGAGCGGTAGCTGCAGTGTCACGCAGTCCGACGCGTGGATCAAAGATTCTATGGTTTTCCCTCGAGTCTTTCCCACAAGGCATTCCCACGAGGCTTTCCCACAGGTCTGTCCCACGTGCACACGTGGTGGGAGTCGATCCTCGGCTTGAACGTCAAGGCAGTGCAGGGAAAACAGGTTCCTCTGGAATGGACTGACACATCTGGGGGACTCTTTGAATGGTGGCACGACCCTGGCGGTCCTCTCGCCTTTCCTGTGTAGAGCGCATCCTCTTGAGATGCGACGGGAACGCCGGGAATTCTTTCCCTACGGAACAGGGAAAGGATCCCACATGTCGACCTAGGAGGCGGAAACGGGGCTCCCCTGGATGTGTGCGGGACCCTCGTGCTTCCTCTCGAGTGTAGACGGGTATGTCGGGGAACTTCTTGAGTTGCAGCAAGGGTGTGAAGGACCCTTTGGAAGTTCCAGTGGTTAGATGTGATTAGCCTCGAGAAGCCTCAGCGGAAATGGCCCTCATCTCGCCTGGAGGGCAAAACCTCCTGGATTTTCTCGAGTTGCGGCAGGTGCTCTCGACTTACGACGGGGACCTCAGGGACCCGCTCTGGTGGCCTCAGGAAAGGCCAGTCCCCATGCGAGTTACTCGGGGCCTGTCGGGATTCCTCTCCCGTCGATGCCGGGGCCTAAGACCTTGTGTGGAGTCGGGGCCGGAACCTGAGGATTCCTCTCCATTGCTGACATGGATCTTGGGTTACTTCTGGAGTCTCCCCAGGGGAATCAGTCCTCGTCTCGAATGCGGGCATGCACTTGCGCTTTCCTCCAGAGCGGTAGGTGCAGTGTCAAGCAGTCCGACGCGTGGATCAAAGAATCTATGGTTTTCCCTCGAGTCTTTCCCACAAGGCTTTCCCACGAGGCTTTCCCACAGGGCTGTCCCACGTGCACACGTGGTGGGAGTCGATCCTCGGCTTGAACGTCAAGGCAGTGCAGGGAAAACAGGTTCCTCTGGAATGGACTGACACATCTGGGGGACTCTTTGAATGGTGGCACGACCCTGGAGGTCCTCTCGCCTTTCCTGTGTAGAGCGCATCCTCTTGAGATGCGACGGGAACGCCGGGAATTCTTTCCCTACGGAACAGGGAAAGGATCCCACATGTCGACCTAGGAGGCGGAAACGGGGCTCCCCTGGATGTGTGCGGGACCCTCGTGCTTCCTCTCGAGTGTAGACGGGTATGTCGGGGAACTTCTTGAGTTGCAGCAAGGGTGTGAAGGACCCTTTGGAAGTTCCAGTGGTTAGATGTGATTAGCCTCGAGAAGCCTCAGCGGAAATGGCCCTCATCTCGCCTGGAGGGCAAAACCTCCTGGATTTTCTCGAGTTGCGGCAGGTGCTCTCGACTTACGACGGGGACCTCAGGGACCCGCTCTGGTGGCCTCAGGAAAGGCCAGTCCCCATGCGAGTTACTCGGGGCCTGTCGGGATTCCTCTCCCGTCGATGCCGGGGCCTAAGACCTTGTGTGGAGTCGGGGCCGGAACCTGAGGATTCCTCTCCATTGCTGACATGGATCTTGGGGTACTGCTGGAGTCTCCCCAGGGGAGTCAGTCCTCGTCTCGAATGCGGGCATGCACTTGCGCTTTCCTCCAGAGCGGTAGCAGCAGTGTCACGCAGTCCGCCGCGTGGATCAAAGAATCTATTGTTTTCCCTCGAGTCTTTCCCCGAGGCTTTCCCACGAGGCTTTCCCACAGGGTTGTCCCACGTGCACACGTGGTGGGAGTCGATCCTCGGCTTGAAGGTCAAGGCAGTGCAGGGAAAACAGGTTCCTCTGGAATGGACTGACACATCTGCGGGACTCTTGGAATGGTGGCACGACAATGGAGTTCCTCTCGCCTTTCCTGTGGAGAGCGCCTCCTCTTGAGATGCGACGGGAACGCCGACAATTATTTCCCTACGAAACAGGGAAAGGATCCCTCATCTCGAGCTAGGAGGCGGAAACGGGGCTCCCCTGGATGTGTGCAGGACCCTCGTGCTTCCTCTCGAGTGGAGACGGGTATGTCGGGGAACTTCTTGAGTTGCAGCAAGGGTGTGAAGGACCCTTTGGAAGTTCCAGTGGTTAGATATGATTAGCCTCGAGAAGCCTCAGCGGAAATGGGCCTCATCTCTCCTGGAGAGTAAAACCTCCTGGATTTTCTCGAGTTGCGGCAGGTGCTCTCGACTTACGACGGGGACCTCAGGGACCCGCTCTGGTGGCCTCAGGAAAGGCCAGTCCCCATGCGAGTTACTCGGGGACTGTCGGGATTCCTCTCCCGTCGATGCCGGGGCCTAAGACCTTGTGTGGAGTCGGGGCCGGAACCTGAGGATTCCTCTCCAGTGCTGACATGGATCTTGGGGTACTTCTGGAGTCTCCCCAGGGGAGTCAGTCCTCGTCTCGAATGCGGGCATGCACTTGCGCTTTCCTCCATAGCGGTAGCAGCAGTGTCACGCAGTCCGCCGCGTGGATCAAAGGATCTATGGTTTTCCCTCGAGTCTTTCCCACGAGGCTTTCCCATGAGGCTTTCCCACAGGGCTGTCCCACGTGCACACGTGGTGGGAGTCGATCCTCGGCTTGAACGTCAAGACAGTGCAGGGAAAACAGGTTCCTCTGGAATGGACTGACACATCTGGGGGACTCTTGGAATGGTGGCACGACCCTGGAGTTCCTCTCGCCTTTCCTGTGGAGAGCGCCTCCTCTTGAGATGCGACGAGAACGCCGGGAATTCTTTCCCTACGAAACAGGGAAAGGATCCCTAATCTCGAGCTAGGAGGCGGAATGGGGGCTCCCCTGGAGGTGTGCGGGACCCTCGTGCTTCCTCTCGAGTGGAGACGGGTATGTCGGGGAACTTCTTGAGTTGCAGCAAGGGTGTGAAGGACCCTTTGGAAGTTCCAGTGGTTAGATGTGATTAGCCTCGAGAAGCCTCAGCGGAAATGGGCCTCATCTTGCCTGGAGGGCAAAATCTCCTGGATTTTCTCTAGTTGCGGCAGGTGCTCTCGACTTACAACGGGGCCCTCAGGGACCCGCTCTGGTGGCCTCAGGAAAGGCCAGTCCCCATGCGAGGTCCTCGGGGGCCTCTCGGGATTCCTCTCCCGTCGTTGTCGGGGCCTAAGACCTTGTGTGGAATCGGGGCCGGAACCTGAGGATTCCTCTCCAGTGCTGACATGTATCTTGGGGTACTTCTGGAGTCTCCCCAGGGGAGTCAGTCCTCGTCTCGAATGCGGGCATGCACTTGCGCTTTCCTCCAGAGCGGTAGCAGCAGTGTCACGCATTCCGCCGCGAGGATCAAAGGATCTATGGTTTTCCCTCGAGTCTTTCACACGAGGCTTTCCCACGAGGCTTTCCCATGAGGCTTTCCCACAGGGCTGTCCCACGTGCACACGTGGTGGGAGTCGATCCTCGGCTTGAACGTCAAGGCAGTGCAGGGAAAACAGGTTCCTCTGGAATGGACTGACACATCTGGGGGACTCTTGGAATGGTGGCACGACCCTGGAGATCCTCTCGCCTTTCCTATGGAGAGCGCCTCCTCTTGAGATGCGACGGGAACGCCGGGAATTCTTTCCCTACGAAACAGGGAAAGGATCCCTCATCTCGAGCTAGGAGGCGGAAACGGGGCTCCCCTGGATGTGTGCGGGGCCCTCGTGCTTCCTCTCGAGTGGAGACGTGTATGTCGGGGAACTTCTTGAGTTGCAGCAAGGGTGTGAAGGACCCTTTGGAAGTTCCAGTGGTTAGATGTGATTAGCCTCGAGAAGCCTCAGCGGAAATGGGCCTCATCTCGCCTGGAGGGCAAAATCTCCTGGATTTTCTCGAGTTGCGGCAGGTGCTCTCGACTTACGACGGGGACCTCAGGGACCCGCTCTGGTGGCCTCAGGAAAGGCCAGTCCCCATGCGAGTTCCTCGGGGGCCTCTCGGGATTCCTCTCCCGTCGTTGCCGGGGCCTAAGACCTTCTGTGGAGTCGGGGCCGGAACCTGAGGATTCCTCTTCATTGCTGACATGGATCTTGGGGTACTGCTGGAGTCTCCTCAGGGGAGTCAGTCCTCGTCTCGAATGAGGGCATGCACTTGCGCTTTCCTCCAGAGCGGTAGCAGCAGTGTCACGCAGTCCGCCGCGTGGATCAAAGAATCTATGGTTTTCCCTCGAGTCTTTCCCCGAGGCTTTCCCACGAGGCTTTCCCACAGGGTTGTCCCACGTGCACACGTTTTGGGAGTCGATCCTCGGCTTGAACGTCAAGGCAGTGCAGGGAAAACAGGTTCCTCTGGAATGGACTGACACATCTGCGGGACGCTTTGAATGCTGGCACGAACCTGAAGTTCCTCTCGCCTTTCCTGTGGAGAGCGCCTCCTCTTGAGTTGCGACGGGAACGCCGGGAATTATTTCCCTAGGAAATAGGGAAAGGATCCCTCATCTCGAGCTAGGAGGCGGAAACGGGGCTCCCCTGGATGTGTGCAGGACCCTCGTGCTTCCTCTCGAGTGGAGACGGGTATGTCGGGGAACTTCTTGAGTTGCAGCAAGGATGTGAAGGACCCTTAGGAAGTTCCAGTGGTTAGATGTGATTAGCCTCGAGAAGCCTCAGCGGAAATGGGCCTCATCTCGCCTGGAGAGCAAAACCTCCTGGATTTTCTCGAGTTGCGGCAGGTGCACTCGACTTACGACGGGGACCTCAGGGACCCGCTCTGGTGGCCTCAGGAAAGGCCAGTCCCCATGCGAGTTACTCGGGGCCTGTCGGGATTCCTCTCCCGTCGATGCGGGGGCCTAAGACCTTGTGTGGAGTCGGGGTCGGAACCTGAGGATTCCTCTCCAGTGCTGACATGGATCTTGGGGTACTGCTGGAGTCTCCCCAGGGGAGTCAGTCCTCGTCTCGAATGCGGGCATGCACTTGCGCTTTCCGCCAGAGCGCTTGCAGCAGTGTCACGCATTCCGCCGCGTGGATCAAAGGATCTATGGTTTTCCCTCGAGTCTTTCCCACGAGGCTTTCCCACGAGGCTTTCCCACAGGGCTGTCCCACGTGCACACGTGGTGGGAGTCGATCCTCGGCTTGAACGTCAAGGCAGTGCAGGGAAAACAGGTTCCTCTGGAATGGACTGACACATCTGGGGGACTCTTGGAATGGTGGCACGACCCTGGAGTTCCTCTCGCCTTTCCTGTGGAGAGCACCTCCTCTTGAGATGCGACGGGAACGCCGGGAATTCTTTCCCGACGAAACAGGGAAAGGAACCCTCATCTCGAGCTGGGAGGCGGAAATGGGGCTCCCCTGGAGGTGTGCGGGACCCTCGTGCTTCCTCTCGAGTGGAGACGGGTATGTCGGGGAACTTCTTGAGTTGCAGCAAGGGTGTGAAGGACCCTTTGGAAGTTCCAGTGGTTAGATGTGATTAGCCTCGAGAAGCCTCAGCGGAAATGGGCCTCATCTCGCCTGGAGGGCAAAATCTCCTGGATTTTCTCGAGTTGCGGCAGGTGCTCTCGACTTACGATGGGGCCGTCAGGGACCCGCTCTGGTGGCCTCAGGAAAGGCCAGTCCCCATGCGAGTTCCTCGGGGGCCTCTCGGGATTCCTCTCCCGTCGTTGCCGGGGCCTAAGACCTTGTGTGGAATCGGGGCCGGAACCTGAGGATTCCTCTCCAGTGCTGACATGGATCTTGAGGTACTTCTGGAGTCTCCCCAGGGGAGTCAGTCCTCGTCTCGAATGCGGGCATGCACTTGCGCTTTCCTCCAGAGCGGTAGCAGCAGTGTCACGCAGTCCGCCGCGTGGATCAAAGAATCTATGGTTTTCCCTCGAGTCTTTCCCACGAGTCTTTCCCACGAGGCTTTCCCACGAGGCTTTCCCACAGGGCTGTCCCACGTGCACACGTGGTGGGAGTCGATCCTCGGCTTGAACGTCAAGGCAGTGCAGGGAAAACAGGTTCCTCTGGAATGGACTGACACATCTGGTTGACTCTTGGAATGGTGGCACAACCCTGGAGTTCCTCTCGCCTTTCCTGTGGAGAGCGCCTCCTCTTGAGATGCGACGGGAACGCCGGGAATTCTTTCCGTACGAAACAGGGAAAGGATCCCTCATCTCGAGCTAGGAGGCGGAAACGGTGCTCCCCTGGATGTGTGCGGGACCCTCGTGCTTCCTCTCGAGTGGAGACGGGTATGTCGGGGAACTTCTTGAGTTGCAGCAAGGGTGTGAAGGACCCTTTGGAAGTTCCAGTGGTTAGATGTGAGTAGACTCGAGAATTTCAGCGGAAATGGGCCTCATCTCGCCTGGAGTGCAAAACCTCCTGGATTTTCTCGATTTTCGGCAGGTGCTGTCGAATTACGACGGGGACCTCAGGGACCCGCTCTGGTGGCCTCAGGAAAGGCCAGTCCCCATGCGAGTTCCGCGGGGGCCTCTCGGGATTCCTCTGCCGTCGATTCCGGGGCCTAAGACCTTGTGTGGAGTCGGGGCCGGAACCTGAGGATTCCTCTCCAGTGCTGACATGGATCTTGGGGTAATTCTGGAGTCTCCCCAGGGGAGTCAGTCCTCGTCTCGAATGCGGGCATGCACTTGCGCTTTCCTCCAGAGCGGTAACAGCAGTGTCACGCAGTCCGTCGCGTGGATCAAAGGATCTATGGTTTTCCCTCGAGTCTTTCCCACGAGGCTTTCCCACGAGGCTTTCCCATAGGGTTGTCCCACGTGCACACGTGGTGGGAGTCGATCCTCGGCTTGAACGTCAAGGCAGTGCAGGGAAAACAGGTTCCTCTGGAATGGACTGACACAACTGGGGGACTCTTGGAATGGTGGCAAGACCCTGGAGTTCCTCTCGCCTTTCCTATGGAGAGTGCCTCCTCTTGAGATGCGACGGGAACGCCGGGATTTCTTTCCCTACGAAACAGGGAAAGGATCCCTCATCTCGAGCTAGGAGGCGGAAACGGGGCTCCCCTGGATGTGTGTGGGGCCCTCGTGCTTCCTCTCGAGTGGAGACGGGTATGTCGGGGAACTTCTTGAGTTGCAGCAAGGGTGTGAAGGACCCTTTGGAAGTTCCAGTGGTTAGATGTGATTAGCCTCGAGAAGCCTCAGCGGAAATGGGCCTCATCTCGCCTGGAGGGCAAAACCTCCTGGATTTTCTCGAGTTGCGGCAGGTGCTCTCGACTTACGACGGGGACCACAGGGACTCGCTCTGGTGGCCTCAGGAAAGGCCAGTCCCCATGCGAGTTCCTCGGGGGCCTATCGGGATTCCTCTCCCGTCGTTGCCGGGGCCTAAGACCTTCTGTGGAGTCGGGGCCGGAACCTGAGGATTCCTCACCATTGCTGACATGGATCTTGGGGTACTTCTGGAGTCTCCCCAGGGGAGTCAGTCCTCGTCTCGAATGCGGGCATGCACTTGCGCTTTCCTCCAGAGCGGTAGCAGCAGTGTCACGCAGTCCGCCGCGTGGATCAAAGGATCTATGGTTTTCCCTCGAGTCTTTCCCACGAGGCTTTCCCACGAGGCTTTCCCACAGGGCTGTCCCACGTGCACACGTGGTGGGAGTCGATCCTCGGCTTGAACGTCAAGGCAGTGCAGGGAAAACAGGTTCCTCTGGAATGGACTGACACATCTGGGGGACTCTTGGAATGGTGGCACGACCCTGGAGTTCCTCTCGCCTTTCCTGTGGAGAGCGCCTCCTCTTGAGATGCGACGGGAACGCCGGGAATTCTTTCCCTACGAAACAGGGAAAGGATCCCTCATCTCGAGCTAGGAGGCGGAAACGGGGCTCCCCTGGATGTGTGTGGGACCCTCGTGCTTCCTCTCGAGTGGAGACGTGTATGTCGGGGAACTTCTTGAGTTGCAGCAAGGGTGTGAAGGACCCTTTGGAAGTTCCAGTGGTTAGATGTGATTAGCCTCGAGAAACCTCAGCGGAAATGGGCCTCATCTCGCCTGGAGGGCAAAACCTCCTGGATTTTCTCGAGTGGCGGCAGGTGCTCTCGACGTACGACGGGGACCTCAGGGACCCGCTCTGGTGGCCTCAGGAAAGGCCAGTCCCCATGCGAGTTACTCGAGGCCTGTCGGGATTCCTCTCCCGTCGATGCCGGGGCCTAAGACCTTGTGTGAAATCGGGGCCGGAACCTGAGGATTCCTCTCCAGTGCTAACTTGGATCTTGGGGTACTGCTGGAGTCTCCCCAGGGGAGTCAGTCCTCGTCTCGAATGCGGGCATGCACTTGCGCTTTCCTCCAGAGCGGTAGCAGCAGTGTCACGCAGTCCGCCGCGTCGAACAAAGGATCTATGGTTTTGCCTCGAGTCTTTCCCACGAGGCTTTCCCACGAGTCTTTCCCACAGGGCTGTCCCACGTGCACACGTGGTGGGAGTCGATCCTCGGCTTGAACGTCAAGGCAGTGCAGGGAAAACAGGTTCCTCTGGAATGGACTGACACATCTGGGGGACTCTTGGAATGGTGGCACGACCCTGGAGATCCTCTCGCCTTTCCTATGGAGAGCGCCTCCTCTTGAGATGCGACGGGAACGCCGGGAATTCTTTCCCTACGAAACAGGGAAAGGATCCCTCATCTCGAGCTAGGAGGCGGAAACGGGGCTCCCCTCGATGTGTGCGGGACCCTCGTGCTTCCTCTCGAGTGGAGACTGGTATGTCGGGGAACTTCTTGAGTTGCAGCAAGGGTGTGAAGGACCCTTTGGAAGTTCCAGTGGTTAGATGTGATTAGCCTCGAGAAGCCTCAGCGGAAATGGGCCTCATCTCGCCTGGAGGGCAAAATCTCCTGGATTTTCTCGAGTTGTGGCAGGTGCTCTCGACTTACGACGGGGACCTCAGGGACCCGCTCTGGTGGCCTCAGGAAAGGCCAGTCCCCATGCGAGTTCCTCGGGGGCCTCTCTGGATTCCTCTCCAGTCGTTGCCGGTGCCTTAGACCTTCTGTGGAGTCGGGGCCGGAACCTGAGGATTCCTCTCCATTGCTGAAATGGATCTTGGGGTACTGCTGGAGTCTCCCCAGGGGAGTCAGTCCTCGTCTCGAATGAGGGCATGCACTTGCGCTTTCATCCAGAGAGGTAGCAGCAGTGACACGCAGTCCGCCGCGTGGATCAAAGAATCTATGGTTTTCCCTCGAGTCTTTCCCCGAGGCTTTCCCACGAGGCTTTCCCACAGGGTTGTCCCACGTGCTCACGTGTTGGGAGTCGATCCTCGGCTTGAACGTCAAGGGAGTGCAGGGAAAACAGGTTCCTCTGGAATGGACTGACACATCTGCGGGACGCTTTGAATGGTGGCACGACCCTGAAGTTCCTCTCGCCTTTCCTGTGGAGAGCGCCTCCTCTTGAGATGCGACGGGAACGCCGGGAATTATTTCCCTACGAAATAGGGAAAGGATCCCTCATCTCGAGCTAGGAGGCGGAAACGGGGCTCCCAAGGATGTGTGCAGGACCCTCGTGCTTCCTCTCGAGTGGAGACGGGTATGTCGGGGAACTTCTTGAGTTGCAGCAAGGGTGTGAAGGACCCTTTGGAAGTTCCAGTGGTTAGATGTGAGTAGACTCGAGAATTTCAGCGGAAATGGGCCTCATCTCGCCTTGAGTCAAAACCTCCTGGATTTTCTCGATTTTCGGCAGGTGCTGTCGAATTACGACGGGGACCTCAGGGACCCGCTCTGGTGGCCTCAGGAAAGGCCAGTCCCCATGCGAGTTCCTCGGGGGCCTCTCGGGATTCCTCTGCCGTCGATTCCGGGGCCTAAGACCTTGTGTGGAGTCGGGGCCGGAACCTGAGGATTCCTCTCCAGTGCTGACATGGATCTTGGGGTAATTCTGGAGTCTCCCCAGGGGAGTCAGTCCTCGTCTCGAATGCGGGCATGCACTTGCGCTTTCCTCCAGAGCGGTAACAGCAGTGTCACGCAGTCCGTCGCGTGGATCAAAGGATCTATGGTTTTCCCTCGAGTCTTTCCCACGAGGCTTTCCCACGAGGCTTTCCCACAGGGCTGTCCCACGTGCACACGTGGTGGGAGTCGACCCTCGGCTTGAACGTCAAGGCAGTGCAGGGAAAACAGGTTCCTCTGGAATGGACTGACACATCTGGGGGACTCTTGGAATGGTGGCACGACCCTGGAGATCCTCTCGCCTTTCCTATGGAGAGCGCCTCCTCTTGAGATGCGACGGGAACGCCGGGAATTCTTTCCCTACGAAACAGGGAAAGGATCCCTCATCTCGAGCTAGTAGGCGGAAACGGGGCTCCCCTGGATGTGTGCGGGACCCTCGTGCTTCCTCTCGAGTGGAGACGGGTATGTCGGGGAACTTCTTGAGTTGCAGCAAGGGTGTGAAGGACCCTTTGGAAGTTCCAGTGGTTAGATGTGATTAGCCTCGAGAAGCCTCAACGGAAATGGGCCTCATCTCGCCTGGAGGTCAAAATCTCCTGGATTTTCTCGAGTTGCGGCAGGTGCTCTCGACTTAAGACGGGGACCTCAGGGACCCGCTCTGGTGGCCTCAGGAAAGGCCAGTCCCCATGTGAGTTCCTCGGGGGCCTCTCGGGATTCCTCTCCCGTCGTTGCCGGGGCCTAAGACCTTCTGTGGAGTCGGGGCCGGAACCTGAGGATTCCTCTCCATTGCTGACATGGATCTTGGGGTACTGCTGGAGTCTCCCCAGGTGAGTCAGTCCTCGTCTCGAATGCGGGCATGCACTTGCGCTTTCCTCCAGAGCGGTAGCAGCAGTGTCACGCAGTCCGCCGCGTGGATCAAAGGATCTATGGTTTTCCCTCGAGTCTTTCCCACGAGGCTTTCCCACGAGGCTTTCCCACAGGGCTGTCCCATGTGCACACGTGGTGGGAGTCGATCCTCGGCTTGAACGTCAAGGCAGTGCAGGGAAAACAGGTTCCTCTGGAATGGACTGACACATCTGGGGGACTCTTGGAATGGTGGCACGACCCTGGAGTTCCTCTCGCCTTTCCTGTGGAGAGCGCCTCCTCTTGAGATGCGAAGGGAATGCCGGGAATTATTTCCCTATGAAACATGGAAAGGATCCCTCTTCTCGAGCTAGGAGGCGGAAACGGTGCTCCCCTGGATGTTTGCGGGACCCTCGTGCTTCCTCTCGAGTGGAGACGGGTATGTCGGGGAACTTCTTGAGTTGCAGCAAGGGTGTGAAGGACCCTTTGGAAGTTCCAGTGGTTAGATGTGATTAGCCTCGAGAAGCCTCAGCGGAAATGGCCCTCATCTCGCCTGGAGGGCAAAACCTCCTGGATTTTCTCGAGTTGCGGCAGGTGCTCTAGACTTACGACGGGGACCTCAGGGACCCGCTCTGGTGGCCTCAGGAAAGGCCAGTCCCCATGCGAGTTACTCGGGGCGTGTCGGGATTCCTCTCCCGTCGATGCCGGGGCCTAAGACCTTGTGTGGAGTCGGGGCCGGAACCTGAGGATTCTTCTCCAGTGCAGACATGCATCTTGGGGTACTGCTGGAGTCTCCCCAGGGGAGTCAGTCCTCGTCTCGAATGCGGGCATGCACTTGCGCTTTCCTCCAGAGCAGTAGCAGCAGTGTCACGCAGTCCACCGCGTGGATCAAAGAATCTATGGTTTTCCCTCGAGTCTTTCCCCGAGGCTTTCCCACGAGGCTTTCCCACAGGGTTGTCCCACGTGCACACGTGGTGGGAGTCGATCCTCGGCTTGAAGGTCAAGGCAGTGCAGGGAAAACAGGTTCCTCTGGAATGGACTGACACATCTGCGGGACTCTTGGAATGGTGGCACGACAATGGAGTTCCTCTCGCCTTTCCTGTGGAGAGCGCCTCCTCTTGAGATGCGACGGGAACGCCGACAATTATTTCCCTACGAAACAGGGAAAGGATCCCTCATCTCGAGCTAGGAGGCGGAAACGGGGCTCCCCTGGATGTGTGCAGGACCCTCGTGCTTCCTCTCGAGTGGAGACGGGTATGTCGGGGAACTTCTTGAGTTGCAGCAAGGGTGTGAAGGACCCTTTGGAAGTTCCAGTGGTTAGATATGATTAGCCTCGAGAAGCCTCAGCGGAAATGGGCCTCATCTCTCCTGGAGAGTAAAACCTCCTGGATTTTCTCGAGTTGCGGCAGGTGCTCTCGACTTACGACGGGGACCTCAGGGACCCGCTCTGGTGGCCTCAGGAAAGGCCAGTCCCCATGCGAGTTACTCGGGGACTGTCGGGATTCCTCTCCCGTCGATGCCGGGGACTAAGACCTTGTGTGGAGTCGGGGCCGGAACCTGAGGATTCCTCTCCAGTGCTGACATGGATCTTGGGGTACTTCTGGAGTCTCCCCAGGGGAGTCAGTCCTCGTCTCGAATGCGGGCATGCACTTGCGCTTTCCTCCATAGCGGTAGCAGCAGTGTCACGCAGTCCGCCGCGTGGATCAAAGGATCTATGGTTTTCCCTCGAGTCTTTCCCACGAGGCTTTCCCATGAGGCTTTCCCACAGGGCTGTCCCACGTGCACACGTGGTGGGAGTCGATCCTCGGCTTGAACGTCAAGACAGTGCAGGGAAAACAGGTTCCTCTGGAATGGACTGACACATCTGGGGGACTCTTGGAATGGTGGCACGACCCTGGAGTTCCTCTCGCCTTTCCTGTGGAGAGCGCCTCCTCTTGAGATGCGACGAGAACGCCGGGAATTCTTTCCCTACGAAACAGGGAAAGGATCCCTAATCTCGAGCTAGGAGGCGGAATGGGGGCTCCCCTGGAGGTGTGCGGGACCCTCGTGCTTCCTCTCGAGTGGAGACGGGTATGTCGGGGAACTTCTTGAGTTGCAGCAAGGGTGTGAAGGACCCTTTGGAAGTTCCATTGGTAGATGTGATTAGCTTCGAGAAGCCTCAGCGGAAATGGGCCTCATCTTGCCTGGAGGGCAAAATCTCCTGGATTTTCTCGAGTTGCGGCAGGTGCTCTCGACTTACGACGGGGCCCTCAGGGACCCGCTCTGGTGGCCTCAGGAAAGGCCAGTCCCCATGGGAGTTCCTCGGGGGCCTCTCGGGATTCCTCTCCCGTCGTTGCCGGGGCGTAAGACCTTGTGTGGAATCGGGGCCGGAACCTGAGGATTCCTCTCCATTGATGACATGGATCTTGGGGTACTGCTGGAGTCTCCCCAGGTGAGTCAGTCCTCGTCTCGAATGCGGGCATGCACTTGCGCTTTCCTCCAGAGAGGTAGCAGCAGTGTCACGCAGTCCGCCGCGTGGATCAAAGGATCTATGGTTTTCCCTCGAGTCTTTCCCACGAGGCTTTCCCACGAGGCTTTCCCACAGGGCTGTCCCATGTGCACACGTGGTGGGAGTCGATCCTCGGCTTGAACGTCAAGGCAGTGCAGGGAAAACAGGTTCCTCTGGAATGGACTGACACATCTGGGGGACTCTTGGAATGGTGGCACGACCCTGGAGTTCCTCTCGCCTTTCCTGTGGAGAGCGCCTCCTCTTGAGATGCGACGGGAATGCCGGGAATTATTTCCCTACGAAACATGGAAAGGATCCCTCTTCTCGAGCTAGGAGGCGGAAACGGGGCTCCCCTGGATGTTTGCGGGACCCTCGTGCTTCCTCTCGAGTGGAGACGGGTATGTCGGGGAACTTCTTGAGTTGCAGCAAGGGTGTGAAGGACCCTTTGGAAGTTCCAGTGGTTAGATGTGATTAGCCTCGAGAAGCCTCAGCGGAAATGGCCCTCATCTCGCCTGGAGGGCAAAACCTCCTGGATTTTCTCGAGTTGCGGCAGGTGCTCTAGACTTACGACGGGGACCTCAGGGACCCGCTCTGGTGGCCTCAGGAAAGGCCAGTCCCCATGCGAGTTACTCGGGGCGTGTCGGGATTCCTCTCCCGTCGATGCCGGGGCCTAAGACCTTGTGTGGAGTCGGGGCCGGAACCTGAGGATTCTTCTCCAGTGCAGACATGCATCTTGGGGTACTGCTGGAGTCTCCCCAGGGGAGTCAGTCCTCGTCTCGAATGCGGGCATGCACTTGCGCTTTCCTCCAGAGCAGTAGCAGCAGTGTCACGCAGTCCACCGCGTGGATCAAAGAATCTATGGTTTTCCCTCGAGTCTTTCCCCGAGGCTTTCCCACGAGGCTTTCCCACAGGGTTGTCCCACGTGCACACGTGGTGGGAGTCGATCCTCGGCTTGAAGGTCAAGGCAGTGCAGGGAAAACAGGTTCCTCTGGAATGGACTGACACATCTGCGGGACTCTTGGAATGGTGGCACGACAATGGAGTTCCTCTCGCCTTTCCTGTGGAGAGCGCCTCCTCTTGAGATGCGACGGGAACGCCGACAATTATTTCCCTACGAAACAGGGAAAGGATCCCTCATCTCGAGCTAGGAGGCGGAAACGGGGCTCCCCTGGATGTGTGCAGGACCCTCGTGCTTCCTCTCGAGTGGAGACGGGTATGTCGGGGAACTTCTTGAGTTGCAGCAAGGGTGTGAAGGACCCTTTGGAAGTTCCAGTGGTTAGATATGATTAGCCTCGAGAAGCCTCAGCGGAAATGGGCCTCATCTCTCCTGGAGAGTAAAACCTCCTGGATTTTCTCGAGTTGCGGCAGGTGCTCTCGACTTACGACGGGGACCTCAGGGACCCGCTCTGGTGGCCTCAGGAAAGGCCAGTCCCCATGCGAGTTACTCGGGGACTGTCGGGATTCCTCTCCCGTCGATGCCGGGGACTAAGACCTTGTGTGGAGTCGGGGCCGGAACCTGAGGATTCCTCTCCAGTGCTGACATGGATCTTGGGGTACTTCTGGAGTCTCCCCAGGGGAGTCAGTCCTCGTCTCGAATGCGGGCATGCACTTGCGCTTTCCTCCATAGCGGTAGCAGCAGTGTCACGCAGTCCGCCGCGTGGATCAAAGGATCTATGGTTTTCCCTCGAGTCTTTCCCACGAGGCTTTCCCATGAGGCTTTCCCACAGGGCTGTCCCACGTGCACACGTGGTGGGAGTCGATCCTCGGCTTGAACGTCAAGACAGTGCAGGGAAAACAGGTTCCTCTGGAATGGACTGACACATCTGGGGGACTCTTGGAATGGTGGCACGACCCTGGAGTTCCTCTCGCCTTTCCTGTGGAGAGCGCCTCCTCTTGAGATGCGACGAGAACGCCGGGAATTCTTTCCCTACGAAACAGGGAAAGGATCCCTAATCTCGAGCTAGGAGGCGGAATGGGGGCTCCCCTGGAGGTGTGCGGGACCCTCGTGCTTCCTCTCGAGTGGAGACGGGTATGTCGGGGAACTTCTTGAGTTGCAGCAAGGGTGTGAAGGACCCTTTGGAAGTTCCAGTGGTTAGATGTGATTAGCTTCGAGAAGCCTCAGCGGAAATGGGCCTCATCTTGCCTGGAGGGCAAAATCTCCTGGATTTTCTCGAGTTGCGGCAGGTGCTCTCGACTTACGACGGGGCCCTCAGGGACCCGCTCTGGTGGCCTCAGGAAAGGCCAGTCCCCATGGGAGTTCCTCGGGGGCCTCTCGGGATTCCTCTCCCGTCGTTGCCGGGGCGTAAGACCTTGTGTGGAATCGGGGCCGGAACCTGAGGATTCCTCTCCATTGATGACATGGATCTTGGGGTACTGCTGGAGTCTCCCCAGGTGAGTCAGTCCTCGTCTCGAATGCGGGCATGCACTTGCGCTTTCCTCCAGAGAGGTAGCAGCAGTGTCACGCAGTCCGCCGCGTGGATCAAAGGATCTATGGTTTTCCCTCGAGTCTTTCCCACGAGGCTTTCCCACGAGGCTTTCCCACAGGGCTGTCCCATGTGCACACGTGGTGGGAGTCGATCGTCGGCTTGAACGTCAAGGCAGTGCAGGGAAAACAGGTTCCTCTGGAATGGACTGACACATCTGGGGGACTCTTGGTATGGTGGCACGACCCTGGAGTTCCTCTCGCCTTTCCTGTGGAGAGCGCCTCCTCTTGAGATGCGACGGGAATGCCGGGAATTATTTCCCTACGAAACATGGAAAGGATCCCTCTTCTCGAGCTAGGAGGCGGAAACGGGGCTCCCCTGGATGTTTGCGGGACCCTCGTGCTTCCTCTCGAGTGGAGACGGGTATGTCGGGGAACTTCTTGAGTTGCAGCAAGGGTGTGAAGGACCCTTTGGAAGTTCCAGTGGTTAGATGTGATTAGCCTCGAGAAGCCTCAGCGGAAATGGGCCTCATCTCGCCTGGAGGGCAAAACCTCCTGGATTTTCTCTAGTTGCGGCAGGTGCTCTCGACTTACAACGGGGCCCTCAGGGACCCGCTCTGGTGGCCTCAGGAAAGGCCAGTCCCCATGCGAGGTCCTCGGGGGCCTCTCGGGATTCCTCTCCCGTCGTTGTCGGGGCCTAAGACCTTGTGTGGAATCGGGGCCGGAACCTGAGGATTCCTCTCCAGTGCTGACATGGATCTTGGGGTACTTCTGGAGTCTCCCCAGGGGAGTCAGTCCTCGTCTCGAATGCGGGCATGCACTTGCGCTTTCCTCCAGAGTGGTAGCAGCAGTGTCACGCAGTCCGCCGCGTGGATCAAAGAATCTATGGTTTTCCCTCGAGTCTTTCCCACGAGTCTTTCCCACGAGGCTTTCCCACGAGGCTTTCCCACAGGGCTGTCCCACGTGCACACGTGGTGGGAGTCGATCCTCGGCTTGAACGTCAAGGCAGTGCAGGGAAAACAGGTTCCTCTGGAATGGACTGGCACATCTGGGGGACCCTTGGAATGGTGGCACGACCCTGGAGTTCCTCTCGCATTTCCTGTGGAGAGCGCCTCCTCTTGAGATGCGACGGGAACGCCGGGAATTCTTTCCCTACGAAACAGGGAAAGGATCCCTCATCTCGAGCTAGGAGGCGGAAATGGGGCTCCCCTGGATGTGTGCGGGACCCTGGTGCTTCCTCTCGAGTGGAAACGGGTATGTCGGGGAACTTCCTGAGTTGCAGCAAGGGTGTGAAGGACCCTTTGGAAGTTCCAGTGGTAAATGTGATTAGCCTCGAGAAGCCTCAGCGGAAATGGGCCTCATCTCGCCTGGAGGGCAAAACCTCCTGGATTTTCTCGAGTTGCGGCAAGTGCTCTCGACTTACGATGGGGCCCTCAGGGACCCGCTCTGGTGGCCTCAGGAAAGGCCAGTCCCCATGCGAGTTCCTCGGGGCGTCTCAGGATTCCTCTCCCGTCGATGCTGGGGCCTAAGACCTTGTGTGGAATCGGCGCCGGAACCTGAGGATTCCTCTCCAGTGCTGACATGGATCTTGGGTTACTTCTGGAGTCTCCCCAGGGGAATCAGTCCTCGTCTCGAATGCGGGCATGCACTTGCGCTTTCCTCCAGAGCGGTAGCTGCAGTGTCACGCAGTCCGACGCGTGGATCAAAGATTCTATGGTTTTCCCTCGAGTCTTTCCCACAAGGCTTTCCCACGAGGCTTTCCCACAGGGCTGTCCCACGTGCACACGTGGTGGGAGTCGATCCTCGGCTTGAACGTCAAGGCAGTGCAGGGAAAACAGGTTCCTCTGGAATGGACTGACACATCTGGGGGACTCTTTGAATGGTGGCACGACCCTGGAGGTCCTCTCGCCTTTCCTGTGTAGAGCGCATCCTCTTGAGATGCGACGGGAACGCCGGGAATTCTTTCCCTACGGAACAGGGAAAGGATCCCACATGTCGACCTAGGAGGCGGAAACGGGGCTCCCCTGGATGTGTGCGGGACCCTCGTGCTTCCTCTCGAGTGTAGACGGGTATGTCGTGGAACTTCTTGAGTTGCAGCAAGGGTGTGAAGGACCCTTTGGAAGTTCCAGTGGTTAGATGTGATTAGCCTCGAGAAGCCTCAGCGGAAATGGCCCTCATCTCGCCTGGAGGGCAAAACCTCCTGGATTTTCTCGAGTTGCGGCAGGTGCTCTCGACTTACGACGGGGACCTCAGGGACCCGCTCTGGTGGCCTCAGGAAAGGCCAGTCCCCATGCGAGTTACTCGGGGCCTGTCGGGATTCCTCTCCCGTCGATGCCGGGGCCTAAGACCTTGTGTGGAGTCGGGGTCGGAACATGAGGATTCCTCTCCAGTGCTGACTTGGATCTTGGGGTACTTCTGGAGTCTCCTCAGGGGAGTCAGTCCTCGTCTCGAATGCGGGCATGCACTTGCGCTTTCCTCCAGAGCGGTAGCAGCAATGTCAGGCAGTCCACCGCGTGGATCAAAGGATCTATGGTTTTCCCTCGAGTCTTTCCCTCGAGTCTTTCCCACGAGGCTTTCCCACGAGGCTTTCCCACGAGGCTTTCCCACAGGGCTGTCCCACGTGCACACGTGGTGGGAGTCGATCCTCGGCTTGAACGTGAAGGCACTGCAGGGAAAACAGGTTCCTCTGGAGTGAACTGACACATCTGGGGGACTCTTGGAATGGTGACACGACCCTGGAGTTCTTCTCGCCTTTTCTGTGGAGAGCGCCTCCTCTTGAGATGCGACGGGAACGCCGGGAATTCTTTCCCTACGAAACAGGGAAAGGATCCCTCATCTCGAGCTAGGAGGCGGAAACGGGGCTCCCCTGAATGTGTGCGGGAACCTCGTGCATCCTCTCGAGTGGAGACGGGTATGTCGGGGAACTTCTTGAGTTGCAGCAAGGGTGTGAAGGACCCGTTGGAAGTTCCAGTGGTTAGATGTGATTAGCCTCGAGAAGCCTCAGCGGAAATGGGCCTCATCTCGCTGGAGGGCAAAACCTCCTGGATTTTCTCGAGTTGCCGCAGGTGCTCTCGACTTACGACGGGGCCCTCAGGGACCCGCTCTGGTGGCCTCAGGAAAGGCCAGTCCCCATGCGAGTTCCTCGGGGCCTCTCGGGATTCCTCTGCCGTCGATGCTGGGGCCTAAGACCTTGTGTGGTGTCGGGGCCGGAACCTGAGGATTCCTCTCCAGTGCTGACATGGATCTTGGGGTAATTCTGGAGTCTCCCCAGGGGAGTCAGTCCTCCTCTCGAATGCGGGCATGCACTTGCGCTTTCCTCCAGAGCGGTAGCAGCAGTGTCACGCACTCTGCCGCGTGGATCAAAGGATCTATGGTTTTCCCTCGAGTCTTTCCGACCAGGCTTTCCCACGAGGCTTTCCCACAGGGCTGTCCCACGTGCACACGTGGTGGGAGTCAATCCTCGGCTTGAACGTCAAGGCACTGCAGGGAAAACAGGTTCCTCTGGAATGGACTGACACATCTGGGGGACTCTTGGAATGGTGGCACGACCCTGGAGTTCCTCTCGCCTTTCCTGTTGAGAGCGCCTCCCCTGAGATGCGACGGGAACGCCGGGAATTTTTTCCGTACGAAACTGGGAAAGGATCCCTCCTCTCGAGCTCGGAGGCGAAAATGGGGCTCCCCTGGATGTGTGCGGGACCCTCGTGCTTCCTCTCGAGTGGAGACGGGTATGTCGGGGAACTTCTTGAGTTGCAGCAAGGTTGTGAAGGACCCTTTGGAAGTTCCAGTGGTTAGATGTGATTAGCCTCGAGAAGCATCAGCGGAAATGGGCCTCATCTCGCCTGGAGGGCAAAACCTCCTGGATTTTCTCGAGTTGCGGCAGGTGCTCTCGACGTACGACGGGGCCCTCAGGGACCCGCTCTGGTGGCCTCAGGAAAGGCCAGTCCCCATGCGAGTTCCTCCGGGGCCTCTCGGGATTCCTCTGCTGTCGATGCTGGGGCCTGAGACCTTGTGTGGAGTCGGGGCCGGAATCTGAGGATTCCTCTCGAGTGCTGACATGGATCTTGGGGTACTTCTGGAGTCTCCCCAGGGGAGTCAGTCCTCGTCTCGAATGCTGGCATGCACTTGCGCTTTCCTCCAGAGCGGTAACAGCAGTGTCACTCAGTCCACCGCATGGATCAAAGAATCTATGGTTTTCCCTAGAGTCTTTCCCACGAGGCTTTCCCACGAGGCTTTCCAAAAGGGCTGTCCCCCGGGCACACGTGGTGGGAGTCGAACCTCGGCTTGAACGTCAAGGCAGTGCAGGGAAAACAGGTTCCTCTGGAATGGACTGACACATCTGGGGGCCTCTTGGAATGGTGGCACGACCCTGGAGTTCCTCTCGCCTTTCCTGTGGAGAGCGCCTCCTCTTGAGATGCGACGGGAACGCCGGGAATTCTTTCCCTACGAAACAGGGAAAGGATCCCTCATCTCGAGGTAGGAGGCGGAAACGGGGCTCCCCTGGATGTGTGCGGGACCCTCGTGCTTCCTCTCGAGTGGAGACGGGTATGTCGGGGAACTTCTTGAGTTGCAGCAAGGGTGTGAAGGACCCTTTGGAAGTTCCAGTGGTTAGATGTGATTAGCCTCGAGAAGCCTCAGCGGAAATGGGCCTCATCTCGCCTGGAGGGCAAAACCTCCTGGATTTTCTCGAGTTGCGGCAGGTGCTTTCGACTTACGACGGGGTCCTCAGGGACCCGCTCTGGTGGCCTCAGGAAAGGCCAGTCCCCATGCGAGTTCCTCGGGGGCCTCTCGGGATTCCTCTGCCGTCGATGCCGGGGCCTAAGACCTTGTGTGGAGTCGGGGCCGGAACCTGAGGATTCCTCTCCAGTGCTGACATGGATCTTGGGGTACTTCTGGAGTCTCCCCAGGGGAGTCAGTCCTCGTCTCGAATGCGGGCATGCACTTGCGCTTTCCTCCAGAGCGGTAGTAGCAGTGTCACGCATTCCGCCGCTTGGATCAAAGGATCTATGGTTTTCCCTCGAGTCTTTCCCACTAGGCTTTCCCACGAGGCTTTCCCACAGGGCTGTTCCACGTGTACACGTGGTGGGAGTCGATCCTCGGCTTGAACGTCAAGGCAGTGCAGGGAAAACAGGTTCCTTTGGAATGGACTGACACATCTGGGGGACTCTTGGAATGGTGGCACGACCCTGGAGTTCCTCTCGAATTTCCTGTGGAGAGCGCCTCCTCTTGAGATGCGACGGGAACGCCGGGAATTCTTTCCCTACGACACAGGGAAAGGATCCCTCATCTCGAGCTAGGAGGCGGAAACGGGGCTCCCATGGAAGTGGGCGGGACCCTCTTGCTTCCTCTCGAGTGGAGACGGGTATGTCAGGGAACTTCTTGAGTTGCAGCAAGGTTGTGAAGGACCCTTTGGAAGTTCCAGTGGTTAGATGTGATTAGCCTTGAGAAGCCTCAGTGGAAATGGGCCTCATCTCGCCTGGAGCGCAAAACCTCCTGGATTTTCTCGAGTTGCGGCAGGTGCTCTCG
This sequence comes from Ovis canadensis, assembly GCF_042477335.2. Lineage (NCBI taxonomy): Eukaryota > Metazoa > Chordata > Mammalia > Artiodactyla > Bovidae > Ovis > Ovis canadensis. The sequence continues at coordinate 111,104,195 of NC_091247.1, read as the reverse complement.
ACTTACGACGGGGCCCTAAGGGACCCGCTCTGGTGGCCTCAGGAAAGGCCAGTCCCCATGCGAGTTGCTCGGGGCCTCTCGTGATCTCTCTCCCGTCGATGCTGGGGCCTAAGACCTTGTGTGGAGTCGGGGCCGGAACCTGAGGATTCCTCTCCAATGCTGACATGGATCTTGGGGTACTTCTGGAGTCTCCGCAGGGGAGTCATTCCTCGTCTCGAATGCGGGCTTGCACTTGCGCTTTCCTCCAGAGCGGTAGCAGCAGTGTCATGCATTCCGCCGCGTGGATCAAAGGATCTATGGTTTTCCCTCTAGTCTTTCCCACGAGGCTTTCCCACGAGGCTTTCCCACAGGGCTGCCCACGTGCACACGTGGTGGGAGTCGATCCTCTGCTTGAACGTCAAGGCAGTGCAGGGAAAACAGGTTCCTCTGGAATGGACTGACACATCTGGGGGACTCTTGGAATGGTGGCACGACCCTGGAGTTCCTTTCGCCTTTCCTGTGGAGAGCGCCTCCCCTGAGATGCGACGGGAACGCCGGGAATTCTTTCCGTACGAAACTGGGAAAGGATCCCTCATCTCGAGCTAGGAGTAGGAAACGGGTCTCCCCTGGATGTGTGCGGGAACATCGTGCCTCCTCTCAAGTGGAGACGGGTATGTCGGGGAACTTCTTGAGTTGCATCAAGGGTGTGAAGGACCCGTTGGAAGTTCCAGTGGTTAGATTTGATTAGCCTCGAGAAGCCTCAGCGGAAATGGGCCTCATCAGGCTGGAGGGCAAAACCTCCTGGATTTTCTCGAGTTGTGGCAGGTGCTCTCGACTTACGACGGGGACCACAGGGACCCGCTCTGTTGGCCTCTGCAAAGGCCAGTCCCCATGCGAGTTGCTCGGGGCCTCTCGGGATTCCTCTGTCGTCGATGCCGGGGCCTAAGACCTTGTGTGGAGTCGGGGCCGGAACCTGAGGATTCCTCTCCAGTGCTGACATGGATCTTGGGGTACTTCTGGAGTCTCCCCAGGGGGTCAGTCCTCGTCTCGAATGCGGGCATGCACTTGCGCTTTCCTCCAGAGCGGTAGCAGCAGTGTCACGCAGTCCACCGCGTGGATCAAAGGATCTATGGTTTTCCCTCGAGTCTTTCCCACGAGGCTTTCCCACGAGGCTTTCCCACGAGGCTTTCCCACAGGGCTGTCTCACGTGCACACGTGGTGGGAGTCGATCCTCGGCTTGAACGTCAAGGCACTGCAGGGAAAACAGGTTCCTCTGGAGTGAACTGACACATCTGGGGGACTGTGGGAATGGTGGCACGACCCTGGAGTTCCTCTCGCCTTTCCTGTGGAGATCGCTTCCTCTTGAGATGTGACGGGAACGCCGGGAATTCTTTCCCTACGAAACAGGGAAAGGATCCCTCATCTCGAGCTAGGAGGCGGAAACGGGGCTCCCCTGGATGTGTGCAGGACCCTCGTGCTTCCTCTCGAGTGGAGACGGGTATGTCGGGGAACTTCTTGAGTTGCAGCAAGGGTGTGAAGGACCCTTTGGAAGTTCCAGTGGTTAGATGTGATTAGCCTCGAGAAGCCTCAGCGCAAATGGGCCTCATCTCTCCTGGAGGGCAAAACCTCCTGGATTTTCTTGAGTTGCGGCAGGTGCTCGAGACTTACGACGGGGACCTCAGGGACCCGCTCTGGTGGCCTCAGGAAAGGCCAGTCCCCACGCGAATTCCTCGGGGGCCTCTCGGGATTCCTCTGCCGTCGATGCCGGGGCCTAAGACCTTGTGTGGAGTCGGGTCGGAACCTGAGGATTCCTCTCCAGTGCTGACATGGATCTTGGGGTACTTCTGCAGTCTCCCCAGGGGAGTCAGTCCTCGTCTCCAATGCGGGCATGCACTTGCGCTTTCCTCCAGAGTGGTAGCAGCAGTGTCACGCAGTCCGCCGCGTTGATCAAAGAATCTATGGTTTTCCCTAGAGTTTTTTCCCTCGAGGCTTTCCCACGAGGCTTTCCCACGAGGCTTTCCCACAGGGCTGTCCCACGTGCACACGTGGTGAGAGTCGATCCTCGGCTTGAACGTCAAGGCAGTGGAGGGAAAACAGGTTCCTCTGGAATGGACTGACACATCCGGGGGACTCTTGGAATGGTGGCACGACCCTGGAGTTCCTCTCGCCTTTCCTGTGGAGAGCGCCTCCTCTTGAGATGCGACGGGAACGCCGGGAATTCTTTCCCTACGAAACAGGGAAAGGATCCCTCATCTCGAGCTAGGAGGCGGAAACGGGGCTCCCCTGGATGTGTGCGGGACCCTCGTGCTTCCTCTCGAGTGAAGACGGGTATGTCAGGGAACTTCTTGAGTTGCAGCAAGGGTGTGAAGGACCCTTTGGAAGTTCCAGTGGTTAGATGTGATTAGCCACGAGAAGCCTCAGCGGAAATGGGCCTCATCTCGCCTGGAGGGCAAAACCTCCTAGGTATTCTCGAGTTGTGGCAGGTGCTCTCGACTTACGACGGGGACCTCAGGGACACGCTCTGGTGGCCTCAGGAAAGGCCAGTCCCCATGCGAGTTCCTCGGGGGCCTATCGGGATTCCTCCCCATCGATGCCGGGGCCTAAGACCTTGTTTGGAGTCGGGGCCGGAACCTGAGGTTTCCTCTCCAGTGCTGACATGGATCTTGGGGTACTTCTGGAGTCTCCCCAGGGGAGTCAGTCCTCGTCTCGAATGCGGGCATGCACTTGCGCTTTCCTCCAGAGAGGTAGCAGCAGTGTCACGCAGTCCACCGCGTGGATCAAAGGATCTATGGTTTTCCCTCGAGTCTTTCCCACGAGGCTTTCCCACGAGGCTTTCCCACGAGGCCTTCCCACAGGGCTGTCCCACGTGAACACGTGGTCGGAGTCGATCCACGGCTTTAACGTCAAGGCAGTGCAGGGAAACAGGTTCCTCTGGAATGGACTGACACATCCGGGGGACTCTTGGAATGGTGGCACGACCCTGGAGTTCCTCTCGCCTTTCCTGTGGAGAGCGCCTCCTCTTGAGATGCGACGGGAATGCCGGGAATTCTTTCCCTACGAAACAGGGAAAGGATCCCTTATCTCGAGCTAGGAGGCGGAAACGGGGCTCCCCTGGATGTGTGCGGGACCCTCGTGCTTCCTCTCGAGTGGAGACGGGTATGTCGGGGAAATTCTTGAGTTGCAGCAAGGGAGTGAAGGACCCTTTGGAAGTTCCAGTGGTTAGATGTGATTAGCCTCGATAAGCCTCAGCGGAAATGGGCCTCATCTCGCCTGGAGGGCAAAACCTCCTGGATTTTCTCGAGTTTGCGGCAGGTGCTCTCGACTTACGAGGGGGCCCTCAGGGACCCGCTCTGGTGGCCTCAGGAAAGGCCAGTCCCCATGCGAGTTCCTCGGGGGCCTCTCGGGATTCCTCTGCCGTCGATGCCGGGGCCTAAGACCTTGTGTGGAGTCGGGGCCGGAACCTGAGGATTCCTCTCCTGTGCTGACATGGATCTTGGGGTACTTCTGGAGTCTCCCCAGTGGAGTAAGTCCTCGTCTCGAATGTGGGCATGCACTTGCGCTTTCCTCCAGAGCAGTAGCAGCAGTGTCACGCAGTCCACCGCGTGGATCAAAGGATCTATGGTTTTCCCTCGAGTCTTTCCCACGAGGCTTTCCCACGAGGCTTTCCCACAGGGCTGTCCCACGTGCACACGTGGTGGGAGTCGATCCTCGGCTTGAAGGTCAAGGCAGTGCAGGGAAAACAGGTTCCTCTGGAATGGACTGACACATCTGGGGGACTCTTGGAATGGTGGCACGACCCTGGAGTTCCTCTCGCCTTTCCTGTGGAGAGCGCCTCCTCTTGAGATGCCACGGGAACGCCGGGAATTCTTTCCCTACGAAACAGGGAAAGGATCCCTCATCTCGAGCTAGGAGGCGGAAACGGGGCTCCCCTGGATATGTGTAGGACCCTCGTGCTTCCTCTCGAGTGAAGACGGGTATGTCGGGGAACTTCTTGAGTTGCAGCAAGGGTCTGAAGGACCCTTTGGAAGTTCCCGTGATTAGATGTGATTAGCCTCCAGAAACCTCAGCGGAAATGGGCCTCATCTCGCCTGGAGGGCAAAACCTCCTAGATATTCTCGAGTTGCGGCAGGTGCTCTCGACTTACGACGTGGACCTCAGGGACACGTTCTGGTGGCCTCAGGAAAGGCCAGTCCCCATGCGAGTTCCTCGGGGGCCTCTCGGGATTCCTCCCCATCGATGCCGGGGCCTAAGACCTTGTGTGGAGTAGGGGCCGGAACCTGAGGATTCCTCTCCAGTGCTGACATGGATCTTGGGGTACTTCTGGAGTCTCCCCAGGGGAGTCAGTCCTCGTCTCGAATGCTGGAATGCACTTGCGCTTTCCTCCAGAGCGGTAACAGCAGTGTCACGCAGTCCACCGCGTGGATCAAACGATCTGTGGTTTTCCCTCGAGTCTTTCCCACGAGGCTTTCCCACGAGGCTTTCCAAAAGGGCTGTTCCACGGGCACACGTGGTGGGAGTCGAACCTCGGCTTGAACGTCAAGGCAGTGCAGGGAAAACAGGTTCCTCTGGAATGGACTGACACATCTGGGGGACTCTTGGAATGGTGGCACGACCCTGGAGTTCCTCTCGCCTTTCCTGTGGAGAGCGCCTCCTCTTGGGATGCGACGGGAACGCCGGGAATTCTTTCCCTACGAAACAGGGAAAGGATCCCTCATCTCGAGGTAGGAGGCGGAAACGGGGCTCCCCTGGATGTGTGCGGGACCCTCGTGCTTCCTCTCGAGTGGAGACGGGTATGTCGGGGAACTTCTTGAGTTGCAGCAAGGGTGTGAAGGACCCTTTGAAAGTTCCAGTGGTTAGATGTGATTAGCCTCGAGAAGCCTCAGCGGAAATGGGCCTCATCTCGCCTGGAGGGCAAAACCTCCTGGATTTTCTCGAGTTGCGGCAGGTGCTCTCGACTTACGACGGGGCCCTCAGGGAACCGCTCTGGTGGCCTCAGGAAAGGCTAGTCCCCATGCGAGTTCCTCGGGGGCCTCTCGGGATTCCTCTGCCGTCGATGCCAGGGCCTAAGACCTTGTGTGGAGTCGGGGCCGGAACCTGAGGATTCCTCTCCAGTGCTGACATGGATCTTGGGGTACTTCTGGAGTCTCCCCAGGGGAGTCAGTCCTCGTCTCGAATGCGGGCATGCACTTGCGCTTTCCTCCAGAGCGATAGCAGCAGTGTCACGCAGTCCGCCGCGGGGATCAAAGGATGTATGGTTTTCCCTCGAGTCTTTCCCACGAGGCTTTCCCACGAGGCTTTACCACAGGGCTGTCCCACGTGCACACGTGGTGGGAGTCGATCCTCGGCTTGAACGTCAAGGCAGTGCAGGGAAATCAGGTTCCTCTGAAATGGACTGACACATCCAGGGGACTCTTGGAATGGTGGCACGACCCTGGAGTTCCTATCGCCTTTCCTGTTGAGAGCGCCTCCTCTTGAGATGCGACGGGAACGCCGGGAATTCTTTCCCTACGAAACAGGGAAAGGATCCCTCATCTCGAGCTACGAGGCGGAAATGGGGCTCCCCTGGATGTGTGCGGGACCCTCGTGCTTCCTCTCGAGTGGAGACGGGTATGTCGGGGAACTTCTTGAGTTGCAGCAAGGGTCTGAAGGACCCTTTGGAAGTTCCAGTGGTTAGATGTGATTAGCCTCGATAAGCCTCAGCGGAAATGGGCCTCATCTCGCCTGGAGGGCAAAACCTCCTGGATTTTCTCGAGTTGTGGCAGGTGCTCTCGACTTAAGACGGGGCCCTCAGGGACCCGCTCTGGTGGCCTCAGGAAAGGCCAGTCACCATGCGAGTTCCTCGGGGGCCTCTCGGGATTCCTCTGCCGTCGATGCCGGGGCCTAAGACCTTGTGTGGAGTCGGGGCCGGAACCTGAGGATTCCTCTCCAGTGCTGACATGGATCTTGGGGTACTTCTGGAGTCTCCCCAGGGGAGTCAGTCCTCGTCTCGAATGCGGGCATGCACTTGCGCTTTCCACCAGAGCGGTAGCAGCAGTGTCACGCATTCCGCCGCGTGGATCAAAGGATCTATGGTTTTCCCTCGAGTCTTTCCCAAGAGGCTTTCCCACGAGGCTTTCCCACAGGGCTGTCCCACGTGCACACGTGGTGGGAGTCGATCCTCGGCTTGAACATCAAAGCAGTGCAGGGAAAACAGGTTCCTCTGGAATGGACTGACACATCCGGGGGACTCTTGGAACGGTGGCATGACCCTGGAGTTCCTCTCGCCTTTCCTGTGGAGAGCGCCTCCTCTTGAGATGCGACGGGAACGCCGGGAATTCTTTCCCTACGAAACAGGGAAAGGATCCCTCATCTCGAGCTAGGAGGCGGAAACGGGGCTCCCCTGGATGTGTGCGGGACCCTCGTGCTTCCTCCTGAGTGAAGACGGGTATGTCGGGGAACTTCTTGAGTTGCAGCAAGGGTGTGAAGGACCCTTTGGAAGTTCCAGTGGTTAGATGTGATTAGCCTCCAGAAGCCTCAGCGGAAATGGGCCTCATCTCGCCTGGAGGGAAAACCTCCTAGATATTCTCGAGTTGCGGCAGGTGCTCTCGACTTACGACGGGGACCTCAGGGACCCGCTCTGGTGGCCTCAGGAAAGGCCAGTCCCCATGCGAGTTCCTCGGGGGCCTCTCGGGATTCCTCCCCATCGATGCCGGGGCCTAAGACCTTGTGTGGAGTCGGGGCCAGAACCTGAGGATTCCTCTCCAGTGCTGACATGGATCTTGGGGTACTTCTGGATTCTCACCAGGGGAGTCAGTCCTCGTCTCCAATGCGGGCATGCACTTGCGCTTTCCTCCAGAGCGGTAGCAGCAGTGTCACGCATTGCGCCGCGTGGATCAAAGGATCTATGGTTTTCCCTCGAGTCTTTCCCACGAGGCTTTCCCACGAGGCTTTCCCACAGGGCTGTCCCACGAGGACACGTGGTGGGCGTTGATCCTCGGCTTGAACGTCAAGGCAGTACAGGGAAAACAGGTTCCTCTGGAATGGACTGACATATCTGGGGGACTCTTGGAATGGTGGCACGACCCTGGAGTTCCTCTCGCCTTTCCTGTGGAGAGCGCCTCCTCTTGAGATGCGACGGGAACGCCGGGAATTCTTTCCCTACGAAACAGGGAAAGGATCCCTCATCTCGAGCTAGGAGGCGGAAATGGGGCTCCCCTGGATGTGTGGTGGACCCTCGTGCTTCCTCTCGAGTGGAGACGGGTATGTCGGGGAACTTCTTGAGTTGCAGCAAGGGTGTGAAGGACCCTTTGGAAGTTCCAGTGGTAAGATGTGATTAGCCTCGAGAAGCCTCAGCGGAAATGGGCCTCATCTCGCCTGGAGGGCAAAACCTCCTGGATTTTCTCGAGTTGTGGCAGGTGCTCTCGACTTACGACGGGGCCCTCAGGGACTCGCTCTGGTGGCCTCAGGAAAGGCCAGTCCCCACGCGAGTTCCTCGGGGGCCTCTCGCGATTCCTCTCCCGTCGATGCCGGGGCCTAAGACCTAGTATGGAATCGGGGCCGGAACCTGAGGATTCCTCTCCAGTGCTGACATGGATCTTGGGGTACTTCTCGAGTCTCCCCAGGGGAATCAGTCCTCGTCTCGAATGGGGGCATGCACTTCCCTTTCCTCCAGAGCGGTAGCAGCAGTGTCACGCAGTCCGCCGCGTGGACCAAAGGATCTATGGTTTTCCCTCGATTCTTTCCCACGAGGCTTTCCCACTTGGCTTTCCCACAGGGCTGTCCCACGTTCACACGTTGTGGGAGTCGATCCTCGGCTTGAACGTCAAGGCAGTGCAGGGAAAACAGGTTCCTCTGGAATGGACTGACACATCTGGGGGACTCTTGGAATGGTGGCACGACCCTGGAGTTCCTCTCGCCTTTCCTGTGGAGAGCGCCTCCTCTTGAGATGCGACGGGAACGCCGGGAATTCTTTCCCTACGAAACAGGGAAAGGATCCCTCATCTCGAGCTAGGAGGTGGAAACGGGGCTCCCCTGGATGTGTGCGGGACCCTCGTGCTTCCTCTCGAGTGGAGACGGGTATGTCGGGGAACTTCTTGAGTTGCAGCAAGGTTGTGAAGGACCCTTTGGAAGTTCCAGTGGTTAGATGTGATTAGCCTCGAGAAGCCTCAGCGGAAATGGGCCTCATCTCGCCTGGAGGGCAAAATCTCCTGGATTTTCTCGAGTTGCGGCAGGTGCTCTCGACTTACGATGGGGCCCTCAGGGACCCGCTCTGGTGGCCTCAGGAAAGGCCAGTCCCCATGCGAGTTCCTCGGGGGCCTATCGGGATTCCTCTCCCGTTGTTGCCGGGGCCTAAGACCTTGTGTGGAATCGGGGCCGGAACCTGAGGAATCCTCTCCAGTGCTGACATGGATCTTGGGGTACTTCTGGAGTCTCCCCAGGGGAGTCAGTCCTCGTCTCGAATGCGGGCATGCACTTGCGCTTTCCTCCAGAGCGGTAGCAGCAGTGTCACGCATTCCGCCGCGTGGATCAAAGGATCTATGGTTTTCCCTCGAGTCTTTCCCACGAGGCTTTCCCACGAGGCTTTCCCACAGGGCTGTCCCACGTGCACACGTGGTGGGAGTCGATCCTCGACTTGAACGTCAAGGTAGTGCAGGGAAAATAGGTTCCTCTGGAATGGACTGACACATCTGGGGGACTGTTGGAATGGTGGCACGTCCCTGGAGTTCCTCTCGCCTTTCCTGTGGAGAGCGCCTCCTCTTGAGATGCTACGGGAACGCCGGGAATTCTTTCCGTACGAAACAGGAAAGCATCCCTCATCTCGAGCTAGGAGGCGGAAACGGGGCTCCCCTGGATGTGTGGGGGACCCTCGTGCTTCCTCTCGAGTGGAGACGGGTATGTCGGGGAACTTCTTGAGTTGCAGCAAGGGTGTGAAGGACCCTTTGGAAGTTCCAGTGGTTAGATGTGATTAGCCTCGAGAAGCCTCAGCGGAAATGGGCCTCATCTCGCCTGGAGGTCAAAACCTCCTGGATTTTCTCGAGTTGCGGCAGGTGCTCTCGACGTACGACGGGGACCTCAGGGACCCGCTCTGGTGGCCTCAGGAAAGGCCAGTCCCCATGCGAGTTCCTCGGGGGCCTCTCAGGATTCCTCTCCCGTCGATGCCGGGGCCTAAGACCTAGTGTGGAGTCGGGGCCGGAACCTGAGGATTCCTCTCCAGTGCTGACATGGTTCTTGGGGTACTTCTGGAGTCTCCCCAGGGGAATCAGTCCTCGTCTCGAATGCGGGCATGCATTTGCGCTTCCCTCCAGAGCGGTAGCAGCAGTGTCACGCAGTCCGCCGCGTGGATCAAAGAATCTATGGTTTTCCCTCGAGTCTTTCCCACGAGGCTTTCCCACGAGGCTTTCCCACAGGGCTGTCCCACGTGCACACGTGGTGGGAGTCGATCCTCGGCTTGAACGTCAAGGCAGTGCAGGGAAAACAGGTTCCTCTGGAATGGACTGACACATCTGGGGGACACTTGGAATGGTGGCACGACCCTGGAGTTCCTCTCGCCTTTCCTGTGGAGAGCGCCTCCTCTTGAGATGCGACGGGAACGCCGGGAATTCTTTCCCTACGAAACAGGGAAAGGATCCCACATCTCGAGCTTGGAGGCGGAAACGGGGCTCCCCTGGATGTGTGCGGGACCCTCGTGCTTCCTCTCGAGTGGAGACGGGTATGTCGGGGAACTTCTTGAGTTGCAGCAAGGGTGTGAAGGACCCTTTGGAAGTTCCAGTGGTTAGATGTGATTAGCCTCGAGAAGCCTCAGCGGAAACGGGCCTCATCTCGCCTGGAGGGCAAAACCTCCTGGATTTTCTCGAGTTGCGGCAGGTGCTCTCGAGGAACGACGGGGACCTCAGGGACCCGCTCTGGTGGCCTCAGGAAAGGCCAGTCCCCATGCGAGTTCCTCGGGGGTCTCTCAGGATTCCTCTCCCGTCCATGCCGGGGCCTAAGAGCTTGTGTGGAATCGGGTCCGGAACCTGGGGATTCCTCTCCAGTGCTGACATGGATCTTGGGGTACTTCTCGAGTCTCCCCAGGGGAATCAGTCCTCGTCTCGAATGCGGGCATGCACTTGCGCTTTCCTCCAGAGCGGTAGCAGCAGTGTCACGCAGTCCGCCGCGTGGATCAAGGAATCTATGTTTTTCCCTCGAGGCTTTCCCACGAGGCTTTCCCAAGAGGCTTTCCCACAGGGCTGTCCCACGTGCACACGTGGTGGGAATCGATCCTCGGCTTGAACGTCAAGGCAGTGAAGGGAAAACAGGTTCCTCTGGAATGGACTGACACATCCGGGGGACTCTTGGAATGGTGGCACGACCCTGGAGTTCCTCTCGCCTTTCCTGTGGAGAGCGCCTCCTCTTGAGATGCGACGGGAACGCCGGGAATTCTTTCCCTACGAAACAGGGAAAGGATCCTTCATCTCGAGCTAGGAGGCGGAAACGGGGCTCCCCTGGATGTGTGCGGGACCCTCGTGCTTCCTCTCGAGTGGAGACGGGTATGTCGGGGAACTTCTTGAGTTGCAGCAAGGGTGTGAAAGAACCTTTGGAAGTTCCAGTGGTTAGATGTGATTAGCCTCGAGAAGCCTCAGCGGAAATGGGCCTCATCTCGCCTGGAGGGCAAAATCTCCTGGATTTTCGCGAGTTGCGGTAGGTGCTCTCGACTTACGACGGGGCCCTCTGGGACCCGCTCTGGTGGCCTCAGGAAAGACCTGTCCCCATGCTATTTCCTCGGGGGCCTCTCGGGATTCCTCTCCCGTCGTTGCCTGGGCCTAAGACCTTGTGTGGAATCGGGGCTGGAACCTGAGGATTCCTCTCCAGTGCTGACATGGTTCTTGGGGTACTGCTGGAGTCTCCCCAGGGGAGTCAGTCCTCGTCTCGAATGCGGGCATGCACTTGCACTTTCCTCCAGAGCGGTAGCAGCAGTGTCACGCAGTCCGCCGCGTGGATCAAAGAATCTATGGTTTTCCCTCGAGTCTTTCCCACGAGGCTTTCCCACGACGCTTTCCCACAGGTCTGTCCCACGTGCACACGTGGTGGGAGTCGATCCTCGGCTTGAACGTCAAGGCAGTGCAGGGAAAACAGGTTCCTCTGGAATGGACTGACACATCTGGGGGACTCTTAAATGGTGGCACGACCCTGGAGTTCCTCTCGCCTTCCTGTGGAGAGCGCCTCCTCTTGAGATACGAGGGGAACGCCGGGAATTCTTTCCCTACGAAACAGGGAAAGGATCCCTCATCTCGAGTTAGGAGGCGGAAACGGGGCTCCCCTGGTTGTGTGCGGGACCCTCGTGCTTCCTCTCGTGTGGAGACGGGTATGTCGGGGAACTTCTTGAGTTGCAGAAAGGGTGTGAAGGACCCTTTGGAAGTTCCAGTGGTTAGATGTGGTTAGCCTCGAGAAGCCTCAGCGGAAATTGGCCTCATCTCGCCTGGAGGGCAAAACCTCCTGGATTTTCTCGATTTGCGGCAGGTGCTCTCGACTTACGACGGGGACCTCAGGGACCCGCTCTGGTGGCCTCAGGAAAGGCCAGTCCCCATGCGAGTTACACGGGGCAGGTCGGGATTCCTTTCCCGTCGATGCCGGGGCCTAAGACCTTGTGTGGACTCGGGGCCGGAACCTGAGGATTCCTCTCCAGTGCTGACATGGATCTTGGGGTACTTCTGGAGTCTCCCCAGGGGAGTCAGTCCTCGTCTCGAATGCGGGCATGCACTTGTGCTCTCCTCCAGAGCGGTAGCAGCAGTGTCACGCAGTCCGCCTCGTGGATCAAAGGATCTATGATTTTCCCTCGAGTCTTTCCCACGAGGCTTTCCCATGAGGCTTTCCCACAGGGCTGTCCCACGTTCACACGTGGTGGGAGTCGATCCTCGGCTTGAACGTCAAGGCAGTACAGGGAAAACAGGTTCCTCTGGAATGGACTGACACATCTGGGGGACTCTTGGAATGGTGGCACGACCCTGGAGTTCCTCTCGCCTTTCGTGTGGAGAGCGCCTCCTCTTGAGATGGGACGGGAACGCCGGGAATTCTTTCCCTACGAAACAGGGAAAGGATCCCTCATCTCGAGCTAGGAGGCGGAAACGGGGCTCCCCTGGAGGAGTGCGGGACCCTCGTGCTTCCTCTCGAGTGGAGACGGGTATGTCGGGGAACTTCTTGAGTTGCAGCAAGGGTGTGAAAGACCCTTTGGAAGTTCCAGTGGTTAGATGTGATTAGCCTCGAGAAGCCTCAGCGGAAATGGGCCTCATCTCGCCTGGAGGGCAAAATCTCCTGGATTTTCTCGAGTTGCGGCAGGTGCTCTCGAGGTACGACGGGGCCCTCAGGGACCCGCTCTGGTGGCCTCAGGAAAGGCCAGTCCCCATGCGAGTTCCTCTGGGGCCTCTCGGGATTCCTCTCCCGTCGTTGCCGGGGCATAAGACCTTGTGTGGAATCGGGGCCGGAACCTGAGGATTCCTCTCCAGTGCTGACATGGATCTTGGGGTACTTCTGGAGTCTCCCCAGGGGAGTCAGTCCTCGTCTCGAATGCGGGCATGCACTTGCGCTTTCCTCCAGAGTGGTAGCAGCAGTGTCACGCATTCCGCCGCGTGGATCAAAGGATCTATGGTTTTCCCTCGAGTCTTTCCCACGAGGCTTTCCCACGAGGCTTTCCCACGAGTCTTTCCCACAGGGCTGTCCCACGTGCACACGTGGTGGGAGTCGATCCTCGGCTTGAACGTCAAGGCAGTGCAGGGAAAACAGGTTCCTCTGGAATGGACTGACACATCTGGGGGACTCTTGGAATGGTGGCACGACCCTGGAGATCCTCTCGCCTTTCCTATGGAGAGCGCCTCCTCTTGAGATGCGACGGGAACGCCGGGAATTCTTTCCCTACGAAACAGGGAAAGGATCCCTCATCTCGAGCTAGGAGGCGGAAACGGGGCTCCCCTGGATGTGTGCGGGACCCTCGTGCTTCCTCTCGAGTGGAGACTGGTATGTCGGGGAACTTCTTGAGTTGCAGCAAGGGTGTGAAGGACCCTTTGGAAGTTCCAGTGGTTAGATGTGATTAGCCTCGAGAAGCCTCAGCGGAAATGGGCCTCATCACGCCTGGAGGGCAAAACCTCCTGGATTTTCTCGAGTTGCGGCAGGTGCTCTCGACTTACGACGGGGCCCTCAGGGACCCGCTCTGGTGGCCTCAGGAAAGGCCAGTCCCCATGCGAGTTCCTCGGGGGCCTCTCGGGATTCCTCTCCCGTCGTTGCCGGGGCCTAAGACCTTCTGTGGAGTCGGGGCCGGAACCTGTGGATTCCTCTCCAGTGCTGACATGGATCTTGGGGTACTGCTGGAGTCTCCCCAGGGGAGTCAGTCCTCGTCTCGAATGCGGGCATGCACTTGCGCTGTCCTCCAGCGCGGTAGCAGCAGTGTCACGCAGTCCGCCGCGTGGATCAAAGAATCTATGGTTTTCCCTCGAGTTTTTCCCCGAGGCTTTCCCACGAGGCTTTCCCACAGGGTTGTCCCACGTGCACACGTGGTGGGAGTCGATCCTCGGCTTGAACGTCAAGGCAGTGCAGGGAAAACAGTTTCCTCTGGAATGGACTGACACATCTGGGGGACTCTTGGAATGGTGGCACGACCCTGGAGTTCCTCTCGCCTTTCCTGTGGAGAGCGCCTCCTCTTGAGATGCGACGGGAACGCCGGGAATTATTTCCCTACGAAATAGGGAAAGGATCCCTCATCTCGAGCTAGGAGGCGGAATCGGGGCTCCCCTGGATGTGTGCAGGACCCTCGTGCTTCCTCTCGAGTGGAGACGGGTATGTCGGGGAACTTCTTGAGTTGCAGCAAGGGTGTGAAGGACCCTTTGGAAGTTCCAGTGTTTAGATGTGATTAGCCTCGAGAAGCCTCATCGGAAATGGGCCTCATCTCGCCTGGAGAGCAAAACCTCCTGGATATTCTTGATTTGCGGCAGGTGCTCTCGAGTTACGACGGGGACATCAGGGACCCGCTCTGGTGGCCTCAGGAAAGGCCAGTCCCCATGCGAGTTACTCGGGGCCTCTCGGGATTCCTCTCCCGTCGTTGCCGGGGCCTAAGACCTTCTGTGGAGTCGGGGCCGGAACCTGAGGATTCCGCTCCAGTGCTGACATGGATCTTGGGGTACTTCTGGAGTCTCCCCAGGGGAGTCAGTCCTCGTCTCGAATGCGGGCATGCACTTGTGCTTTCCTCCAGAGCGGTAGCAGCAGTGTCACGCAGTCCGCCTCGTGGATCAAAGGATCTATGATTTTCCCTCGAGTCTTTCCCACGAGGCTTTCCCATGAGGCTTTCCCACAGGGCTGTCCCACGTGCACACGTGGTGGGAGTCGATCCTCGGCTTGAACGTCAAGGCAGTACAGGGAAAACAGGTTCCTCTGGAATGGACTGACACATCTGGGGGACTCTTGGAATGGTGGCACGACCCTGGAGTTCCTCTCGCCTTTCCTGTGGAGAGCGCCTCCTCTTGAGATGCGACGGGAACGCCGGGAATTCTTTCCCTACGAAACAGGGAAAGGATCCCTCATCTCGAGCTAGGAGGCGGAAACGGGGCTCCCCTGGAGGAGTGCGGGACCCTCGTGCTTCCTCTCGAGTGGAGACGGGTATGTCGGGGAACTTCTTGAGTTGCAGCAAGGGTGTGAAAGACCCTTTGGAAATTCCAGTGGTTAGATGTGATTAGCCTCGAGAAGCCTCAGCGGAAATGGGCCTCATCTCGCCTGGAGGGCAAAATCTCCTGGATTTTCTCGAGTTGCGGCAGGTTCTCTCGAGGTACGACGGGGCCCTCAGGGACCCGCTCTGGTGGCCTCAGGAAAGGCCAGTCCCCATGCGAGTTCCTCTGGGGCCTCTCGGGATTCCTCTCCCGTCGTTGCCGGGGCATAAGACCTTGTGTAGAATCAGGGCCGGAACCTGAGGATTCCTCTCCAGTGCTGACATGGATCTTGGGGTACTTCTGGAGTCTCCCCAGGGGAGTCAGTCCTCGTCTCGAATGCGGGCATGCACTTGCGCTTTCCTCCAGAGCGGTAGCAGCAGTGTCACGCATTCCGCCGCGAGGATCAAAGGATCTATGGTTTTCCCTCGAGTCTTTCACACGAGTCTTTCCCACGAGGCTTTCCCACGAGGCTTTCCCACAGGGCTGTCCCAGGTGCACACGTGGTGGGAGTCGATCCTCGGCTTGAAGGTCAAGGCAGTGCAGGGAAAACAGGTTCCTCTGGAATGGACTGACACATCTGGGGGACTCTTGGAATGGTGGCACGACCCTGGAGTTCCTCTCGCCTTTCCTGTGGAGAGCACCTCCTCTTGAGATGCGACGGGAACGCCGGGAATTCTTTCCCGACGAAACAGGGAAAGGAACCCTCATCTCGAGCTGGGAGGCGGAAATGGGGCTCCCCTGGAGGTGTGCGGGACCCTCGTGCTTCCTCTCGAGTGGAGACGGGTATGTCGGGGAATTTCTTGAGTTGCAGCAAGGGTGTGAAGGACCCTTTGGAAGTTCCAGTGGTTAGATGTGATTAGCCTCGAGAAGCCTCAGCGGAAATGGGCCTCATCTCGCCTGGAGGGCAAAATCTCCTGGATTTTCTCGAGTTGCGGCAGGTGCTCTCGACTTACGATGGGGCCGTCAGGGACCCGCTCTGGTGGCCTCAGGAAAGGCCAGTCCCCATGCGAGTTCCTCGGGGGCCTCTCGGGATTCCTCTCCCGTCGTTGCCGGGGCCTAAGACCTTGTGTGGAATCGGGGCCGGAACCTGAGGATTCCTCTCCAGTGCTGACATGGATCTTGAGGTACTTCTGGAGTCTCCCCAGGGGAGTCAGTCCTCGTCTCGAATGCGGGCATGCACTTGCGCTTTCCTCCAGAGCGGTAGCAGCAGTGTCACGCAGTCCGCCGCGTGGATCAAAGAATCTATGGTTTTCCCTCGAGTCTTTCCCACGAGTCTTTCCCACGAGGCTTTCCCACGAGGCTTTCCCACAGGGCTGTCCCACGTGCACACGTGGTGGGAGTCGATCCTCGGCTTGAACGTCAAGGCAGTGCAGGGAAAACAGGTTCCTCTGGAATGGACTGGCACATCTGGGGGACCCTTGGAATGGTGGCACGACCCTGGAGTTCCTCTCGCATTTCCTGTGGAGAGCGCCTCCTCTTGAGATGCGACGGGAACGCCGGGAATTCTTTCCCTACGAAACAGGGAAAGGATCCCTCATCTCGAGCTAGGAGGCGGAAATGGGGCTCCCCTGGATGTGTGCGGGACCCTGGTGCTTCCTCTCAAGTGGAGACGGGTATGTCGGGGAACTTCTTGAGTTGCAGCAAGGGTGTGAAGGACCCTTTGGAAGTTCCAGTGGTAAATGTGATTAGCCTCGAGAAGCCTCAGCGGAAATGGGCCTCATGTCGCCAGGAGGGCAAAACCTCCTGGATTTTCTCGAGTTGCGGCAGGTGCTCTCGACTTACGATGGGGCCCTCAGGGACCCGCTCTGGTGGCCTCAGGAAAGGCCAGTCCCCATGCGAGTTCCTCGGGGCGTCTCAGGATTCCTCTCCCGTCGATGCTGGGGCCTAAGACCTTGTGTGGAATCGGCGCCGGAACCTGAGGATTCCTCTCCAGTGCTGACATGGATCTTGGGTTACTTCTGGAGTCTCCCCAGGGGAATCAGTCCTCGTCTCGAATGCGGGCATGCACTTGCGCTTTCCTCCAGAGCGGTAGCTGCAGTGTCACGCAGTCCAACGCGTGGATCAAAGATTCTATGGTTTTCCCTCGAGTCTTTCCCACAAGGCTTTCCCACGAGGCTTTCCCACAGGGCTGTCCCACGTGCACACGTGGTGGGAGTCGATCCTCGGCTTGAAGGTCAAGGCAGTGCAGGGAAAACAGGTTCCTCTGGAATGGACTGACACATCTGCGGGACTCTTGGAATGGTGGCACGACAATGGAGTTCCTCTCGCCTTTCCTGTGGAGAGCGCCTCCTCTTGAGATGCGACGGGAACGCCGACAATTATTTCCCTACGAAACAGGGACAGGATCCCTCATCTCGAGCTAGGAGGCGGAAACGGGGCTCCCCTGGATGTGTGCAGGACCCTCGTGCTTCCTCTCGAGTGGAGACGGGTATGTCGGGGAACTTCTTGAGTTGCAGCAAGGGTGTGAAGGACCCTTTGGAAGTTCCAGTGGTTAGATATGATTAGCCTCGAGAAGCCTCAGCGGAAATGGGCCTCATCTCTCCTGGAGAGTAAAACCTCCTGGATTTTCTCGAGTTGCGGCAGGTGCTCTCGACTTACGACGGGGACCTCAGGGACCCGCTCTGGTGGCCTCAGGAAAGGCCAGTCCCCATGCGAGTTACTCGGGGACTGTCGGGATTCCTCTCCCGTCGATGCCGGGGACTAAGACCTTGTGTGGAGTCGGGGCCGGAACCTGAGGATTCCTCTCCAGTGCTGACATGGATCTTGGGGTACTTCTGGAGTCTCCCCAGGGGAGTCAGTCCTCGTCTCGAATGCGGGCATGCACTTGCGCTTTCCTCCATAGCGGTAGCAGCAGTGTCACGCAGTCCGCCGCGTGGATCAAAGGATCTATGGTTTTCCCTCGAGTCTTTCCCACGAGGCTTTCCCATGAGGCTTTCCCACAGGGCTGTCCCACGTGCACACGTGGTGGGAGTCGATCCTCGGCTTGAACGTCAAGGCAGTGCAGGGAAAAAAGGTTCCTCTGGAATGGACTGACACATCTGGGGGACTCTTGGAATGGTGGCATGACCCTGGAGTTCCTCTCGCCTTTCCTGTGGAGAGCGCCTCCTCTTGAGATGCGACGGGAACGCCGGGAATTATTTCCCTACGAAACATGGAAAGGATCCCTCTTCTCGAGCTAGGAGGCGGAAACGGGGCTCCCCTGGATGTTTGCGGGACCCTCGTGCTTCCTCTCGAGTGGAGACGGGTATGTCGGGGAACTTCTTGAGTTGCAGCAAGGGTGTGAAGGACCCTTTGGAAGTTCCAGTGGTTAGATGTGATTAGCCTCGAGAAGCCTCAGAGGAAATGGGCCTCATCTCGCCTGGAGGGCAAAACCTCCTGGATTTTCTCTAGTTGCGGCAGGTGCTCTCGACTTACAACGGGGCCCTCAGGGACCCGCTCTGGTGGCCTCAGGAAAGGCCAGTCCCCATGCGAGGTCCTCGGGGGCCTCTCGGGATTCCTCTCCCGTCGTTGTCGGGGCCTAAGACCTTGTGTGGAATCGGGGCCGGAACCTGAGGATTCCTCTCCAGTGCTGACATGTATCTTGGGGTACTTCTGGAGTCTCCCCAGGGGAGTCAGTCCTCGTCTCGAATGCGGGCATGCACTTGCGCTTTCCTCCAGAGCGGTAGCAGCAGTGTCACGCATTCCGCCGCGAGGATCAAAGGATCTATGGTTTTCCCTCGAGTCTTTCACACGAGGCTTTCCCACGAGGCTTTCCCACGAGGCTTTCCCACAGGGCTGTCCCACGTGCACACGTGGTGGGAGTCGATCCTCGGCTTGAACGTCAAGGCAGTGCAGGGAAAACAGGTTCCTCTGGAATGGACTGACACATCTGGGGGACTCTTGGAATGGTGGCACGACCCTGGAGATCCTCTCGCCTTTCCTATGGAGAGCGCCTCCTCTTGAGATGCGACGGGAACGCCGGGAATTCTTTCCCTACGAAACAGGGAAAGGATCCCTCATCTCGAGCTAGGAGGCGGAAACGGGGCTCCCCTGGATGTGTGCGGGGCCCTCGTGCTTCCTCTCGAGTGGAGACGTGTATGTCGGGGAACTTCTTGAGTTGCAGCAAGGGTGTGAAGGACCCTTTGGAAGTTCCAGTGGTTAGATGTGATTAGCCTCGAGAAGCCTCAGCGGAAATGGGCCTCATCTCGCCTGGAGGGCAAAATCTCCTGGATTTTCTCGAGTTGCGGCAGGTGCTCTCGACTTACGACGGGGACCTCAGGGACCCGCTCTGGTGGCCTCAGGAAAGGCCAGTCCCCATGCGAGTTCCTCGGGGGCCTCTCGGGATTCCTCTCCCGTCGTTGCCGGGGCCTAAGACCTTCTGTGGAGTCGGGGCCGGAACCTGAGGATTCCTCTTCATTGCTGACATGGATCTTGGGGTACTGCTGGAGTCTCCTCAGGGGAGTCAGTCCTCGTCTCGAATGAGGGCATGCACTTGCGCTTTCCTCCAGAGCGGTAGCAGCAGTGTCACGCAGTCCGCCGCGTGGATCAAAGAATCTATGGTTTTCCCTCGAGTCTTTCCCCGAGGCTTTCCCACGAGGCTTTCCCACAGGGTTGTCCCACGTGCACACGTGTTGGGAGTCGATCCTCTGCTTGAACGTCAAGGCAGTGCAGGGAAAACAGGTTCCTCTGGAATGGACTGACACATCTGCGGGACGCTTTGAATGCTGGCACGACCCTGAAGTTCCTCTCGCCTTTCCTGTGGAGAGCGCCTCCTCTTGAGTTGCGACGGGAACGCCGGGAATTATTTCCCTAGGAAATAGGGAAAGGATCCCTCATCTCGAGCTAGGAGGCGGAAACGGGGCTCCCCTGGATGTGTGCAGGACCCTCGTGCTTCCTCTCGAGTGGAGACGGGTATGTCGGGGAACTTCTTGAGTTGCAGCAAGGATGTGAAGGACCCTTAGGAAGTTCCAGTGGTTAGATGTGATTAGCCTCGAGAAGCCTCAGCGGAAATGGGCCTCATCTCGCCTGGAGAGCAAAACCTCCTGGATTTTCTCGAGTTGCGGCAGGTGCACTCGACTTACGACGGGGACCTCAGGGACCCGCTCTGGTGGCCTCAGGAAAGGCCAGTCCCCATGCGAGTTACTCGGGGCCTGTCGGGATTCCTCTCCCGTCGATGCGGGGGCCTAAGACCTTGTGTGGAGTCGGGGTCGGAACCTGAGGATTCCTCTCCAGTGCTGACATGGATCTTGGGGTACTTCTGGAGTCTCCCCAGGGGAGTCAGTCCTCGTCTCGAATGCGGGCATGCACTTGCGCTTTCCGCCAGAGCGCTTGCAGCAGTGTCACGCATTCCGCCGCGTGGATCAAAGGATCTATGGTTTTCCCTCGAGTCTTTCCCACGAGGCTTTCCCACGAGGCTTTCCCACAGGGCTGTCCCACGTGCACACGTGGTGGGAGTCGATCCTCGGCTTGAACGTCAAGGCAGTGCAGGGAAAACAGGTTCCTCTGGAATGGACTGACACATCTGGGGGACTCTTGGAATGGTGGCACGACCCTGGAGTTCCTCTCGCCTTTCCTGTGGAGAGCACCTCCTCTGAGATGCGACGGGAACGCCGGGAATTCTTTCCCGACGAAACAGGGAAAGGAACCCTCATCTCGAGCTGGGAGGCGGAAATGGGGCTCCCCTGGAGGTGTGCGGGACCCTCGTGCTTCCTCTCGAGTGGAGACGGGTATGTCGGGGAACTTCTTGAGTTGCAGCAAGGGTGTGAAGGACCCTTTGGAAGTTCCAGTGGTTAGATGTGATTAGCCTCGAGAAGCCTCAGCGGAAATGGGCCTCATCTCGCCTGGAGGGCAAAATTTCCTGGATTTTCTCGAGTTGCGGCAGGTGCTCTCGACTTACGATGGGGCCGTCAGGGACCCGCTCTGGTGGCCTCAGGAAAGGCCAGTCCCCATGCGAGTTCCTCGGGGGCCTCTCGGGATTCCTCTCCCGTCGTTGCCGGGGCCTAAGACCTTGTGTGGAATCGGGGCCGGAACCTGAGGATTCCTCTCCAGTGCTGACATGGATCTTGGGGTACTTCTGGAGTCTCCCCAGGGGAGTCAGTCCTCGTCTCGAATGCGGGCATGCACTTGCGCTTTCCTCCAGAGCGGTAGCAGCAGTGTCACGCAGTCCGCCGCGTGGATCAAAGAATCTATGGTTTTCCCTCGAGTCTTTCCCACGAGTCTTTCCCACGAGGCTTTCCCACGAGGCTTTCCCACAGGGCTGTCCCACGTGCACACGTGGTGGGAGTCGATCCTCGGCTTGAACGTCAAGGCAGTGCAGGGAAAACAGGTTCCTCTGGAATGGACTGGCACATCTGGGGGACCCTTGGAATGGTGGCACGACCCTGGAGTTCCTCTCGCATTTCCTGTGGAGAGCGCCTCCTCTTGAGATGCGACGGGAACGCCGGGAATTCTTTCCCTACGAAACAGGGAAAGGATCCCTCATCTCGAGCTAGGAGGCGGAAATGGGGCTCCCCTGGATGTGTGCGGGACCCTGGTGCTTCCTCTCGAGTGGAGACGGGTATGTCGGGGAACTTCTTGAGTTGCAGCAAGGGTGTGAAGGACCCTTTGGAAGTTCCAGTGGTAAATGTGATTAGCCTCGAGAAGCCTCAGCGGAAATGGGCCTCATCTCGCCTGGAGGGCAAAACCTCCTGGATTTTCTCGAGTTGCGGCAGGTGCTCTCGACTTACGATGGGGCCCTCAGGGACCCGCTCTGGTGGCCTCAGGAAAGGCCAGTCCCCATGCGAGTTCCTCGGGGCGTCTCAGGATTCCTCTCCCGTCGATGCTGGGGCCTAAGACCTTGTGTGGAATCGGCGCCGGAACCTGAGGATTCCTCTCCAGTGCTGACATGGATCTTGGGTTACTTCTGGAGTCTCCCCAGGGGAATCAGTCCTCGTCTCGAATGCGGGCATGCACTTGCGCTTTCCTCCAGAGCGGTAGCTGCAGTGTCACGCAGTCCGACGCGTGGATCAAAGATTCTATGGTTTTCCCTCGAGTCTTTCCCACAAGGCTTTCCCACGAGGCTTTCCCACAGGGCTGTCCCACGTGCACACGTGGTGGGAGTCGATCCTCGGCTTGAACGTCAAGGCAGTGCAGGGAAAACAGGTTCCTCTGGAATGGACTGACACATCTGGGGGACTCTTTGAATGGTGGCACGACCCTGGCGGTCCTCTCGCCTTTCCTGTGTAGAGCGCATCCTCTTGAGATGCGACGGGAACCCCGGGAATTCTTTCCCTACGGAACAGGGAAAGGATCCCACATGTCGACCTAGGAGGCGGAAACGGGGCTCCCCTGGATGTGTGCGGGACCCTCGTGCTTCCTCTCGAGTGTAGACGGGTATGTCGGGGAACTTCTTGAGTTGCAGCAAGGGTGTGAAGGACCCTTTGGAAGTTCCAGTGGTTAGATGTGATTAGCCTCGAGAAGCCTCAGCGGAAATGGCCCTCATCTCGCCTGGAGGGCAAAACCTCCTGGATTTTCTCGAGTTGCGGCAGGTGCTCTCGACTTACGACGGGGACCTCAGGGACACGCTCTGGTGGCCTCAGGAAAGGCCAGTCCCCATGCGAGTTACTCGGGGCCTGTCGGGATTCCTCTCCCGTCGATGCCGGGGCCTAAGACCTTGTGTGGAGTCGGGGCCGGAACCTGAGGATTCCTCTCCATTGCTGACATGGATCTTGGGTTACTTCTGGAGTCTCCCCAGGGGAATCAGTCCTCGTCTCGAATGCGGGCATGCACTTGCGCTTTCCTCCAGAGCGGTAGGTGCAGTGTCAAGCAGTCCGACGCGTGGATCAAAGAATCTATGGTTTTCCCTCGAGTCTTTCCCACAAGGCTTTCCCACGAGGCTTTCCCACAGGGCTGTCCCACGTGCACACGTGGTGGGAGTCGATCCTCGGCTTGAACGTCAAGGCAGTGCAGGGAAAACAGGTTCCTCTGGAATGGACTGACACATCTGGGGGACTCTTTGAATGGTGGCACGACCCTGGAGGTCCTCTCGCCTTTCCTGTGTAGAGCGCATCCTCTTGAGATGCGACGGGAACTCCGGGAATTCTTTCCCTACGGAACAGGGAAAGGATCCCACATGTCGACCTAGGAGGCGGAAACGGGGCTCCCCTGCATGTGTGCGGGACCCTCGTGCTTCCTCTCGAGTGTAGACGGGTATGTCGGGGAACTTCTTGAGTTGCAGCAAGGGTGTGAAGGACCCTTTGGAAGTTCCAGTGGTTAGATGTGATTAGCCTCGAGAAGCCTCAGCGGAAATGGCCCTCATCTCGCCTGGAGGGCAAAACCTCCTGGATTTTCTCGAGTTGCGGCAGGTGCTCTAGACTTACGACGGGGACCTCAGGGACCCGCTCTGGTGGCCTCAGGAAAGGCCAGTCCCCATGCGAGTTACTCGGGGCGTGTCGGGATTCCTCTCCCGTCGATGCCGGGGCCTAAGACCTTGTGTGGAGTCGGGGCCGGAACCTGAGGATTCTTCTCCAGTGCAGACATGCATCTTGGGGTACTGCTGGAGTCTCCCCAGGGGAGTCAGTCCTCGTCTCGAATGCGGGCATGCACTTGCGCTTTCCTCCAGAGCAGTAGCAGCAGTGTCACGCAGTCCGCCGCGTGGATCAAAGAATCTATGGTTTTCCCTCGAGTCTTTCCCCGAGGCTTTCCCACGAGGCTTTCCCACAGGGTTGTCCCACGTGCACACGTGGTGGGAGTCGATCCTCGGCTTGAAGGTCAAGGCAGTGCAGGGAAAACAGGTTCCTCTGGAATGGACTGACACATCTGCGGGACTCTTGGAATGGTGGCACGACAATGGAGTTCCTCTCGCCTTTCCTGTGGAGAGCGCCTCCTCTTGAGATGCGACGGGAACGCCGACAATTATTTCCCTACGAAACAGGGAAAGGATCCCTCATCTCGAGCTAGGAGGCGGAAACGGGGCTCCCCTGGATGTGTGCAGGACCCTCGTGCTTCCTCTCGAGTGGAGACGGGTATGTCGGGGAACTTCTTGAGTTGCAGCAAGGGTGTGAAGGACCCTTTGGAAGTTCCAGTGGTTAGATATGATTAGCCTCGAGAAGCCTCAGCGGAAATGGGCCTCATCTCTCCTGGAGAGTAAAACCTCCTGGATTTTCTCGAGTTGCGGCAGGTGCTCTCGACTTACGACGGGGACCTCAGGGACCCGCTCTGGTGGCCTCAGGAAAGGCCAGTCCCCATGCGAGTTACTCGGGGCCTGTCGGGATTCCTCTCCCGTCGATGCTGGGGACTAAGACCTTGTGTGGAGTCGGGGCCGGAACCTGAGGATTCCTCTCCAGTGCTGACATGGATCTTGGGGTACTTCTGGAGTCTCCCCAGGGGAGTCAGTCCTCGTCTCGAATGCGGGCATGCACTTGCGCTTTCCTCCATAGCGGTAGCAGCAGTGTCACGCAGTCCGCCGCGTGGATCAAAGGATCTATGGTTTTCCCTCGAGTCTTTCCCACGAGGCTTTCCCATGAGGCTTTCCCACAGGGCTGTCCCACGTGCACACGTGGTGGGAGTCGATCCTCGGCTTGAACGTCAAGACAGTGCAGGGAAAACAGGTTCCTCTGGAATGGACTGACACATCTGGGGGACTCTTGGAATGGTGGCACGACCCTGGAGTTCCTCTCGCCTTTCCTGTGGAGAGCGCCTCCTCTTGAGATGCGACGAGAACGCCGGGAAGTCTTTCCTACGAAACAGGGAAAGGATCCCTAATCTCGAGCTAGGAGGCGGAATGGGGGCTCCCCTGGAGGTGTGCGGGACCCTCGTGCTTCCTCTCGAGTGGAGACGGGTATGTCGGGGAACTTCTTGAGTTGCAGCAAGGGTGTGAAGGACCCTTTGGAAGTTCCAGTGGTTAGATGTGATTAGCCTCGAGAAGCCTCAGCGGAAATGGGCCTCATCTTGCCTGGAGGGCAAAATCTCCTGGATTTTCTCGAGTTGCGGCAGGTGCTCTCGACTTACGACGGGGCCCTCAGGGACCCGCTCTGGTGGCCTCAGGAAAGGCCAGTCCCCATGGGAGTTCCTCGGGGGCCTCTCGGGATTCCTCTCCCGTCGTTGCCGGGGCGTAAGACCTTGTGTGGAATCCTGGCCGGAACCTGAGGATTCCTCTCCAGTGCTGACATGGATCTTGGGGTACTTCTGGAGTCTCCCCAGGGGAGTCAGTCCTCGTCTCGAATTCGGGCATACACTTGCGCTTTCCTCCAGAGCGGTAGCAGCAGTGTCACCCATTCCGCCGCGTGGATCTAAGGATCTATGGTTTTCCCTCGAGTCTTTCCCACGAGGCTTTCCCACGAGGCTTTCCCACGAGTCTTTCCCACAGGGCTGTCCCACGTGCACACGTGGTGGGAGTCGATCCTCGGCTTGAACGTCAAGGCAGTGCAGGGAAAACAGGTTCTCTGGAATGGACTGACACATCTGGGGGACTCTTGGAATGGTGGCACGACCCTGGAGTTCCTCTCGCCTTTCCTATGGAGAGCGCCTCCTCTTGAGATGCGACGGGAACGCCGGGAATTCTTTCCCTACGAAACAAGGAAAGGATCCCTCATCTCGAGCTAGGAGGCGGAAACGGGGCTCCCCTGGATGTGTGCGGGGCCCTCGTGCTTCCTCTCGAGTGGAGACGGGTATGTCGGGGAACTTCTTGAGTTGCAGCAAGGGTGTGAAGGACCCTTTGGAAGTTCCAGTGGTTAGATGTGATTAGCCTCGAGAAGCCTCAGCGGAAATGGGCCTCATCTCGCCTGGAGGGCAAAATCTCCTGGATTTTCTCGAGTTGCGGCAGGTGCTCTCGACTTACGATGGGGACCTCAGGGACCCGCTCTGGTGGCCTCAGGAAAGGCCAGTCCCCATGCGAGTTCCTCGGGGGCCTATCGGGATTCCTCTCCCGTCGTTGCCGGGGCCTAAGACCTTCTGTGGAGTCGGGGCCGGAACCTGAGGATTCCTCACCATTGCTGACATGGATCTTGGGGTACTTCTGGAGTCTCCCCAGGGGAGTCAGTCCTCGTCTCGAATGCGGGCATGCACTTGCGCTTTCCTCCAGAGCGGTAGCAGCAGTGTCACGCAGTCCGCCGCGTGGATCAACGGATCTATGGTTTTCCCTCGAGTCTTTCCCACGAGGCTTTCCCACGAGGCTTTCCCACAGGGCTGTCCCACGTGCACACGTGGTGGGAGTCGATCCTCGGCTTGAACGTCAAGGCAGTGCAGGGAAAACAGGTTCCTCTGGAATGGACTGACACATCTGGGGGACTCTTGGAATGGTGGCACGACCCTGGAGTTCCTCTCGCCTTTCCTGTGGAGAGCGCCTCCTCTTGAGATGCGACGGGAACGCCGGGAATTCTTTCCCTACGAAACAGGGAAAGGATCCCTCATCTCGAGATAGGAGGCGGAAACGGGCCTCCCCTGGATGTGTGTGGGACCCTCGTGCTTCCTCTCGAGTGGAGACGTGTATGTCGGGGAACTTCTTGAGTTGCAGCAAGGGTGTGAAGGACCCTTTGGAAGTTCCAGTGGTTAGATGTGATTAGCCTCGAGAAACCTCAACGGAAATGGGCCTCATCTCGCCTGGAGGGCAAAACCTCCTGGATTTTCTCGAGTGGCGGCAGGTGCTCTCGACGTACGACGGGGACCTCAGGGACCCGCTCTGGTGGCCTCAGGAAAGGCCAGTCCCCATGCGAGTTACTCGGGGCCTGTCGGGATTCCTCTCCCGTCGATGCCGGGGCCTAAGACCTTGTGTGAAATCGGGGCCGGAACCTGAGGATTCCTCTCCAGTGCTGACATGGATCTTGGGGTACTGCTGGAGTCTCCCCAGGGGAGTCAGTCCTCGTCTTGAATGGGGGCATGCACTTGCGCTTTCCTCCAGAGCGGTAGCAGCAGTGTCACGCAGTCCGCCGCGTCGAACAAAGGATCTATGGTTTTGCCTCGAGTCTTCCCCACGAGGCTTTCCCACGAGGCTTACCCACAGGGCTGTCCCACGTGCACACGTGGTGGGAGTCGATCCTCGTCTTGAACGTCAAGGCAGTGCAGGGAAAACAGGTTCCTCTGGAATGGACTGACACATCTGGGGGACTCTTGGAATGGTGGCACGACAATGGAGTTCCTCTCGCCTTTCCTGTGGAGAGCGCCTCCTCTTGAGATGCGACGGGAACGCCGGGAATTCTTTCCCTACGAAACAGGGAAAGGATCCCTCATCTCGAGCTAGGAGGCGGAAACGGGGCTCTCCTGGATGTGTGCGGGACCCTCGTGCTTCCTCTCGAGTGGAGACGGGTATGTCGGGGAACTTCTTGAGTTGCAGCAAGGGTGTGAAGGACCCTTTGGAAGTTCCAGTGGTTAGATGTGATTAGCCTCGAGAAGCCTCAGCGGAAATGGGCCTCATCTCGCCTGGAGGGCAAAACCTCCTGGATTTTCTCGAGTTGCGGCAGGTGCTCTCGACTTACGACGGGGCCCTCAGGGACCCGCTCTGGTGGCCTCAGGAAAGGCCAGTCCCCATGCGCGTTCCTCGGGTTCCCTCGGGATTCCACTCCCGTCGATGCCGGGGCCTAAGACCTTGTGTGGAGTCGGGGCCGGAACCTGAGGATTCCTCTCCAGTGCTGACATAGATCTTGGGGTACTTCTGGAGTCTCCCCAGGGGAGTCAGTCCTCGTCTCGAATGCGGGCATGCACTTGTGCTTTCCTCCAGCGCGGTAGCAGCAGTGTCACGCAGTCCGCCCTGTGGACAAAGGATCTATGGTTTTCCCTCGAGGCTTTCCCACGAGACTTTCCCACAGGGCTGTCCCACGTGCACACGTGGTGGGAGTCGATCCTCGGCTTGAACGTCAAGGCAGTGCAGGGAAAACAGGTTCCTCTGGAATGGACTGACACATCTGGTTGACTCTTGGAATGGTGGCACAACCCTGGAGTTCCTCTCGCCTTTCCTGTGGAGAGCGCCTCCTCTTGAGATGCGACGGGAACGCCGGGAATTCTTTCCGTACGAAACAGGGAAAGGATCCCTCATCTCGAGCTAGGAGGCGGAAACGGTGCTCCCCTGGATGTGTGCGGGACCCTCGTGCTTCCTCTCGAGTGGAGACGGGTATGTCGGGGAACTTCTTGAGTTGCAGCAAGGGTGTGAAGGACCCTTTGGAAGTTCCAGTGGTTAGATGTGAGTAGACTCGAGAATTTCAGCGGAAATGGGCCTCATCTCGCCTGGAGTGCAAAACCTCCTGGATTTTCTCGATTTTCGGCAGGTGCTGTCGAATTACGACGGGGACCTCAGGGACCCGCTCTGGTGGCCTCAGGAAAGGCCAGTCCCCATGCGAGTTCCGCGGGGGCCTCTCGGGATTCCTCTGCCGTCGATTCCGGGGCCTAAGACCTTGTGTGGAGTCGGGGCCGGAACCTGAGGATTCCTCTCCAGTGCTGACATGGATCTTGGGGTAATTCTGGAGTCTCCCCAGGGGAGTCAGTCCTCGTCTCGAATGCGGGCATGCACTTGCGCTTTCCTCCAGAGCGGTAACAGCAGTGTCACGCAGTCCGTCGCGTGGATCAAAGGATCTATGGTTTTCCCTCGAGTCTTTCCCACGAGGCTTTCCCACGAGGCTTTCCCATAGGGTTGTCCCACGTGCACACGTGGTGGGAGTCGATCCTCGGCTTGAACGTCAAGGCAGTGCAGGGAAAACATGTTCCTCTGGAATGGACTGACACATCTGGGGGACTCTTGGAATGGTGGCAAGACCCTGGAGTTCCTCTCGCCTTTCCTATGGAGAGTGCCTCCTCTTGAGATGCGACGGGAACGCCGGGATTTCTTTCCCTACGAAACAGGGAAAGGATCCCTCATCTCGAGCTAGGAGGCGGAAACGGGGCTCCACTGGATGTGTGTGGGGCCCTCGTGCTTCCTCTCGAGTGGAGACGGGTATGTCGGGGAACTTCTTGAGTTGCAGCAAGGGTGTGAAGGACCCTTTGGAAGTTCCAGTGGTTAGATGTGATTAGCCTCGAGAAGCCTCAGCGGAAATGGGCCTCATCTCGCCTGGAGGGCAAAACCTCCTGGATTTTCTCGAGTTGCGGCAGGTGCTCTCGACTTACGACGGGGACCACAGGGACTCGCTCTGGTGGCCTCAGGAAAGGCCAGTCCCCATGCGAGTTCCTCGGGGGCCTATCGGGATTCCTCTCCCGTCGTTGCCGGGGCCTAAGACCTTCTGTGGAGTCGGGGCCGGAACCTGAGGATTCCTCACCATTGCTGACATGGATCTTGGGGTACTTCTGGAGTCTCCCCAGGGGAGTCAGTCCTCGTCTCGAATGCGGGCATGCACTTGCGCTTTCCTCCAGAGCGGTAGCAGCAGTGTCACGCAGTCCGCCGCGTGGATCAAAGGATCTATGGTTTTCCCTCGAGTCTTTCCCACGAGGCTTTCCCACGAGGCTTTCCCACAGGGCTGTCCCACGTGCACACGTGGTGGGAGTCGATCCTCGGCTTGAACGTCAAGGCAGTGCAGGGAAAACAGGTTCCTCTGGAATGGACTGACACATCTGGGGGACTCTTGGAATGGTGGCACGACCCTGGAGTTCCTCTCGCCTTTCCTGTGGAGAGCGCCTCCTCTTGAGATGCGACGGGAACGCCGGGAATTCTTTCCCTAAGAAACAGGGAAAGGATCCCTCATCTCGAGATAGGAGGCGGAAACGGGCCTCCCCTGGATGTGTGTGGGACCCTCGTGCTTCCTCTCGAGTGGAGACGTGTATGTCGGGGAACTTCTTGAGTTGCAGCAAGGGTGTGAAGGACCCTTTGGAAGTTCCAGTGGTTAGATGTGATTAGCCTCGAGAAACCTCAGCGGAAATGGGCCTCATCTCGCCTGGAGGGCAAAACCTCCTGGATTTTCTCGAGTGGCGGCAGGTGCTCTCGACGTACGACGGGGACCTCAGGGACCCGCTCTGGTGGCCTCAGGAAAGGCCAGTCCCCATGCGAGTTACTCGAGGCCTGTCGGGATTCCTCTCCCGTCGATGCCGGGGCCTAAGACCTTGTGTGAAATCGGGGCCGGAACCTGAGGATTCCTCTCCAGTGCTAACTTGGATCTTGGGGTACTGCTGGAGTCTCCCCAGGGGAGTCAGTCCTCGTCTCGAATGCGGGCATGCACTTGCGCTTTCCTCCAGAGCGGTAGCAGCAGTGTCACGCAGTCCGCCGCGTCGAACAAAGGATCTATGGTTTTGCCTCGAGTCTTTCCCACGAGGCTTTCCCACGAGTCTTTCCCACAGGGCTGTCCCACGTGCACACGTGGTGGGAGTCGATCCTCGGCTTGAACGTCAAGGCAGTGCAGGGAAAACAGGTTCCTCTGGAATGGACTGACACATCTGGGGGACTCTTGGAATGGTGGCACGACCCTGGAGATCCTCTCGCCTTTCCTATGGAGAGCGCCTCCTCTTGAGATGCGACGGGAACGCCGGGAATTCTTTCCCTACGAAACAGGGAAAGGATCCCTCATCTCGAGCTAGGAGGCGGAAACGGGGCTCCCCTCGATGTGTGCGGGACCCTCGTGCTTCCTCTCGAGTGGAGACTGGTATGTCGGGGAACTTCTTGAGTTGCAGCAAGGGTGTGAAGGACCCTTTGGAAGTTCCAGTGGTTAGATGTGATTAGCCTCGAGAAGCCTCAGCGGAAATGGGCCTCATCTCGCCTGGAGGGCAAAATCTCCTGGATTTTCTCGAGTTGTGGCAGGTGCTCTCGACTTACGACGGGGACCTCAGGGACCCGCTCTGGTGGCCTCAGGAAAGGCCAGTCCCCATGCGAGTTCCTCGGGGGCCTCTCTGGATTCCTCTCCAGTCGTTGCCGGTGCCTTAGACCTTCTGTGGAGTCGGGGCCGGAACCTGAGGATTCCTCTCCATTGCTGAAATGGATCTTGGGGTACTGCTGGAGTCTCCCCAGGGGAGTCAGTCCTCGTCTCGAATGAGGGCATGCACTTGCGCTTTCATCCAGAGAGGTAGCAGCAGTGACACGCAGTCCGCCGCGTGGATCAAAGAATCTATGGTTTTCCCTCGAGTCTTTCCCCGAGGCTTTCCCACGAGGCTTTCCCACAGGGTTGTCCCACGTGCTCACGTGTTGGGAGTCGATCCTCGGCTTGAACGTCAAGGGAGTGCAGGGAAAACAGGTTCCTCTGGAATGGACTGACACATCTGCGGGACGCTTTGAATGGTGGCACGACCCTGAAGTTCCTCTCGCCTTTCCTGTGGAGAGCGCCTCCTCTTGAGATGCGACGGGAACGCCGGGAATTATTTCCCTACGAAATAGGGAAAGGATCCCTCATCTCGAGCTAGGAGGCGGAAACGGGGCTCCCAAGGATGTGTGCAGGACCCTCGTGCTTCCTCTCGAGTGGAGACGGGTATGTCGGGGAACTTCTTGAGTTGCAGCAAGGGTGTGAAGGACCCTTTGGAAGTTCCAGTGGTTAGATGTGAGTAGACTCGAGAATTTCAGCGGAAATGGGCCTCATCTCGCCTTGAGTCAAAACCTCCTGGATTTTCTCGATTTTCGGCAGGTGCTGTCGAATTACGACGGGGACCTCAGGGACCCGCTCTGGTGGCCTCAGGAAAGGCCAGTCCCCATGCGAGTTCCTCGGGGGCCTCTCGGGATTCCTCTGCCGTCGATTCCGGGGCCTAAGACCTTGTGTGGAGTCGGGGCCGGAACCTGAGGATTCCTCTCCAGTGCTGACATGGATCTTGGGGTAATTCTGGAGTCTCCCCAGGGGAGTCAGTCCTCGTCTCGAATGCGGGCATGCACTTGTGCTTTCCTCCAGAGCGGTAACAGCAGTGTCACGCAGTCCGTCGCGTGGATCAAAGGATCTATGGTTTTCCCTCGAGTCTTTCCCACGAGGCTTTCCCACGAGGCTTTCCCACAGGGCTGTCCCACGTGCACACGTGGTGGGAGTCGACCCTCGGCTTGAACGTCAAGGCAGTGCAGGGAAAACAGGTTCCTCTGGAATGGACTGACACATCTGGGGGACTCTTGGAATGGTGGCACGACCCTGGAGATCCTCTCGCCTTTCCTATGGAGAGCGCCTCCTCTTGAGATGCGACGGGAACGCCGGGAATTCTTTCCCTACGAAACAGGGAAAGGATCCCTCATCTCGAGCTAGTAGGCGGAAACGGGGCTCCCCTGGATGTGTGCGGGACCCTCGTGCTTCCTCTCGAGTGGAGACGGGTATGTCGGGGAACTTCTTGAGTTGCAGCAAGGGTGTGAAGGACCCTTTGGAAGTTCCAGTGGTTAGATGTGATTAGCCTCGAGAAGCCTCAACGGAAATGGGCCTCATCTCGCCTGGAGGTCAAAATCTCCTGGATTTTCTCGAGTTGCGGCAGGTGCTCTCGACTTAAGACGGGGACCTCAGGGACCCGCTCTGGTGGCCTCAGGAAAGGCCAGTCCCCATGTGAGTTCCTCGGGGGCCTCTCGGGATTCCTCTCCCGTCGTTGCCGGGGCCTAAGACCTTCTGTGGAGTCGGGGCCGGAACCTGCGGATTCCTCTCCATTGCTGACATGGATCTTGGGGTACTACTGGAGTCTCCCCAGGTGAGTCAGTCCTCGTCTCGAATGCGGGCATGCACTTGCGCTTTCCTCCAGAGCGGTAGCAGCAGTGTCACGCAGTCCGCCGCGTGGATCAAAGGATCTATGGTTTTCCCTCGAGTCTTTCCCACGAGGCTTTCCCACGAGGCTTTCCCACAGGGCTGTCCCATGTGCACACGTGGTGGGAGTCGATCGTCGGCTTGAACGTCAAGGCAGTGCAGGGAAAACAGGTTCCTCTGGAATGGACTGACACATCTGGGGGACTCTTGGAATGGTGGCACGACCCTGGAGTTCCTCTCGCCTTTCCTGTGGAGAGCGCCTCCTCTTGAGATGGGAAGGGAATGCCGGGAATTATTTCCCTATGAAACATGGAAAGGATCCCTCTTCTCGAGCTAGGAGGCGGAAACGGGGCTCCCCTGGATGTTTGCGGGACCCTCGTGCTTCCTCTCGAGTGGAGACGGGTATGTCGGGGAACTTCTTGAGTTGCAGCAAGGGTGTGAAGGACCCTTTGGAAGTTCCAGTGGTTAGATGTGATTAGCCTCGAGAAGCCTCAGCGGAAATGGCCCTCATCTCGCCTGGAGGGCAAAACCTCCTGGATTTTCTCGAGTTGCGGCAGGTGCTCTAGACTTACGACGGGGACCTCAGGGACCCGCTCTGGTGGCCTCAGGAAAGGCCAGTCCCCATGCGAGTTACTCGGGGCGTGTCGGGATTCCTCTCCCGTCGATGCCGGGGCCTAAGACCTTGTGTGGAGTCGGGGCCGGAACCTGAGGATTCTTCTCCAGTGCAGACATGCATCTTGGGGTACTGCTGGAGTCTCCCCAGGGGAGTCAGTCCTCGTCTCGAATGCGGGCATGCACTTGCGCTTTCCTCCAGAGCAGTAGCAGCAGTGTCACGCAGTCCGCCGCGTGGATCAAAGAATCTATGGTTTTCCCTCGAGTCTTTCCCCGAGGCTTTCCCACGAGGCTTTCCCACAGGGTTGTCCCACGTGCACACGTGGTGGGAGTCGATCCTCGGCTTGAAGGTCAAGGCAGTGCAGGGAAAACAGGTTCCTCTGGAATGGACTGACACATCTGCGGGACTCTTGGAATGGTGGCACGACAATGGAGTTCCTCTCGCCTTTCCTGTGGAGAGCGCCTCCTCTTGAGATGCGACGGGAACGCCGACAATTATTTCCCTACGAAACAGGGAAAGGATCCCTCATCTCGAGCTAGGAGGCGGAAACGGGGCTCCCCTGGATGTGTGCAGGACCCTCGTGCTTCCTCTCGAGTGGAGACGGGTATGTCGGGGAACTTCTTGAGTTGCAGCAAGGGTGTGAAGGACCCTTTGGAAGTTCCAGTGGTTAGATATGATTAGCCTCGAGAAGCCTCAGCGGAAATGGGCCTCATCTCTCCTGGAGAGTAAAACCTCCTGGATTTTCTCGAGTTGCGGCAGGTGCTCTCGACTTACGACGGGGACCTCAGGGACCCGCTCTGGTGGCCTCAGGAAAGGCCAGTCCCCATGCGAGTTACTCGGGGACTGTCGGGATTCCTCTCCCGTCGATGCCGGGGACTAAGACCTTGTGTGGAGTCGGGGCCGGAACCTGAGGATTCCTCTCCAGTGCTGACATGGATCTTGGGGTACTTCTGGAGTCTCCCCAGGGGAGTCAGTCCTCGTCTCGAATGCGGGCATGCACTTGCGCTTTCCTCCATAGCGGTAGCAGCAGTGTCACGCAGTCCGCCGCGTGGATCAAAGGATCTATGGTTTTCCCTCGAGTCTTTCCCACGAGGCTTTCCCATGAGGCTTTCCCACAGGGCTGTCCCACGTGCACACGTGGTGGGAGTCGATCCTCGGCTTGAACGTCAAGACAGTGCAGGGAAAACAGGTTCCTCTGGAATGGACTGACACATCTGGGGGACTCTTGGAATGGTGGCACGACCCTGGAGTTCCTCTCGCCTTTCCTGTGGAGAGCGCCTCCTCTTGAGATGCGACGAGAACGCCGGGAATTCTTTCCCTACGAAACAGGGAAAGGATCCCTAATCTCGAGCTAGGAGGCGGAATGGGGGCTCCCCTGGAGGTGTGCGGGACCCTCGTGCTTCCTCTCGAGTGGAGACGGGTATGTCGGGGAACTTCTTGAGTTGCAGCAAGGGTGTGAAGGACCCTTTGGAAGTTCCAGTGGTTAGATGTGATTAGCTTCGAGAAGCCTCAGCGGAAATGGGCCTCATCTTGCCTGGAGGGCAAAATCTCCTGGATTTTCTCGAGTTGCGGCAGGTGCTCTCGACTTACGACGGGGCCCTCAGGGACCCGCTCTGGTGGCCTCAGGAAAGGCCAGTCCCCATGGGAGTTCCTCGGGGGCCTCTCGGGATTCCTCTCCCGTCGTTGCCGGGGCGTAAGACCTTGTGTGGAATCGGGGTCGGAACCTGAGGATTCCTCTCCATTGATGACATGGATCTTGGGGTACTGCTGGAGTCTCCCCAGGTGAGTCAGTCCTCGTCTCGAATGCGGGCATGCACTTGCGCTTTCCTCCAGAGAGGTAGCAGCAGTGTCACGCAGTCCGCCGCGTGGATCAAAGGATCTATGGTTTTCCCTCGAGTCTTTCCCACGAGGCTTTCCCACGAGGCTTTCCCACAGGGCTGTCCCATGTGCACACGTGGTGGGAGTCGATCCTCGGCTTGAACGTCAAGGCAGTGCAGGGAAAACAGGTTCCTCTGGAATGGACTGACACATCTGGGGGACTCTTGGAATGGTGGCACGACCCTGGAGTTCCTCTCGCCTTTCCTGTGGAGAGCGCCTCCTCTTGAGATGCGACGGGAATGCCGGGAATTATTTCCCTACGAAACATGGAAAGGATCCCTCTTCTCGAGCTAGGAGGCGGAAACGGGGCTCCCCTGGATGTTTGCGGGACCCTCGTGCTTCCTCTCGAGTGGAGACGGGTATGTCGGGGAACTTCTTGAGTTGCAGCAAGGGTGTGAAGGACCCTTTGGAAGTTCCAGTGGTTAGATGTGATTAGCCTCGAGAAGCCTCAGCGGAAATGGGCCTCATCTCGCCTGGAGGGCAAAACCTCCTGGATTTTCTCTAGTTGCGGCAGGTGCTCTCGACTTACAACGGGGCCCTCAGGGACCCGCTCTGGTGGCCTCAGGAAAGGCCAGTCCCCATGCGAGGTCCTCGGGGGCCTCTCGGGATTCCTCTCCCGTCGTTGTCGGGGCCTAAGACCTTGTGTGGAATCGGGGCCGGAACCTGAGGATTCCTCTCCAGTGCTGACATGGATCTTGGGGTACTTCTGGAGTCTCCCCAGGGGAGTCAGTCCTCGTCTCGAATGCGGGCATGCACTTGCGCTTTCCTCCAGAGCGGTAGCAGCAGTGTCACGCATTCCGCCGCGAGGATCAAAGGATCTATGGTTTTCCCTCGAGTCTTTCCCACGAGGCTTTCCCACGAGGCTTTCCCACAGGGCTGTCCCACGTGCACACGTGGTGGGAGTCGATCCTCGGCTTGAACGTCAAGGCAGTGCAGGGAAAACAGGTTCCTCTGGAATGGACTGACACATCTGGGGGACTCTTGGAATGGTGGCACGACCCTGGAGTTCCTCTCGCCTTTCCTGTGGAGAGCACCTCCTCTTGAGATGCGACGGGAACGCCGGGAATTCTTTCCCGACGAAACAGGGAAAGGAACCCTCATCTCGAGCTGGGAGGCGGAAATGGGGCTCCCCTGGAGGTGTGCGGGACCCTCGTGCTTCCTCTCGAGTGGAGACGGGTATGTCGGGGAACTTCTTGACTTGCAGCAAGGGTGTGAAGGACCCTTTGGAAGTTCCAGTGGTTAGATGTGATTAGCCTCGAGAAGCCTCAGCGGAAATGGGCCTCATCTCGCCTGGAGGGCAAAATCTCCTGGATTTTCTCGAGTTGCGGCAGGTGCTCTCGACTTACGATGGGGCCGTCAGGGACCCGCTCTGGTGGCCTCAGGAAAGGCCAGTCCCCATGCGAGTTCCTCGGGGGCCTCTCGGGATTCCTCTCCCGTCGTTGCCGGGGCCTAAGACCTTGTGTGGAATCGGGGCCGGAACCTGAGGATTCCTCTCCAGTGCTGACATGGATCTTGAGGTACTTCTGGAGTCTCCCCAGGGGAGTCAGTCCTCGTCTCGAATGCGGGCATGCACTTGCGCTTTCCTCCAGAGCGGTAGCAGCAGTGTCACGCAGTCCGCCGCGTGGATCAAAGAATCTATGGTTTTCCCTCGAGTCTTTCCCACGAGTCTTTCCCACGAGGCTTTCCCACGAGGCTTTCCCACAGGGCTGTCCCACGTGCACACGTGGTGGGAGTCGATCCTCGGCTTGAACGTCAAGGCAGTGCAGGGAAAACAGGTTCCTCTGGAATGGACTGGCACATCTGGGGGACCCTTGGAATGGTGGCACGACCCTGGAGTTCCTCTCGCATTTCCTGTGGAGAGCGCCTCCTCTTGAGATGCGACGGGAACGCCGGGAATTCTTTCCCTACGAAACAGGGAAAGGATCCCTCATCTCGAGCTAGGAGGCGGAAATGGGGCTCCCCTGGATGTGTGCGGGACCCTGGTGCTTCCTCTCGAGTGGAGACGGGTATGTCGGGGAACTTCCTGAGTTGCAGCAAGGGTGTGAAGGACCCTTTGGAAGTTCCAGTGGTAAATGTGATTAGCCTCGAGAAGCCTCAGCGGAAATGGGCCTCATCTCGCCTGGAGGGCAAAACCTCCTGGATTTTCTCGAGTTGCGGCAAGTGCTCTCGACTTACGATGGGGCCCTCAGGGACCCGCTCTGGTGGCCTCAGGAAAGGCCAGTCCCCATGTGAGTTCCTCGGGGCGTCTCAGGATTCCTCTCCCGTCGATGCTGGGGCCTAAGACCTTGTGTGGAATCGGCGCCGGAACCTGAGGATTCCTCTCCAGTGCTGACATGGATCTTGGGTTACTTCTGGAGTCTCCCCAGGGGAATCAGTCCTCGTCTCGAATGCGGGCATGCACTTGCGCTTTCCTCCAGAGCGGTAGCTGCAGTGTCACGCAGTCCGACGCGTGGATCAAAGATTCTATGGTTTTCCCTCGAGTCTTTCCCACAAGGCTTTCCCACGAGGCTTTCCCACAGGGCTGTCCCACGTGCACACGTGGTGGGAGTCGATCCTCGGCTTGAACGTCAAGGCAGTGCAGGGAAAACAGGTTCCTCTGGAATGGACTGACACATCTGGGGGACTCTTTGAATGGTGGCACGACCCTGGAGGTCCTCTCGCCTTTCCTGTGTAGAGCGCATCCTCTTGAGATGCGACGGGAACGCCGGGAATTCTTTCCCTACGGAACAGGGAAAGGATCCCACATGTCGACCTAGGAGGCGGAAACGGGGCTCCCCTGGATGTGTGCGGGACCCTCGTGCTTCCTCTCGAGTGTAGACGGGTATGTCGGGGAACTTCTGGAGTTGCAGCAAGGGTGTGAAGGACCCTTTGGAAGTTCCAGTGGTTAGATGTGATTAGCCTCGAGAAGCCTCAGCGGAAATGGCCCTCATCTCGCCTGGAGGGCAAAACCTCCTGGATTTTCTCGAGTTGCGGCAGGTGCTCTCGACTTACGACGGGGACCTCAGGGACCCGCTCTGGTGGCCTCAGGAAAGGCCAGTCCCCATGCGAGTTACTCGGGGCCTGTCGGGATTCCTCTCCCGTCGATGCCGGGGCCTAAGACCTTGTGTGGAGTCGGGGCCGGAACCTGAGGATTCCTCTCCATTGCTGACATGGATCTTGGGGTACTGCTGGAGTCTCCCCAGGGGAGTCAGTCCTCGTCTCGAATGCGGGCATGCACTTGCGCTTTCCTCCAGAGCGGTAGCAGCAGTGTCACGCAGTCCGCCGCGTGGATCAAAGAATCTATGGTTTTCCCTCGAGTCTTTCCCCGAGGCTTTCCCACGAGGCTTTCCCACAGGGCTGTCCCACGTGCACACGTGGTGGGAGTCGATCCTTGGCTTGAACGTCAAGGCAGTGCAGGGAAAACAGGTTCCGCTTGAATGGACTGACACATCTGCGGGACTCTTGGAATGGTGGCACGACCCTGAAGTTCCTCTCGCCTTTCCTGTGGAGAGCACCTCCTCTTGAGATGCGACGGGAACGCCGGGAATTATTTCCCTACGAAACAGGGAAAGGATCCCTCTTCTCGAGCTAGGAGGCGGAAACGGGGCTCCCCTGGATGTGTGCGGGACCCTCGTGCTTCCTCTCGAGTGTAGACGGGTATGTCGGGGAACTTCTTGAGTTGCAGCAAGGGTGTGAAGGACCCTTTGGAAGTTCCAGTGGTTAGATGTGATTAGCCTCGAGAAGCCTGAGCGGAAATGGGCCTCATATCGCCTGGAGGGCAAAACCTCCTGGATTTTCTCGAGTTGCGGCAGGTGCTCTAGACTTACGACGGGGAACTCAGGGACCCGCTCTGGTGGCCTCAGGAAAGGCCAGTCCCCATGCGAGTTACTCGGGGCGTGTCGGGATTCCTCTCCCGTCGATGCCGGGGCTTAAGACCTTGTGTGGAGTCGGGGCCGGAACCTGAGGATTCTTCTCCAGTGCAGACATGCATCTTGGGGTACTGCTGGAGTCTCCCCAGGGGAGTCAGTCCTCGTCTCGAATGCGGGCATGCACTTGCGCTTTCCTCCAGAGCAGTAGCAGCAGTGTCACGCAGTCCGCCGCGTGGATCAAAGAATCTATGGTTTTCCCTCGAGTCTTTCCCCGAGGCTTTCCCACGAGGCTTTCCCACAGGGTTGTCCCACGTGCACACGTGGTGGGAGTCGATCCTCGGCTTGAAGGTCAAGGCAGTGCAGGGAAAACAGGTTCCTCTGGAATGGACTGACACATCTGCGGGACTCTTGGAATGGTGGCACGACAATGGAGTTCCTCTCGCCTTTCCTGTGGAGAGCGCCTCCTCTTGAGATGCGAGGGGAACGCCGACAATTATTTCCCTACGAAACAGGGAAAGGATCCCTCATCTCGAGCTAGGAGGCGGAAACGGGGCTCCCCTGGATGTGTGCAGGACCCTCGTGCTTCCTCTCGAGTGGAGACGGGTATGTCGGGGAACTTCTTGAGTTGCAGCAAGGGTGTGAAGGACCCTTTGGAAGTTCCAGTGGTTAGATGTGATTAGCCTCGAGAAGCCTCAGCGGAAATGGGCCTCATCTCTCCTGGAGAGTAAAACCTCCTGGATTTTCTCGAGTTGCGGCAGGTGCTCTCGACTTACGACGGGGACCTCAGGGACCCGCTCTGGTGGCCTCAGGAAAGGCCAGTCCCCATGCGAGTTACTCGGGGCCTGTCGGGATTCCTCTCCCGTCGATGCCGGGGACTAAGACCTTGTGTGGAGTCGGGGCCGGAACCTGAGGATTCCTCTCCAGTGCTGACATGGATCTTGGGGTACTTCTGGAGTCTCCCCAGGGGAGTCAGTCCTCGTCTCGAATGCGGGCATGCACTTGCGCTTTCCTCCATAGCGGTAGCAGCAGTGTCACGCAGTCCGCCGCGTGGATCAAAGGATCTATGGTTTTCCCTCGAGTCTTTCCCACGAGGCTTTCCCATGAGGCTTTCCCACAGGGCTGTCCCACGTGCACACGTGGTGGGAGTCGATCCTCGGCTTGAACGTCAAGACAGTGCAGGGAAAACAGGTTCCTCTGGAATGGAATGACACATCTGGGGGACTCTTGGAATGGTGGCACGACCCTGGAGTTCCTCTCGCCTTTCCTGTGGAGAGCGCCTCCTCTTGAGATGCGACGAGAACGCCGGGAATTCTTTCCCTACGAAGCAGGGAAAGGATCCCTAATCTCGAGCTAGGAGGCGGAATGGGGGCTCCCCTGGAGGTGTGCGGGACCCTCGTGCTTCCTCTCGAGTGGAGACGGGTATGTCGGGGAACTTCTTGAGTTGCAGCAAGGGTGTGAAGGACCCTTTGGAAGTTCCAGTGGTTAGATGTGATTAGCCTCGAGAAGCCTCAGCGGAAATGGGCCTCATCTCGCCTGGAGGGCAAAACCTCCTGGATTTTCTCGAGTTGCGGCAGGTGCTCTCGACTTACGACGGCGCCCTCAGGGACCCGCTCTGGTGGCCTCAGGAAAGGCCAGTCCCCATGCGCGTTCCTCGGGTTCCCTCGGGATTCCACTCCCGTCGATGCCGGGGCCTAAGACCTTGTGTGGAGTCGGGGCCGGAACCTGAGGATTCCTCTCCAGTGCTGACATAGATCTTGG
The DNA here is from genome assembly GCF_042477335.2 of Ovis canadensis. Lineage (NCBI taxonomy): Eukaryota > Metazoa > Chordata > Mammalia > Artiodactyla > Bovidae > Ovis > Ovis canadensis. The sequence goes on along the minus strand of NC_091247.1, from coordinate 111,063,919 downwards.
GGTACTTCTGGAGTCTCCCCAGGGGAGTCAGTCCTCGTCTCGAATGCGGGCATGCACTTGTGCTTTCCTCCAGCGCGGTAGCAGCAGTGTCACGCAGTCCGCCCTGTGGACAAAGGATCTATGGTTTTCCCTCGAGGCTTTCCCACGAGACTTTCCCACAGGGCTGTCCCACGTGCACACGTGGTGGGAGTCGAACCTAGGCTTGAACGTCAAGGCAGTGCAGGGAAAACAGGTTCCTCTGGAATGGACTGACACATCCGGGGGACTCTTGGAATGGTGGCACGACCCTGGAGTTCCTCTCGCCTTTCCTGTGGAGAGCGCCTCCTCTTGAGATGCGACAGGAACGCCGGGAATTCTTTCCGTACGAAACAGGGAAAGGATCCCTCATCTCGAGCTAGGAGGCGGAAACGGTGCTCCCCTGGATGTGTGCGGGACCCTCGTGCTTCCTCTCGAGTGGAGACGGGTATGTCGGGGAACTTCTTGAGTTGCAGCAAGGGTGTGAAGGACCCTTTGGAAGTTCCAGTGGTTAGATGTGATTAGCCTCGAGAAGCCTCAGCGGAAATGGGCCTCATCTCGCCTGGAGGGCAAAACCTCCTGGATTTTCTCGAGTTGCGGCAGGTGCTCTCGACTTACGACGGGGACCACAGGGACTCGCTCTGGTGGCCTCAGGAAAGGCCAGTCCCCATGCGAGTTCCTCGGGGGCCTATCGGGATTCCTCTCCCGTCGTTGCCGGGGCCTAAGACCTTCTGTGGAGTCGGGGCCGGAACCTGAGGATTCCTCACCATTGCTGACATGGATCTTGGGGTACTTCTGGAGTCTCCCCAGGGGAGTCAGTCCTCGTCTCGAATGCGGGCATGCACTTGCGCTTTCCTCCAGAGCGGTAGCAGCAGTGTCACGCAGTCCGCCGCGTGGATCAAAGGATCTATGGTTTTCCCTCGAGTCTTTCCCACGAGGCTTTCCCACGAGGCTTTCCCACAGGGCTGTCCCACGTGCACACGTGGTGGGAGTCGATCCTCGGCTTGAACGTCAAGGCAGTGCAGGGAAAACAGGTTCCTCTGGAATGGACTGACACATCTGGGGGACTCTTGGAATGGTGGCACGACCCTGGAGTTCCTCTCGCCTTTCCTGTGTAGAGCGCCTCCTCTTGAGATGCGACGGGAACGCCGGGAATTCTTTCCCTACGAAACAGGGAAAGGATCCCTCATCTCGAGATAGGAGGCGGAAACGGGCCTCCCCTGGATGTGTGTGGGACCCTCGTGCTTCCTCTCGAGTGGAGACGGGTATGTCGGGGAACTTCTTGAGTTGCAGCAAGGGTGTGAAGGACCCTTTGGAAGTTCCAGTGGTTAGATGTGATTAGCCTCGAGAAGCCACAGCTGAAATGGGCCTCATCTCGCCTGGAGGGCAAAACCTCCTGGATTTTCTCGAGTTGCAGCAGGTGCTCTCGACTTACGACGGGGATCTCAGGGACCCGCTCTGGTGGCCTCAGGAAAGGCCAGTCCCCATGCGAGTTACTCGGGGCCTGTCGGGATTCCTCTCCCGTCGATGCCGGGGCCTAAGACCTTGTGTGGAGTCGGGGCCGGAACCTGAGGATTCCTCTCCATTGCTGACATGGATCTTGGGGTACTGCTGGAGTCTCCCCAGGGGAGTCAGTCCTCGTCTCGAATGCGGGCATGCACTTGCGCTTTCCTCCAGAGCGGTAGCAGCAGTGTCACGCAGTCCGCCGCGTGGATCAAAGAATCTATGGTTTTCCCTCGAGTCTTTCCCCGAGGCTTTCCCACGAGGCTTTCCCACAGGGTTGTCCCACGTGCACACGTGGTGGGAGTCGATCCTTGGCTTGAACGTCAAGGCAGTGCAGGGAAAACAGGTTCCGCTTGAATGGACTGACACATCTGCGGGACTCTTGGAATGGTGGCACGACCCTGAAGTTCCTCTCGCCTTTCCTGTGGAGAGCACCTCCTCTTGAGATGCGACGGGAACGCCGGGAATTATTTCCCTACGAAACAGGGAAAGGATCCCTCTTCTCCAGCTAGGAGGCGGAAACGGGGCTCCCCTGGATGTGTGCGGGACCCTCGTGCTTCCTCTCGAGTGTAGACGGGTATGTCGGGGAACTTCTTGAGTTGCAGCAAGGGTGTGAAGGACCCTTTGGAAGTTCCAGTGTTTAGATGTGATTAGCCTCGAGAAGCCTCAGCGGAAATGGCCCTCATCTCGCCTGGAGGGCAAAACCTCCTGGATTTTCTCGAGTTGCGGCAGGTGCTCTCGACTTACGACGGGGACCTCAGGGACCCGCTCTGGTGGCCTCAGGAAAGGCCAGTCCCCATGCGAGTTACCCGGGGCGTGTCGGGATTCCTCTCCCGTCGATGCCGGGGCCTAAGACCTTGTGTGGAGTCGGGGCCGGAACCTGAGGATTCTTCTCCAGTGCAGACATGCATCTTGGGGTACTGCTGGAGTCTCCCCAGGGGAGTCAGTCCTCGTCTCGAATGCGGGCATGCACTTGCGCTTTCCTCCAGAGCAGTAGCAGCAGTGTCACGCAGTCCGCCGCGTGGATCAAAGAATCTATGGTTTTCCCTCGAGTCTTTCCCCGAGGCTTTCCCACGAGGCTTTCCCACAGGGTTGTCCCACGTGCACACGTGGTGGGAGTCGATCCTCGGCTTGAAGGTCAAGGCAGTGCAGGGAAAACAGGTTCCTCAGGAATGGACTGACACATCTGCGGGACTCTTGGAATGGTGGCACGACAATGGAGTTCCTCTCGCCTTTCCTGTGGAGAGCGCCTCCTCTTGAGATGCGACGGGAACGCCGACAATTATTTCCCTACGAAACAGGGAAAGGATCCCTCATCTCGAGGTAGGAGGCGGAAACGGGCCTCCCCTGGATGTGTGTGGGACCCTCGTGCTTCCTCTCGAGGGGAGACGGGTATGTCGGGGAACTTCTTGAGTTGTAGCAAGGGTGTGAAGGACCCTTTGGAAGTTCCAGTGGTTAGATGTGATTAGCCTCGAGAAGCCTCAGCGGAAATGGGCCTCATCTCGCCTGCAGGGCAAAACCTCCTGGACTTTCTCGAGTTGCGGCAGGTGCTCTCGACGTACGACGGGGACCTCAGGGACCCGCTCTGGTGGCCTCAGGAAAGGCCAGTCCCCATGCGAGTTACTCGGGGCCTGTCGGGATTCCTCTCCCGTCGATGCCAGGGCCTAAGACCTTGTGTGGATTCGGGGCCGGAACCTGAGGATTCCTCTCCAGTGCTGACATGCATCTTGGGGTAATGCTGGAGTCTCCCCAGGGGAGTCAGTCCTCGTCTCGAATGCGGGCATGCACTTGTGCTTTCCTCCAGAGCGGTAGCAGCAGTGTCATGCAGTCAGACGCGTGGATCAAAGGATCTATGGTTTTCCCTCGAGTCTTTCCCACGAGGCTTTCCCACGAGGCTTTCCCACAGGGCTGTCCCACGTGCACACGTGGTGGGAGTCGATCCTCGGCTTGAACGTCAAGGCAGTGCAGGGAAAACAGGTTCCTCTGGAATGGACTGACACATCTGGGGGACTCTTGGTATGGTGGCACGACCCTGCAGTTCCTCTCGCCTTTCCTGTGGAGAGCGCCTCCTCTTGAGATGCGACGGGAACGCCGGGAATTCTTTCCCTACGAAACAGGGAAAGGATCCCTCATCTCGAGCTAGGAGGCGGAAACGGGGCTCTCCTGGATGTGTGCGGGACCCTCGTGCTTCCTCTCGAGTGGAGACGGGTATGTCGGGGAACTTCTTGAGTTGCAGCAAGGGTGTGAAGGACCCTTTGGAAGTTCCAGTGGTTAGATGTGATTAGCCTCGAGAAGCCTCAGCGGAAATGGGCCTCATCTCGCCTGGAGGGCAAAATCTCCTGGATTTTCTCGAGTTGCGGCAGGTGCTCTCGACTTACGACGGGGCCCTCAGGGACCCGCTCTGGTGGCCTCAGGAAAGGCCAGTCCCCATGCGCGTTCCTGTGGTCCTCTCGGGATTCCACTCCCGTCGATGCCGGGGCCTAAGACCTTGTGTGGAGTCGGGGCCGGAACCTGAGGATTCCTCTCCAGTGCTGACATAGATCTTGGGGTACTTCTGGAGTCTCCCCAGGGGAGTCAGTCCTCGTCTCGAATGCGGGCATGCACTTGTGTTTTCCTCCAGCGCGGTAGCAGCAGTGTCACGCAGTCCGCCCTGTGGACAAAGGATCTATGGTTTTTCCTCGAGTCTTTCCCACGAGGCTTTCCCACGAGGCTTTCCCACGAGGCTTTCCCACAGGGCTGTCCCACGTGCACACGTGGTGGGAGTCGATCCTCGGCTTGAACGTCAAGGCAGTGCAGGGAAAACAGGTTCCTCTGGAATGGACTGACACATCTGGGGGACTCTTGGAATGGTGGCACGACCCTGGAGTTCTTCTCGCCTTTTCTGTGGAGAGCGCCTCCTCTTGAGATGCGACGGGAACGCCGGGATTTCTTTCCCTACGAAACAGGGAAAGGATCCCTCATCTCGAGCTAGGAGGCGGAAACGGGGGCCCCTGGATGTGTGCGGGAACCTCGTGCCTCCTCTCGAGTGGAGACGGGTATGTCGGGGAACTTCTTGAGTTGCAGCAAGGGTGTGAAGGACCCTTAGGAAGTTCCAGTGGTTAGATGTGATTAGCCTCGAGAAGCCTCAGCGGAAATGGGCCTCATCTCGCCTGGAGGGCAAAACCTCCTGGATTTTCTCGAGTTGCGGCAGGTGCTCTCGACTTACAACGGGGACCTCAGGGACCCGCTCTGTTGGCCTCTGGAAAGGCCAGTCCCCATGCGAGTTGCTCAGGGCCTCTCGGGATTCCTCTCCCGTCGATGCCGGGGCCTAAGACCTTGTGTGGAGTCGGGGCCGGAACCTGAGGATTCCTCTCCAGTGCTGACATGGATCTTGGGGTACTTCTGGAGTCTCCCCAGGGGAGTCAGTCCTCGTCTCGAGCGCGGGCATGCACTTGCGCTTTCCTCCAGAGCGGTAACAGCAGTGTCCCGCAGTCCGCCGCGTGGATGAAAGGATCTATGGTTTTCCCTCGAGTCTTTCCCACGAGGCTTTCCCACGAGGCTTTCCCATAGGGTTGTCCCACGTGCACACGTGGTGGGAGTCGATCCTCGGCTTGAACGTCAAGGCAGTGCAGGGAAAACAGGTTCCTCTGGAATGGACTGCCACATCTGGGGGACTCTTGGAATGGTGGCACGACCCTGGAGTTCCTCTCGCCTTTCCTGTGGAGAGCGCCTCCTCTTGAGATGCGACGGGAACGCCGGGATTTCTTTCCCTACGAAACAGGGAAAGGATCCCTCATCTCGAGCTAGGAGGCGGAAACGGGGCTCCCCTGGATGTGTGCGGGACGCTCGTGCTTCCTCTCGAGTGGAGACGGGTATGTCGGGGAACTTCTTGAGTTGCAGCAAGGGTGTGAAGGACCCTTTGGAAGTTCCAGTGGTTAGTTGTGATTAGCCTCGAGAAGCCTCAGCGGAAATGGGCCTCATCTCGCCTTGAGGGCAAAACCTCCTGGATTTTCTCGAGTTGCGGCAGGTGCTCTCGACTTTCGACGGGGCCCTCAGGGACCCGCTCTGGTGGCCTCAGGAAAGGCCAGTCCACATGCGAGTTCCTCGGGGGCCTCTCGGGATTCCTCTGCCGTCGATGCCGGGGCCTAAGACCTTGTGTGGAGTCGGGGCCGGAACCTGAGGATTCCTCTCCAGTGCTGACATGGATCTTGGGGTACTTCTGGAGTCTCCCCAGGGGAGTCAGTCCTCGTCTCGAATGCGGGCATGCACTTGCGCTTTCCTCCAGAGTGGTAAGAGCAGTGTCACGCATTGCGCCGCGTGGATCAAAGGATCTATGGTTTTCCCTCGAGTCTTTCCCACGAGGCTTTCCCACGAGGCTTTCCCACAGGGCTGTCCCACGTGCACACGTGGTGGGAGTCGATCCTCGGCTTGAACGTCAAGGCAGTGCAGGGAAAACAGGTTCCTCTGGAATGGACTGACACATCCGGGGGACTCTTGGAATGGTGGCACGACCCTGGAGTTCTTCTCGCCTTTACTGTGGAGAGCGCCTCCCCTGAGATGCGACGGGAACGCCGGGATTTCTTTCCCTACGAAACAGGGAAAGGATCCCTCATCTCGAGCTAGGAGGCGGAAACGGGGGCCCCTGGATGTGTGCGGGAACCTCGTGCCTCCTCTCGAGTGGAGACGGGTATGTCGGGGAACTTCTTGAGTTGCAGCAAGGGTGTGAAGGACCCTTTGGAAGTTCCAGTGGTTAGATGTGATTAGCCTCGAGAAGCCTCAGCGGAAATGGGCCTCATCTCGCCTGGAGGGCAAAACCTCCTGGATTTTCTCGAGTTGCGGCAGGTGCTCTCGACTTACGACGGGGCCCTCAGGGACCCGCTCTGGTGGCCTCAGGAAAGGCCAGTCCCCATGCGAGTTCCTCGGGGGCCTCTCGGGATTCCTCTGCCGTCGATGCTGGGGCCTGAGACCTTGTGTGGAGTCGGGGCCGGAACCTGAGGATTCCTCTCCAGTGCTGACATGGATCTTGGGGTACTTCTGGAGTCTCCCCAGGGGAGTCAGTCCTCGTCTCGAATGCGGGCATGCACTTGCGCTTTCCTCCAGAGCGGTAACAGCAGTGTCACGCAGTCCGTCGCGTGGATCAAAGGATCTATGGTTTTCCCTCGAGTCTTTCCCACGAGGCTTTCCCACGAGGCTTTCCCATAGGGTTGTCCCACGTGCACACGTGGTGGGAGTCGATCCTCGGCTTGAACGTCAAGGCAGTGCAGGGTAAACATGTTCCTCTGGAATGGACTGACACATCTGGGGGACTCTTGGAATGGTGGCACGACCCTGGAGTTCCTCTCGCCTTTCCTATGGAGAGCGCCTCCTCTTGAGATGCGACGGGAACGCCGGGATTTCTTTCCCTACGAAACAGGGAAAGGATCCCTCATCTCGAGCTAGGAGGCGGAAACGGGGCTCCCCTGGATGTGTGCGGGGCCCTCGTGCTTCCTCTCGAGTGGAGACGGGTATGTCGGGGAACTTCTTGAGTTGCAGCAAGGGTGTGAAGGACCCTTTGGAAGTTCCAGTGGTTAGATGTGATTAGCCTCGAGAAGCCTCAGCGGAAATGGGCCTCATCTCGCCTGGAGGGCAAAACCTCCTGGATTTTCTCGAGTTGCGGCAGGTGCTCTCGACTTACGACGGGGACCACAGGGACTTGCTCTGGTGGCCTCAGGAAAGGCCAGTCCCCATGCGAGTTCCTCGGGGGCCTATCGGGATTCCTCTCCCGTCGTTGCCGGGGCCTAAGACCTTCTGTGGAGTCGGGGCCGGAACCTGAGGATTCCTCACCATTGCTGACATGGATCTTGGGGTACTTCTGGAGTCTCCCCAGGGGAGTCAGTCCTCGTCTCGAATGCGGGCATGCACTTGCGCTTTCCTCCAGAGCGGTAGCAGCAGTGTCACGCAGTCCGCCGCGTGGATCAAAGGATCTATGGCTTTCCCTCGAGTCTTTCCCACGAGGCTTTCCCACGAGGCTTTCCCACAGTGCTGTCCCACGTGCACACGTGGTGGGAGTCGATCCTCGGCTTGAACGTCAAGGCAGTGCAGGGAAAACAGGTTCCTCTGGAATGGACTGACACATCTGGGGGACTCTTGGAATGGTGGCACGACCCTGGAGTTCCTCTCGCCTTTCCTGTGTAGAGCGCCTCCTCTTGAGATGCGACGGGAACGCCGGGAATTCTTTCCCTACGAAACAGGGAAAGGATCCCTCATCTCGAGATAGGAGGCGGAAACGGGCCTCCCCTGGATGTGTGTGGGACCCTCGTGCTTCCTCTCGAGTGGAGACGTGTATGTCGGGGAACTTCTTGAGTTGCAGCAAGGGTTTGAAGGACCCTTTGGAAGTTCCAGTGGTTAGATGTGATTAGCCTCGAGAAACCTCAGCGGAAATGGGCCTCATCTCGCCTGGAGGGCAAAACCTCCTGGATTTTCTCGAGTGGCGGCAGGTGCTCTCGACGTACGACGGGGACCTCAGGGACCCGCTCTGGTGGCCTCAGGAAAGGCCAGTCCCCATGCGAGTTACTCGAGGCCTGTCGGGATTCCTCTCCCGTCGATGCCGGGGCCTAAGACCTTGTGTGAAATCGGGGCCGGAACCTGAGGATTCCTCTCCAGTGCTAACTTGGATCTTGGGGTACTGCTGGAGTCTCCCCAGGGGAGTCAGTCCTCGTCTCGAATGCGGGCATGCACTTGCGCTTTCCTCCAGAGCGGTAGCAGCAGTGTCACGCAGTCCGCCGCGTCGAACAAAGGATCTATGGTTTTGCCTCGAGTCTTTCCCACGAGGCTTTCCCACGAGGCTTTCCCACAGGGCTGTCCCACGTGCACACGTGGTGGGAGTCGATCCTCGGCTTGAACGTCAAGGCAGTGCAGGGAAAACAGGTTCCTCTGGAATGGACTGACACATCTGGGGGACTCTTGGAATGGTGGCACGACCCTGGAGTTCCTCTCGCCTTTCCTGTGGAGAGCGCCTCCTCTTGAGATGCGACGGGAACGCCGGGAATTCTTTCCCTACGAAACAGGGAAAGGATCCCTCATCTCGAGCTAGGAGGCGGAAACGGGCCTCCCCTGGATGTGTGCGGGACCCTCGTGCTTCCTCTCGAGTGGAGACGGGTATGTCGGGGAACTTCTTGAGTTGCAGCAAGGGTGTGAAGGACCCTTTGGAAGTTCCAGTGGTTAGATGTGATTAGCCTCGAGAAGCCACAGCTGAAATGGGCCTCATCTCGCCTGGAGGGCAAAACCTCCTGGATTTTCTCGAGTTGCAGCAGGTGCTCTCGACTTACGACGGGGATCTCAGGGACCCGCTCTGGTGGCCTCAGGAAAGGCCAGTCCCCATGCGAGTTACTCGGGGCCTGTCGGGATTCCTCTCCCGTCGATGCCGGGGCCTAAGACCTTGTGTGGAGTCGGGGCCGGAACCTGAGGATTCCTCTCCATTGCTGACATGGATCTTGGGGTACTGCTGGAGTCTCCCCAGGGGAGTCAGTCCTCGTCTCGAATGCGGGCATGCACTTGCGCTTTCCTCCAGAGCGGTAGCAGCAGTGTCACGCAGTCCGCCGCGTGGATCAAAGAATCTATGGTTTTCCCTCGAGTCTTTCCCCGAGGCTTTCCCACGAGGCTTTCCCACAGGGTTGTCCCACGTGCACACGTGGTGGGAGTCGATCCTTGGCTTGAACGTCAAGGCAGTGCAGGGAAAACAGGTTCCGCTTGAATGGACTGACACATCTGCGGGACTCTTGGAATGGTGGCACGACCCTGAAGTTCCTCTCGCCTTTCCTGTGGAGAGCACCTCCTCTTGAGATGCGACGGGAACGCCGGGAATTATTTCCCTACGAAACAGGGAAAGGATCCCTCTTCTCCAGCTAGGAGGCGGAAACGGGGCTCCCCTGGATGTGTGCGGGACCCTCGTGCTTCCTCTCGAGTGTAGACGGGTATGTCGGGGAACTTCTTGAGTTGCAGCAAGGGTGTGAAGGACCCTTTGGAAGTTCCCGTGTTTAGATGTGATTAGCCTCGAGAAGCCTCAGCGGAAATGGCCCTCATCTCGCCTGGAGGGCAAAACCTCCTGGATTTTCTCGAGTTGCGGCAGGTGCTCTCGACTTACGACGGGGACCTCAGGGACCCGCTCTGGTGGCCTCAGGAAAGGCCAGTCCCCATGCGAGTTACCCGGGGCGTGTCGGGATTCCTCTCCCATCGATGCCGGGGCCTAAGACCTTGTGTGGAGTCGGGGCCGGAACCTGAGGATTCTTCTCCAGTGCAGACATGCATCTTGGGGTACTGCTGGAGTCTCCCCAGGGGAGTCAGTCCTCGTCTCGAATGCGGGCATGCACTTGCGCTTTCCTCCAGAGCAGTAGCAGCAGTGTCACGCAGTCCGCCGCGTGGATCAAAGAATCTATGGTTTTCCCTCGAGTCTTTCCCCGAGGCTTTCCCACGAGGCTTTCCCACAGGGTTGTCCCACGTGCACACGTGGTGGGAGTCGATCCTCGGCTTGAAGGTCAAGGCAGTGCAGGGAAAACCGGTTCCTCAGGAATGGACTGACACATCTGCGGGACTCTTGGAATGGTGGCACGACAATGGAGTTCCTCTCGCCTTTCCTGTGGAGAGCGCCTCCTCTTGAGATGCGACGGGAACGCCGACAATTATTTCCCTACGAAACAGGGAAAGGATCCCTCATCTCGAGGTAGGAGGCGGAAACGGGCCTCCCCTGGATGTGTGTGGGACCCTCGTGCTTCCTCTCGAGGGGAGACGGGTATGTCGGGGAACTTCTTGAGTTGTAGCAAGGGTGTGAAGGACCCTTTGGAAGTTCCAGTGGTTAGATGTGATTAGCCTCGAGAAGCCTCAGCGGAAATGGGCCTCATCTCGCCTGCAGGGCAAAACCTCCTGGACTTTCTCGAGTTGCGGCAGGTGCTCTCGACGTACGACGGGGACCTCAGGGACCCGCTCTGGTGGCCTCAGGAAAGGCCAGTCCCCATGCGAGTTACTCGGGGCCTGTCGGGATTCCTCTCCCGTCGATGCCAGGGCCTAAGACCTTGTGTGGATTCGGGGCCGGAACCTGAGGATTCCTCTCCAGTGCTGACATGCATCTTGGGGTAATGCTGGAGTCTCCCCAGGGGAGTCAGTCCTCGTCTCGAATGCGGGCATGCACTTGTGCTTTCCTCCAGAGCGGTAGCAGCAGTGTCATGCAGTCAGACGCGTGGATCAAAGGATCTATGGTTTTCCCTCGAGTCTTTCCCACGAGTCTTTCCCACGAGGCTTTCCCACAGGGCTGTCCCACGTGCACACGTGGTGGGAGTCGATCCTCGGCTTGAACGTCAAGGCAGTGCAGGGAAAACAGGTTCCTCTGGAATGGACTGACACATCTGGGGGACTCTTGGTATGGTGGCACGACCCTGCAGTTCCTCTCGCCTTTCCTGTGGAGAGCGCCTCCTCTTGAGATGCGACGGGAACGCCGGGAATTCTTTCCCTACGAAACAGGGAAAGGATCCCTCATCTCGAGCTAGGAGGCGGAAACGGGGCTCTCCTGGATGTGTGCGGGACCCTCGTGCTTCCTCTCGAGTGGAGACGGGTATGTCGGGGAACTTCTTGAGTTGCAGCAAGGGTGTGAAGGACCCTTTGGAAGTTCCAGTGGTTAGATGTGATTAGCCTCGAGAAGCCTCAGCGGAAATGGGCCTCATCTCGCCTGGAGGGCAAAATCTCCTGGATTTTCTCGAGTTGCGGCAGGTGCTCTCGACTTACGACGGGGCCCTCAGGGACCCGCTCTGGTGGCCTCAGGAAAGGCCAGTCCCCATGCGCGTTCCTGTGGTCCTCTCGGGATTCCACTCCCGTCGATGCCGGGGCCTAAGACCTTGTGTGGAGTCGGGGCCGGAACCTGAGGATTCCTCTCCAGTGCTGACATAGATCTTGGGGTACTTCTGGAGTCTCCCCAGGGGAGTCAGTCCTCGTCTCGAATGCGGGCATGCACTTGTGTTTTCCTCCAGCGCGGTAGCAGCAGTGTCACGCAGTCCGCCCTGTGGACAAAGGATCTATGGTTTTCCCTCGAGTCTTTCCCACGAGGCTTTCCCACGAGGCTTTCCCACGAGGCTTTCCCACAGGGCTGTCCCACGTGCACACGTGGTGGGAGTCGATCCTCGGCTTGAACATCAAGGCAGTGCAGGGAAAACAGGTTCCTCTGGAATGGACTGACACATCTGGGGGACTCTTGGAATGGTGGCACGACCCTGGAGTTCTTCTCGCCTTTTCTGTGGAGAGCGCCTCCTCTTGAGATGCGACGGGAACGCCGGGATTTCTTTCCCTACGAAACAGGGAAAGGATCCCTCATCTCGAGCTAGGAGGCGGAAACGGGGGCCCCTGGATGTGTGCGGGAACCTCGTGCCTCCTCTCGAGTGGAGACGGGTATGTCGGGGAACTTCTTGAGTTGCAGCAAGGGTGTGAAGGACCCTTAGGAAGTTCCAGTGGTTAGATGTGATTAGCCTCGAGAAGCCTCAGCGGAAATGGGCCTCATCTCGCCTGGAGGGCAAAACCTCCTGGATTTTCTCGAGTTGCGGCAGGTGCTCTCGACTTACAACGGGGACCTCAGGGACCCGCTCTGTTGGCCTCTGGAAAGGCCAGTCCCCATGCGAGTTGCTCAGGGCCTCTCGGGATTCCTCTCCCGTCGATGCCGGGGCCTAAGACCTTGTGTGGAGTTGGGGCCGGAACCTGAGGATTCCTCTCCAGTGCTGACATGGATCTTGGGGTACTTCTGGAGTCTCCCCAGGGGAGTCAGTCCTCGTCTCGAGCGCGGGCATGCACTTGCGCTTTCCTCCAGAGCGGTAACAGCAGTGTCCCGCAGTCCGCCGCGTGGATGAAAGGATCTATGGTTTTCCCTCGAGTCTTTCCCACGAGGCTTTCCCACGAGGCTTTCCCATAGGGTTGTCCCACGTGCACACGTGGTGGGAGTCGATCCTCGGCTTGAACGTCAAGGCAGTGCAGGGAAAACAGGTTCCTCTGGAATGGACTGACACATCTGGGGGACTCTTGGAATGGTGGCACGACCCTGGAGTTCCTCTCGCCTTTCCTGTGGAGAGCGCCTCCTCTTGAGATGCGACGGGAACGCCGGGATTTCTTTCCCTACGAAACAGGGAAAGGATCCCTCATCTCGAGCTAGGAGGCGGAAACGGGGCTCCCCTGGATGTGTGCGGGACGCTCGTGCTTCCTCTCGAGTGGAGACGGGTATGTCGGGGAACTTCTTGAGTTGCAGCAAGGGTGTGAAGGACCCTTTGGAAGTTCCAGTGGTTAGTTGTGATTAGCCTCGAGAAGCCTCAGCGGAAATGGGCCTCATCTCGCCTTGAGGGCAAAACCTCCTGGATTTTCTCGAGTTGCTGCAGGTGCTCTCGACTTTCGACGGGGCCCTCAGGGACCCGCTCTGGTGGCCTCAGGAAAGGCCAGTCCACATGCGAGTTCCTCGGGGGCCTCTCGGGATTCCTCTGCCGTCGATGCCGGGGCCTAAGACCTTGTGTGGAGTCGGGGCCGGAACCTGAGGATTCCTCTCCAGTGCTGACATGGATCTTGGGGTACTTCTGGAGTCTCCCCAGGGGAGTCAGTCCTCGTCTCGAATGCGGGCATGCACTTGCGCTTTCCTCCAGAGTGGTAAGAGCAGTGTCACGCATTGCGCCGCGTGGATCAAAGGATCTATGGTTTTCCCTCGAGTCTTTCCCACGAGGCTTTCCCACGAGGCTTTCCCACAGGGCTGTCCCACGTGCACACGTGGTGGGAGTCGATCCTCGGCTTGAACGTCAAGGCAGTGCAGGGAAAACAGGTTCCTCTGGAATGGACTGACACATCCGGGGGACTCTTGGAATGGTGGCACGACCCTGGAGTTCTTCTCGCCTTTACTGTGGAGAGCGCCTCCCCTGAGATGCGACGGGAACGCCGGGATTTCTTTCCCTACGAAACAGGGAAAGGATCCCTCATCTCGAGCTAGGAGGCGGAAACGGGGGCCCCTGGATGTGTGCGGGAACCTCGTGCCTCCTCTCGAGTGGAGACGGGTATGTCGGGGAACTTCTTGAGTTGCAGCAAGGGTGTGAAGGACCCTTTGGAAGTTCCAGTGGTTAGATGTGATTAGCCTCGAGAAGCCTCAGCGGAAATGGGCCTCATCTCGCCTGGAGGGCAAAACCTCCTGGATTTTCTCGAGTTGCGGCAGGTGCTCTCGACTTACGACGGGGCCCTCAGGGACCCGCTCTGGTGGCCTCAGGAAAGGCCAGTCCCCATGCGAGTTCCTCGGGGGCCTCTCGGCATTCCTCTCCCGTCGATGCTGGGGCCTGAGACCTTGTGTGGAGTCGGGACCGGAACCTGAGGATTCCTCTCCAGTGCTGACATGGATCTTGGGGTACTTCTGGAGTCTCCCCAGGGGAGTCAGTCCTCGTCTCGAATGCGGGCATGCACTTGCGCTTTCCTCCAGAGCGGTAACAGCAGTGTCACGCAGTCCACCGCATGGATCAAAGAATCTATGGTTTTCCCTAGAGTCTTTCCCACGAGGCTTTCCCACGAGGCTTTCCCACAGGGCTGTCCCACGTGCACACGTGGTGGGAGTCGATCCTCGGCTTGAACGTCAAGGCAGTGCAGGGAAAACAGGTTCCTCTGGAATGGACTGACACATCTGGGGGACTCTTGGAATGGTGGCACGACCCTGGAGTTCCTCTCGCCTTTCCTGTGGAGAGCGCCTCCTCTTGAGATGCGACGGGAACGCCGGGAATTCTTTCCCTACAAAACAGGGAAAGGATCCCTCATCTCGAGCTAGGAGGCGGAAACGGGGCTCCCCTGGATGTGTGCGGGACCCTCGTGCTTCCTCTCGAGTGGAGACGGGTATGTCGGGGAACTTCTTGAGTTGCAGCAAGGATCTGAAGGACCCTTTGGAAGTTCCAGTGGTTAGATGTGATTAACCTCGAGAAGCCTCAGCGGAAATGGGCCTCATCTCGCCTGGAGGGCAAAACCTCCTGGATTTTCTCGAGTTGCGGCAGGTGCTCGAGACTTACGACGGGGCCCTCAGGGACCCGCTCTGGTGGCCTCAGGAAAGGCCAGTCCCCTTGCGAGTTCCTCGGGGGCCTCTCGGGATTCCTCTGCCGTCGATGCTGGGGCCTAAGACCTTGTGTGGAGTCGGGGCCGGAACCTGAGGATTCCTCTCCAGTGCTGACATGGATCTTGGGGTACTTCTGGAATCTCCCCAGGGGAGTCAGTCCTCGTCTCGAATGCGGGCATGCACTTGCGCTTTCCTCCAGAGTGGTAAGAGCAGTGTCACGCAGTCCGCCGCGTGGATCAAAGGATCTATGGTTTTCCCTCGAGTCTTTCCCACGACTCTTTCCCACGAGGCTTTCCCACAGGGCTGTCCCACGTGCACACGTGGTGGGAGTCGATCCTCGGCTTGAACGTCAAGGCAGTGCAGGGAAAACAGGTTCCTCTGGAATGGACTGACACATCTGGGGGACTCTTGGAATGGTGGCACGACCCTGGAGTTCCTCTCGCCTTTCCTGTGGAGAGCGCCTCCGCTGAGATGCGACGGGAACGCCGGGAATTCTTTCCCTACGAAACAGGGAAAGGATCCCTCATCTCGAGCTAGGAGGCGGAAACGGGGCTCCCCTGGATGTGTGCGGGACCCTCGTGCTTCCTCTCGAGTGGAGACGGGTATGTCGGGGCACTTCTTGAGTTGCAGCAAGGATCTGAAGGACCCTTTGGAAGTTCCAGTGGTTAGATGTGATTAGCCTCCAGAAGCCTCAGCGGAAATGGGCCTCATCTCGCCTGGAGGGCAAAACCTCCTGGATTTTCTCGAGTTGCGGCAGGTGCTCTCGACTTACGACGGGGACCTCAGGGACCCACTCTGGTGGCCTCAGGAAAGGCCAGTCCCCATGCGAGTTCCTCGGGGGCCTCTCGGGATTCCTCTCCCGTCGATGCCGGGGCCTAAGACCTTGTGTGGAATCGGGGCCGGAACCTGAGGATTCCTCTCCAGTGCTGACATGGATCTTGGGGTACTTCTGGAGTCTCCCCAGGGGAGTCAGTCCTCGTCTCGAGCGCGGGCATGCACTTGCGCTTTCCTCCAGAGCCGTAGCAGCAGTGTCACACAGTCCGCCGCGTGGATCAAAGGATCTATGGTTTTCCCTCGAGTCTTTCCCACGAGGCTTTCCCACGAGGCTTTCCCACAGGGCTGTCCCACGTGCACACGTGGTGGGAGTCGATCCTCGGCTTGAACGTCAAGGAAGTGCAGGGAAAACAGGTTCCTCTGGAATGGACTGACACATCCGGGGGACTCTTGGAATGGTGGCACGACCCTGGAGTTCTTCTCGCTTTTCTGTGGAGAGTGCCTCCTCTTGAGATGCGACGGGAACGCCGGAATTCTTTCCCTACGAAACAGGGAAAGGATCCCTCATCTCGAGCTAGGAGGCGGAAACGGGGGCCCCTGGATGTGTGCGGGAACCTCGTGCCTCCTCTCGAGTGGAGACGGGTATGTCGGGGAACTTCTTGAGTTGCAGCAAGGGTGTGAAGGACCCTTTGGAAGTTCCAGTGGTTAGATGTGATTAGCCTCGAGAAGCCTCAGCGGAAATGGGCCTCATCTCGCCTGGAGGGCAAAACTTCCTGGATTTTCTCGAGTTGCGGCAGGTGCTCTCGACTTACGACGAGGCCCTCAGGGACCCGCTCTGGTGGCCTCAGGAAAGGCCAGTCCCCATTCGAGTTCCTCGGGGGCCGCTCGGGATTCCTCTGCCGTCGATGCTGGGGCCTAAGACCTTGTGTGGAGTCGGGGCCGGAACCTGAGGATTCCTCTCCAGTGCTGACATGGATCTTGGGGTACTTCTGGAGTCTCCCCAGGGGAGTCAGTCCTCGTCTCGCATGCGGGCATGCACTTGCGCTTTCCTCCAGAGCGGTAGCAGCAGTGTCACGCATTGCGCCGCGTGGATCAAAGGATCTATGGTTTTCCCTCGAGTCTTTCCCACGAGGCTTTCCCACGAGGCTTTCCCACAGGGCTGTCCCACGTGCACACGTGGTGGGAGTCGATCCTCCGCTTGAACGTCAAGGCAGTGCAGGGAAAACAGGTTCCTCTGGAATGGACTGACACATCCGGGGGACTCTTGGAATGTTGGCACGACCCTGGAGTTCCTCGCGCCTTTCCTGTGGAGAGCGCCTCCTCTTGAGATGCGATGGGAACGCCGGGAATTCTTTCCCTACGAAACAGGGAAAGGATCCCTCATCTCGAGCTAGGAGGCGGAAACGGGGCTCCCCTGGATGTGTGCGGGACCCTCGTGCTTCCTCTCGAGTGGAGACGGGTATGTCGGGGAACTTCTTGAGTTGCAGCAAGGGTGTGAAAGACCCTTTGGAAGTTCCAGTGGTTAGATGTGATTAGCCTCGAGAACCCTCAGCGGAAATGGGCCTCATATCGCCTGAAGGGAAAACCTCCTGGATTTTCTCGAGTTGCGGCAGGTGCTCTCGACTTACAACGGGGACCTCAGGGACCCGCTCTGTTGGCCTCTGGAAAGGCCAGTCCCCATGCGAGTTGCTCAGGGCCTCTCGGGATTCCTCTCCCGTCGATGCCGGGGCCTAAGACCTTGTGTGGAGTCGGGGCCTGAACCTGAGGATTCCTCTCCAGTGCTGACAAGGATCTTGGGGTACTTCTGGAGTCTCCCCAGGGGAGTCAGTCCTCGTCTCGAATGCGGGCATGCACTTGCGCTTTCCTCCAGAGCGGTAAGAGCAGTGTCACGCAGTCCGCCGCGTGGATCAAAGGATTTATGGTTTTCCCTCGAGTCTTTCCCACGACTCTTTCCCACGAGGCTTTCCCACAGGGCTGTCCCACGTGCACACGTGGTGGGAGTCGATCCTCGGCTTGAACGTCAAGGCAGTGCAGGGAAAACAGGTTCCTCTGGAATGGACTGACACATCTGGGGGACTCTTGGAATGGTGGCACGACCCTGGAGTTCTTCTCGCCTTTTCTGTGGAGAGCGCCTCCTCTTGAGATGCGACGGGAACGCCGGGATTTCTTTCCCTACGAAACAGGGAAAGGATCCCTCATCTCGAGCTAGGAGGCGGAAACGGGGGCCCCTGGATGTGTGCGGGAACCTCGTGCCTCCTCTCGAGTGGAGACGGGTATGTCGGGGAACTTCTTGAGTTGCAGCAAGGGTGTGAAGGACCCTTTGGAAGTTCCAGTGGTTAGATGTGATTAGCCTCGAGAAGCCTCAGCGGAAATGGGCCTCATCTCGCCTGGAGGGCAAAACCTCCTGGATTTTCTCGAGTTGCGGCAGGTGCTCTCGACTTACGAGGGGGCCCTCAGGGACCCGCTCTGGTGGCCTCATGAAAGGCCAGTCCCCATGCGAGTTCCTCGGGGGCCTCTCGGGATTCCTCTGCCGTCGATGCTGGGGCCTGAGACCTTGTGTGGAGTCGGGACCGGAACCTGAGGATTCCTCTCCAGTGCTGACATGGATCTTGGGGTACTTCTGGAGTCTCCCCAGGGGAGTCAGTCCTCGTCTCGAATGCGGGCATGCACTTGCGCTTTCCTCCAGAGCGGTAACAGCAGTGTCACGCAGTCCACCGCATGGATCAAAGAATCTATGGTTTTCCCTAGAGTCTTTCCCACGAGGCTTTCCCACGAGGCTTTCCCACAGGGCTGTCCCACGTGCACACGTGGTGGGAGTCGATCCTCGGCTTGAACGTCAAGGCAGTGCAGGGAAAACAGGTTCCTCTGGAATGGACTGACACATCTGGGGGACTCTTGGAATGGTGGCACGACCCTGGAGTTCCTCTCGCCTTTCCTGTGGAGAGCGCCTCCTCTTGAGATGCGACGGGAACGCCGGGAATTCTTTCCCTACGAAACAGGGAAAGGATCCCTCATCTCGAGCTAGGAGGCGGAAACGGGGCTCCCCTGGATGTGTGCGGGACCCTCGTGCTTCCTCTCGAGTGGAGACGGGTATGTCGGGGAACTTCTTGAGTTGCAGCAAGGATCTGAAGGACCCTTTGGAAGTTCCAGTGGTTAGATGCGATTAGCCTCCAGAAGCCTCAGCGGAAATGGGCCTCATCTCGCCTGGAGGGCAAAACCTCCTGGATTTTCTCGAGTTGCGGCAGGTGCTCTCGACTTACGACGGGGACCTCAGGGACCCACTCTAGTGGCCTCAGGAAAGGCCAGTCCCCATGCGAGTTCCTCGGGGGCCTCTCGGGATTCCTCTCCCGTCGATGCCGCGGCCTAAGACCTTGTGTGGAATCGGGGCCGGAACCTGAGGATTCCTCTCCAGGGTTGACATGGATCTTGGGGTACTTCTGGAGTCTCCCCAGGGGAGTCAGTCCTCGTCTCGAGCGCGGGCATGCACTTGCGCTTTCCTCCAGAACGGTAACAGCAGTGTCACGCTGTCCGCCGCGTGGATGAAAGGATCTATGGTTTTCCCTCGAGTCTTTCCCACGAGGCTTTCCCACGAGGCTTTCCCATAGGGTTGTCCCACGTGCACACGTGGTGGGAGTCGATCCTCGGCTTGAACGTCAAGGCAGTGCAGGGAAAACAGGTTCCTCTGGAATGGACTGATACATCTGGGGGACTCTTGGAATGGTGGCACGACCCTGGAGTTCCTCTCGCCTTTCCTGTGGAGAGCGCCTCCTCTTGAGATGCGACGGGAACGCCGGGATTTCTTTCCCTACGAAACAGGGAAAGGATCCCTCATCTCGAGCTAGGAGGCGGAAACGGGGCTCCCCTGGATGTGTGCGGGACGCTCGTGCTTCCTCTCGAGTGGAGACGGGTATGTCGGGGAACTTCTTGAGTTGCAGCAAGGGTGTGAAGGACCCTTTGGAAGCTCCAGTGGTTAGTTGTGATTAGCCTCGAGAAGCCTCAGCGGAAATGGGCCTCATCTCGCCTTGAGGGCAAAACCTCCTGGATTTTCTCGAGTTGCGGCAGGTGCTCTCGACTTTCGACGGGGACCTCAGGGACCGGCTCTGGTGGCCTCAGGAAAGGCCAGTCCCCATGCGAGTTCCTCGGGGGCCTCTCAGGATTCCTCTCCCGTCGATGCCGGGGCCTAAGACCTTGTGTGGAGTCGGGGCCGGAACCTGAGGATTCCTCTCCAGTGCTGACATGGATCTTGGGGTACTTCTGGAGTCTCCCCAGGGGAGTCAGTCCTCGTCTCGAATGCGCACATGCACTTGCGCTTTCCTCCAGAGCGGTAGCAGCAGTGTCACGCATTGCGCCGCGTGGATCAAAGGATCTATGGTTTTCCCTCGAGTCTTTCCCACGAGGCTTTCCCACGAGGCTTACCCACAGGGCTGTCCCACGTGCACACGTGGTGGGAGTCCATCCTCAGCTTGAACGTCAAGGCAGTGCAGGGCAAACAGGTTCCTCTGAAATGGACTGACACATCTGGGGGACTCTTGGAATGGTGGCACGACCCTGGAGTTCCTCTCGCCTTTCCTGTGGAGAGCGCCTCCTCTTGAGATGCGACGGGAACGCCGGGAATTCTTTCCCTACGAAACAGGGAAAGGATCCCTCATCTCGAGCTAGGAGGCGGAAACGGGGCTCCCCTGGATGTGTGCGGGACCCTCGTGCTTCCTCTCGAGTGGAGACGGGTATGTCGGGGAATTTCTTGAGTTGCAGCAAGGGTGTGAAGGACCCTTTGGAAGTTCCAGTGGTTAGATGTGATTAGCCTCGAGAACCCTCAGCGGAAATGGGCCTCATATCGCCTGGAGGGCAAAACCTCCTGGATTTTCCCGAGTTGCGGCAGGTGCTCTCGACTTACAACGGGGACCTCAGGGACCCGCTCAGTTGGCCTCTGGTAAGGCCAGTTCCCATGCGAGTTGCTCAGGGCCTCTCGGGATTCCTCTCCCGTCGATGCCGGGGCCTAAAACCTTGTGTGGAGTCGGGGCCGGAACCTGAGGATTCCTCTCCAGTGCTGACATGGATCTTGGGGTACTTCTGGAATCTCCCCAGGGGAGTCAGTCCTCGTCTCGAATGCGGGCATGCACTTGCGCTTTCCTCCAGAGTGGTAAGAGCAGTGTCACGCAGTCCGCCGCGTGGATCAAAGGATCTATGGTTTTCCCTCGAGTCTTTCCCACGACTCTTTCCCACGAGGCTTTCCCACAGGGCTGTCCCACGTGCACACGTGGTGGGAGTCGATCCTCGGCTTGAACGTCAAGGCAGTGCAGGGAAAACAGGTTCCTCTGGAATGGACTGGACTGACACATCTGGGGGACTCTTGGAATGGTGGCACGACCCTGGAGTTCTTCTCGCCTTTTCTGAGGAGAGCGCCTCCTCTTGAGATGCGACGGGAACGCCGGGATTTCTTTCCCTACGAAACAGGGAAAGGATCCCTCATCTCGAGCTAGGAGGCGGAAACGGGGGCCCCTGGATGTGTGCGGGAACCTCGTGCCTCCTCTCGAGTGGAGACGGGTATGTCGGGGAACTTCTTGAGTTGCAGCAAGGGTGTGAAGGACCCTTTGGAAGTTCCAGTGGTTAGATGTGATTAGCCTCGAGAAGCCTCAGCGGAAATGGCCCTCATCTCGCCTGGAGGGCAAAACCTCCTGGATTTTCTCGAGTTGCGGCAGGTGCTCTCGACTTACGACGGGGCCCTCAGGGACCCGCTCTGGTGGCCTCAGGAAAGGCCAGTCCCCATGCGAGTTCCTCGGGGGCCTCTCGGGATTCCTCTGCCGTCGATGCTGGGGCCTGAGACCTTGTGTGGAGTCGGGACCGGAACCTGAGGATTCCTCTCCAGTGCTGACATGGATCTTGGGGTACTTCTGGAGTCTCCCCAGGGGAGTCAGTCCTCGTCTCGCATGCGGGCATGCACTTGCGCTTTCCTCCAGAGCAGTAGCAGCAGTGTCACGCATTGCGCCGCGTGGATCAAAGGATCTATGGTTTTCCCTCGAGTCTTTCCCACGAGGCTTTCCCACGAGGCTTTCCCACAGGGCTGTCCCACGTGCACACGTGGTGGGAGTCGATCCTCCGCTTGAACGTCAAGGCAGTGCAGGGAAAACAGGTTCCTCTGGAATGGACTGACACATCCGGGGGACTCTTGGAATGTTGGCACGACCCTGGAGTTCCTCTCGCCTTTCCTGTGGAGAGCGCCTCCCCTGAGATGCGAAGGGAACGCCGGGAATTCTTTCCCTACGAAACAGGGAAAGAATCCCTCATCTCAAGCTAGGAGGCGGAAACGGGGCTCCCCTGGATGTGTGCGGGACCCTCGTGCTTCCTCTCGAGTGGAGACGTGTATGTCGGGGCACTTCTTCAGTTGCAGCAAGGTTGTGAAGGACCCTTTGGAAGTTCCAGTGGTTAGATGTGATTAACCTCGAGAAGCCTCAGCGGAACTGGGCCTCATCTCGCCTGGAGGGCAAAACCTCCTGGATTTTCTCGAGTTGCGGCAGGTGCTCGAGAGTTACGAAGTGGCCCTCAGGGACCCGCTCTGGTGGCCTCAGGAAAGGCCAGTCCCCATGCGAGTTCCTCGGGGGCCTCTCGGGATTCCTCTGCCGTTGATGCCGGGGCCTAAGACCTTGTGTGGAGTCGGGGCCGAAACCTGAGAATTCCTCTCCAGTGCTGACATGGATCTTGGGGTACTTCTGGAGTCTCCCCAGGGGAGTCAGTCCTCGTCTCGAATGCGGGCATGCACTTGCGCTTTCCTCCAGAGCGATAACAGCAGTGTCACGCAGTCCACCGCGTGGATCAAAGAATCTATGGTTTTCCCTCGAGTCTTTCCCACGAGGCTTTCCCACGAGGCTTTCCCACAGGGCTGTCCCACGTGCACACGTGGTGGGAGTCGATCCTCGGCTTGAACGTCAAGGAAGTGCAGGGAAAACAGGTTCCTCTGGAATGGACTGACACATCCGGGGGACTCTTGGAATGGTGGCACGACCCTGGAGTTCTTCTCGCTTTTCTGTGGAGAGTGCCTCCTCTTGAGATGCGACGGGAACGCCGGGAATTCTTTCCCTACGAAACAGGGAAAGGATCCCTCATCTCGAGCTAGGAGGCGGATACGGGGGCCCCTGGATGTGTGCGGGAACCTCGTGCCTCCTCTCGAGTGGAGACGGGTATGTCGGGGAACTTCTTGAGTTGCAGCAAGGGTGTGAAGGACCCTTTGGAAGTTCCAGTGGTTAGATGTGATTAGCCTCGAGAAGCCTCAGCGGAAATGGGCCTCATCTCGCCTGGAGGGCAAAACTTCCTGGATTTTCTCGAGTTGCGGCAGGTGCTCTCGACTTACGACGAGGCCCTCAGGGACCCGCTCTGGTGGCCTCAGGAAAGGCCAGTCCCCATTCGAGTTCCTCGGGGGCCGCTCGGGATTCCTCTGCCGTCGATGCTGGGGCCTAAGACCTTGTGTGGAGTCGGGGCCGGAACCTGAGGATTCCTCTCCAGTGCTGACATGGATCTTGGGGTACTTCTGGAGTCTCCCCAGGGGAGTCAGTCCTCGTCTCGCATGCGGGCATGCACTTGCGCTTTCCTCCAGAGCGGTAGCAGCAGTGTCACGCATTGCGCCGCGTGGATCAAAGGATCTATGGTTTTCCCTCGAGTCTTTCCCACGAGGCTTTCCCACGAGGCTTTCCCACAGGGCTGTCCCACGTGCACACGTGGTGGGAGTCGATCCTCCGCTTGAACGTCAAGGCAGTGCAGGGAAAACAGGTTCCTCTGGAATGGACTGACACATCCGGGGGACTCTTGGAATGTTGGCACGACCCTGGAGTTCCTCGCGCCTTTCCTGTGGAGAGCGCCTCCTCTTGAGATGCGATGGGAACGCCGGGAATTCTTTCCCTACGAAACAGGGAAAGGATCCCTCATCTCGAGCTAGGAGGCGGAAACGGGGCTCCCCTGGATGTGTGCGGGACCCTCGTGCTTCCTCTCGAGTGGAGACGGGTATGTCGGGGAACTTCTTGAGTTGCAGCAAGGGTGTGAAAGACCCTTTGGAAGTTCCAGTGGTTAGATGTGATTAGCCTCGAGAACCCTCAGCGGAAATGGGCCTCATATCGCCTGAAGGGAAAACCTCCTGGATTTTCTCGAGTTGCGGCAGGTGCTCTCGACTTACAACGGGGACCTCAGGGACCCGCTCTGTTGGCCTCTGGAAAGGCCAGTCCCCATGCGAGTTGCTCAGGGCCTCTCGGGATTCCTCTCCCGTCGATGCCGGGGCCTAAGACCTTGTGTGGAGTCGGGGCCTGAACCTGAGGATTCCTCTCCAGTGCTGACAAGGATCTTGGGGTACTTCTGGAGTCTCCCCAGGGGAGTCAGTCCTCGTCTCGAATGCGGGCATGCACTTGCGCTTTCCTCCAGAGCGGTAAGAGCAGTGTCACGCAGTCCGCCGCGTGGATCAAAGGATCTATGGTTTTCCCTCGAGTCTTTCCCACGACTCTTTCCCACGAGGCTTTCCCACAGGGCTGTCCCACGTGCACACGTGGTGGGAGTCGATCCTCGGCTTGAACGTCAAGGCAGTGCAGGGAAAACAGGTTCCTCTGGAATGGACTGACACATCTGGGGGACTCTTGGAATGGTGGCACGACCCTGGAGTTCTTCTCGCCTTTTCTGTGGAGAGCGCCTCCTCTTGAGATGCGACGGGAACGCCGGGATTTCTTTCCCTACGAAACAGGGAAAGGATCCCTCATCTCGAGCTAGGAGGCGGAAACGCGGGCCCCTGGATGTGTGCGGGAACCTCGTGCCTCCTCTCGAGTGGAGACGGGTATGTCGGGGAACTTCTTGAGTTGCAGCAAGGGTGTGAAGGACCCTTTGGAAGTTCCAGTGGTTAGATGTGATTAGCCTCGAGAAGCCTCAGCGGAAATGGGCCTCATCTCGCCTGGAGGGCAAAACCTCCTGGATTTTCTCGAGTTGCGGCAGGTGCTCTCGACTTACGAGGGGGCCCTCAGGGACCCGCTCTGGTGGCCTCAGGAAAGGCCAGTCCCCATGCGAGTTCCTCGGGGGCCTCTCGGGATTCCTCTGCCGTCGATGCTGGGGCCTGAGACCTTGTGTGGAGTCGGGACCGGAACCTGAGGATTCCTCTCCAGTGCTGACATGGATCTTGGGGTACTTCTGGAGTCTCCCCAGGGGAGTCAGTCCTCGTCTCGAATGCGGGCATGCACTTGCGCTTTCCTCCAGAGCGGTAACAGCAGTGTCACGCAGTCCACCGCATGGATCAAAGAATCTATGGTTTTCCCTAGAGTCTTTCCCACGAGGCTTTCCCACGAGGCTTTCCCACAGGGCTGTCCCACGTGCACACGTGGTGGGAGTCGATCCTCGGCTTGAACGTCAAGGCAGTGCAGGGAAAACAGGTTCCTCTGGAATGGACTGACACATCTGGGGGACTCTTGGAATGGTGGCACGACCCTGGAGTTCCTCTCGCCTTTCCTGTGGAGAGCGCCTCCTCTTGAGATGCGACGGGAACGCCGGGAATTCTTTCCCTACGAAACAGGGAAAGGATCCCTCATCTCGAGCTAGGAGGCGGAAACGGGGCTCCCCTGGATGTGTGCGGGACCCTCGTGCTTCCTCTCGAGTGGAGACGGGTATGTCGGGGAACTTCTTGAGTTGCAGCAAGGATCTGAAGGACCCTTTGGAAGTTCCAGTGGTTAGATGCGATTAGCCTCCAGAAGCCTCAGCGGAAATGGGCCTCATCTCGCCTGGAGGGCAAAACCTCCTGGATTTTCTCGAGTTGCGGCAGGTGCTCTCGACTTACGACGGGGACCTCAGGGACCCACTCTAGTGGCCTCAGGAAAGGCCAGTCCCCATGCGAGTTCCTCGGGGGCCTCTCGGGATTCCTCTCCCGTCGATGCCGCGGCCTAAGACCTTGTGTGGAATCGGGGCCGGAACCTGAGGATTCCTCTTCATTGCTGACATGGATCTTGGGGTACTGCTGGAGTCTCCCCAGGGGAGTCAGTCCTCGTCTCGAGCGCGGGCATGCACTTGCGCTTTCCTCCAGAACGGTAACAGCAGTGTCACGCTGTCCGCCGCGTGGATGAAAGGATCTATGGTTTTCCCTCGAGTCTTTCCCACGAGGCTTTCCCACGAGGCTTTCCCATAGGGTTGTCCCACGTGCACACGTGGTGGGATTCGATCCTCGGCTTGAACGTCAAGGCAGTGCAGGGAAAACAGGTTCCTCTGGAATGGACTGATACATATGGGGGACTCTTGGAATGGTGGCACGACCCTGGAGTTCCTCTCGCCTTTCCTGTGGAGAGCGCCTCCTCTTGAGATGCGACGGGAACGCCGGGATTTCTTTCCCTACGAAACAGGGAAAGGATCCCTCATCTCGAGCTAGGAGGCGGAAACGGGGCTCCCCTGGATGTGTGCGGGACGCTCGTGCTTCCTCTCGAGTGGAGACGGGTATGTCGGGGAACTTCTTGAGTTGCAGCAAGGGTGTGAAGGACCCTTTGGAAGTTCCAGTGGTTAGTTGTGATTAGCCTCGAGAAGCCTCAGCGGAAATGGGCCTCATCTCGCCTTGAGGGCAAAACCTCCTGGATTTTCTCGAGTTGCGGCAGGTGCTCTCGACTTTCGACGGGGACCTCAGGGACCGGCTCTGGTGGCCTCAGGAAAGGCCAGTCCCCATGCGAGTTCCTCGGGGGCCTCTCAGGATTCCTCTCCCGTCGATGCCGGGGCCTAAGACCTTGTGTGGAGTCGGGGCCGGAACCTGAGGATTCCTCTCCAGTGCTGACATGGATCTTGGGGTACTTCTGGAGTCTCCCCAGGGGAGTCAGTCCTCGTCTCGCATGTGGGCATGCACTTGCGCTTTCCTCCAGAGCGGTAGCAGCAGTGTCACGCATTGCGCCGCGTGGATCAAAGGATCTATGGTTTTCCCTCGAGTCTTTCCCACGAGGCTTTCCCACGAGGCTTACCCACAGGGCTGTCCCACGTGCACACGTGGTGGGAGTCCATCCTCAGCTTGAACGTCAAGGCAGTGCAGGGCAAACAGGTTCCTCTGAAATGGACTGACACATCTGGGGGACTCTTGGAATGGTGGCACGACCCTGGAGTTCCTCTCGCCTTTCCTGTGGAGAGCGCCTCCTCTTGAGATGCGACGGGAACGCCGGGAATTCTTTCCCTACGAAACAGGGAAAGGATCCCTCATCTCGAGCTAGGAGGCGGAAACGGGGCTCCCCTGGATGTGTGCGGGACCCTCGTGCTTCCTCTCGAGTGGAGACGGGTATGTCGGGGAATTTCTTGAGTTGCAGCAAGGGTGTGAAGGACCCTTTGGAAGTTCCAGTGGTTAGATGTGATTAGCCTCGAGAACCCTCAGCGGAAATGGGCCTCATATCGCCTGGAGGGCAAAACCTCCTGGATTTTCCCGAGTTGCGGCAGGTGCTCTCGACTTACAACGGGGACCTCAGGGACCCGCTCAGTTGGCCTCTGGTAAGGCCAGTTCCCATGCGAGTTGCTCAGGGCCTCTCGGGATTCCTCTCCCGTCGATGCCGGGGCCTAAAACCTTGTGTGGAGTCGGGGCCGGAACCTGAGGATTCCTCTCCAGTGCTGACATGGATCTTGGGGTACTTCTGGAATCTCCCCAGGGGAGTCAGTCCTCGTCTCGAATGCGGGCATGCACTTGCGCTTTCCTCCAGAGTGGTAAGAGCAGTGTCACGCAGTCCGCCGCGTGGATCAAAGGATCTATGGTTTTCCCTCGAGTCTTTCCCACGACTCTTTCCCACGAGGCTTTCCCACAGGGCTGTCCCACGTGCACACGTGGTGGGAGTCGATCCTCGGCTTGAACGTCAAGGCAGTGCAGGGAAAACAGGTTCCTCTGGAATGGACTGGACTGACACATCTGGGGGACTCTTGGAATGGTGGCACGACCCTGGAGTTCTTCTCGCCTTTTCTGTGGAGAGCGCCTCCTCTTGAGATGCGACGGGAACGCCGGGATTTCTTTCCCTACGAAACAGGGAAAGGATCCCTCATCTCGAGCTAGGAGGCGGAAACGCGGGCCCCTGGATGTGTGCGGGAACCTCGTGCCTCCTCTCGAGTGGAGACGGGTATGTCGGGGAACTTCTTGAGTTGCAGCAAGGGTGTGAAGGACCCTTTGGAAGTTCCAGTGGTTAGATGTGATTAGCCTCGAGAAGCCTCAGCGGAAATGGGCCTCATCTCGCCTGGAGGGCAAAACCTCCTGGATTTTCTCGAGTTGCGGCAGGTGCTCTCGACTTACGAGGGGGCCCTCAGGGACCCGCTCTGGTGGCCTCAGGAAAGGCCAGTCCCCATGCGAGTTCCTCGGGGGCCTCTCGGGATTCCTCTGCCGTCGATGCTGGGGCCTGAGACCTTGTGTGGAGTCGGGACCGGAACCTGAGGATTCCTCTCCAGTGCTGACATGGATCTTGGGGTACTTCTGGAGTCTCCCCAGGGGAGTCAGTCCTCGTCTCGAATGCGGGCATGCACTTGCGCTTTCCTCCAGAGCGGTAACAGCAGTGTCACGCAGTCCACCGCATGGATCAAAGAATCTATGGTTTTCCCTAGAGTCTTTCCCACGAGGCTTTCCCACGAGGCTTTCCCACAGGGCTGTCCCACGTGCACACGTGGTGGGAGTCGATCCTCGGCTTGAACGTCAAGGCAGTGCAGGGAAAACAGGTTCCTCTGGAATGGACTGACACATCTGGGGGACTCTTGGAATGGTGGCACGACCCTGGAGTTCCTCTCGCCTTTCCTGTGGAGAGCGCCTCCTCTTGAGATGCGACGGGAACGCCGGGAATTCTTTCCCTACGAAACAGGGAAAGGATCCCTCATCTCGAGCTAGGAGGCGGAAACGGGGCTCCCCTGGATGTGTGCGGGACCCTCGTGCTTCCTCTCGAGTGGAGACGGGTATGTCGGGGAACTTCTTGAGTTGCAGCAAGGATCTGAAGGACCCTTTGGAAGTTCCAGTGGTTAGATGCGATTAGCCTCCAGAAGCCTCAGCGGAAATGGGCCTCATCTCGCCTGGAGGGCAAAACCTCCTGGATTTTCTCGAGTTGCGGCAGGTGCTCTCGACTTACGACGGGGACCTCAGGGACCCACTCTAGTGGCCTCAGGAAAGGCCAGTCCCCATGCGAGTTCCTCGGGGGCCTCTCGGGATTCCTCTCCCGTCGATGCCGCGGCCTAAGACCTTGTGTGGAATCGGGGCCGGAACCTGAGGATTCCTCTTCATTGCTGACATGGATCTTGGGGTACTGCTGGAGTCTCCCCAGGGGAGTCAGTCCTCGTCTCGAGCGCGGGCATGCACTTGCGCTTTCCTCCAGAACGGTAACAGCAGTGTCACGCTGTCCGCCGCGTGGATGAAAGGATCTATGGTTTTCCCTCGAGTCTTTCCCACGAGGCTTTCCCACGAGGCTTTCCCATAGGGTTGTCCCACGTGCACACGTGGTGGGATTCGATCCTCGGCTTGAACGTCAAGGCAGTGCAGGGAAAACAGGTTCCTCTGGAATGGACTGATACATATGGGGGACTCTTGGAATGGTGGCACGACCCTGGAGTTCCTCTCGCCTTTCCTGTGGAGAGCGCCTCCTCTTGAGATGCGACGGGAACGCCGGGATTTCTTTCCCTACGAAACAGGGAAAGGATCCCTCATCTCGAGCTAGGAGGCGGAAACGGGGCTCCCCTGGATGTGTGCGGGACGCTCGTGCTTCCTCTCGAGTGGAGACGGGTATGTCGGGGAACTTCTTGAGTTGCAGCAAGGGTGTGAAGGACCCTTTGGAAGTTCCAGTGGTTAGTTGTGATTAGCCTCGAGAAGCCTCAGCGGAAATGGGCCTCATCTCGCCTTGAGGGCAAAACCTCCTGGATTT
Organism: Ovis canadensis; assembly: GCF_042477335.2. Lineage (NCBI taxonomy): Eukaryota > Metazoa > Chordata > Mammalia > Artiodactyla > Bovidae > Ovis > Ovis canadensis. The sequence continues at coordinate 111,034,726 of NC_091247.1, read as the reverse complement.
TCTCGAGTTGCGGCAGGTGCTCTCGACTTTCGACGGGGACCTCAGGGACCGGCTCTGGTGGCCTCAGGAAAGGCCAGTCCCCATGCGAGTTCCTCGGGGGCCTCTCAGGATTCCTCTCCCGTCGATGCCGGGGCCTAAGACCTTGTGTGGAGTCGGGGCCGGAACCTGAGGATTCCTCTCCAGTGCTGACATGGATCTTGGGGTACTTCTGGAGTCTCCCCAGGGGAGTCAGTCCTCGTCTCGAATGCGCACATGCACTTGCGCTTTCCTCCAGAGCGGTAGCAGCAGTGTCACGCATTGCGCCGCGTGGATCAAAGGATCTATGGTTTTCCCTCGAGTCTTTCCCATGAGGCTTTCCCACGAGGCTTACCCACAGGGCTGTCCCACGTGCACACGTGGTGGGAGTCCATCCTCAGCTTGAACGTCAAGGCAGTGCAGGGCAAACAGGTTCCTCTGAAATGGACTGACACATCTGGGGGACTCTTGGAATGGTGGCACGACCCTGGAGTTCCTCTCGCCTTTCCTGTGGAGAGCGCCTCCTCTTGAGATGCGACGGGAACGCCGGGAATTCTTTCCCTACGAAACAGGGAAAGGATCCCTCATCTCGAGCTAGGAGGCGGAAACGGGGCTCCCCTGGATGTGTGCGGGACCCTCGTGCTTCCTCTCGAGTGGAGACGGGTATGTCGGGGAATTTCTTGAGTTGCAGCAAGGGTGTGAAGGACCCTTTGGAAGTTCCAGTGGTTAGATGTGATTAGCCTCGAGAACCCTCAGCGGAAATGGGCCTCATATCGCCTGGAGGGCAAAACCTCCTGGATTTTCCCGAGTTGCGGCAGGTGCTCTCGACTTACAACGGGGACCTCAGGGACCCGCTCAGTTGGCCTCTGGTAAGGCCAGTTCCCATGCGAGTTGCTCAGGGCCTCTCGGGATTCCTCTCCCGTCGATGCCGGGGCCTAAAACCTTGTGTGGAGTCGGGGCCGGAACCTGAGGATTCCTCTCCAGTGCTGACATGGATCTTGGGGTACTTCTGGAATCTCCCCAGGGGAGTCAGTCCTCGTCTCGAATGCGGGCATGCACTTGCGCTTTCCTCCAGAGTGGTAAGAGCAGTGTCACGCAGTCCGCCGCGTGGATCAAAGGATCTATGGTTTTCCCTCGAGTCTTTCCCACGACTCTTTCCCACGAGGCTTTCCCACAGGGCTGTCCCACGTGCACACGTGGTGGGAGTCGATCCTCGGCTTGAACGTCAAGGCAGTGCAGGGAAAACAGGTTCCTCTGGAATGGACTGGACTGACACATCTGGGGGACTCTTGGAATGGTGGCACGACCCTGGAGTTCTTCTCGCCTTTTCTGTGGAGAGCGCCTCCTCTTGAGATGCGACGGGAACGCCGGGATTTCTTTCCCTACGAAACAGGGAAAGGATCCCTCATCTCGAGCTAGGAGGCGGAAACGGGGGCCCCTGGATGTGTGCGGGAACCTCGTGCCTCCTCTCGAGTGGAGACGGGTATGTCGGGGAACTTCTTGAGTTGCAGCAAGGGTGTGAAGGACCCTTTTTAAGTTCCAGTGGTTAGATGTGATTAGCCTCGAGAAGCCTCAGCGGAAATGGCCCTCATCTCGCCTGGAGGGCAAAACCTCCTGGATTTTCTCGAGTTGAGGCAGGTGCTCTCGACTTACGACGGGGCCCTCAGGGACCCGCTCTGGTGGCCTCAGGAAAGGCCAGTCCCCATGCGAGTTCCTCGGGGGCCTCTCGGGATTCCTCTGCCGTCGATGCTGGGGCCTGAGACCTTGTGTGGAGTCGGGACCGGAACCTGAGGATTCCTCTCCAGTGCTGACATGGATCTTGGGGTACTTCTGGAGTCTCCCCAGGGGAGTCAGTCCTCGTCTCGCATGCGGGCATGCACTTGCGCTTTCCTCCAGAGCGGTAGCAGCAGTGTCACGCATTGCGCCGCGTGGATCAAAGGATCTATGGTTTTCCCTCGAGTCTTTCCCACGAGGCTTTCCCACGAGGCTTTCCCACAGGGCTGTCCCACGTGCACACGTGGTGGGAGTCGATCCTCCGCTTGAACGTCAAGGCAGTGCAGGGAAATCAGGTTCCTCTGGAATGGACTGACACATCCGGGGGACTCTTGGAATGTTGGCACGACCCTGGAGTTCCTCTCGCCTTTCCTGTGGAGAGCGCCTCCCCTGAGATGCGAAGGGAACGCCGGGAATTCTTTCCCTACGAAACAGGGAAAGAATCCCTCATCTCAAGCTAGGAGGCGGAAACGGGGCTCCCCTGGATGTGTGCGGGACCCTCGTGCTTCCTCTCGAGTGGAGACGTGTATGTCGGGGCACTTCTTCAGTTGCAGCAAGGTTGTGAAGGACCCTTTGGAAGTTCCAGTGGTTAGATGTGATTAACCTCGAGAAGCCTCAGCGGAAATGGGCCTCATCTCGCCTGGAGGGCAAAACCTCCTGGATTTTCTCGAGTTGCGGCAGGTGCTCGAGAGTTACGAAGTGGCCCTCAGGGACCCGCTCTGGTGGCCTCAGGAAAGGCCAGTCCCCATGCGAGTTCCTCGGGGGCCTCTCGGGATTCCTCTGCCGTTGATGCCGGGGCCTAAGACCTTGTGTGGAGTCGGGGCCGAAACCTGAGAATTCCTCTCCAGTGCTGACATGGATCTTGGGGTACTTCTGGAGTCTCCCCAGGGGAGTCAGTCCTCGTCTCGAATGCGGGCATGCACTTGCGCTTTCCTCCAGAGCGATAACAGCAGTGTCACGCAGTCCACCGCGTGGATCAAAGAATCTATGGTTTTCCCTCGAGTCTTTCCCACGAGGCTTTCCCACGAGGCTTTCCCACAGGGCTGTCCCACGTGCACACGTGGTGGGAGTCGAACCTCGGCTTGAACGTCAAGGCAGTGCAGGGAAATCAGGTTCCTCTGGAATGGACTGACACATCTGGGGGACTCTTGGAATGGTGGCACGACCCTGGAGTTCCTCTCGCCTTTCCTGTGGAGAGCGCCTCCTCTTGAGATGCGATGGGAACGCCGGGAATTCTTTCCCTACGAAACAGGGAAAGGATCCCTCATCTCGAGCTAGGAGGCGGAAACGGGGCTCCCCTGGATGTGTGCGGGACCCTCGTGCTTCCTCTCGAGTGGAGACGGGTATGTCGGGGAACTTCTTGAGTTGCAGCAAGGGTGTGAAGGACCCTTTGGAAGTTCCAGTGGTTAGATGTGATTAGCCTCGAGAACCCTCAGCGGAAATGGGCCTCATATCGCCTGAAGGGAAAACCTCCTGGATTTTCTCGAGTTGCGGCAGGTGCTCTCGACTTACAACGGGGACCTCAGGGACCCGCTCTGTTGGCCTCTGGAAAGGCCAGTCTCCATGCGAGTTGCTCAGGGCCTCTCGGGATTCCTCTCCCGTCGATGCCGGGGCCTAAGACCTTGTGTGGAGTCGGGGCCTGAACCTGAGGATTCCTCTCCAGTGCTGACATGGATCTTGGGGTACTTCTGGAGTCTCCCCAGGGGAGTCAGTCCTCGTCTCGAATGCGGGCATGCACTTGCGCTTTCCTCCAGAGCGGTAAGAGCAGTGTCACGCAGTCCGCCGCGTGGATCAAAGGATCTATGGTTTTCCCTCGAGTCTTTCCCACGACACTTTCCCACGAGGCTTTCCCACAGGGCTGTCCCAGGTGCACACGTGGTGGGAGTCGATCCTCGGCTTGAACGTCAAGGCAGTGCAGGGAAAACAGGTTCCTCTGGAATGGACTGACACATCTGGGGGACTCTTGGAATGGTGGCACGACCCTGGAGTTCTTCTCGCCTTTTCTGTGGAGAGCGCCTCCTCTTGAGATGCGACGGGAACGCCGGGAATTCTTTCCCTACGAAACAGGGAAAGGATCCCTCTTCTCGAGCTAGGAGGCGGAAACGGGGGACCCTGGATGTGTGCGGGAACCTCGTGCTTCCTCTCGAGTGGAGACGGGTATGTCGGGGAACTTCTTGAGTTGCAGCAAGGGTGTGAAGTACCCTTTGGAAGTTCCAGTGGTTAGATGTGATTAGCCTCGAGAAGCCTCAGCGGAAATGGGCCTCATCTCGCCTGGAGGGCAAAACCTCCTGGATTTTCTCGAGTTGCGGCAGGTGCTCTCGACTTACGACGGGGCCCTCAGGGACCCGCTCTGGTGACCTCAGGAAAGGCCAGTCCCCATGCGAGTTCCTCGGGGGCCTCTCGGGATTCCTCTGCCGTCGATGCTGGGGCCTGAGACCTTGTGTGGAGTCGGGACCGGAATCTGAGGATTCCTCTCCAGTGCTGACATGGATCTTGGGGTACTTCTGGAGTCTCCCCAGGGGAGTCAGTCCTCGTCTCGAATGCGGGCATGCACTTGCGCTTTCCTCCAGAGCGGTAACAGCAGTGTCACGCAGTCCACCGAATGGATCAAAGAATCTATGGTTTTCCCTAGAGTCTTTCCCACGAGGCTTTCCCACGAGGCTTTCCCACAGGGCTGTCCCACGTGCACACGTGGTGGGAGTCGATCCTCGGCTTGAACGTCAAGGCAGTGCAGGGAAAACAGGTTCCTCTGGAATGGACTGACACATCTGGGGGACTCTTGGAATGGTGGCACGACCCTGGAGTTCCTCTCGCCTTTCCTGTGGAGAGCGAGTCCCCTGAGATGCGACGGGAACGCCGGGAATTCTTTCCCTACGAAACAGGGAAAGGATCCCTCATCTCGAGCTAGGAGGCGGAAACGGGGCTCCCCTGGAGATGTGCGGGACCCTCGTGCTTCCTCTCGAGTGGAGACGGGTATGTCGGGGAACTTCTTGAGTTGCAGCTAGGATCTGAAGGACCCTTTGGAAGTTCCAGTGGTTAGATGTGATTAGCCTCCAGAAGCCTCAGCGGAAATGGGCCTCATCTCGCCTGGAGGGCAAAACCTCCTGGATTTTCTCGAGTTGCGGCAGGTGCTCTCGACTTACGACGGGGACCTCAGGGACCCACTCTGGTGGCCTCAGGAAAGGCCAGTCCCTATGGGAGTTCCTCGGGGGCCTCTCGGGATTCCTCTCCCGTCGATGCCGGGGCCTAAGACCTTGTGTGGAATCGGGGCCGGAACCTGAGGATTCCTCTCCAGTGCTGACATGGATCCTGGGGTACTTCTGGAGTCTCCCCAGGGGAGTCAGTCCTCGTCTCGAGCGCGGGCATGCACTTGCGCTTTCCTCCAGAGCCGTAGCAGCAGTGTCACACAGTCCGCCGCGTGGATCAAAGGATCTATGGTTTTCCCTCGAGTCTTTCCCACGAGGCTTTCCCACGAGGCTTTCCCACAGGGCTGTCCCACGTGCACACGTGGTGGGAGTCGATCCTCGGCTTGAACGTCAAGGCAGTGCAGGGAAAACAGGTTCCTCTGGAATGGACTGACACATCCGGGGGACTCTTGGAATGTTGGCACGACCCTGGAGTTCCTCTCGCCTTTCCTGTTGAGAGCGCATCCCCTGAGAAGCGACGGGAACGCCGGGAATTCTTTCCATACGAAACTGGGAAAGGATCCCTCATCTCGAGATAGGAGGCGGAAACGGGGCTCCCCTGGATGTGTGCGGGACACTCGTGCATCCTCTCGAGTGGAGACGGGTATGTCGGGGAACTTCTTGAGTTGCAGCAAGGGTGTGAAGGAGCCTTTGGAAGTTCCAGTGGTTAGATGTGATTAGCCTCGAGAAGCCTCAGCGGAAATGGGCCTCATCTCGCCTGGAGGGCAAAACCTCCTGGATATTCTCGAGTTGCGGCAGGTGCTCTCGACTTACGACGGGGCCCTCAGGGACCCGCTCTGATGGCCTCAGGAAAGGCCAGTCCCCATGCGAGTTCCTCGGGGGCCTCTCGGGATTCCTCTGCCGTCGATGCTGGGGCCTAAGACCTTGTGTGGAGTCGGGGCCGGAACCTGAGGATTCCTCTCCAGTGCTGACATGGATCTTGGGGTACTTCTGGAGTCTCCCCAGGGGAGTCAGTCCTCGTCTCGCATGCGGGCATGCACTTGCGCTTTCCTCCAGAGCGGTAGCAGCAGTGTCACGCAGTCCACCGCATGGATCAAAGAATCTATGGTTTTCCCTCGAGTCTTTCGCACGATCCTTTCCCACGAGGCTTTCCCACAGGGCTGTCCCACGTGCACACGTGGTGGGAGTCGATCCTCGGCTTGAACTGCACATCTGGGGGACTCTTGGAATGGTGGCACGACCCAGGAGTTCCTCTCGCCTTTCCTGTTGAGAGCGCCTCCTCTTGAGATGCGACGGTAACGCCGGGAATTCTTTCCCTACGAAACAGGGAAAGGATCCCTCATCTCGAGCTAGGAGGCGGAAACGGGGCTCCCCTGGATGTGTGCGGGACTCTCGTGCTTCCTCTCGAGTGGAGACGGGTACGTCGGGGAACTTCTTGAGTTGCAGCAAGGGTGTGAAGGACCCTTTGGAATTTCCAGTGGTCAGATGTGATTAGCCTCCAGAAGCTTCAGCGGAAACTGGCCTCATCTGGAATGGAGGGCAAAACCTCCTAGATATTCTCGAGTTGTGGCAGGTGCTCTCGACTTACGACGGGGACCTCAGGGACCCGCTCTGGTGGCCTCAGGAAAGGCCAGTCCCCATGCGAGTTCCTCGGGGGCCTCTCGGGATTCCTCCCCATCGATGCCGGGGCCTAAGACCTTGTGTGGGGTCGGGGCCGGAACCTGAGGATTCCTCTCCAGTGCTGACATGGATCTTGGGGTACTTCTGGAGTCTCCCCAGGGGAGTCAGTCCTCGTCTCGCATGCGGGCATGCACTTGCACTTTCCTCCAGAGCGGTAGCAGCAGTGTCACGCAGTCCACCGCATGGATCAAAGAATCTATGGTTTTCCCTCGAGTCTTTCGCACGAGGCTTTCCCACGAGGCTTTCCCACAGGGCTGTCCCACGTGCACACGTGGTGGGAGTCGATCCTGGCTTGAACTGCACATCTGGGGGACTCTTGGAATGGTGGCACGACCCAGGAGTTCCTCTCGCCTTTCCTGTTGAGAGCGCCTCCTCTTGAGATGCGACGGGAACGCCGGGAATTCTTTCCCTACGAAACAGGGAAAGGATCCCGCATCTCGAGCTAGGAGGCGGAAACGGGGCTCCCCTGGATGTGTGCGGGACTCTCGAGCTTCCTCTCGAGTGGAGACGGGTACGTCGGGGAACTTCTTGAGTTGCAGCAAGGGTGTGAAGGACCCTTTGGAATTTCCAGTGGTCAGATGTGATTAGCCTCGAGAAGCCTCAGCGGAAACTGGCCTCATCTCGCCTGGAGGGCAAAACCTCCTAGATGTTCTCGAGTTGTGGCAGGTGCTCTCGACTTACGACGGGGACCTCAGGGACCCGCTCTGGTGGCCTCAGGAAAGGCCAGTCCCCATGCGAGTTCCTCGGGGGCCTCTCGGGATTCCTCCCCATCGATGCCGGGGCCTAAGAACTTGTGTGGGGTCGGGGCCGGAACCTGAGGATTCCTCTCCAGTGCTGACATGGATCTTGGGGTACTTCTGGAGTCTCCCCAGGGGAGTCAGTCCTCGTCTCGAATGCGGGCATGCACTTGCGCTTTCCTCCAGAGCGGTAGCAGCAGTGTCACGCAGTCAGACGCGTGGATCAAAGGATCTATGGTTTTCCCTCGAGTCTTTCCCACGAGGCTTTCCCACGAGGCTTTCCCACAGGGCTGTCCCACGTGCACACGTGGTGGGAGTCGATCCTCGGCTTGAACGTCAAGGCAGTGCAGGGAAAACAGGTTCCTCTGGAATGGACTGACACATCTGGGGGACTCTTGGAATGGTGGCACGACCCTGGAGTTCCTCTCGCCTTTCCTGTGGAGAGCGCCTCCTCTTGAGATGCGACGGGAACGCCGGGATTTCTTTCCCTACGAAACAGGGAAAGGATCCCTCATCTCGAGCTAGGAGGCGGAAACGGGGCTCCCCTGGATGTGTGCGGGACGCTCGTGCTTCCTCTCGAGTGGAGACGGGTATGTCGGGGAACTTCTTGAGTTGCAGCAAGGGTGTGAAGGACCCGTTGGAAGTTCCAGTGGTTAGATGTGATTAGCCTCGAGAAGCTTCAGCGGAAATGGTCCTCATCTCGCTGGAGGGCAAAACCTCCTGGATTTTCTCGAGTTGCGGCAGGTGCTCTCGACTTTCGACGGGGCCCTCAGGGACCCGCTCTGGTGGCCTCAGGAAAGGCCAGTCCCTATGCGAGTTCCTCGGGGGCCTCTCGGGATTCCTCTGCCGTCGATGCTGGGGCCTAAGACCTTGTGTGGAGTCAGGGCCGGAACGTGAGGATTCCTCTCCAGTGCTGACATGGATCTTGGGGTACTTCTGGAGTCTCCCCAGGGGAGTCAGTCCTCGTCTCGAATGCGGGCATGCACTTCCGCTTTCCTCCAGAGCCGTAGCAGCAGTGTCACGCATTGCGCCGCGTGGATCAAAGGATCTATGGTTTTCCCTCGAGTCTTTCCCACGAGGCTTTCCCACGAGGCTTTCCCACAGGGCTGTCCCACGTGCACACGTGTTGGAATTCGATCCTCGGCTTGAACGTCAAGGCAGTGCAGGGAAAACAGGTTCCTCTGGAATGGACTGACACATCTGGGGGACTCTTGGAATGGTGGCACGACCCTGAAGTTCTTCTCGCCTTTTCTGTGGAGAGCGCCTCCTCTTGAGTTGCGATGGGAACGCCGGGAATTCTTTCCCTACGAAACAGGGAAAGGATCCCTCATTACGAGCTAGGAGGCGGAAACGGGTCTCCCCGGGATGTGTGCGGGAACCTCGTGCCTCCTGTCGAGTGGAGACGGGTATGTCGGGGAACTTCTTGAGTTGCAGCAAGGGTGTGAAGGACCCTTTGGAAGTTCCAGTGGTTAGATTTGATTAGCCTCGAGAAGCCTAAGCGGAAATGGGCCTCATCTCGCCTGGAGGGCAAAACCTCCTGGATTTTCTCGAGTTGCCGCTGGTGCTCTCGACTTACGACGGGGCCCTCAGGGACCCGCTCTGGTGGCCTCAGGAAAGGCCAGTCCCCATGCGAGTTCCTCGGGGGCCTCTCGGGATTCCTCTGCCGTCGATGCTGGGGCCTAAGACCTTGTGTGGAATCGGTGCCGGAACCTGAGGATTCCTCTCCAGTGCTGACATGGATCTTGGGGTACTTCTGGAGTCTCCCCAGGGGAGTCAGTCCTCGTCTCGAATGCGGGCATGCACTTGCGCTTTCCTCCAGAGCGGTAGCAGCAGTGTCACGCTGTCCACCGCGTGGATCAAAGGATCTATGGTTTTCCCTCGAGTCTTTCCCACGAGGCTTTCCCACAGGGCTGTCCCACGTGCACACGTGGTGGGAGTCGATGCTCAGCTTGAACGTCAAGACAGTGCAGGAAAAACAGTTTCCTCTGGAATGGACTGACACATCTGGGGGACTCTTGGAATGGTGGCACGACCCTGGAGTTCCTCTCGCCTTTCCTGTGGAGAGCGCCTCCCCTGAGATGCGACGGGAACCCCGGGAATTCTTTCCCTACGAAACAGGGAAAGGATCCCTCATCTCGAGCTAGGAGGCGCAAACGGGGCTCCCCTGGATGTGTGCGGGACCTTCGTGCTTCCTCTCGAGTGGAGACGGGTATGTCGGGGAACTTCTTGAGTTGCAGCAAGGGTGTGAAGGACCCTTTGGAAGTTCCAGTGGTTAGATTTGATTAGCCTCGAGAAGCCTAAGCGGAAATGGGCCTCATCTCGCCTGGAGGGCAAAACCTCCTGGATTTTCTCGAGTTGCGGCAGGTGCTCTCGACTTACGACGGGGACCTCAGGGACCCGATCTGGTGGCCTCAGGAAAGGCCAGTCCCCATGCGAGTTCCTCGGGGGCCTCTCGCGATTCCTCTCCCGTCGATGCCGGGGCCTAAGACCTTGTGTGGATTCGGGGCCGGAACCTGAGGATTCCTCTCCAGTGCTGACATGGATATTGGGGTACTTCTGGAGTCTCCCCAGGGGAGTCAGTCCTCGTCTCGAATGCGGGCATGCACTTGCGCTTTCCTCCAGAGCGGTAGCAGCAGTGTCACGCAGTCCGCCGCGTGGATCAAAGGATCTATGGTTTTCCCTAGAGTCTTTCCCAGGAGGCTTTCTCACGAGGCTTTCCACAGGGCTGTCCCACGTGCACACGTGGTGGGAGTCGATCCTCGGCTTGAACGTCAAGGCAGTGCAGGGAATACAGGTTCCTCTGGAATGAACTGACACATCTGGGGGACTCTTGGAATGGTGGCACGACCCTGGAGTTCCTCTCGCCTTTCCTGTGGAGAGCGCCTCCTCTTGAGATGCGACGGGAACGGCGGGAATTCTTTCCCTACGAAACAGGGAAAGGATCCCTCATCTCGAGCTAGGAGGCGGAAACGGAGCTCCCCTGGATGTGTGCGGGACCCTCGTGCTTCCTCTCGAGTGGAGACGGGTATGTCGGGGAACTTCTTGAGTTGCAGCAAGGGTCTGAAGAACCCTTTGGAAGTTCCAGTGGTTAGATGTGATTAGCCTCGAGAAGCCTCAGCGGAAATGGGCCTCATCTCGCCTGGAGGGCAAAACCTCCTGGATTTTCTCGAGTTGCGGCAGGTGCTCTCGACTTACGACGAGGACCTCAGGGACCCGCTCTGGTGGCCTCAGGAAAGGCCAGTCCCCATGCGAGTTCCTCGGGGGCCTCTCGGGATTCCTCTCCCGTCGATGACAGGGCCTAAGACCTTGTGTGGACCCGGGGTCGGAACCTGAGGATTCCTCTCCAGTGCTGACGTGGATCTTGGGGTACTTCTGGAGTCTCCCCAGGGGAGTCAGTCCTCGTCTCGAATGCGGGCATGCACTTGCGCTTTCCTCCAGAGGGCTAGCAGCAGTGTCACGCATTCCGCCGCATGGATCAAAGGATCTATGGTTTTCCCTCGAGTCTTTCCCACCAGTCTTTCCCACGAGGCTTTCCCACAGGGCTGTCTCCCGTGCACACGTGGTGGGAGTCGATCCTCGGCTTGAACGTCAAGGCAGTGCAGGGAAAACAGGTTCCTCTGGAATGGACTGACACATCTGGGGGACTCTTGGAATGGTGGCACGACCCTGGAGTTCCTCTCGCCTTTCCTGTGGAAAGCGTCTCCTCTTGAGATGCGACGGGAACGCCGGGAATTCTTTCCCTACGAAACAGGGAAAGGATCCCTCATCTCGAGCTAGGAGGCGGAAACGGGCCTCCCCTGGATGTGTGCGGGACCCTCGTGCTTCCTCTCGAGTGGAGACGGGTATGTCGGGGAACTTCTTGAGTTGCAGCAAGGGTGTGAAGGACCCTTTGGAAGTTCCAGTGGTTAGATTTGATTAGCCTCGAGAAGCCTCAGCGGAAATGGGCCTCATCTCGCCTGGAGGGCAAAACCTCCTGGATTTTCTCGAGTTGCGGCAGGTTTTGTCGACTTACGACGGGGACCTCAGGGACCCGCTGTGGTGGCCTCAGGAAAGGCCAGGCCCCATGCGAGTTCCTCGGGTGCCTCTCGGGATTCCTCTGCCGTCGATGGTGGGGCCTAAGACCTTGTGTGGAATCAGGGCCGAAACCTGAGGATTCCTCTAAAGTGCTGACATGGATCTTGGGGTACTTCTGGAGTCTCCCCAGGGGAGTCAGTCCTCGTCTCGAATGCGGGCATGCACATGCGCTTTCCTCCAGAGCGGTAGCAGCAGTGTCACGCAGTCCACCGCGTGGATCAAAGGATCTATGGTTTTCCCTCGAGTCTTTCCACGAGGCTTTCCCACAGGGCTGTCCCACGTGCACACGTGGTGGGAGTCGATCCTCAGCTTGAACCTCAAGGCAGTGCAGGGAAAACAGGTTCCTCTGGAATGGACTGACACATCCGGGGGACTCTTGGAATGGTGGCACCACCCTGGTGTTCCTCTCGCCTTTCCTGTGGAGAGCGCCTCCTCTTGAGATGCGACGGGAACGCCGGGAATTCTTTCCCTACGAAACAGGGAAAGGATCCTTCATCTCGAGCTAGGAGGCGGAAACGGGCCTCCCCTGGATGTGTGCGGGACCCTCGTGCTTCCTCTCGAGTGGAGACGGGTATGTCGGGGAACTTCTTGAGTTGCAGCAAGGGTGTGAAGGACCCTTTGGAAGTTCCAGTGGTTAGATGTGATTAGCCTCGAGAAGCCTCAGCGGAAATGGGCCTCATCTCGCCTGGAGGGCAAAACCTCCTGGAGTTTCTCGAGTTGCGGCAGGTGCTCTCGACTTACGACGGGGACCTCAGGGACCCGCTCTGTTGGCCTCTGGAAAGGCCAGTCCCATGCGAGTTGCTCGGGGCCTCTCCGGATTCCTCTCCCGTCGATGCCTGGGCCTAAGACCTTGTGTGGAGTCGGGGCCGGAACCTGAGGATTCCACTCCAGTGCTGACATGGATCTTGGGGGTACTTCTGGAGTCTCCCCAGGGGAATCAGTCCTCGTCTCGAATGTGGGCATGCACTTGCACTTTCCTCCAGAGAGGTAGCAGCAGTGTCACGCAGTCCGCCGCGTGAATCAAAGGATCTATGGTTTTCCCTCGAGTCTTTCCCACGAGGCTTTACCACGAAGCTTTCCCACAGGGCTGTCCCACGTGCACATGTGGTGGGAGTCGATCCTCGGCTTGAACGTCAAGGCAGTGCAGGGAAAACAGGTTCCTCTGGAATGGACTGACACATCTGGGGGACTCTTGGAATGGTGGCACGACCCTGGAGTTCCTCTCGCCTTTCCTGTGGAGAGCGCCTCCTCTTGAGATGCGACGGGAACGCCGGGAATCCTTTCCCTACGAAACAGGGAAAGGATCCCTCATCTCGAGCTAGGAGGCGGAAACGGGCCTCCCCAGGATGTGTGTGGGACCCTCGTGCTTCCTCTCGAGTGGAGACGGGTATGTCGGGGAACTTCTTGAGTTGCAGCAAGGGTCTGAAGGACCCTTTGGAAGTTCCAGTGGTTAGATGTGATTAGCCTCGAGAAGCCTCAGCGGAAATGGGCCTCATCTCGCCTGGAGGGCAAAACCTCCTGGATTTTCTCGAGTTGCGGCAGGTTTTGTCGACTTACGACGGGGACCTCAGGGACCCGGTCTGGTGGCCTCAGGAAAGGCCAGTCCCCATGCGAGTTCCTCGGGGGCCTCTCGGGATTCCTCTGCCGTCGATGCCGGGGCCTAAGACCTTGTGTGGAGTCGGGGCCAGAACCTGATGATTCCTCTCCAGTGCTGACATGGATCTTGGGGTACTTCTGGAGTCTCCCCAGGGGAGTCAGTCCTCGTCTCGAATGCGCACATGCACTTGCGCTTTCCTCCAGAGCGGTAGCAGCAGTGTCACGGTGTCCACCGCGTCGATCAAAGAATCTATGGTTTTCCCTCGAGTCTTTCCCACGAGGCTTTCCCACGAGGCTTTCCCACAGGGCTGTCCCACGTGCACACGTTTTGGGAGTCGATCCTCTGCTTGAACGTCAAGGCAGTACAGGGAAAACAGGTTCCTCTGGAATGGACTGACATATCTGGGGGACTCTTGGAATGGTGGCACGACCCTGGAATTCTTCTCGGCTTTCCTGTGGAGAGCGCCTCCTCTTGAGGTGCGACGGGAACGCCGGGAATTCTTTCCCTACGAAACAGGGAAAGGATCCCTCATCTCGAGCTAGGAGGCGGAAACGGGGCTCCCCTGGATGTGTGCGGGACCCTCGTGCTTCCTCTCGAGTGGAGACGGGTATGTCGGGGAACTTCTTGAGTTGCAGCAAGGGTGTGAAGGACCCTTTGGAAGTTCCAGTGGTTAGATATGATTAGCCTCGAGAAGCCTCATCGGAAATGGGCCTCATCTCGCCTGGAGGGCAAATCTCCTGGATTTTCTCTAGTTGCGGCAGGTGCTCTCGACTTACGACGGGGACCTCAGGGACCAGCTCTTGTGGCCTCAGGAAAGGCCAGTCCCCATGCGAGTTCCTCGGGGTCCTCTCGGGATTCCTCCCCATCGATGCCGGGCCTAAGACCTTGTGTGGAGTCGGGGCCGGAACCTGAGGATTCCTCTCCAGTGCTGCCATGGATCTTGGGGTACTTCTGGAGTCTCCCCAGGGGAGTCAGTCCTCGTCTCGAATGCGGGCATGCACTTGCGCTTTCCTCCAGAGCGGTAGCAGCAGTGTCACGCAGTCCGCCGCGTGGATCGAAGGATCTATGGTTTTCCCTCGAGTCTTTCCCACGAGGCTTTCCCATGAGGCTTTCCCACAGGGCTGTCCCACGTGCACACGTGGTGGGAGTCGATCCTCGGCTTGAACGTCAAGGCAGTGCAGGGAAAACAGGTTCCTCTGGAATGGACTCACACATCCGGGGGACTCTTGGAATGGTGGCACGACCCTTGAGTTCCTCTCGCCTTTCCTGTGGAGAGCGCCTCCTCTTGAGATGCGACGGGAACGACGGGAATTCTTTTCGTACGAAACAGGGAAAGGATCCCTCATCTCGAGCTAGGAGGCGGAAACGGGGCTCCCCTGGATGTGTGCGGGACCCTCATGCTTCCTCTCGAGTGGAGACGGGTATGTCGGGGAACTTCTTGAGTTGCAGCAAGGGTGTGAAGGACCCTTTGGAAGTTCCAGTGGTTAGATGTGATTAGCCTCGAGAAGCCTCAGCGGAAATGGGCCTCATCTCGCCTGGAGGGCAAAACCTCCTGGATTTTCTCGAGTTGCGGCAGGTGCTCTCGACTTACGACGGGGACCTCAGGGACCCGCTCTGGTGGCCTCAGGAAAGGCCAGTCCCCATGCGAGTTCCTCGGGGTCCTCTCGGGATTCCTCTCCCGTCGATGCCAGGGCCAAAGACCTTGTGTGGAGTCGGGGCCGGAACCTGAGGATTCCTCTCCAGTGCTGACATGGATCTTGGGGTACTTCTGGAGTCTCCCCAGGGGAGTCAGTCCTCGTCTCCAATGCGGGCATGCACTTGCGCTTTCCTCCAGAGCGGTAGCAGCAGTGTCACGCATTGCGCCGCATGGATCAAAGGATCTATGGTTTTCCCTAGAGTCTTTCCCACGAGGCTTTCCCACGAGGCTTTCCCACAGGGCTGTCCCACGAGCACACGTGGTGGGAGTCCATCCTCGGCTTGAACGTCAAGGCAGTGCAGGGAAAACAGGTTCCTCTGGAATGGACTGACACATCCGGGGTACTCTTGGAATGGTGGCACGACCCTGGAGTTCCTCTCGCCTTTCCTGTGGAGAGCGCCTCCTCTTTAGATGCGACGGGAACGCCGCGAATTCTTTCCCTATGAAACAGGGAAAGGATCCCTCATCTCGAGCTAGGAGGCGGAAACGGGGCTCCCCTGGATGTGTGCGGGACCCTCGTGCTTCCTCTCGAGTGGAGACGGGTATGTCAGGGAACTTCTTGAGTTGCAGCAGGGGTGTGAAGGACCCTTTGGAAGTTCCAGTGGTTAGATGTGATTAGCCTCGAGAAGCCTCAGCGGAAACCGGCCTCATCTCGCCTGGAGGGCAAAACCTCCTAGATATTCTCGCGTTGTGGCAGGTGCTGTCGACTTATGACGGGGACCTCAGGGACCCGCTCTGGTGGCCTCAGGAAAGGCCAGTCCCCATGGGAGTTCCTCGGGGGCTTCTCGGAATTCCTCCCCATCGATGCCGGGGCCTAAGAACTTTTGTGGAGTCGGGGCCGGAACCTGAGGATTCCTCTCCAGTGCTGACACGCATCTTGGGGTACTGCTGGAGTCTCCCCAGGGGAGTGAGTCCTCGTTTCGAATGCGGGCATGCACTTGCGCTTTCCTCCAGAGCGGTAGCAGCAGTGTCACCCAGTCCGCCGCGTGGATCAAAGGATCTATGGTTTTCCCTCGAGTCTTTCCCACGAGGCTTTCCCACGAGGCTTTCCCACGAGGCTTTCCCACACGGCTGTCCCCCGTGCACACGTGGTGGGAGTCGATCCTCGGCTTGAACGTCAAGGCAGTGCAGGGAAAACAGGTTCCTCTTGAATGGACTGACACATCTGGGGGACTCCTGGAATGGTGGCACGACCCTGGAGTTCCTCTCGCCTTTCCTGTGGAGAGCGCCTCCTCTTGAGATGTGACGGGAACGCCGGGAATTCTTTCCCTACGAAACAGGGAAAGGATCCCTCATCTCGAGCTAGGAGGCGGAAACGGGGCTCCCCTGGATGTGTGCGGGACCCTCGTGCTTCCTCTCGAGTGGAGACGGTATGTCGGGGAACTTCTTGAGTTGCAGCAAGGGTGTGAAGGACCCTTTGGAAGTTCCAGTGGTTAGATGTGATTAGCCTCGAGAAGCCTCAGCGGAAATGGGCCTCATCTCGCCTGGAGGGCAAAACCTCCTGGATTTTCTCGAGTTGCGGCAGGTGCTCTCGACGTACGACGGGGACCTCAGGGACCCGCTCTTGTGGCCTCAGGAAAGGCCAGTCCCCATGTGAGTTCCTCGGGGCCCTCTCAGGATTCCTCTCCCGTCGATGCCGGGGCCTAAGACCTTGTGTGGACTCGGGGCCGGAACCTGAGGATTCCTCTCCAGTGCTGACATGGAGTTTGGGGTACTTCTGGAGTCTCCCCAGGGGAGTCAGTCCTCATCTCGAATGCGGGCATGCACTTGCACTTTCCTCCAGAGCGGTAGCAGCTGTGTCACGCAGTCTGCCGCGTGGATCAAAGGATCTATGTTTTTCCCTCGAGTCTTTCCCACGAGGCTTTCCCACGAGGCTTTCCCACAGGGCTGTCCCACGTGCACACGTGGTGGGAGTCGATCGTCGGCTTGAACGTCAAGGCAGTGCAGGGAAAACAGGTTCCTCTGGAATGGACTGACACATCTGGGGGACTCTTGGAATGGTGGCACGACCCTGGAGTTCCTCTCGCCTTTCCTGTGGAGAGCGCCTCCTCTTGAGATGCGCCAGGAACGCCGGGAATTCTTTCCCTTCGAAACAGGGAAAGGATCCTTCATCTCTAGCTAGGAGGCGGAAACGGGCCTCCCCTGGATGTGTGCGTGACCCTCGTGCTTCCTCTCGAGTGGAGACGCGTATGTCGGGGAACTTCTTGAGTTGCAGCAACGGTGTGAAGAACCCTTTGGAAGTTCCAGTGGTTAGATGTGATTAGCCTCCAGAAGCCTCAGCGGAAATGGGCCTCATCTCGCCTGAAGGGCAAAACCTCCTGGATTTTCTCGAGTTGCGGCAGGTGCTCTCGACTTACGACGGGGACCTCAGGGACCCGCTCTGGTGGCCTCAGGAAATGCCAGTCCCCATGCGAGTTCCTCGGGGGCCTCTCAGGATTCCTCTCCCGTCGATGCCGGGGCCTAAGACCTTGTGTGAAATCGGGGCCGGAACCTGAGGATTCCTCTCCAGTGCTGACATGGATCTTGGGGTACTTCTGGAGTCTCCCCAGGGGAGGCAGTCCTCGTCTCGAATGCGGGCATGCACTTGCGCTTTCCTCCAGAGCGGTAACAGCAGTGTCACGCAGTCCGCCGCGTGGATCAAAGAATCTATGTTTTTCCCTCGAGTCTTTCCCCGAGGCTTTCCCACGAGGCTTTCCCACAGGGCTGTCACACGTGCACACGTGGTGGGAGTCGATCCTCGGCTTGAACGTCAAGGCAGTGCAGGGAAAACAGGTTCCTCTGGAATGGACTGACACATCTGCGAGACTCTTGGAATGTTGGTACGACCCTGAAGTTCCTCTCGCCTTTCCTGTGGAGAGCGCCTCCTCTTGAGATGTGACGGGTACGCCAGGAATTCTTTCCCTACGAAACAGGGAAAGGATCTCTCATCTCGAGCTAGGAGGCGGAATCGGGGCTCCCCTGGATGTGTGCGGGACTCTCGTGCTTCCTCTCGAGTGGAGACGGGTATGTCGGGGAACTTCTTGAGTTGCAGCAAGGGTGTGAAGGACCCTTTGGAAGTTCCAGTGGTTAGATGTGATTAGCCACGAGAAGCCTCAGCGGAAATGGGCCTCATCTCGCCTGGAGGGCAAAACCTCCTGGATTTTCTCGAGTTGCGGCAGGTGCTCTCGACTTATGACGGGGACCTCAGGGACCCGCTCTGGTGGCCTCAGGAAAGGCCAGTCCCCATGCGAGTTCCTCGGGGGCCTCTCGGGATTCCTCTCCCGTCGATGCCGGGGCCTAAGACCTTGTGTGGAGTCGGGGCCGGAACCTGAGGATTCCTCTCCAGTGCTGACATGGATCTTGGGGTACTTCTGGAGTCTCCCCAGGGGAGTCAGTCCTCGTCTCGAATGCGGGCATGCACTTGCGCTTTCCTCCAGAGCGGTAGCAGCAGTGTCACGCAGTCCACCACGTGGATTAAAGAATCTATGGTTTTCCCTCGAGTCTTTCCCACGAGGCTTTCCCACGAGGCTTTCCCACAGGGCTGTCCCACGTGCACACGTGGTGGGAGTCGATCCTCGGCTTGAACGTCAAGGCAGTGCAGGGAAAACAGGTTCCTCTGGAATGGACTGACACATCTGGGGGACTCTTGGAATGGTGGCACGACCCCCGAGTTCCTCTCGCCTTTCCTGTGGAGAGCGCCTCCTCTTGAGATGCGACGGGAACGCCGGGAATTCTTTCCCTACGAAACAGGGAAAGGATCCTTCATCTCGAGCTAGGAGGCGGAAACGGGCCTCCCCTGGATGTGTGCGGGACCCTCGTGCTTCCTCTCGATTGGAGACGGGTATGTCGGGGAACTTCTTGAGTTGCAGCAAGGGTGTGAAGGACCCTTTGGAAGTTCCAGTGGTTAGATGTGATTAGCCTCGAGAAGCCTCAGCGGAAATGGGCCTCATCTCGCCTGGAGGGCAAAACCTCCTGGATTTTCTCGAGTTGCGGCAGGTGCTCTCGACTTACGATGGGGACCTCAGCGACCGGCTCTGGTGGCCTCAGGAAAGGCCAGTCCCCATGCGAGTTCCTCGGGGGCCTGTCGGGATTCCTCTCCCGACGTTGCCGGGGCCTAAGACCTTGTGTGGAATCGGGGCCGGAACCTGAGGATTCCTCTCCAGTGCTGACATGGATCTTGGGGTACTTCTGGAGTCTCCCCAGGGGAGGCAGTCCTCGTCTCGAATGCGGGCATGCACTTGCGCTTTCCTCCAGAGCGGTAGCAGCAGTGTCACGCAGTCCGCCGCGTGGATCAAAGAATCTATGTTTTTCCCTCGAGTCTTTCCCCGAGGCTTTCCCACGAGGCTTTCCCACAGGGCTGTCCCACGTGCACACGTGGTGGGAGTCGATGCTCGGCTTGAACGTCAAGGCAGTGCAGGGAAAACAGATTCCTCTGGAATGGAATGACACATCTGCGGGACTCTTGGAATGGTGGCACGACCCTGGAGTTCCTCTCGCCTTTCCTGTGGAGAGCGCCTCCTCTTGAGATGCGACGGGAACGCCGGGAATTCTTTCCCTACGAAACAGGGAAAGGATCCCTCATCTCGAGCTAGTAGGCGGATACGGGGCTCCCCTGGATGTGTGCGGGACCCTCGTGCTTCCTCTCGAGTGGAGACGGGTATCTCGGGGAACTTCTTGAGTTGCAGCAAGGGTGTGAAGGACCCTTTGGAAGTTCCAGTGGTTAGATGTGATTAGCCTCGAGAAGCCTTAGCGGAAATGGGCCTCATCTCGCCTGGAGGGCAAAACCTCATGGATTTTCTCGAGTTGCGGCAGGTGCTCTCGACTTACGATGAGGACCTCAGCTACCGGCTCTGGTGGCCTCAGGAAAGGCCAGTCCCCATGCGAGTTCCTCGGGGGCCTGTCGGGATTCCTCTCCCGACGTTGCCGGGGCCTAAGACCTTGTGTGGAATCGGGGCCGGAACCTGAGGATTCCTCTCCAGTGCTGACATGGATCTAGGGGTACTTCTGGAGTCTGCCCAGGGGAGTCAGTCCTCGTCTCGAATGCGGGCATGCACTTGCGCTTTCCTCCAGAGCGGTAGCAGCAGTGCCACGCAGTCCGCCGCGTGGATCAAAGGATCTATGGTTTTCCCTCGAGTCTTTCCCACGAGGCTTTCCCACGAGGCTTTCCCACGAGGCTTTCCCACAGGGCTGTCCCACGTGCACACGTGGTGGGAGTCGATCCTCGGCTTGAACGTCATGGCAGTGCAGGGAAAACAGGTTCCTCTGGAATGGACTGACATATCTGGGGGACTCTTGGAATGGTGGAACGACCCTGGAGTTCCTCTCGCCTTTCCTGTGGAGAGCGCCTCCTCTTGAGATGCGACGGGAACGCCGGGAATTCTTTCCCTACGAAACAGGGAAAGGATCCCTCATCTCGAGCTAGGAGGCGGAAACGGGGCTCCCCTGGATGTGTGCGGGACCCTCGTGCTTCCTCTCGAGTGGAGACGGGTATGTCGGGGAACTTCTTGAGTTGCAGCAAGGGTGTGAAGGAACCTTTGGAAGTTCCAGTGGTTACATGTGATTAGCCTCGAGAAGCCTCAGCGGAAATGGGCCTCATCTCGCCTGGAGGGCATAATCTCCTGGATTTTCTCAAGTTGCGGCAGGTGCTCTCGACTTACGAAGGGGCCCTCTGGTACCCGCTCTGGTGGCCTCAGGAAAGGCCTTTCCCCATGCTATTTCCTCGGGGGCCTCTCGGGATTCCTCCCCCGTCGTTGCCGGTGCCTAAGACCTTGTGTGGAATCGGGGCCGGAACCTGAGGATTCCTCTCCAGTGCTGACATAGATCTTGGGGTACTTCTGGAGTCTCCCCAGGGAAGTCAGTCCTCGTCTCGAATGCGGGCATGCACTTGCGCTTTCCTCCAGAGCGGTAGCAGCAGTGTCACGCAGTCCGCAGCGTGGATCAAAGAATCTATGGTTTTCCCTCGAGTCTTTCCCCGAGGCTTTCCCACGAGGCTTTCCCTCAGGGCTGTCCCACGTGCACACGTGGTGGGAGTCGATCCTCGGCTTGAACGTCAAGGCAGTGCAGGGAAAACAGATTCCTCTGGAATGGAATGACACATCTGGGGGACTCTTGGAATGGTGGCACGACCCTGGAGTTCCTCTCGCCTTTCCTGTGGAGAGCGCCTCCTCTTGAGATGCGACGGGAACGCCGGGAATTCTTTCCCTACGAAACAGGGAAAGGATCCCTCATCTCGAGCTAGGAGGCGGAAATGGGGCTCCCCTGGAGGTGTGCGGGACCCTCGTGCTTCCTCTCGAGTGGAGACGGGTAGTCGGGGAACTTCTTGAGTTGCAGGAAGGGTGTGAAGTACCCTTTGGAAGTTCCTGGGGTTAGATGTGATTAGCCTCGAGAAGCCTCAGCGGAAATGGGCCTCATCTCGCCTGGAGGGCAAAACCTCCTGGATTTTCTCGAGTTGCGGCAGGTGCTCTCGACTTACGACGGGGACCTCAGGGACCCGCTCTGGTGGCCTCAGGAAAGGCCAGTCCCCATGCGAGTTACTCGGGGCCTGTCGGGATTCCTCTCCCGTCGATGCCAGGGCCTAAGACCTTGTGTGGAGTCGGGGCCGGAACCTGAGGATTCCTCTCCAGTGCTGACATGCATCTTGGGGTACTGCTGGAGTCTCCCCAGGGGAGTCAGTTCTCGTCTCGAATGCGGGAATGCACTTGCGCTTTCCTCCAGAGCGGTAGCAGCAGTGTCACGCAGTCCGCCGCGTGGATCAAATAATCTATGGTTTTCCCTCGAGTCTTTCCCCGAGGCTTTCCCACGAGGCTTTCCCACAGGGTTGTCCCACGTGCACACGTGGTGGGAGTCGATCCTCGGCTTGAACGTCAAGGCAGTGCAGGGAAAACAGGTTCCTCTGGAATGGACTGACACATCTGCGGGACTCTTGGAATGGTGGCACGACCCTGAAGTTCCTCTTGCCTTTCTTGTGGAGAGCGCCTCCTCTTGAGATGGGACGGGAACGCCGGGAATTATTTCCCTACGAAACAGGGAAAGGATCCCTCATCTCCAGCTAGGAGGCGGAAACGGGGCTCCCCTGGATGTGTGCAGGACCCTCGTGCTTCCTCTCGAGTGGAGACGGGTATGTCGGGGAACTTCTTGAGTTGCAGCAAGGGTGTGAAGGACCCTTTGGAAGTTCCAGTGGTTAGATGTGATTAGCCTCGAGAAGCCTCAGCGGAAATGGGCCTCATCTCGCCTGGAGAGCAAAACCTCCTGGATTTTCTCGAGTTGCGGCTGGTGCTCTCGACTTACGACGGGGACCTCAGGGACCCGCTCTGGTGGCCTCAGGAAAGGCCAGTCCCCATGCGAGTACTCGGGGCCTGTCGGGATTCCTCTGCCGTCGATGCCGGGGCCTAAGACCTTGTGTGGAGTCGGGGCCGGAACCTGAGGATTCCTCTCCAGTGCTGACATGGATCTTGGGGTACTTCTGGAGTCTCCCCAGGGGAGTCAGTCCTCGTCTCGAATGCGGGCATGCACTTGCGCTTTCCTCCAGAGCGGTAGCAGCAGTGTCACGCAGTCCGCCGCGTGGATCAAAGGATCTATGGTTTTCCCTCGAGTCTTTCCCACCAGGCTTTCCCACGAGGCTTTCCCACGAGGCTTTCCCACAGGGCTGTCCCACGTGCACACGTGGTGGGAGTCGATCCTCGGCTTGAACGTCAAGGCAGTGCAGGGAAAACAGGTTCCTCTGGAATGGACTGACATATCTGGGGGACTCTTGGAATGGTGGAACGACCCTGGAGTTCCTCTCGCCTTTCCTGTGGAGAGCGCCTCCTCTTGAGATGCGACGGGAACGCCGGGAATTCTTTCCCTACGAAACAGGGAAAGGATCCCTCATCTCGAGCTAGGAGGCGGAAACGGGGCTCCCCTGGATGTGTGCGGGACCCTCGTGCTTCCTCTCGAGTGGAGACGGGTATGTCGGGGAACTTCTTGAGTTGCAGCAAGGGTGTGAAGGAACCTTTGGAAGTTCCAGTGGTTACATGTGATTAGCCTCGAGAAGCCTCAGCGGAAATGGGCCTCATCTCGCCTGGAGGGCAAAATTTCCTGGATTTTCTCAAGTTGCGGCAGGTGCTCTCGACTTACGAAGGGGCCCTCTGGTACCCGCTCTGGTGGCCTCAGGAAAGGCCTTTCCCCATGCTATTTCCTCGGGGGCCTCTCGGGATTCCTCCCCCGTCGTTGCCGGTGCCTAAGACCTTGTGTGGAATCGGGGCCGGAACCTGAGGATTCCTCTCCAGTGCTGACATAGATCTTGGGGTACTTCTGGAGTCTCCCCAGGGAAGTCAGTCCTCGTCTCGAATGCGGGCATGCACTTGCGCTTTCCTCCAGAGCGGTAGCAGCAGTGTCACGCAGTCCGCCGCGTGGATCAAAGAATCTATGGTTTTCCCTCGAGTCTTTCCCCGAGGCTTTCCCACGAGGCTTTCCCTCAGGGCTGTCCCACGTGCACACGTGGTGGGAGTCGATCCTCGGCTTGAACGTCAAGGCAGTGCAGGGAAAACAGATTCCTCTGGAATGGAATGACACATCTGCGGGACTCTTGGAATGGTGGCACGACCCTGGAGTTCCTCTCGCCTTTCCTGTGGAGAGCGCCTCCTCTTGAGATGCGACGGGAACGCCGGGAATTCTTTCCCTACGAAACAGGGAAAGGATCCCTCATCTCGAGCTAGGAGGCGGAAATGGGGCTCCCCTGGAGGTGTGCGGGACCCTCGTGCTTCCTCTCGAGTGGAGACGGGTAGTCGGGGAACTTCTTGAGTTGCAGGAAGGGTGTGAAGTACCCTTTGGAAGTTCCTGGGGTTAGATGTGATTAGCCTCGAGAAGCCTCAGCGGAAATGGGCCTCATCTCGCCTGGAGGGCAAAACCTCCTGGATTTTCTCGAGTTGCGGCAGGTGCTCTCGACTTACGACGGGGACCTCAGGGATCCGCTCTGGTGGCCTCAGGAAAGGCCAGTCCCCATGCGAGTTACTCGGGGCCTGTCGGGATTCCTCTCCCGTCGATGCC
The DNA here is from genome assembly GCF_042477335.2 of Ovis canadensis. Taxonomy (NCBI): domain Eukaryota; kingdom Metazoa; phylum Chordata; class Mammalia; order Artiodactyla; family Bovidae; genus Ovis; species Ovis canadensis. Next base: position 111,011,002 of record NC_091247.1, on the reverse strand, counting down.
GGGGCCTAAGACCTTGTGTGGAGTCGGGGCCGGAACCTGAGGATTCCTCTCCAGTGCTGACATGCATCTTGGGGTACTGCTGGAGTCTCCCCAGGGGAGTCAGTTCTCGTCTCGAATGCGGGAATGCACTTGCGCTTTCCTCCAGAGCGGTAGCAGCAGTGTCACGCAGTCCGCCGCGTGGATCAAAGAATCTATGGTTTTCCCTCGAGTCTTTCCCCGAGTCTTTCCCACGAGGCTTTCCCACAGGGCTGTCCCACGTGCACACGTGGTGGGAGTCGATCCTCGGCTTGAACGTCAAGGCAGTGCAGGGAAAACAGGTTCCTCTGGAATGGACTGACACATCTGCGGGACTCTTGGAATGGTGGCACGACCCTGAAGTTCCTCTTGCCTTTCTTGTGGAGAGCGCCTCCTCTTGAGATGGGACGGGAACGCCGGGAATTATTTCCCTACGAAACAGGGAAAGGATCCCTCATCTCGAGCGAGGAGGCGGAAACGGGGCTCCCCTGGATGTGTGCAGGACCCTCGTGCTTCCTCTCGAGTGGAGACGGGTATGTCGGGGAACTTCTTGAGTTGCAGCAAGGGTGTGAAGGACCCTTTGGAATTCCAGTGGTTAGATGTGATTAGCCTCGAGAAGCCTCAGCGGAAATGGGCCTCATCTCGCCTGGAGAGCAAAACCTCCTGGATTTTCTCGAGTTGCGGCAGGTGCTCTCGACTTACGACGGGGACCTCAGGGACCCGCTCTGGTGGCCTCAGGAAAGGCCAGTCCCCATGCGAGTTACTCGGGGCCTGTCGGGATTCCTCTCCCGTCGATGCCGGGGCCTAAGACCTTGTGTGGAGTCGGGGCCGGAACCTGAGGATTCCTCTCCAGTGCTGACATGGATCTTGGGGTAATTCTGGAGTCTCCCCAGGGGAGTCAGTCCTCGTCTCGAATGCGGGCATGCACTTGCGCTTTCCTCCAGAGCGGTAGCAGCAGTGTCACGCAGTCAACCGCGTGGATCAAAGAATCTATGGTTTTCCCTCGAGTCTTTCCCACGAGGCTTTCCCATGAGGCTTTCCCACAGGGCTGTCCCACGTGCACACGTGGTGGGAGTCGATCCTCGGCTTGAACGTCAAGGTAGTGCAGGGAAAACAGGTTCCTCTGGAATGGACTGACACATCTGGGGGACTCTTGAAATGGTGGCACGACCCTGGAGATCCTCTCGCCTTTCCTATGGAGAGCGCCTCCTCTTGAGATGCGACGGGAACGCCGGGAATTCTTTCCCTACGAAGCAGGGAAAGGATCCCTCATCTCGAGTAGGAGGCGGAAACGGGGCTCCCCTGGATGTGTGTGGGACCCTCGTGCCTCCTCTCGAGTGGAGACGGGTATGTCGGGGAACTTCTTGAGTTGCAGCAAGGGTGTGAAGGACCCTTTGGAAGTTCCAGTGGTTAGATGTGATTAGCCTCGAGAAGCCTCAGCGGAAATGGGCCTCATCTCGCCTGGAGGGCAAAATCTCCTGGATTTTCTCGAGTTGCGGCAGGTGCTCTCGACTTACGACGGGGACCTCAGGGACCCGCTCTGGTGGCCACAGGAAAGGCCAGTCCCCATGCTAGTTCCTCGGGGGCTTCTCGGGATTCCTCTCCCGTCGTTGCCGGGACCTAAGACCTTCTGTGGAGTCGGGACCGGAACCTGAGGATTCCTCTCCATTGCTGACATGGATCTTGGGGTACTGCTGGAGTCTCCCCAGGGGAGTCAGTCCTCGTCTCGAATGCGGGCATGCACTTCCGCTTTCCTCCAGAGCGGTAGCAGCAGTGTCACGCAGTCCGCCGCGTGGATCAAAGGATCTATGGTTTTCCCTCGAGTCTTTCCCACGAGGCTTTCCCACGAGGCTTTCCCACGAGGCTTTCCCACAGGGCTGTCCCACGTGCACACGTGGTGGGAGTCGATCCTCGGCTTGAACGTCAAGGCAGTGCAGGGAAAACAGGTTCCTCTGGAATGGACTGACATATCTGGGGGACTCTTGGAATGGTGGAACGACCCTGGAGTTCCTCTCGCCTTTCCTGTGGAGAGCGCCTCCTCTTGAGATGCGACGGGAACGCCGGGAATTCTTTCCCTACGAAACAGGGAAAGGATCCCTCATCTCGAGCTAGGAGGCGGAAACGGGGCTCCCCTGGATGTGTTCGGGACCCTCGTGCGTCCTCTCGAGTGGAGACGGGTATGTCGGGGAACTTCTTGAGTTGCAGCAAGGGTGTGAAGGAACCTTTGGAAGTTCCAGTGGTTACATGTGATTAGCCTCGAGAAGCCTCAGCGGAAATGGGCCTCATCTCGCCTGGAGGGCAAAATCTCCTGGATTTTCTCAAGTTGCGGCAGGTGCTCTCGACTTACGAAGGGGCCCTCTGGTACCCGCTCTGGTGGCCTCAGGAAAGGCCAGTCCCCATGCTATTTCCTCGGGGGCCTCTCGGGATTCCTCCCCCGTCGTTGCCGGTGCCTAAGACCTTGTGTGGAATCGGGGCCGGAACCTGAGGATTCCTCTCCAGTGCTGACATAGATCTTGGGGTACTTCTGGAGTCTCCCCAGGGAAGTCAGTCCTCGTCTCGAATGCGGGCATGCACTTGCGCTTGCCTCCAGAGCGGTAGCAGCAGTGTCACGCAGTCCGCCGCGTGGATCAAAGAATCTATGGTTTTCCCTCGAGTCTTTCCCCGAGGCTTTCCCACGAGGCTTTCCCTCAGGGCTGTCCCACGTGCACACGTGGTGGGAGTCGATCCTCGGCTTGAACGTCAAGGCAGTGCAGGGAAAACAGATTCCTCTGGAATGGAATGACACATCTGCGGGACTCTTGGAAAGGTGGCACGACCCTGGAGTTCCTCTCGCCTTTCCTGTGGAGAGCGCCTCCTCTTGAGATGCGACGGGAACGCCGGGAATTCTTTCCCTACGAAACAGGGAAAGGATCCCTCATCTCGAGCTAGGAGGCGGAAATGGGGCTCCCCTGGAGGTGTGCGGGACCCTCGTGCTTCCTCTCGAGTGGAGACGGGTAGTCGGGGAACTTCTTGAGTTGCAGGAAGGGTGTGAAGTACCCTTTGGAAGTTCCTGGGGTTAGATGTGATTAGCCTCGAGAAGCCTCAGCGGAAATGGGCCTCATCTCGCCTGGAGGGCAAAACCTCCTGGATTTTCTCGAGTTGCGGCAGGTGCTCTCGACTTACGACGGGGACCTCAGGGATCCGCTCTGGTGGCCTCAGGAAAGGCCAGTCCCCATGCGAGTTACTCGGGGCCTGTCGGGATTCCTCTCCCGTCGATGCCGGGGCCTAAGACCTTGTGTGGAGTCGGGGCCGGAACCTGAGGATTCCTCTCCAGTGCTGACATGCATCTTGGGGTACTGCTGGAGTCTCCCCAGGGGAGTCAGTTCTCGTCTCGAATGCGGGAATGCACTTGCGCTTTCCTCCAGAGCGGTAGCAGCAGTGTCACGCAGTCCGCCGCGTGGATCAAAGAATCTATGGTTTTCCCTCGAGTCTTTCCCCGAGGCTTTCCCACGAGGCTTTCCCACAGGGTTGTCCCACGTGCACACGTGGTGGGAGTCGATCCTCGGCTTGAACGTCAAGGCAGTGCAGGGAAAACAGGTTCCTCTGGAATGGACTGACACATCTGCGGGACTCTTGGAATGGTGGCACGACCCTGAAGTTCCTCTTGCCTTTCTTGTGGAGAGCGCCTCCTCTTGAGATGGGACGGGAACGCCGGGAATTATTTCCCTACGAAACAGGGAAAGGATCCCTCATCTCGAGCGAGGAGGCGGAAACGGGGCTCCCCTGGATGTGTGCAGGACCCTCGTGCTTCCTCTCGAGTGGAGACGGTTATGTCGGGGAACTTCTTGAGTTGCAGCAAGGGTGTGAAGGACCCTTTGGAATTCCAGTGGTTAGATGTGATTAGCCTCGAGAAGCCTCAGCGGAAATGGGCCTCATCTCGCCTGGAGAGCAAAACCTCCTGGATTTTCTCGAGTTGCGGCAGGTGCTCTCGACTTACGACGGGGACCTCAGGGACCCGCTCTGGTGGCCTCAGGAAAGGCCAGTCCCCATGCGAGTTACTCGGGGCCTGTCGGGATTCCTCTCCCGTCGATGCCGGGGCCTAAGACCTTGTGTGGAGTCGGGGCCGGAACCTGAGGATTCCTCTCCAGTGCTGACATGGATCTTGGGGTACTGCTGGAGTCTCCCCAGGGGAGTCAGTCCTCGTCTCGAATGCGGGCATGCACTTGCGCTTTCCTCCAGAGCGGTAGCAGCAGTGTCACGCAGTCAACCGCGTGGATCAAAGAATCTATGGTTTTCCCTCGAGTCTTTCCCACGAGGCTTTCCCATGAGGCTTTCCCACAGGGCTGTCCCACGTGCACACGTGGTGGGAGTCGATCCTCGGCTTGAACGTCAAGGTAGTGCAGGGAAAACAGGTTCCTCTGGAATGGACTGACACATCTGGGGGACTCTTGAAATGGTGGCAGGACCCTGGAGTTCCTCTCGCCTTTCCTGTGGAGAGCGCCTCCTCTTGAGATGCGACGGGTACGCCGGGAAGTCTTTCCCTACGAAACAGGGAAAGAATCTCTCATCTCGAGCTAGGAGGCGGAAACGGGGCTCCCCTGGATGTGTGCGTGACCCTCGTGCTTCCTCTCCTGTGGAGACGGGTATGTCGGGGAACTTCTTGAGTTGCAGCAAGGGTGTGAAGGACCCTTTGGAAGTTCCAGTGTTTAGATGTGATTAGCTTCGAGAAGCCTCAACGGATACGGGCCTCATCTCGCCTGGAGGGCAAAACCTCCTGGATTTTCTCGAGTTGTGGCAGGTGCTCTCAACTTACGACGAGGACCTCATTGACCCGCTCTGGTGGCCTCAGGAAAGGCCAGTCCCCATGCGAGTTACTCGGGGCCTGTCGGTATTCCTCTCCCGTCGATGCCGGGGCCTACGACCTTGTGTGGAGTCGGGGCCGGAACCTGAGGATTCCTCTCCAGTGCTGACATGGATCTTGCGGTACTTCTGGAGTCTCCCCAGGGGAGTCAGTCCTCGTCTCGAATGCGGGCATGCACTTGCGCTTTCCTCCAGAGCGGTAGCAGCAGTGTCACGCAGTCCGCCGCGTGGATCAAAGGATCTATGGTTTTCCCTCGAGTCTTTCCCAGGAGGCTTTCCCACGAGGCTTTCCCACAGGGCTGTCCCACGTGCACACGTGGTGGGAGTCGATCCTCGGCTTGAACGTCAAGGCAGTGCAGGGAAAACAGGTTCCTCTGGAATGGACTGACACATCTGCGGGACTCTTGGAATGGTGGCACGACCCTGGAGTTCCTCTCGCCTTTCCTGTGGAGAGCGCCTCCTCTTGAGATGCGACGGGAACGCCGGGAATTCTTTCCCTACGAAACAGGGAAAGGATCCTTCATCTCGAGCTAGGAGTCGGAAACGGGGCTCCCCTGGATGTGTGCGGGATCCTCGTGCTTCCTCTCGAGTGTAGACGGGTATGTCGGGGAACTTCTTGAGTTGCAGCAAGGTTGTGAAGGACCCTTTGGAAGTTCCAGTCGTTAGATGTGATTAGCCTCGAGAAGCCTCAGCGGAAATGGGCCTCATCTCGCCTGGAGGGCAAAACCTCCTGGATTTTCTCGAGTTGCGGCAGGTGCTCTCGACTTACGACGGGGACCTCAGGGACCCGCTCTGGTGGCCTCAGGAAAGGCCAGTCCCCATGCGAGTTACTCGGGGCCTGTCGGGATTCCTCTCCCGTCGATGCCGGGGCCTAAGACCTTGTGTGGAGTCGGGGCCGGAACCTGAGGATTCCTCTCCAGTGCTGACATGCATCTTGGGGTACTGCTGGAGTCTCCCCAGGGGAGTCAGTCCTCGTCTCGAATGCGGGAATGCACTTGCGCTTTCCTCCAGAGTGGTAGCAGCAGTGTCACGCAGTCCGCCGCGTGGATCAAAGGATCTATGGTTTTCCCTCGAGTCTTTCCCCGAGGCTTTCCCACGAGGCTTTCCCACAGGGTTGTCCCACGTGCACACGTGTTGGGAGACGATCCTCGGCTTGAACGTCAAGGCAGTGCAGGGAAAACAGGTTCCTCTGGAATGGACTGACACATCTGGGGGACTCTTGGAATGGTGGCACGACCCTGGAGTTCCTCTCGCCTTTCCTGTGGAGAGCGCCTCCTCTTGAGATGCGACGGGAACGCCGGGAATTCTTTCCTACGAAACAGGGAAAGGATACCTCTTCTCGAGCTAGGAGGCGGAAACGGGGCTCCCCTGGATGTGTGCGGGACCCTCGTGCTTCCTCTCGAGTGTAGACGGGTATGTCGGGGAACTTCTTGAGTTGCAGCAAGGGTGTGAAGGACCCTTTGGAAGTTCCAGTGGTTAGATATGATTAGCCTGGAGAAGCCTCAGCGGAAATGGGCCTCATCTCGCCTGGAGGGCAAAACCTCCTGGATTTTCTCGAGTTGCGGCAGGTGCTCGAGACGACTGGGACCTCAGGGACCCACTCTGGTGGCCTCAGGAAAGGCCAGTCCCCATGCGAGATCCTCGGGGGATTCTCGGGATTCCTCCCCATCGATGCCGGGGCCTAAGACCTTGTGTGGAGCCAGGGCCGGAACCTGAGGATTCCTCTCCAGTGCTGACATGCATCTTGGGGTACTGCTGGAGTCTCCCCAGGGGAGGCAGTCCTCGTCTCGAATGCGGCATGCACTTGCGCTTTCCTCCAGAGCGGTAGCAGCAGTGTCAAGCAGTCCACAGAGTGGATCAAAGGATCTATTGTTTTCCCTCGAGTCTTTCCCACGAGGCTTTCCCACGAGGCTTTCCCATGAGGCTTTCCCACAGGGCTGTCCCACGTGAACACGTGGTCGGAGTCGATCCTCGGCTTGAACGTGAAGGCACTGCAGGGAAAACAGGTTCCTCTGGAATGAACTGACACATCTGGGGTCTCTTGGAATGGTGGCACGACCCTGGAGTTCCTCTCGCCTTTCCTGTGGAGAGCGCCTCCTCTTGAGATGCGACGGGAACGCCGGGAATTCTTTCCCTACGAAACAGGGAAAGGATCCCTCATCTCGAGCTAGGAGGCGGAAACGGGGCTCCCCTGGATGTGTGCGGGACCCTCGTGCTTCCTCTCGAGTGGAGACGGGTATGTCGGGGAACTTCTTGAGTTGCAGCAAGGGTGTGAAGGACCCTTTGGAATTTCCAGTGGTTAGATATGATTAGCCTGGAGAAGCCTCAGCGGAAATGGGCCTCATCTCGCCTGGAGGGCAAAACCTCCCGGATTTTCTCGAGTTGCGGCAGGTTCTCGAGACTTACGACGGGGACCTCAGGGACCCGCTCTGGTGGCCTCAGGAAAGGCCAGTCCCCATGCGAGTTCCTCGGGGGCCTCTCGGGATTCCTCTCCCGTCGATGCCAGGGCCTAAGACCTTGTGTGGAGTCGGGGCCGGAACCTGAGGATTCCTCTCCAGTGCTGACATGGATCTTGGGGTACTTCTGGAGTCTCCCCAGGGGAGTCAGTCCTCGTCTCGAATGCGGGCATGCACTTGCGCTTTCCTCCAGAGCGGTAGCAGCAGTGTCACGCATTGCGCCGCGTGGATCAAAGGATCTATGGTTTTCCCTCGAGTCTTTCCCACGAGGCTTTCCCACGAGGCTTTCCCACAGGGCTGTCCCACGTGCACACGTGTTGGAATTCGATCCTCGGCTTGAACGTCAAGGCAGTGCAGGGAAAACAGGTTCCTCTGGAATGGACTGACACATCTGGGGGACTCTTGGAATGGTGGCACGACCCTGAAGTTCTTCTCGCCTTTTCTGTGGAGAGCGCCTCCTCTTGAGTTGCGACGGGAACGCCGGGAATTCTTTCCCTACGAAACAGGGAAAGGATCCCTCATTACGAGCTAGGAGGCGGAAACGGGTCTCCCCGGGATGTGTGCGGGAACCTCGTGCTTCCTGTCGAGTGGAGACGGGTATGTCGGGGAACTTCTTGAGTTGCAGCAAGGGTGTGAAGGACCCGATGGAAGTTCCAGTGCTTAGATGTGATAAGCCTCGAGAAGCCTCAGCGGAAATGGGCCTCATCTCGCTGGAGGGCAAAACCTCCTGGATTTTCTCGAGTTGCGGCAGGTGCTCTCGACTTACGACGGGGCCCTCAGGGACCCGCTCTGGTGGCCTCAGGAAAGGCCAGTCCTCATGCGAGTTCCTCGGGGGCCTCTCGGGATTCCTCTGCCGTCGATGCTGGGGCCTAAGACCTTGTGTGGAATCGGGGCCGGAACCTGAGGATTCCTCTCCAGTGCTGACATGGATCTTGGGGTACTTCTGGAGTCTCCCCAGGGGAGTCAGTCCTCGTCTCGAATGCGGGCATGCACTTGCGCTTTCCTCCAGAGCGGTAGCAGCAGTGTCACGGTGTCCACCGCGTCGATCAAAGAATCTATGGTTTTCCCTCGAGTCTTTCCCACGAGGCTTTCCCACGAGGCTTTCCCACGAGGCTTTCCCACAGGGCTGTCCCACGTGCACACGTGGTGGGAGTCGATGCTCGGCTTGAACGTCAAGGCAGTGCAGGGAAAACAGGTTCCTCTGGAATGGACTGACATATCTGGGGGACTCTTGGAATGGTGGAACGACCCTGGAGTTCCTCTCGCCTTTCCTGTGGAGAGCGCCTCCTCTTGAGATGCGATGGGAACGCCGGGAATTCTTTCCCAACGAAACAGGGAAAGGATCCCTCTTCTCGAGCTAGGAGGCGGAAACGGGGCTCCCCTGGATGTGTGCGGGACCCTCGTTCTTCCTCTCCAGCGTAGACGGGTATGTCGGGGAACTTCTTGAGTTGCAGCAAGGGTGTGAAGGACCCTTTGGAAGTTCCAGTGGTTAGATGTGATTAGCCTCGAGAAGCCTCAGCGAAAATGGCCCTCATCTCGCCTGGAAGGCAAAACCTCCTGGATTTTCTCGAGTTGAGGCAGGTGCTCTCGACTTACGACGGGGACCTCAGGGACCCGCTCTGGTGGCCTCAGGAAAGGCCAGTCCCCATGCGAGTTACTCGGGGCCTGTCGGGATTCCTCTCCCGTCGATGCCGGGGCCTAAGACCTTGTGTGGAGTCGGGGCCAGAACCTGAGGATTCCTCTCCAGTGCTGACATGGATCTTGGGGTACTTCTGGAGTCTCCCCAGGGGAGTCAGTCCTCGTCTCGAATGCGGGCATGCACTTGCGCTTTCCTCCAGAGCGGTAGCAGCAGTGTCACGCAGTCCGCCGCGTGGATCAAAGGGTCTAGGGTTTTCCCTCGAGTCTTTCCCACGAGGCTTTCCCATGAGGCTTTCCCACAGGGCTGTCCCACGTGCACACGTGGTGGGAGTCGATCCTCGGCTTGAACGTCAAGGCAGTGCAGGGAAAAGAGGTTCCTCTGGAATGGACTGACACATCTGGGGGACTCTTGGAATGGTGGCACGACCCTGGAGTTCCTCTCGCCTTTCCTGTGGAGAGCGCCTCCTCTTGAGATGAGACGGGAACGCCGGGAATTCTTTCCCTACGAAACAGGGAAAGGATCCCTCATCTCGAGCTGGGAGGCGGAAATGGGGCTCCCGTGGAGGTGTGCTGGACCCTCGTGCTTCCTCTCGAGTGGAGACGGGTATGTCGGGGAACTTCTTGAGTTGCAGCAAGGGTGTGAAGGACCCTTTGGAAGTTCCAGTGGTTAGAAGTGATTAGCCTCGAGAAGCCTCAGCGGAAATGGGCCTCATCTCGCCTGGAGGGCAAAACCTCCTGGATTTTCTCGAGTTGCGGCAGGTGCTCTCGACTTACGATGGGGCCCTCAGGAACCCGCTCTGGTGGCCTCAGGAAAGGCCAGTCCCCATGCGAGTTCCTCGGGGGCCTCTCGGGATTCCTCTCCCGTCGTTGCCGGGGCCTAAGACCTTGTGTGGAATCGGGGCCGGAACCTGAGGATTCCTCTCCAGTGCTGACATGGATCTTGGGGTACTTCTGGAGTCTCCCCAGGGGAGTCAGTCCTCGTCTCGAATGCGGGCATGCACTTGCGCTTTCCTCCAGAGCGGTAGCAGCAGTGTCACGCAGTCCGCCGCGTGGATCAAAGGATCTATGGTTTTCCCTCGAGTCTTTCCCACGAGGTTTTCCCACGAGGCTTTCCAAGGAGGCTTTCCCACAGGGCTGTCCCACGTGCACACGTGGTGGGAGTCGATCCTCGGCTTGAACGTCAAGGCAGTGCAGGGAAAACAGGTTCCTCTGGAATGGACTGACATATCTGGGGGACTCTTGGAATGGTGGAACGACCCTGGAGTTCCTCTCGCCTTTCCTGTGGAGAGCGCCTCCTCTTGAGATGCGACGGGAACGCCGGGAATTCTTTCCCTACGAAACAGGGAAAGGATCCCTCATCTCGAGCTAGGAGGCTGAAACGGGCCTCCCCTGGATGTGTGCGGGACGCTCGTGCTTCCTCTCGAGTGGAGACGGGTATGTCGGGGAACTTCTTGAGTTGCAGCAAGGGTGGGAAGGACCCGTTGGAAGTTCCAGTGGTTAGATGTGATTAGCCTCGAGAAGCCTCAGCGGAAATGGGCCTCATCTCGCCTGGAGGGCAAAACCTCCTGGATTTTCTCGACTTGCGGCAGGTGCTCTCGACTTACGATGGGGCCCTCAGGGACCCGTTCTGGTGGCCTCAGGAAAGGCCAGTCCCCATGCGAGTTCCTCGGGGGCCTCTCGGGATTCCTCTCGCGTCGTTGCCGGGGCCTAAGACCTTGTGTGGAATCGGGGCCGGAACCTGAGGATTCCTCTCCAGTGCTGACATGGATCTTGGGGTACTTCTGGAGTCTCCCCAGGGGAGTCAGTCCTCGTCTCGAATGCGGGCATGCACTTGCGCTTTCCTCCAGAGCGGTAGCAGCAGTGTCACGCAGTCCGCCGCGTGGATCAAAGGATCTATGGTTTTCCCTCGAGTCTTTCCCACGAGGCTTTCCCAAGAGGCTTTCCCACGAGGCTATCCCACAGGGCTGTCCCACGTGCACACGTGGTGGGAGTCGATCCTCGGCTTGAACGTCAAGGCAGTGCAGGGAAAACAGGTTCCTCTGGAATGGACTGACATATCTGGGGGACTCTTGGAATGGTGGAAAGACCCTGGAGTTCCTCTCGCCTTTCCTGTGGAGAGCGCCTCCTCTTGAGATGCGACGGGAACGCCGGGAATTCTTTCCCTACGAAACAGGGAAAGGATCCCTCATCTCGAGCTAGGAGGCTGAAACGGGCCTCCCCTGGATGTGTGCGGGACCCTCGTGCTTCCTCTCGAGTGGAGACGGGTATGTCGGGGAACTTCTTGAGTTGCAGCAAGGGTGTGAAGGACCCTTTGGATGTTCCAGTGGTTAGATGTGATTAGATTCGAGAAGCCACAGCGGAAATGGGCCTCATCTCGCCTGGAGGGCAAAACCTCCTGGATTTTCTCGAGTTGCTGCAGGTGCTCTCGACTTACGACGGGGCCCTCAGGGACCCGCTCAGGTGGCCTCAGGAAAGGCCAGTCCCCATTTGAGTTACTCGGGGCCTGTCGGGATTCCTCTCCCTTCGATGCCGGGGCTAAGACCTTGTGTGGAGTCGGGGCCGGAACCTGAGGATTCCTCTCCAGTGCTGACATGGATCTTGGGGTACTTCTGGAGTCTCCCCAGGGGAGTCAGTCCTCGTCTCGAATGCGGGCATGCACTTGCGCTTTCCTCCAGAGCGGTAGCAGCAGTGTCACGCATTCCGTCGCGTGGATCAAAGGATCTATGGTTTTCCCTCGAGTCTTTCCCACGAGGCTTTCATACGAGGCTTTCCCACAGGGCTGTCCCACGTGCACATGTGGTGGGAGTCGATCCTCGGCTTGAACGTCAAGGCAGTGCAGGGAAAACAGGTTCCTCTGGAATGGACTGACACATCTGGGGGACTCTTGGAATGGTGGCACGACCCTGGAGTTCCTCTCGCCTTTCCTGTGGAGAGCGCCTCCTCTTGAGATACGACGGGAACGCCGGGAATTCTTTCCCTACGAAACAGGGAAAGGATCCCTCATCTCCAGATAGGAGGCGGAAACGGGCCTCCCCTGGATGTGTGTGGGACCCTCGTGCTTCCTATCGAGTGGAGACGGGTATGTCGGGGAACTTCTTGAGTTGCAGCAAGGGTGTGAAGGACCCTTTGGAAGTTCCAGTGGTTAGATGTGATTAGCCTCGAGAAGCCTCAGCGGAAATGGGCCTCATCTCGCCTGGAGGGCAAAACCTCCTGGATTTTCTCTAGTTGCGGCAGGTGCTCTCGACTTACGACGGGGACCTCAGAGACCCGCTCTGGTGGCCTCAGGAAAGGCCAGTCCCCATGCGAGTTCTTCGGGGGCCTCTCGGGATTCCTCTCCCGTCGATGCCGGGGCCTAAGACCTTGTGTGGAGTCGGGGCCGGAACCTGAGGATTCCTCTCCAGTGCTGACATGGATCTTGGGGTACTTCTGGAGTCTCCCCAGGGGAGTCAGTCCTCGTCTCAAATGCGTGCATGCACTTGTGCTTTCCTCCAGAGCGGTAGCAGCAGTGTCACTCAGTCCGCCACGTCGATCAAAGGATCTATGATTTTCCCTCGAGGCTTTCCCACGAGGCTTTCCCACAGGGCTGTCCCACGTGCACACGTGGTGGGAGTCGATCCTCGGCTTGAACGTCAAGGCAGTGCAGGGAAAACAGGTTCCTCTGGAATGGACTGACACATCTGGGGGACTCTTGGAATGGTGGCACGACCCTGGAGTTCCTCTCGCCTTTCCTGTGGAGAGCGCCTCCTCTTGAGATGCGACGGGAACGCCGGGATTTCTTTCCCTACGAAACAGGGAAAGGATCCCTCATCTCGAGCTAGGAGGCGGAAACGGGGCTCCCCTGGATGTGTGCGGGACCCTCGTGCTTCCTCTCGAGTGGAGACGGGTATGTCGGGGAACTTCTTGAGTTGCAGCAAGGGTCTGAAGGACCCTTTGGAAGTTCCAGTGGTTAGATGTTATTAGCCTCGAGAAGCCTCAGCGGAAATGGGCCTCATCTCGCCTGGAGGGCAAAACCTCCTGGATTTTCTCGAGTTGCGGCAGGTGCTCTCGACTTACGACGAGGACCTCAGGGACCCGCTCTGGTGGCCTCAGGAAAGGCCAGTCCCCATGCGAGTTCCTCGGGGGCCTCTCGGGATTCCTCTCCCGTCGATGACAGGGCCTAAGACCTTGTTTGGACCCGGGGTCGGAACCTGAGGATTCCTCTCCAGTGCTGACATGGATCTTGGGGTACTTCTGGAGTTTCCCCAGGGGAGTCAGTCCTCGTCTCGAATGCGGGCATGCACTTGCGCTTTCCTCCAGAGGGCTAGCAGCAGTGTCACGCATTCCGCCGCATGGATCAAAGGATCTATGGTTTTCCCTCGAGTCTTTCCCACGAGTCTTTCCCACGAGGCTTTCCCACAGGGCTGTCTCCCGTGCACACGTGGTGGGAGTCGATCCTCGGCTTGAACGTCAAGGCAGTGCAGGGAAAACAGGTTCCTCTGGAATGGACTGACACATCTGGGGGACTCTTGGAATGGTGGCACGACCCTGGAGTTCCTCTCGCCTTTCCTGTGGAAAGCGTCTCCTCTTGAGATGCGACGGGAACGCCGGGAATTCTTTCCCTACGAAACAGGGAAAGGATCCCTCATCTCGAGCTAGGAGGCGCAAACGGGGCTCCCCTGGATGTGTTCGGGACCCTGGTGCTTCCTCTCGAGTGGAGACGGGTATGTCGGGGAACTTCTTGAGTTGCAGCAAGGGTGTGAAGGACCCTTTGGAAGTTCCAGTGGTTAGATTTGATTAGCCTCGAGAAGCCTCAGCGGAAATGGGCCTCATCTCGCCTGGAGGGCAAAACCTCCTGGATTTTCTCCAGTTGCGGCAGGTGCTCGAGACTTACGACGGGGACCTCAGGGACCCGCTCTGGTGGCCTCAGGAAAGGCCAGTCCCCATGCGAGTTCCTCGGGGGCCTCTCGCGATTCCTCTGCCGTCGATGCCGGGGCCTAAGACCTTGTGTGGAGTCGGGGCCGGAACCTGAGGATTCCTCTCCAGTGCTGACATGGATCTTGGGGTACTTCTGGAGTCTCCCCAGGGGAGTCAGTCCTCGTCTCGAATGCGGGCATGCACTTGCGCTTTCCTCCAGAGCGGTAGCAGCAGTGTCACGCAGTCCACCGCGTGGATCAAAGAATCTATGGTTTTCCCTCGATTCTTTCCCACGAGGCTTTCCCACGAGGCTTTCCCACACGGCTGTCCCACGTGCACACGTGGTGGGTGTCGATCCTCGGCTTAAACGTCAAGGCAGTGCAGGGAAAACAGGTTCCTCTGGAATGGACTGACACATCTGGGGGACTTTTGGAATGGTGGCACGACCCTGGAGTTCTTCTCGCCTTTTCTGTGGAGAGCGCCTCCTCTTGAGATGCGACGGGAACGCCGGGAATTCTTTCCCTTCGAAACAGGGAAAGGATCCCTCATCTCGAGCTAGGAGGCGGAAACGGGGCTCCCCTGGATGTGTGCGGGAACTTCGTGCATCCTCTCGAGTGGAGACGGGTATGTCGGGGAACTTCTTGAGTTGCAGCAAGGGTGGGAAGGACCCGTTGGAAGTTCCAGTGGTTAGATGTGATTAGCCTCGAGAAGCCTCAGCGGAAATGGGCCTCATCTCGCCTGGAGGGCAAAACCTCCTGGATTTTCTCGAGTTGCGGCAGGTGCTCTCGACTTACGACGGGGACCTCAGGGACCCGCTCTGGTGGCCTCTGAAAAGGCCAGTCCCCATGCGAGTTGCTCGGGTCCTCTCCGGACTCCTCTCCCGGCGATGCCGGGGCCTAAGACCTTGTGTGGAGTCGGGGCCGGAACCTGCGGATTCCTCTCCAGTGCTGACAAGGATCTTGGGGTACTTCTGGAGTCTCCCCAGGGGAGTCAGTCCTCGTTTCGAATGCGGGCATGCACTTGCGCTTTCCTCCAGAGCGGTAGCAGCAGTGTCACGCAGTCCGCCGCGTGGATCAAAGGATCTATGGTTTTCCCTCGAGTCTTTCCCAGGAGACTTTCACACGAGGCTTTCCACAGGGCTGTCCCACGTGCACACGTTGTGGGAGTCGATCCTCGGCTTGAACATCAAGGCAGTGCAGGGAATACAGGTTCCTCTGGAATGAACTGACACATCTGGGGGACTCTTGGAATGGTGGCACGACCCTGGAGTTCCTCTCGCCTGTCCTGTGGAGAGCGCCTCCTCTTGAGATGCGACGGGAACGCCGGGAATTATTTCCCTACGAAACAGGGAAAGGATCCCTCATCTCGAGCTAGGAGGCGGAAACGTGTCTCACCTGGATGTGTGCGGGACCCTCGTGTTTCCTCTCGAGTGGAGACGGGTATGTCGGGGAACTTCTTGAGTTGCAGCAAGGGTCTGAAGGACCCTTTGGAAGTTCCAGTGGTTAGATGTGATTAGCCTCGAGAAGCCTCAGCGGAAATGGGCCTCATCTCGCCTGGAGGGCAAAACCTCCTGGATTTTCTCGGTTGCGGCAGGTTTTGTCGACTTACGACGGGGACCTCAGGGACCCGCTGTGGTGGCCTCAGGAAAGGCCAGGCCCCATACGAGTTCCTCGGGTGCCTCTCGGGATTCCTCTGCCGTCGATGGTGGGGCCTAAGACCTTGTGTGGAATCAGGGCCGAAACCTGAGGATTCCTCTAAAGTGCTGACATGGATCTTGGGGTACTTCTGGAGTCTCCCCAGGGGAGTCAGTCCTCGTCTCGAATGCGGGCATGCACATGCGCTTTCCTCCAGAGCGATAACAGCAGTGTCACGCAGTCCACCGCGTGGATCAAAGGATCTATGGTTTTCCCTCGAGTCTTTCCACGAGGCTTTCCCACAGGGCTGTCCCACGTGCACACGTGGTGGGAGTCGATCCTCAGCTTGAACGTCAAGGCAGTGCAGGGAAAACAGGTTCCTCTGGAATGGACTGACACATCCGGGGGACTCTTGGAATGGTGGCACCACCCTGGTGTTCCTCTCGCCTTTCCTGTGGAGAGCGCCTCCTCTTGAGATGCGACGGGAACGCCGGGAATTCTTTCCCTACGAAACAGGGAAAGGATCCTCATCTCGAGCTAGGAGGCGGAAACGGGCCTCCCCTGGATGTGTGCGGGACCCTCGTGCTTCCTCTCGAGTGGAGACGGGTATGTCGGGGAACTTCTTGAGTTGCAGCAAGGGTGTGAAGGCCCCTTTGGAAGTTCCAGTGGTTAGATGTGATTAGCCTCGAGAAGCCTCAGCGGAAATGGGCCTCATCTCGCCTGGAGGGCAAAACCTCCTGGATTTTCTCGAGTTGCGGCAGGTGCTCTTGACTTACGACGGGGACCTCAGGGACCCGCTCTGGTGGCCTCAGGAAAGGCCAGTCCCTGTGCGAGTTCCTCGGGGGCCTCTCGGGATTCCTCTGCCGTCGATGCCGGGGCCTAAGACCTTGTGTGGAGTCGGGGCCGGAACCTGAGGATTCCTCTCCAGTGCTGACATGGATCTTGGGGTACTTCTTGAGTCTCCCCAGGGGAGTCAGTCCTCGTCTCGAATGCGGGCATGCACTTGCGCTTTCCTCCAGAGCGGTAGCAGCAGTGTCTCGCAGTCCGCCGCGTGGATCAAAGGATCTATGGTTTTCCCTCGAGTCTTTCCACGAGGCTTTCCCACAGGGCTGTCCCACGTGCACACGTGGTGGGAGTCGATCCTCAGCTTGAACGTCAAGGCAGTGCAGGGAAAACAGGTTCCTCTGGAATGGACTGACACATCCGGGGGACTCTTGGAATGGTGGCACCACCCTGGTGTTCCTCTCGCCTTTCCTGTGGAGAGCGCCTCCTCTTGAGATGCGACGGGAACGCCGGGAATTCTTTCCCTACGAAACAGGGAAAGGATCCTCATCTCGAGCTAGGAGGCGGAAACGGGCCTCCCCTGGATGTGTGCGGGATCCTCGTGCTTCCTCTCGAGTGGAGACGGGTATGTCGGGGAACTTCTTGAGTTGCATCAAGGGTGTGAAGGCCCCTTTGGAAGTTCCAGTGGTTAGATGTGATTAGCCTCGAGAAGCCTCAGCGGAAATGGGCCTCATCTCGCCTGGAGGGCAAAACCTCCTGGATTTTCTCGAGTTGCGGCAGGTGCTCTCGACTTACGACGGGGACCTCAGGGACCCGCTCTGTTGGCCTCTGGAAAGGCCAGTCCCATGCGAGTTGCTCGGGGCCTCTCCGGATTCCTCTCCCGTCGATGCCGGGGCCTAAGACCTTGTGTGGAGTCGGGGCCGGAACCTGAGGATTCCTCTCCAGTGCTGACATGGATCTTGGGGGTACTTCTGGAGTCTCCCCAGGGGAATCAGTCCTCGTCTCGAATGTGGGCATGCACTTGCACTTTCCTCCAGAGAGGTAGCAGCAGTGTCACGCAGTCCGCCGCGTGAATCAAAGGATCTATGGTTTTCCCTCGAGTCTTTCCCACGAGGCTTTACCACGAAGCTTTCCCACAGGGCTGTCCCACGTGCACATGTGGTGGGAGTGGATCCTCGGCTTGAACGTCAAGGCAGTGCAGGGAAAACAGGTTCCTCTGGAATGGACTGACACATCTGGGGGACTCTTGGAATGGTGGCACGACCCTGGAGTTCCTCTCGCCTTTCCTGTGGAGAGCGCCTCCTCTTGAGATGCGACGGGAACGCCGGGAATCCTTTCCCTACGAAATAGGGAAAGGATCCCTCATCTCGAGCTAGGAGGCGGAAACGGGCCTCCCCAGGATGTGTGTGGGACCCTCGTGCTTCCTCTCGAGTGGAGACGGGTATGTCGGGGAACTTCTTGAGTTGCAGCAAGGGTGTGAAGGACCCTTTGGAAGTTCCAGTGGTTAGATGTGATTAGCCTCGAGAAGCCTCAGCGGAAATGGGCCTCATCTCGCCTGGAGGGCAAAACCTCCTGGATTTTCTCGAGTTGCGGCAGGTGCTCTCGACTTATGACGGGGACCTCAGGGACCCGCTCTGGTGGCCTCAGGAAAGGCCAGTCCCCATGCGAGTTCCTCGGGGGCCTCTCGGGATTCCTCTGCCGTCGATGCCGGGGCCTAAGACCTTGTGTGGAGTCGGGGCCGGAACCTGATGATTCCTCTCCAGTGCTGACATGGATCTTGGGGTACTTCTGGAGTCTCCCCAGGGGAGTCAGTCCTCGTCTCGAATGCGCACATGCACTTGCGCTTTCCTCCAGAGCGGTAGCAGCAGTGTCACGGAGTCCACCGCGTCGATAAAAGAATCTATTGTTTTCCCTCGAGTCTTTCCCACGAGGCTTTCCCACGAAGCTTTCCCACAAGGCTGTCCCACGTGCACACGTGTTGGGAGTCGATCCTCTGCTTGAACGTCAAGGCAGTGCAGGGAAAACAGGTTCCTCTAGAATGGACTGACATATCTGGGGGACTCTTGGAATGGTGGCACGACCCTGGAATTCTTCTCGCCTTTCCTGTGGAGAGCGCCTCCTCTTGAGATGCGACGGGAACTCCGGGAATTCTTTCCCTGCGAAACAGGGAAAGGATCCCTCATCTCGAGCTAGGAGGCGGAAACGGGGCTCCCCTGGATGTGTGCGGGACCCTCGTGCTTCCTCTCGAGTGGAGACGGGTATGTCGGGGAACTTCTTGAGTTGCAGCAAGGGTGTGAAGGACCCTTTGGATGTTCCAGTGGTTAGATGTGATTAGCCTCGAGAAGCCTCATCGGAAATGGGCCTCATCTCGCCTGGAGGGCAAATCTCCTGGATTTTCTCTAGTTGCGGCAGGTGCTCTCGACTTACGACGTGGACCTCAGGGACCAGCTCTGGTGGCCTCAGGAAAGGCCAGTCCCCATGCGAGTTCCTCGGGGTCCTCTCGGGATTCCTCCCCATCGATGCCGGGCCTAAGACCTTGTGTGGAGTCGGGGCCGGAACCTGAGGATTCCTCTCCAGTGCTGCCATGGATCTTGGGGTACTTCTGGAGTCTCCCCAGGGGAGTCAGTCCTCGTCTCGAATGCGGGCATGCACTTGCGCTTTCCTCCAGAGCGGTAGCAGCAGTGTCACGCAGTCCGCCGCGTGGATCGAAGGATCTATGGTTTTCCCTCGAGTCTTTCCCACGAGGCTTTCCCATGAGGCTTTCCCACAGGGCTGTCCCACGTGCACACGTGGTGGGAGTCGATCCTCGGCTTGAACGTCAAGGCAGTGCAGGGAAAACAGGTTCCTCTGGAATGGACTGACACATCTGGGGGACTCTTGGAATGGTGGCACGACCCTTGAGTTCCTCTCGCCTTTCCTGTGGACAGCGCCTCCTCTTGAGATGCGACGGGAAGGACGGGAATTCTTTCCGTACGAAACAGGGAAAGGATCCCTCATCTCGAGCTAGGAGGCGGAAACGGGGCTCCCCTGGATGTGTGCGGGACCCTCGTGCTTCCTCTCGAGTGGAGACGGTATGTCGGGGAAATTCTTGAGTTGCAGCAAGGGTGTGAAGGACCCTTTGGAAGTTCCAGTGGTTAGATGTGATTAGCCTCGAGAAGCCTCAGCGGAAATGGGCCTCATCTCGCCTGGAGGGCAAAACCTCCTGGATTTTCTCGAGTTGCGGCAGGTGCTCTCGACTTACAACGGGGACCTCAGGGACCCGCTCTGGTGGCCTCAGGAAAGGCCAGTCCCCATGTGAGTTCCTCGGGGCCCTCTCAGGATTCCTGTCCCGTCGATGCCGGGGCCTAAGACCTTGTGTGGACTCGGGGCCGGAACCTGAGGATTCCTCTCCAGTGCTGACATGGAGTTTCGGGTACTTCTGGAGTCTCCCCAGGGGAGTCAGTCCTCATCTCGAATGCGGGCATGCACTTGCACTTTCCTCCAGAGCGGTAGCAGCTGTGTCACGCAGTCTGCCGCGTGGATCAAAGGATCTATGTTTTTCCCTCGAGTCTTTCCCACGAGGCTTTCCCACGAGGCTTTCCCACAGGGCTGTCCCACGTGCACACGTGGTGGGAGTCGATCGTCGGCTTGAACGTCAAGGCAGTGCAGGGAAAACAGGTTCCTCTGGAATGGACTGACACATCTGGGGGACTCTTGGAATGGTGGCACGACCCTGGAGTTCCTCTCGCCTTTCCTGTGGAGAGCGCCTCCTCTTGAGATGCGCCGGGAACGCCGGGAATTCTTTCCCTTCGAAACAGGGAAAGGATCCTTCATCTCGAGCTAGGAGGCGGAAACGGGCCTCCCCTGGATGTGTGCGTGACCCTCGTGCTTTCTCTCGAGTGGAGACGCGTATGTCGGGGAACTTCTTGAGTTGCAGCAAGGGTGTGAAGGACCCTTTGGAAGTTCCAGTGGTTAGATGTGATTAGCCTCGAGAAGCCTCAGCGGAAATGGGCCTCATCTCGCCTGAAGGGCAAAACCACCTGGATTTTCTCGAGTTGCGGCAGGTGCTCTCGACTTACGACGGGGACCTCAGGGACCCGCTCTGGTGGCCTCAGGAAATGCCAGTCCCCATGCGAGTTCCTCGGGGGCCTCTCAGGATTCCTCTGCCGTCGATGCCGGGGCCTAAGACCTTGTGTGGAATCGGGGCCGGAACCTGAGGATTCCTCTCCAGTGCTGACATGGATCTTGGGGTACTTCTGGAGTCTCCCCAGGGGAGGCAGTCCTCGTCTCGAAAGCGGGCATGCACTTGCGCTTTCCTCCAGAGCGGTTGCAGCAGTGTCACGCAGTCCGCCGCGTGGATCAAAGAATCAATGTTTTTCCCTCGAGACTTTCCCCGAGGCTTTCCCACGAGGCTTTCCAACAGGGCTGTCCCACGTGCACACGTGGTGGGAGTCGATCCTCGGCTTGAACGTCAAGGCAGTGCAGGGAAAACAGGTTCCTCTGGAATGGACTGACACATCTGCGAGACTCTTGGAATGTTGGCACGACCCTGAAGTTCCTCTCGCCTTTCCTGTGGAGAGCGCCTCCTCTTGAGATGTGACGGGTACGCCGGGAATTCTTTCCCTACGAAACAGGGAAAGGATCTCTCATCTCGAGCTAGGAGGCGGAAACGGGGCTCCCCTGGATGTGTGCGGGACTCTCGTGCTTCCTCTCAAGTGGAGACGGGTATGTCGGGGAACTTCTTGAGTTGCAGCAAGGGTGTGAAGGACCCTTTGGAAGTTCCAGTGGTTAGATGTGATTAGCCACGAGAAGCCTCAGCGGAAATGGGCCTCATCTCGCCTGGAGGGCAAAACCTCCTGGATTTTCTCGAGTTGCGGCAGGTGCTCTCGACTTATGACGGGGACCTCAGGGACCCGCTCTGGTGGCCTCAGGAAAGGCCAGTCCCCATGCGAGTTCCTCGGGGGCCTCTCGGGATTCCTCTCCCGTCGATGCCGGGGCCTAAGACCTTGTGTGGAGTCGGGGCCGGAACCTGAGGATTCCTCTCCAGTGCTGACATGGATCTTGGGGTACTTCTGGAGTCTCCCCAGGGGAGTCAGTCCTCGTCTCGAATGCGGGCATGCACTTGCGCTTTCCTCCAGAGCGGTAGCAGCAGTGTCACGCAGTCCACCACGTGGATTAAAGAATCTATGGTTTTCCCTCGAGTCTTTCCCACGAGGCTTTCCCACGAGGCTTTCCCACAGGGCTGTCCCACGTGCACACGTGGTGGGAGTCGATCCTCGGCTTGAACGTCAAGGCAGTGCAGGGAAAACAGGTTCCTCTGGAATGGACTGACACATCTGGGGGACTCTTGGAATGGTGGCACAACCCTCGAGTTCCTCTCGCCTTTCCTGTGGAGAGCGCCTCCTCTTGAGATGCGACGGGAACGCCGGGAATTCTTTCCCTACGAAACAGGGAAAGGATCCTTCATCTCGAGCTAGGAGGCGGAAACGGGCCTCCCCTGGATGTGTGCGGGACCCTCGTGCTTCCTCTCGAGTGGAGACGGGTATGTCGGGGAACTTCTTGAGTTGCAGCAAGGGTGTGAAGGACCGTTTGGAAGTTCCAGTGGTTAGATGTGATTAGCCTCGTGAAGCCTCAGCGGAAATGGGCCTCATCTCGCCTGGAGGGCAAAACCTCCTGGATTTTCTCGAGTTGCGGCAGGTGCTCTCGACTTACGACGGGGACCTCAGGGACCCGCTCTGGTGGCCTCAGGAAATGCCAGTCCCCATGCGATTTCCTCGGGGGCCTCTCAGGATTCCTCTCCCGTCGATGCCGGGGCCTAAGACCTTGTGTGGAATCGGGGCCGGAACCTGAGGATTCCTCTCCAGTTCTGACATGGATCTTGGGGTACTTCTGTAGTCTCCCCAGGGGAGGCAGTCCTCGTCTCGAATGCGGGCATGCACTTGCGCTTTCCTCCAGAGCGGTAGCAGCAGTGTCACGCAGTCCGCCGCGTGGATCAAAGAATCTATGTTTTTCCCTCGAGTCTTTCCCCGAGGCTTTCCCACGAGGCTTTCCCACAGGGTTGTCCCACGTGCACACGTGGTGGGAGTCGATCCTCGGCTTGAACGTCAAGGCAGTGCAGGGAAAACAGGTTCCTCTGGAATGGACTGACACATCTGCGAGACTCTTGGAATGTTGGTACGACCCTGAAGTTCCTCTCGCCTTTCCTGTGGAGAGCGCCTCCTCTTGAGATGACGGGTACGCCGGGAATTCTTTCCCTTCGAAACAGGGAAAGGATCTCTCATCTCGAGCTAGGAGGCGGAAACGGGGCTCCCCTGGATGTGTGCGGGACTCTCGTGCTTCCTCTCCAGTGGAGACGGGTATGTCGGGGAACTTCTTGAGTTGCAGCAAGGGTGTGAAGGACCCTTTGGAAGTTCCAGTGGTTAGATGTGATTAGCCTCGAGAAGCCTCAGCGGAAATGGGCCTCATCTCGCCTGGAGGGCAAAACCTCCTGGATTTTCTCGAGTTGCGGCAGGTGCTCTCGAATTATGACGGGGACCTCAGGGACCCACTGTGGTGGCCTCAGGAAAGGCCAGTCCCCATGCGAGTTCCTCGGGGGCCTCTCGGGATTCCTCTCCCGTCGATGCCGGGGCCTAAGACCTTGTGTGGAGTCGGGGCCGGAACCTGAGGATTCCTCTCCAGTGCTGACATGGATCTTGGGGTACTTCTGGAGTCTCCCCAGGGGAGTCAGTCCTCGTCTCGAATGCGGGCATGCACTTGCGCTTTCCTCCAGAGCGGTAGCAGCAGTGTCACGCAGTCCACCACGTGGATTAAAGAATCTATGGTTTTCCCTCGAGTCTTTCCCACGAGGCTTTCCCACGAGGCTTTCCCACAGGGCTGTCCCACGTGCACACGTGGTGGGAGTCGATCCTCGGCTTGAACGTCAAGGCAGTGCAGGGAAAACAGGTTCCTCTGGAATGGACTGACATATCTGGGGGACTCTTGGAATGGTGGAACGACCCTGGAGTTCCTCTCGCCTTTCCTGTGGAGAGCGCCTCCTCTTGAGATGCGACGGGAACGCCGGGAATTCTTTCCCTACGAAACAGGGAAAGGATCCCTCATCTCGAGCTAGGAGGCGGAAACGGGGCTCCCCTGGATGTGTGCGGGACCCTCGTGCTTCCTCTCGAGTGGAGACGGGTATGTCGGGGAACTTCTTGAGTTGCAACAAGGGTGTGAAGGAACCTTTGGAAGTTCCAGTGGTTACATGTGATTAGCCTCGAGAAGCCTCAGCGGAAATGGGCCTCATCTCGCCTGGAGTGCAAAATCTCCTGGATTTTCTCAAGTTGCGGCAGGTGCTCTCGACTTACGAAGGGGCCCTCTGGTACCCGCTCTGGTGGCCTCAGGAAAGGCCTTTCCCCATGCTATTTCCTCGGGGGCCTCTCGGGATTCCTCCCCCGTCGTTGCCGGTGCCTAAGACCTTGTGTGGAATCGGGGCGGGAACCTGAGGATTCCTCTCCAGTGCTGACATGGATCTTGGGGTACTGCTGGAGTCTCCCCAGGGGAGTCAGTCCTCGTCTCGAATGCTGGCATGCACTTGCACTTTCCTCCAGAGCGGTAGCAGCAGTGTCACGCAGTCCGCCGCGTGGATCAAAGGATCTATGGTTTTCCCTCGAGTCTTTCCCACGAGGCTTTCCCACGAGGCTTTCCCACAGGGCTGTCCCACGTGCACACGTGGTGGGAGTCGATCCTCGGCTTGAACGTCAAGGCAGTGCAGGGAAAACAGGTTCCTCTGGAATGGACTGACACATCTGGGGGACTCTTGGAATGGTGGCACGACCCTGGAGTTCCTCTCGCCTTTCCTGTGGAGAGCGCCTCCTCTTGAGATGCGCCGGGAACGCCGGGAATTCTTTCCCTTCGAAACAGGGAAAGGATCCTTCATCTCTAGCTAGGAGGCGGAAACGGGCCTCCCCTGGATGTGTGCGTGACCCTCGTGCTTTCTCTCGAGTGGAGACGCGTATGTCGGGGAACTTCTTGAGTTGCAGCAAGGGTGTGAAGGACCCTTTGGAAGTTCCAGTGGTTAGATGTGATTAGCCTCGAGAAGCCTCAGCGGAAATGGGCCTCATCTCGCCTGAAGGGCAAAACCACCTGGATTTTCTCGAGTTGCGGCAGGTGCTCTCGACTTACGACGGGGACCTCAGGGACCCGCTCTGGTGGCCTCAGGAAATGCCAGTCCCCATGCGAGTTCCTCGGGGGCCTCTCAGGATTCCTCTGCCGTCGATGCCGGGGCCTAAGACCTTGTGTGGAATCGGGGCCGGAACCTGAGGATTCCTCTCCAGTGCTGACATGGATCTTGGGGTACTTCTGGAGTCTCCCCAGGGGAGGCAGTCCTCGTCTCGAATGCGGGCATGCACTTGCGCTTTCCTCCAGAGCGGTTGCAGCAGTGTCACGCAGTCCGCCGCGTGGATCAAAGAATCAATGTTTTTCCCTCGAGACTTTCCCCGAGGCTTTCCCACGAGGCTTTCCCACAGGGCTGTCCCACGTGCACACGTGGTGGGAGTCGATCCTCGGCTTAAACGTCAAGGCAGTGCAGGGAAAACAGGTTCCTCTGGAATGGACTGACACATCTGCGAGACTCTTGGAATGTTGGCACGACCCTGAAGTTCCTCTCGCCTTTCCTGTGGAGAGCGCCTCCTCTTGAGATGTGACGGGTACGCCGGGAATTCTTTCCCTACGAAACAGGGAAAGGATCTCTCATCTCGAGCTAGGAGGCGGAAACGGGGCTCCCCTGGATGTGTGCGGGACTCTCGTGCTTCCTCTCGAGTGGAGACGGGTATGTCGGGGAACTTCTTGAGTTGCAGCAAGGGTGTGAAGGACCCTTTGGAAGTTCCAGTGGTTAGATGTGATTAGCCACGAGAAGCCTCAGCGGAAATGGGCCTCATCTCGCCTGGAGGGCAAAACCTCCTGGATTTTCTCGAGTTGCGGCAGGTGCTCTCGACTTATGACGGGGACCTCAGGGACCCGCTCTGGTGGCCTCAGGAAAGGCCAGTCCCCATGCGAGTTCCTCGGGGGCCTCTCGGGATTCCTCTCCCGTCGATGCCGGGGCCTAAGACCTTGTGTGGAGTCGGGGCCGGAACCTGAGGATTCCTCTCCAGTGCTGACATGGATCTTGGGGTACTTCTGGAGTCTCCCCAGGGGAGTCAGTCCTCGTCTCGAATGCGGGCATGCACTTGCGCTTTCCTCCAGAGCGGTAGCAGCAGTGTCACGCAGTCCACCACGTGGATTAAAGAATCTATGGTTTTCCCTCGAGTCTTTCCCACGAGGCTTTCCCACGAGGCTTTCCCACAGGGCTGTCCCACGTGCACACGTGGTGGGAGTCGATCCTCGGCTTGAACGTCAAGGCAGTGCAGGGAAAACAGGTTCCTCTGGAATGGACTGACACATCTGGGGGACTCTTGGAATGGTGGCACAACCCTCGAGTTCCTCTCGCCTTTCCTGTGGAGAGCGCCTCCTCTTGAGATGCGACGGGAACGCCGGGAATTCTTTCCCTACGAAACAGGGAAAGGATCCTTCATCTCGAGCTAGGAGGCGGAAACGGGCCTCCCCTGGATGTGTGCGGGACCCTCGTGCTTCCTCTCGAGTGGAGACGGGTATGTCGGGGAACTTCTTGAGTTGCAGCAAGGGTGTGAAGGACCGTTTGGAAGTTCCAGTGGTTAGATGTGATTAGCCTCGAGAAGCCTCAGCGGAAATGGGCCTCATCTCGCCTGGAGGGCAAAACCTCCTGGATTTTCTCGAGTTGCGGCAGGTGCTCTCGACTTACGACGGGGACCTCAGGGACCCGCTCTGGTGGCCTCAGGAAATGCCAGTCCCCATGCGATTTCCTCGGGGGCCTCTCAGGATTCCTCTCCCGTCGATGCCGGGGCCTAAGACCTTGTGTGGAATCGGGGCCGGAACCTGAGGATTCCTCTCCAGTTCTGACATGGATCTTGGGGTACTTCTGTAGTCTCCCCAGGGGAGGCAGTCCTCGTCTCGAATGCGGGCATGCACTTGCGCTTTCCTCCAGAGCGGTAGCAGCAGTGTCACGCAGTCCGCCGCGTGGATCAAAGAATCTATGTTTTTCCCTCGAGTCTTTCCCCGAGGCTTTCCCACGAGGCTTTCCCACAGGGTTGTCCCACGTGCACACGTGGTGGGAGTCGATCCTCGGCTTGAACGTCAAGGCAGTGCAGGGAAAACAGGTTCCTCTGGAATGGACTGACACATCTGCGAGACTCTTGGAATGTTGGCACGACCCTGAAGTTCCTCTCGCCTTTCCTGTGGAGAGCGCCTCCTCTTGAGATGACGGGTACGCCGGGAATTCTTTCCCTTCGAAACAGGGAAAGGATCTCTCATCTCGAGCTAGGAGGCGGAAACGGGGCTCCCCTGGATGTGTGCGGGACTCTCGTGCTTCCTCTCGAGTGGAGACGGGTATGTCGGGGAACTTCTTGAGTTGCAGCAAGGGTGTGAAGGACCCTTTGGAAGTTCCAGTGGTTAGATGTGATTAGCCACGAGAAGCCTCAGCGGAAATGGGCCTCATCTCGCCTGGAGGGCAAAACCTCCTGGATTTTCTCGAGTTGCGGCAGGTGCTCTCGAATTATGACGGGGACCTCAGGGACCCACTGTGGTGGCCTCAGGAAAGGCCAGTCCCCATGGGAGTTCCTCGGGGGCCTCTCGGGATTCCTCTCCCGTCGATGCCGGGGCCTAAGACCTTGTGTGGAGTCGGGGCCGGAACCTGAGGATTCCTCTCCAGTGCTGACATGGATCTTGGGGTACTTCTGGAGTCTCCCCAGGGGAGGCAGTCCTCGTCTCGAATGCGGGCATGCACTTGCGCTTTCCTCCAGAGCGGTAGCAGCAGTGTCACGCAGTCCGCCGCGTGAATCAAAGGATCTATGGTTTTCCCTCGAGTCTTTCCCACGAGGCTTTCCCACGAGGCTTTCCCACAGGGCTGTCCCACGTGCACACGTGGTGGGAGTCGATCCTCGGCTTGAACGTAAAGGCAGTGCAGGGAAAACAGATTCCTCTGGAATGGAATGACACATCTGCGGGACTCTTGGAATGGTGGCACGACCCTGGAGTTCCTCTCGCCTTTCCTGTGGAGAGCGCCTCCTCTTGAGATGCGACGGGAACGCCGGGAATTCTTTCCCTACGAAACAGGGAAAGGATCCCTCATCTCGAGCTAGGAGGCGGAAATGGGGCTCCCCTGGAGGTGTGCGGGACCCTCGTGCTTCCTCTCGAGTGGAGACGGGTAGTCGGGGAACTTCTTGAGTTGCAGGAAGGGTGTGAAGTACCCTTTGGAAGTTCCAGGGGTTAGATGTGATTAGCCTTGAGAAGCCTCAGCGGAAATGGGCCTCATCTCGCCTGGAGTGCAAAACCTCCTGGGTTTCTCGAGTTGCGGCAGGTGCTCTCGACGTACGACGGGGACCTCAGGGACCCGCTCTGGTGGCCCCAGGAAAGGACAGTCCCCATGCGAGTTCCTCGGGTGCCTCTCAGGATTCCTCTCCCGTCGATGCCGGGGCCTAAGACCTTGTGTGGAATCGGGGCCAGAACCTGAGGATTCCTCTCCAGTGCTGACATGGATCTTGGGGTACTTCTGGAGTCTCCCCAGGGGAGTCAGTCCTCGTCTCGAATGCGGGCATGCACTTGCTCTTTCCTCCAGAGCGGTAGCAGCAGTGTCACGCAGTCCGCCGTGTGGATCAAAGAATCTATGGTTTTCCCTCGAGTCTTTCCCACGAGGCTTACCCACGAGGCTTTCCCACAGGGCTGTCCCACGTGCACACGTGGTGGGAGTCGATCCTCGGCTTGAACGTCAAGGCAGTGCAGGGAAAACAGGTTCCTCTGGAATGGACTGACACATCTGGGGGACTCTTGGAATGGTGGCACGACCCTGGAGTTCCTCTTGCCTTTCCTGTGGAGAGCACCTCCTCTTGAGATGCGACGGGAACGTCGGGAATTCTTTTCCTACGAAACAGGGAAAGGATCCCTCATCTCGAGCTAGGAGGCGGAAACGGGCCTCCCCTGGATGTGTGCGGGACCCTCATGCTTCCTCTCGAGTGGAGACGGGTATGTCGGGGAACTTCTTGAGTTGCAGCAAGGATGTGAAGGACCCTTTGGAAGTTCCAGTGGTTAGATGTGATTAGCCTCGAGAAGCCTCAGCGGAAATGGGCCTCATCTCGCCTGGAGGGCAAAACATCCTGGATTTTCTCGAGTTTCGGCAGGTGCTCTTGACTTACGACGGGGACCTCAGGGACCCGCTCTGGTGGCCTCAGGAAAGGCCAGTCCCCATGCGAGTTACTCGGCGCCTGCCGGGATTCCTCTCCCGTCGATGCCGGGGCCTAAGACCTTGTGTGGAGTCGGGGCCGGAACCTGAGGATTCCTCTCCAGTGCTGACATGCATCTTGGGGTACTGCTGGAGTCTCCCCAGGGGAGTCAGTCCTCGTCTCGAATGCCGCATGTACTTGCGCTATCCTCCAGAGCGGTAGCAGCAGTGTCACGCAGTCTGCTTCGTGGATCAAAGGATCTATGGTTTTCCCTCGAGTCTTTCCCACGAGGCTTTCCCACGAGGCTTCCCAACAGGGCTGTCCCACGTGCACACGTGGTGGGAGTCGATCCTCGGCTTGAACGTCATGGCAGTGCAGGGAAAACAGGTTCCTCTGGAATGGACTGACACATCTGGGGGACTCTTGGAATGGTGGCACGACCCTGGAGTTCCTCTCGCCTTTCCTGTGGAGAGCGCCTCCTCTTGAGATGCGACGGGAACGCCGGGAATTCTTTCCCTACGAAACAGGGAAAGGATCCCTCATCTCGAGCTAGGAGGCGGAAACGGGCCTCCCCTGGATGTGTGCGGGACCCTCGTGCTTCCTCTCGAGTGGAGACGGTATGTCGGGGAACTTCTTGAGTTGCAGCAAGGGTGTGAAGGACCCTTTGGAAGTTCCAGTGGTTAGATGTGATTAGCCTCGAGAAGCCTCAGCGGAAATGGGCCTCATCTCGCCTGGAGGGCAAAACCTCCTGGATTTTCTCGAGTTGCGGCAGGTGCTCTCGACTTACGACGGGGACCTCAGCGACCCGCTCTGGTGGCCTCAGGAAAGGCCAGTCCCCATGCGACTTCCTCGGGGGCCTGTCGGGATTCCTCTCCCGTCGTTGCCGGGGCCTAAGACCTTGTGTGGAATCGGGGCCAGAACCTGAGGATTCCTCTCCAGTGCTGACATGGATCTCGGGGTTCCTCTGGAGTCTCCCCAGGGGAGTCAGTCCTCGTCTCGAATGCGGGCATGCACTTGCGCTTTCCTCCAGAGCGGTAGCAGCAGTGTCACGCAGTCCACAGAGTGGATCAAAGGATCTATGGTTTTCCCTCGAGTCTTTCCCACGAGGCTTTCCCACGAGGCTTTCCCACAGGACTGTCCCACGTGCTCACGTGGTGGGAGTCGATCCTCGGCTTGAACGTCAAGGCAGTGCAGGGAAAACAGATTCCTCTGGAATGGACTGACACATCTGGGGGACTCTTGGAATGGTGGCACGACCCTGAAGTTCCTCTCGCCTTTCCTGTGGAGAGCGCCTCCTCTTGAGATGACGGGTACGCCGGGAATTCTTTCCCTTCGAAACAGGGAAAGGATCTCTCATCTCGAGCTAGGAGGCGGAAACGGGGCTCCCCTGGATGTGTGCGGGACTCTCGTGCTTCCTCTCGAGTGGAGACGGGTATGTCGGGGAACTTCTTGAGTTGCAGCAAGGGTGTGAAGGACCCTTTGGAAGTTCCAGTGGTTAGATGTGATTAGCCACGAGAAGCCTCAGCGGAAATGGGCCTCATCTCGCCTGGAGGGCAAAACCTCCTGGATTTTCTCGAGTTGCGGCAGGTGCTCTCGAATTATGACGGGGACCTCAGGGACCCACTGTGGTGGCCTCAGGAAAGGCCAGTCCCCATGGGAGTTCCTCGGGGGCCTCTCGGGATTCCTCTCCCGTCGATGCCGGGGCCTAAGACCTTGTGTGGAGTCGGGGCCGGAACCTGAGGATTCCTCTCCAGTGCTGACATGGATCTTGGGGTACTTCTGGAGTCTCCCCAGGGGAGGCAGTCCTCGTCTCGAATGCGGGCATGCACTTGCGCTTTCCTCCAGAGCGGTAGCAGCAGTGTCACGCAGTCCGCCGCGTGAATCAAAGGATCTATGGTTTTCCCTCGAGTCTTTCCCACGAGGCTTTCCCACGAGGCTTTCCCACAGGGCTGTCCCACGTGCACACGTGGTGGGAGTCGATCCTCGGCTTGAACGTCAAGGCAGTGCAGGGAAAACAGATTCCTCTGGAATGGAATGACACATCTGCGGGACTCTTGGAATGGTGGCACGACCCTGGAGTTCCTCTCGCCTTTCCTGTGGAGAGCGCCTCCTCTTGAGATGCGACGGGAACGCCGGGAATTCTTTCCCTACGAAACAGGGAAAGGATCCCTCATCTCGAGCTAGGAGGCGGAAATGGGGCTCCCCTGGAGGTGTGCGGGACCCTCGTGCTTACTCTCGAGTGGAGACGGGTAGTCGGGGAACTTCTTGAGTTGCAGGAAGGGTGTGAAGTACCCTTTGGAAGTTCCAGGGGTTAGATGTGATTAGCCTTGAGAAGCCTCAGCGGAAATGGGCCTCATCTCGCCTGGAGTGCAAAACCTCCTGGGTTTCTCGAGTTGCGGCAGGTGCTCTCGACGTACGACGGGGACCTCAGGGACCCGCTCTGGTGGCCCCAGGAAAGGACAGTCCCCATGCGAGTTCCTCGGGTGCCTCTCAGGATTCCTCTCCCGTCGATGCCGGGGCCTAAGACCTTGTGTGGAATCGGGGCCAGAACCTGAGGATTCCTCTCCAGTGCTGACATGGATCTTGGGGTACTTCTGGAGTCTCCCCAGGGGAGTCAGTCCTCGTCTCGAATGCGGGCATGCACTTGCTCTTTCCTCCAGAGCGGTAGCAGCAGTGTCACGCAGTCCGCCGTGTGGATCAAAGAATCTATGGTTTTCCCTCGAGTCTTTCCCACGAGGCTTACCCACGAGGCTTTCCCACAGGGCTGTCCCACGTGCACACGTGGTGGGAGTCGATCCTCGGCTTGAACGTCAAGGCAGTGCAGGGAAAACAGGTTCCTCTGGAATGGACTGACACATCTGGGGGACTCTTGGAATGGTGGCACGACCCTGGAGTTCCTCTTGCCTTTCCTGTGGAGAGCACCTCCTCTTGAGATGCGACGGGAACGTCGGGAATTCTTTTCCTACGAAACAGGGAAAGGATCCCTCATCTCGAGCTAGGAGGCGGAAACGGGCCTCCCCTGGATGTGTGCGGGACCCTCATGCTTCCTCTCGAGTGGAGACGGGTATGTCGGGGAACTTCTTGAGTTGCAGCAAGGATGTGAAGGACCCTTTGGAAGTTCCAGTGGTTAGATGTGATTAGCCTCGAGAAGCCTCAGCGGAAATGGGCCTCATCTCGCCTGGAGGGCAAAACATCCTGGATTTTCTCGAGTTTCGGCAGGTGCTCTTGACTTACGACGGGGACCTCAGGGACCCGCTCTGGTGGCCTCAGGAAAGGCCAGTCCCCATGCGAGTTACTCGGCGCCTGCCGGGATTCCTCTCCCGTCGATGCCGGGGCCTAAGACCTTGTGTGGAGTCGGGGCCGGAACCTGAGGATTCCTCTCCAGTGCTGACATGCATCTTGGGGTACTGCTGGAGTCTCCCCAGGGGAGTCAGTCCTCGTCTCGAATGCCGCATGTACTTGCGCTATCCTCCAGAGCGGTAGCAGCAGTGTCACGCAGTCTGCTTCGTGGATCAAAGGATCTATGGTTTTCCCTCGAGTCTTTCCCACGAGGCTTTCCCACGAGGCTTCCCAACAGGGCTGTCCCACGTGCACACGTGGTGGGAGTCGATCCTCGGCTTGAACGTCATGGCAGTGCAGGGAAAACAGGTTCCTCTGGAATGGACTGACACATCTGGGGGACTCTTGGAATGGTGGCACGACCCTGGAGTTCCTCTCGCCTTTCCTGTGGAGAGCGCCTCCTCTTGAGATGCGACGGGAACGCCGGGAATTCTTTCCCTACGAAACAGGGAAAGGATCCCTCATCTCGAGCTAGGAGGCGGAAACGGGCCTCCCCTGGATGTGTGCGGGACCCTCGTGCTTCCTCTCGAGTGGAGACGGTATGTCGGGGAACTTCTTGAGTTGCAGCAAGGGTGTGAAGGACCCTTTGGAAGTTCCAGTGGTTAGATGTGATTAGCCTCGAGAAGCCTCAGCGGAAATGGGCCTCATCTCGCCTGGAGGGCAAAACCTCCTGGATTTTCTCGAGTTGCGGCAGGTGCTCTCGACTTACGACGGGGACCTCAGCGACCCGCTCTGGTGGCCTCAGGAAAGGCCAGTCCCCATGCGACTTCCTCGGGGGCCTGTCGGGATTCCTCTCCCGTCGTTGCCGGGGCCTAAGACCTTGTGTGGAATCGGGGCCAGAACCTGAGGATTCCTCTCCAGTGCTGACATGGATCTCGGGGTTCCTCTGGAGTCTCCCCAGGGGAGTCAGTCCTCGTCTCGAATGCGGGCATGCACTTGCGCTTTCCTCCAGAGCGGTAGCAGCAGTGTCACGCAGTCCACAGAGTGGATCAAAGGATCTATGGTTTTCCCTCGAGTCTTTCCCACGAGGCTTTCCCACGAGGCTTTCCCACAGGACTGTCCCACGTGCTCACGTGGTGGGAGTCGATCCTCGGCTTGAACGTCAAGGCAGTGCAGGGAAAACAGATTCCTCTGGAATGGACTGACACATCTGGGGGACTCTTGGAATGGTGGCATGACCCTGGAGTTCCTCTCGCCTTTCCTGTGGAGAGCGCCTCCTCTTGAGATGCGACGGGAACACCGGGAATTCTTTCCCTACGAAACAGGGAAAGGATCCCTCATCTCGAGCTAGGAGGCGGAAACGGGGCTCCCCTGGATGTGTGCGGGACCCTCGGGCTTCCTCTCGAGTGGAGACGGGTAGTCGGGGAACTTCTTGAGTTGCAGCAAGGGTGTGATGTACCCTTTGGAAGTTCCAGTGGTTAGATGTGATTAGCCTCGAGAAGCCTCAGCGGAAATGGGCCTCATCTCGCCTGGAGGGCAAAACCTCCTGGATTTTCTCAAGTTGCGGCAGGTGCTCTCGACGTACGACGGGGACCTCAGGGACCCGCTCTGGTGGCCCCAGGAAAGGACAGTCCCCATGCGAGTTCCTCGGGGGCCTCTCAGGATTCCTCTCCCGTCGATACCGGGGCCTAAGACCTTGTGTGGAGTCGGGGCCGGAACCTGAGGATTCCTCTCCAGTGCTGACATGCATCTTGGGGTACTGCTGGAATCTCCCCAGGGGAGTCAGTCCTCGTCTCGAATGCGGGCATGCACTTGCGCTTTTCTCCAGAGCGGTAGCAGCAGTGTCACGCAGTCAACCGCGTGGATCAAAGAATCTATGGTTTTCCCTCGAGTCTTTCCCACGAGGCTTTCCCATGAGGCTTTCCCACAGGGCAGTCCCACGTGCACACGTGGTGGGAGTCCATCCTCGGCTTGAACGTCAAGGTAGTGCAGGGAAAACAGGTTCCTCTGGAATGGACTGACACATCTGGGGGACTCTTGAAATGGTGGCACGACCCTGGAGATCATCTCGCCTTTCCTATGGAGAGCGCCTCCTCTTGAGATGCGACGGGAACGCCGGGAATTCTTTCCCTACGAAACAGGGAAAGGATCCCTCATCTCGAGTAGGAGCCGGAAACGGGGCTCCCCTGGATGTGTGTGGGACCCTCGTGCCTCCTCTCGAGTGGAGACGGGTATGTCGGGGAACTTCTTGAGTTGCAGCAAGGGTGTGAAGGACCCTTTGGAAGTTCCAGTGGTTAGATGTGATTAGCCTCGAGAAGCCTCAGCGGAAATGGGCCTCATCCTGCCTGGAGGGCAAAATCTCCTGGATTTTCTCGAGTTGCGGCAGGTGCTCTCGACTTACGACGGGGACCTCAGGGACCCGCTCTGGTGGCCTCAGGAAAGGCCAGTCCCCATGCTAGTTCCTCGGGGGCTTCTCGGGATTCCTCTCCCGTCGTTGCCGGGACCTAAGACCTTCTGTGGAGTCGGGACCGGAACCTGAGGATTCCTCTCCATTGCTAACATGGATCTTGGGGTACTGCTGGAGTCTCCCCAGGGGAGTCAGTCCTCGTCTCGAATGCGGGCATGCACTTGCGCTTTCCTCCAGAGCGGTAGCAGCAGTGTCACGCAGTCCGCCGCGTGGATCAAAGGATCTATGGTTTTCCCTCGAGTCTTTCCCACGAGGCTTTCCCACGAGGCTTTCCCACAGGGTTGTCCCATGTGCACACGTGGTGGGAGTCGATCCTCGGCTTGAACGTCAAGGCAGTGCAGGGAAAACAGGTTCCTCTGGAATGGACTGACACATCTGGGGGACTCTTGGAATGGTGGCACGACCCTGGAGTTCCTCTCGCCTTTCCTGTGGAGAGCGCCTCCTCTTGAGATGCGACGGGAACGCCGGGAATTCTTTCCCTACGAAACAGGGAAAGAATCTCTCATCTCAAGCTAGGAGGCGGAAACGGGGCTCCCCTGGATGTGTGCGTGACCCTCGTGCTTCCTCTCCTGTGGAGACGGGTATGTCGGGGAACTTCTTGAGTTGCAGCAAGGGTGTGAAGGACCCTTTGGAAGTTCCAGTGGTTAGATGTGATTAGCTTCGAGAAGCCTCAACGGATACGGGCCTCATCTCGCCTGGAGGGCAAAACCTCCTGGATTTTCTCGAGTTGTGGCAGGTGCTCTCGACTTACGACGGGGACCTCATTGACCCGCTCTGGTGGCCTCAGGAAAGGCCAGTCCCCATGCGAGTTACTCGGGGCCTGTCGGTATTCCTCTCCCGTCGATGCCGGGGCCTACGACCTTGTGTGGAATCGGGGCCGGAACCTGAGGATTCCTCTCCAGTGCTGACATGGATCTTGGGGTACTTCTGGAGTCTCCCCAGGGGAGTCAGTCCTCGTCTCGAATGCGGGCATCACTTGCGCTTTCCTCCAGAGCGGTAGCAGCAGTGTCACGCAGTCCGCCGCGTGGATCAAAGGATCTATGGTTTTCCCTCGAGTCTTTCCCAGGAGGCTTTCCCACGAGGCTTTCCCACAGGGCTGTCCCACGTGCACACGTGGTGGGAGTCGATCCTCGGCTTGAACGTCAAGGCAGTGCAGGGAAAACAGGTTCCTCTGGAATGGACTGACACATCTGGGGGACTCTTGGAATGGTGGCACGACCCTGGAGTTCCTCTCGCCTTTCCTGTGGAGAGCGCCTCCTCTTGAGATGCGACGGGAACGCCGGGAATTCTTTCCCTACGAAACAGGGAAAGGATCCCTCTTCTCGAGCTA
Organism: Ovis canadensis; assembly: GCF_042477335.2. Lineage (NCBI taxonomy): Eukaryota > Metazoa > Chordata > Mammalia > Artiodactyla > Bovidae > Ovis > Ovis canadensis. The sequence goes on along the minus strand of NC_091247.1, from coordinate 110,975,423 downwards.
GGAGGCGGAAACGGGGCTCCCCTGGATGTGTGCGGGACCCTCGTGCTTCCTCTCGAGTGTAGACGGGTATGTCGGGGAACTTCTTGAGTTGCAGCAAGGGTGTGAAGGACCCTTTCGAAGTTCCAGTGGTTAGATGTGATTAGCCTCGAGATGCCTCAGCGGAAATGGCCCTCATCTCGCCTGGAGGGCAAAACCTCCTGGATTTTCTCGAGTTGCGGCAGGTGCTCTCGACTTACGACGGGGACCTCAGGGACCCGCTCTGGTGGCCTCAGGAAAGGCCAGTCCCCATGCGAGTTACTCGGTGCCTGTCGGGATTCCTCTCCCGTCGATGCCGGGGCCTAAGACCTTGTGTGGAGTCGGGGCCGGAACCTGAGGATTCCTCTCCAGTGCTGACATGCATCTTGGGGTACTGCTGGAGTCTCCCCAGGGGAGTCAGTTCTCGTCTCGAATGTGGGAATGCACTTGCGCTTTCCTCCAGAGCGGTAGCAGCAGTGTCACGCAGTCAACCGCGTGGATCAAAGAATCTACGGTTTTCCCTCGAGTCTTTCCCACGAGGCTTTCCCATGAGGCTTTCCCACAGGGCTGTCCCACGTGCACACGTGGTGGGAGTCGATCCTCGGTTTGAACGTCAAGGTAGTGCAGGGAAAACAGGTTCCTCTGGAATGGACTGACACATCTGGGGGACTCTTGGAATGGTGGCACGACCCTGGAGATCCTCTCGCCTTTCCTATGGAGAGCGCCTCCTCTTGAGATGCGACGGGAACGCCGGGAATTCTTTCCCTACGAAACAGGGAAAGGATCCCTCATCTCGAGTAGGAGGCGGAAACGGAGCTCCCCTGGATGTGTGTGGGACCCTCGTGCCTCCTCTCGAGTGGAGACGGGTATGTCGGGGAACTTCTTGAGTTGCAGCAAGGCTGTGAAGGACCCTTTGGAAGTTCCAGTGGTTAGATGTGATTAGCCTCGAGAAGCCTTAGCGGAAATGGGCCTCATCTCGCCTGGAGGGCAAAATCTCCTGGATTATCTCGAGTTGCGGCAGGTGCTCTCGACTTACGACGGGGACCTCAGGGACCCGCTCTGGTGGCCTCAGGAAAGGCCAGTCCCCATGCGAGTTACTCGGGGCCTGTCGGGATTCCTCTCCCGTCGATGCCGGGGCCTAAGACCTTGTGTGGAGTCGGGGCCGGAACCTGAGGATTCCTCTCCAGTGCTGACATGCATCTTGGGGTACTGCTGGAGTCTCCCCAGGGGAGTCAGTTCTCGTCTCGAATGCGGGCATGCACTTGCGCTTTCCTCCAGAGCGGTAGCAGCAGTGTCACGCAGTCCGCCGCGTGGATCAAAGGATCTATGGTTTTCCCTCAAGTCTTTCCCACGAGGCTTTCCCACGAGGCTTTCCCACAGGGCTGTCCCATGTGCACACGTGGTGGGAGTCGATCCTCGGCTTGAACGTCAAGGCAGTGCAGGGAAAACAGGTTCCTCTGGAATGGACTGACACATCTGGGGGACTCTTGGAATAGTGGCACGACCCTGGAGTTCCTCTCGCCTTTCCTGTGGAGAGCGCCTCCTCTTAAGATGCGACGGGAACGCCGGGAATTCTTTCCCTACGAAACAGGGAAAGAATCTCTCATCTCGAGCTAGGAGGCGGAAACGGGGCTCCCCTGGATGTGTGCGTGACCCTCGTGCTTCCTCTCCTGTGGAGACGGGTATGTCGGGGAACTTCTTGAGTTGCAGCAAGGGTGTGAAGGACCCTTTGGAAGTTCCAGTGGTTAGATGTGATTAGCTTCGAGAAGCCTCAACGCATACGGGCCTCATCTCGCCTGGAGGGCAAAACCTCCTGGATTTTCTCGAGTTGTGGCAGGTGCTCTCGACTTACGACGGGGACCTCATTGACCCGCTCTGGTGGCCTCAGGAAAGGCCAGTCCCCATTCGAGTTACTCGGGGCCTGTCGGTATTCCTCTCCCGTCGATGCCGGGGCCTAAGACCTTGTGTGGAGTCGGGGCCGGAACCTGAGGATTCCTCTCCAGTGCTGACATGGATCTTGGGGTACTTCTGGAGTCTCCCCAGGGGAGTCAGTCCTCGTCTCGAATGCGGGCATGCACTTGCGCTTTCCTCCAGAGCGGTAGCAGCAGTGTCACGCAGTCCGCCGCGTGGATCAAAGGATCTATGGTTTTCCCACGAGTCTTTCCCAGGAGGCTTTCCCACGAGGCTTTCCCACAGGGCTGTCCCACGTGCACACGTGGTGGGAGTCGATCCTCGGCTTGAACGTCAAGGCAGTGCAGGGAAAACAGGTTCCTCTGGAATGGAGTGACACATCTGGGGGACTCTTGGAATGGTGGCACGACCCTGGAGTTCCTCTCGCCTTTCCTGTGGAGAGCGCCTCCTCTTGAGATGCGACGGGAACGCCGGGAATTCTTTCCCTACGAAACAGGGAAAGGATCCCTCATCTCGAGCTAGGAGGCGGAAACGGGGCTCCCCTGGAGATGTGCGGGACCCTCGTGCTTCCTCTCGAGTGGAGACTTGTATGTCGGGGAACTTCTTGAGTTGCAGCAAGGGTGTGAAGGACCCTTTGGAAGTTCCAGTGGTTAGATGTGATTAGCCTCGAGAAGCCTCAGCGGAAATGGGCCTCATCTCGCCTGGAGGGCAAAACCTCCTGGATTTTCTCGAGTTGCGGAAGGTGCTCTCGACGTACGACGGGGACCTCAGGGACCCGCTCTGGTGGCCTCAGGAAAGGCCAGTTCCCATGCGAGTTCCTCGGGGGCCTCTCAGGATCCCTCTCCCGTCGATGCCGGGGCCTAAGACCTTGTGTGGAGTCGGGGCCGGAACCTGAGGATTCCTCTCCAGTGCTGACATGGATCTTGGGGTACTTCTGGAGTCTCCCCAGGGGAGTCAGTCCTCGTCTCGAATGCGGGCATGCACTTGCGCTTTCCTCCAGAGCGGTAGCAGCAGTGTCACGCAGTCCGCCGCGTGGATCAAAGAATCTATGGTTTTCCTTCGAGTCTTTCCCACGAGGCTTTCCCAGGAGGCTTTCCCAAAGGGCTGTCCCATGTGCACACGTGGTGGGAGTCGATCCTCGGCTTGAACGTCAAGGCAGTGCAGGGAAAACAGGTTCCTCTGGAATGGACTGACTCATCTGGGGGACTCTTGGAATGGTGGCACGACCCTGGAGTTCCTCTCGCCTTTCCTGTGGAGAGCGCCTCCTCTTGAGATGCGACGGGAACGCCGGGAATTCTTTCCCTACGAAACAGGGAAAGGATCCCTCATCTCGAGCTAGGAGGCGGAAACGGGGCTCCCCTGGATGTGTGCGGGACCATCGTGCTTCCTCTCGAGTGGAGATGGGTATGTCGGGGAAATTCTTGAGTTGCAGCAAGGGTGTGAAGGACCCTTTGGAAGTTCCAGTGGTTAGATGTGATTAGCCTCGAGAAGCCTCAGCGGAAATGGGCCTCATCTCGCCTGGAGGGTAAAACCTCCTGGATTTTCTCGAGTTGCGGCAGGTGCTCTCGACTTACGACGGGGACCTCAGGGACCCGCTCTGGTGGCCTCAGGAAAGGCCAGTCCCCATGCGAGTTCCTCGGGGGCCTCTCGGGATTCCTCTCCCGTTGATGCTGGGGCCTAAGACCTTGTGTGGAGTCGGGGCCGGAACCTGAGGATTCCTCTCCAGTGCTGACATGGATCTTGGGGTACTTCTGGAGACTCCCCAGGGGAGTCAGTCCGCGTCTCGAATGCGGGCATGCCCTTGCCCTTACCTCCAGAGCGGTAGCAGCAGTGTCACGCAGTCCGCCCCGTGGATCGACAATCTATGGTTTTCCCTCGAGTCTTTCCCACGAGGCTTTCCCACAGGGCTGTCCCACGTGCACACGTGGTGGGAGTCGATCCTCGGCTTGAACGTCAAGGCAGTGCAGGAAAACAGTTTCCTCTGGAATGGACTGACACATCTGGGGGACTCTTGGAATGGTGGCACGACCCTGGAGTTCCTCTCGCCTTTCCTGTGGAGAGCGCCTCCTCTTGAGATGCGACGGGAACGCCGGGAATTCTTTCCCTACGAAACAGGGAAAGGATCCCTCATCTCGAGCTAGAAGGCGGAAAAGGGGCTCCCCTGGATGTGTGCGGGACCCTCGTGCTTCCTCTCGAGCGGAAACGGGTATGTCGGGGAACTTCTTGAGTTGCAGCAAGGGTGTGAAGGACCCGTTGGAAGTTCCAGTGATTAGATGTGATTAGCCTCGAGAAGCCTCAGCGGAAATGGGCCTCATCTCGCCTGGAGGGCAAAACCTCCTGAATTTTCTCGAGTTGCGGCAGGTGCTCTCGACTTACGACGGGGACCTCAGGGACCCGCTCTGGTGGCCTCAGGAAAGGCCAGTCCCCATGCGAGTTACTCGGGGCCTGTCGGGATTCCTCTCCCGTCGATGCCGGGGCCTAAGACCTTGTGTGGAGTCGGGGCCGGAACCTGAGGATTCCTCTCCAGTGCTGACATGGATCTTGGGGTACTTCTGGAGTCCCCCAGGGGAGTCAGTCCTCGTCTCGAATGCGGGCATGCACTTGCGCTTTCCTCCAGAGCTGTAGCAGCAGTGTCACGCAGTCCGACGCGTGGATCAAAGGATCTATGGTTTTCCCTCGAGTCTTTCCCACGAGTCTTTCTCACGAGGCTTTCCCACAGGGCTGTCCCCCGTGCACACGTGGTGGGAATCGATCCTCGGCTTGAACGTCAAGGCAGTGCAGGGAAAACAGGTTCCTCTGGAATGGCCTGACACATCTGGGGGACTCTTGGAATGGTGGCACGACCCTGGAGTTCCTCTCGCCTTTCCTGTGGAGAGCGCCTCCTCTTGATATGCGACGGGAACGCCGGGAATTCTTTCCTTACAAAACAGGGAAAGGATCCCTCATCTCGAGTTAGGAGGCGGAAACGGGGATCCCCTGGATGTGTGCGGGACCCTCGTGCTTCCTCTCGAGTGGAGTCGGGTATGTCGGGGAACTTCTTGAGTTGCAGCAAGGGTGTGAAGGACCCTTTGGAAGTTCCAGTGGTTAGATGTGATTAGCCTCGAGAAGCCTCATCGGAAATGGGCCTCATCTCGCTGGAGGGCAAAACCTCCTGGATTTTCTCGAGTTGCGGCAGGTGCTCTCGACTTACGACGGGGCCCTCAGGGACCCGCTCTGGTGGCCTCAGGAAAGGCCAGTCACCATGCGAGTTCCTCGGGGGCCTCTCGGGATTCCTCTGCCGTCGATGCTTGGGCCTAAGACCTTGTGTGGAGTCGGGGCCGGAACCTGAGGATTCCTCTCCAGTGCTGACATGGATCTTGGGGTACTTCTGGAGTCTTCCCAGGGCAGTCAGTCTTCGTCTCGAATGCGGGCATGCACTTACGCTTTCCTTCAGATCGGTAGCAGCAGTGTCACGCAGTCCACCGCGTGGATCAAAGAATCTATGGTTTTCCCTCGAGTCTTTCCCCGAGGCTTTTCCACGAGGCTTTCCCACAGGGTTGTCCCACGTGCACACGTGTTGGGAGACGATCCTCGGCTTGAACGTCAAGGCAGTGCAGGGAAAACAGGTTCCTCTGGAATGGACTGACACATCTGCGGGACTCTTGGAATGGTGGCAAGACCCTGAAGTTCCTCTCGCCTTTCCTGTGGAGAGCGCCTCCTCTTGAAATGGGACGGGAACGCCGGGAATTATTTCCCTACGAAACAGGGAAAGGATCCCTCATCTCGAGCTAGGAGGCGGAAACGGGGCTCCCCTGGATGTGTGCAGGACCCTCGTGCTTCCTCTCGAGTGGAGACTTGTATGTCGGGGAACTTCTTGAGTTGCAGCAAGGGTGTGAAGGACCCCTTGGATGTTCCAGTGGTTAGATGTGATTAGCCTCGAGAAGCCTCAGCGGAAATGGGCCTCATCTCGCCTGGAGGGCAAAACCTCCTGGATTTTCTCGAGTTGCGGCAGGTGCTCTCCACGTACGACGGGGCCCTCAGGGACCCGCTCTGGTGGCCTCAGGAAATGCCAGTCCCCATGCGAGTTCCTCGGGGGCCTCTCAGGATTCCTCTCCCGTCGATGCCGGGGCCTAAGACCTTGTGTGGAATCGGGGCCGGAACCTGAGGATTCCTCTCCAGTGCTGACATGGATCTTGGGGTACTTCTGGAGTCTCCCCAGGGGAGTCAGTCCTCGTCTCGAATGCGGGCATGCACTTGCGCTTTCCTCCAGAGCGGTAGCAGCAGTGTCACGCAGTCCGCTGCGTGGATCAAAGATCTATTGTTTTCCCTCGAGTCTTTCCCACGAGGCTTTCCCATGAGGCTTTCCCACAGGGCTGTCCCACGTGCACACGTGGTGGGAGTCGATCCTCGGCTTCAACGTCAAGGCAGTGCAGGGAAAACAGGTTCCTCTGGAATGGACTGACACATCTGAGGGACTCTTGGAATGGTGGCACGACCCTGGAGTTCCTCTCGCCTTTCCTGTGGAGAGCGCCTCCTCTTGAGATGCGACGGGAATGCCGGGAATTCTTTCCCTACGAAACAGGGAAAGGATCCCTCATCTCGAGCTAGGAGGCGGAAACGGGGCTCCCCTGGATGTGTGCGTGACCCTCGTGCTTCCTCTCCTGTGGAGACGGGTATGTCGGGGAACTTCTTGAGTTGCAGCAAGGGTGTGAAGGACCCTTTGGAAGTTCCAGTGGTTAGATGTGATTAGCTTCGAGAAGCCTCAACGCATACGGGCCTCATCTCGCCTGGAGGGCAAAACCTCCTGGATTTTCTCGAGTTGTGGCAGGTGCTCTCGACTTACGACGGGGACCTCATTGACCCGCTCTGGTGGCCTCAGGAAAGGCCAGTCCCCATGCGAGTTACTCGGGGCCTGTCGGTATTCCTCTCCCGTCGATGCCGGGGCCTACGACCTTGTGTGGAATCGGGGCCGGAACCTGAGGATTCCTCTCCAGTGCTGACATGGATCTTGGGGTACTTCTGGAGTCTCCCCAGGGGAGTCAGTCCTCGTCTCGAATGCGGGCATGCACTTGCGCTTTCCTCCAGAGCAGTAGCAGCAGTGTCACGCAGTCCGCCGCGTGGATCAAAGGATCTATGGTTTTCCCTCGAGTCTTTCCCAGGAGGCTTTCCCACGAGGCTTTCCCACAGGGCTGTCCCACGTGCACACGTGGTGGGAGTCGATCCTCGGCTTGAACGTCAAGGCAGTGCAGGGAAAACAGGTTCCTCTGGAATGGACTGACACATCTGGGGGACTCTTGGAATGGTGGCACGACCCTGGAGTTCCTCTCGCCTTTCCTGTGGAGAGCGCCTCCTCTTGAGATGCGACGGGAACGCCGGGAATTCTTTCACTACGAAACAGGGAAAGGATCCTTCTTCTCGAGCTAGGAGTCGGAAACGGGGCTCCCCTGGATGTGTGCGGGATCCTCGTGCTTCCTCTCGAGTGTAGACGGGTATGTCGGGGAACTTCTTGAGTTGCAGCAAGGGTGTGAAGGACCCTTTGGAAGTTCCAGTGGTTAGATGTGATTAGGCTCGAGAAGCCTCAGCGGAAATGGGCCTCATCTCGCCTGGAGGGCAAAACCTCCTGGATTTTCTCGAGTTGCGGCAGGTGCTCTCGACTTACGACGGGGACCTCAGGGACCCGCTCTGGTGGCCTCAGGAAAGGCCAGTCCCCATGCGAGTTACTCGGGGCCTGTCGGGATTCCTCTCCCGTCGATGCCGGGGCCTAAGACCTTGTGTGGAGTCGGGGCCCGAACCTGAGGATTCCTCTCCAGTGCTGACATGCATCTTGGGGTACTGCTGGAGTCTCCCCAGGGGAGTCAGTCCTCGTCTCGAATGCGGGCATCCACTTGCGCTTTCCTCCAGAGTGGTAGCAGCAGTGTCACGCAGTCCGCCGCGTGGATCAAAGGATCTATGGTTTTCCCTCGAGTCTTTCCCCGAGGCTTTCCCACGAGGCTTTCCCACAGGGTTGTCCCACGTGCACACGTGGTGGGAGTCGATACTCGGCTTGAACGTCAAGGCAGTGCAGGGAAAACAGGTTCCTCTGGAATGGACTGACACATCTGGGGGACTCTTGGAATGGTGGCACGACCCTGGAGTTCCTCTCGCCTTTCCTGTGGAGAGCGCCTCCTCTTGAGATGCGACGGGAACGCCGGGAATTCTTTCCCTACGAAACAGGGAAAGGATCCCTCTTCTCGAGCAAGGAGGCGGAAACGGGGCTCCCCTGGATGTGTGCGGGACCCTCGTGCTTCCTCTCGAGTGTAGACGGGTATGTCGGGGAACTTCTTGAGTTGCAGCAAGGGTGTGAAGGACCCTTTCGAAGTTCCAGTGGTTAGATGTGATTAGCCTCGAGATGCCTCAGCGGAAATGGCCCTCATCTCGCCTGGAGGGCAAAACCTCCTGGATTTTCTCGAGTTGCGGCAGGTGCTCTCGACTTAAGACGGGGACCTCAGGGACCCGCTCTGGTGGTCTCAGGAAAGGCCAGTCCCCATGCGAGTTACTCGGGGCCTGTCGGGATTCCTCTCCCGTCGATGCCGGGGCCTAAGACCTTGTGTGGAGTCGGGGCCGGAACCTGAGGATTCCTCTCCAGTGCTGACATGCATCTTGGGGTACTGCTGGAGTCTCCCAAGTGGAGTCAGTTCTCGTCTCGAATGCGGGAATGCACTTGCGCTTTCCTCCAGAGCGGTAGCAGCAGTGTCACGCAGTCAACCGCGTGGATCAAAGAATCTATGGTTTTCCCACGAGGCTTTCCCACGAGGCTTCCCAACAGGGCTGTCCCACGTGCACACGTGGTGGGAGTCGATCCTCGGCTTGAACGTCATGGCAGTGCAGGGAAAACAGGTTCCTCTGGAATGGACTGACACATCTGGGGGACTCTTGGAATGGTGGCACGACCCTGGAGATCCTCTCGCCTTTCCTATGGAGAGCGCCTCCTCTTGAGATGCGACGGGAACGCCGGGAATTCTTTCCCTACGAAACAGGGAAAGGATCCCTCATCTCGAGTAGGAGGCGGAAACGGAGCTCCCCTGGATGTGTGTGGGACCCTCGTGCCTCCTCTCGAGTGGAGACGGTTATGTCGGGGAACTTCTTGAGTTGCAGCAAGGGTGTGAAGGACCCTTTGGAAGTTCCAGTGGTTAGATGTGATTAGCCTCGAGAAGCCTTAGCGGAAATGGGCCTCATCTCGCCTGGAGGGCAAAATCTCCTGGATTATCTCCAGTTGCGGCAGGTGCTCTCGACTTACGACGGGGACCTCAGGGACCCGCTCTGGTGGCCTCAGGAAAGGCCAGTCCCCATGCGAGTTACTCGGGGCCTGTCGGGATTCCTCTCCCGTCGATGCCGGGGCCTAAGACCTTGTGTGGAGTCGGGGCCGGAACCTGAGGATTCCTCTCCAGTGCTGACATGCATCTTGGGGTACTGCTGGAGTCTCCCCAGGGGAGTCAGTCCTCGTCTCTAATGCGGGCATGCACTTGCGCTTTCCTCCAGAGCGGTAGCAGCAGTGTCACGCAGTCCGCCGCGTGGATCAAAGGATCTATGGTTTTCCCTCAAGTCTTTCCCACGAGGCTTTCCCACGAGGCTTTCCCACAGGGCTGTCCCATGTGCACACGTGGTGGGAGTCGATCCTCGGCTTGAACGTCAAGGCAGTGCAGGGAAAACAGGTTCCTCTGGAATGGACTGACACATCTGGGGGACTCTTGGAATGGTGGCACGACCCTGGAGTTTCTCTCGCCTTTCCTGTGGAGAGCGCCTCCTCTTGAGATGCGACGGGAACGCCGGGAATCTTTCCCTACGAAACAGGGAAAGAATCTCTCATCTCGAGCTAGGAGGCGGAAACGGGGCTCCACTGGATGTGTGCGTGACCCTCGTGCTTCCTCTCCTGTGGAGACGGGTATGTCGGGGAACTTCTTGAGTTGCAGCAAGGGTGTGAAGGACCCTTTGGAAGTTCCAGTGGTTAGATGTGATTAGCTTCGAGAAGCCTCAACGCATACGGGCCTCATCTCGCCTGGAGGGCAAAACCTCCTGGATTTTCTCGAGTTGTGGCAGGTGCTCTCGACTTACGACGGGGACCTCATTGACCCGCTCTGGTGGCCTCAGGAAAGGCCAGTCCCCATTCGAGTTACTCGGGGCCTGTCGGTATTCCTCTCCCGTCGATGCCGGGGCCTAAGACCTTGAGTGGAGTCGGGGCCGGAACCTGAGGATTCCTCTCCAGTGCTGACATGGATCTTGGGGTACTTCTGGAGTCTCCCCAGGGGAGTCAGTCCTCGTCTCGAATGCGGGCATGCACTTGCGCTTTCCTCCAGAGCGGTAGCAGCAGTGTCACGCAGTCCGCCGCGTGGATCAAAGGATCTATGGTTTTCCCACGAGTCTTTCCCAGGAGGCTTTCCCACGAGGCTTTCCCACAGGGCTGTCCCACGTGCACACGTGGTGGGAGTCGATCCTCGGCTTGAACGTCAAGGCAGTGCAGGGAAAACAGGTTCCTCTGGAATGGAGTGACACATCTGGGGGACTCTTGGAATGGTGGCACGACCCTGGAGTTCCTCTCGCCTTTCCTGTGGAGAGCGCCTCCTCTTGAGATGCGACGGGAACGCCGGGAATTCTTTCCCTACGAAACAGGGAAAGGATCCCTCATCTCGAGCTAGGAGGCGGAAACGGGGCTCCCCTGGAGGTGTGCGGGACCCTCGTGCTTCCTCTCGAGTGGAGACTTGTATGTCGGGGAACTTCTTGAGTTGCAGCAAGGGTGTGAAGGACCCTTTGGAAGTTCCAGTGGTTAGATGTGATTAGCCTCGAGAAGCCTCAGCGGAAATGGGCCTCATCTCGCCTGGAGGGCAAAACCTCCTGGATTTTCTCGAGTTGCGGAAGGTGCTCTCGACGTACGACGGGGACCTCAGGGACCCGCTCTGGTGGCCTCAGGAAAGGCCAGTTCCCATGCGAGTTCCTCGGGGGCCTCTCAGGATCCCTCTCCCGTCGATGCCGGGGCCTAAGACCTTGTGTGGAGTCGGGGCCGGAACCTGAGGATTCCTCTCCAGTGCTGACATGGATCTTGGGGTACTTCTGGAGTCTCCCCAGGGGAGTCAGTCCTCGTCTCGAATGCGGGCATGCACTTGCGCTTTCCTCCAGAGCGGTAGCAGCAGTGTCACGCAGTCCGCCGCGTGGATCAAAGAATCTATGGTTTTCCTTCGAGTCTTTCCCACGAGGCTTTCCCAGGAGGCTTTCCCAAAGGGCTGTCCCATGTGCACACGTGGTGGGAGTCGATCCTCGGCTTGAACGTCAAGGCAGTGCAGGGAAAACAGGTTCCTCTGGAATGGACTGACTCATCTGGGGGACTCTTGGAATGGTGGCACGACCCTGGAGTTCCTCTCGCCTTTCCTGTGGAGAGCGCCTCCTCTTGAGATGCGACGGGAACGCCGGGAATTCTTTCCCTACGAAACAGGGAAAGGATCCCTCATCTCGAGCTAGGAGGCGGAAACGGGGCTCCCCTGGATGTGTGCGGTTCCCTCGTGCTTCCTCTCGAGTGGAGACGGGTATGTCGGGGAAATTCTTGAGTTGCAGCAAGGGTGTGAAGGACCCTTTGGAAGTTCCAGTGGTTAGATGTGATTAGCCTCGAGAAGCCTCAGCGGAAATGGGCCTCATCTCGCCTGGAGGGCAAAACCTCCTGGATTTTCTCGACTTGCGGCATGTGCTCTCGACTTACGACGGGGACCTAAGGGACCCGCTCTGGTGGCCTCAGGAAAGGCCAGTCCCCATGCGAGTTCCTCGGGGGCCTCTCAGGATTCCTCTCCCGTCGATGCCGGGGCCTAAGACCTTGTGTGGAATCGGGGCCGGAACCTGAGGATTCCTCTCCAGTGCTGACATGGATCTTGGGGTACTTCTCGAGTCTCCCCAGGGGAATCAGTCCTCGTCTCGAATGCGGGCATGCCCTTGCGCTTTCCTCCAGAGCGGTAGCAGCAGTGTTACGCAGTCCGCCGCGTGGATCAAAGAATCTATGGTTTTCCCTCGAGTCTTTCTCCGAGGCTTTCCCACGAGGCTTTCCCACAGGGCTGTCCCACGTGCACACGTGGTGGGAGTCGATCCTCGGCTTGAACGTCAAGGCAGTGCAGGGAAAACAGGTTCCTCTGGAATGGACTGACACATCTGCGGGACTCTTGGAATGGTGGCACGACCCTGAAGTTCCTCTCGCCTTTCCTGTGGTGAGCGCCTCCTCTTGAGATGTGACGGGTACGCCGGGAATTCTTTCCCTACGAAACAGGGAAAGGATCTCTCATCTCGAGCTAGGAGGCGGAAACGGGGCTCCCCTGGATGTGTGCGTGACCCTCGTGCTTCCTCTCGAGTGGAGACGGGTATGTCGGGGAACTTCTTGAGTTGCAGCAAGGGTGTGAAGGACCCTTTGGAAGTTCCAGTGGTTAGATGTGATTAGCCTCGAGAAGCCTCAGCGGAAACGGGCCTCATCTCGCCTGGAGGGCAAAACCTCCTGGATTTTCTCGAGTTGTGGCAGGTGCTCTCGACTTACGACGGGGACCTCAGGGACCCGCTCTGGTGGCCTCAGGAAAGGCCAGTCCCCATCCGAGTTACTCGGGGCCTGTCGGGATTCCTCTCCCGTCGATGCGGGGGCCTAAGACCTTGTGTGGATTCGGGGCCGGAACCTGAGGATTCCTCTCCAGTGCTGACATGGATCTTGGGGTACTGCTGGAGTCTCCCCAGGCGAGTCAGTCCTCGTCTCGAATGCGGGCATGCACTTGCGCTTTCCTCCAGAGCGGTACCAGCAGTGTCACGCATTCCGCCGCGTGGATCAAAGGATCTATGGTTTTCCCTCGAGTCTTTCCCACGAGTCTTTCCCACGAGGCTTTCCCACAGGGCTGTCCCACGTGCACACGTGGTGGGAGTCGATCCTCGGCTTGAACGTCAAGGCAGTGCAGGGAAAACAGGTTCCTCTGGAATGGACTGACACATCTGGGGGACTCTTGGAATGGTGGCACGACCCTGGACTTCCTCTCGCCTTTCCTGTGGAGCGCGCCTCCTCTTGAGATGCGACGGGAATGCCGGGAATTCTTTCCCTAGGAAACAGGGAAAGGATCCCTCATCTCGAGCTAGGAGGCGGAAACGGGCCTCCCCTGGATGTGTGCGGGACCCTCGTGCTTCCTCTCGAGTGGAGACGGGTATGTCGGGGAACTTCTTGAGTTGCAGCAAGGGTGTGAAGGACCCTTTGGAAGTTCCAGTGGTTAGATGTGATTAGCCTCGAGAAGCCTCAGCGGAAATGGGCCTCATCTCGCCTGGAGGGCAAAACCTCCTGGATTTTCTCGAGTTGCGGCAGGTGCTCTTGACGTACGACGGGGACCTCAGGGACCCGCTCTGGTGGCCTCAGGAAAGGCCAGTTTCCATGCGAGTTCCTCGGGGGCCTCTCAGGAGTCCTCTCCCGTCGATGCCGGGGCCTAAGACCTTGTGTGGAATCGGGGCCGGAACCTGAGGATTCCTCTCCAGTGCTGACATGGATCTTGGGGTACTTCTCGAGTCTCCCCAGGGGAATCAGTCCTCGTCTCGAATGCGGGCATGCACTTGTGCTTTCCTCCAGAGCGGTAGCAGCAGTGTCACGCATTTCGCCGCGTGGATAAAAGGATCTATGGTTTTCCCTCGAGTCTTTCCCACGAGGCTTTCCCACGAGGCTTTCCCACAGGGCTGTCCCACGTGCACACGTGGTGGGAGTCGATCCTCGGCTTGAACGTCAAGGCAGTGCAGGGAAAACAGGTTCCTCTGGAATGGACTGACACATCTGGGGGACTCTTGGAATGGTGGCACGACCCTGGAGTTCCTCTCGCCTTTCCTGTGGAGAGCACCTCCTCTTGAGATGCGACGGGAACGCCGGGAATTCTTTCCCTACGAAACAGGGAAAGGATCCCTCATCTCGAGCTAGGAGGCGGAAACGGGCCTCCCCTGGATGTGTATGGGACCCTCGTGCTTCCTCTCGAGTGGAGACGGGTATGTCGGGGAACTTCTTGAGTTGCAGCAAGGGTGTGAAGGACCCTTTGGAAGTTCCAGTGGTTAGATGTGATTAGCCTCGAGAAGCCTCAGCGGAAATGGGCCGCATCTCGACTGGAGGGCAAAACTTCCTGGATTTTCTCGAGTTGCGGCAGGTGCTCTCGACTTACGACGGGGACCTCAGGGACCCGCTCTGGTGGCCTCAGGAAAGGCCAGTCCCCATGCGAGTTACTCGGGTCCTGTCGGGATTCCTCTCCCGTCGATGCCGGGGCCTAAGACCTTGTGTGGAGTCGGGGCCGGAATCTGAGGATTCCTCTCCAATGCTGACATGCATCTTGGGGTACTGCTGGAGTCTCCCCAGGGGAGTCAGTCCTCGTCTCGAATGCGGGCATGCACTTGCGCTTTCCTCCAGAGCGGTAGCAGCAGTGTCACGCAGTCCGCCGCGTGGATTAAAGGATCTATGGTTTTCCCTCGAGTCTTTCCCACGAGTCTTTCCCACGAGGCTTTCCCACAGGGCTGTCCCCCGTGCACACGTGGTGGGAGTCGATCCTCGGCTTGAACGTCAAGGCAGTGCAGGGAAAACAGGTTCCTCTGGAATGGATTGACACATCTGGGGGACTCTTGGAATGGTGGCACGACCCTGGAGTTCCTCTCGCCTTTCCTGTGGAGAGCGCCTCCTCTTGAGATGTGACGGGAACGCCGGGAATTCTTTCCCTACGAAACAGGGAAAGGATCCCTCATATCGACCTAGGAGGCGTAAACGGGGCTCCCCTGGATGTGTGCGGGACCCTCGTGCTTCCTCTCGAGTGGAGACGGGTATGTCGGGGAACTTCTTGAGTTGCAGCAAGGGTGTGAAGGACCCTTTGGATGTTCCAGTGGTTAGATGTGATTAGCCTCGAGAAGCCTCAGCGGAAATGTGCCTCATCTCGCCTGGAGGGCAAAACCTCCTGGATTTTCTCGAGTTGCGGCAGGTGCTCTCGACTTAAGACGGGGATCTCAGGGACCCGCTCTGGTGGCCTCAGGAAAGGCCAGTCCCCATGCGAGTTCCTCGGGGGCCTCTCGGGATTCCTCTCCCGTCGATGCCGGGGCCTAATTCCTTGTGTGGAGTCGGGGCCGGAATCTGAGGATTCCTCTCCAGTGCTGACATGGATCTTGGGGTACTTCTGGAGTCTCCCCAGGGGAGTCAGTCCTCGTCTCGAATGCGGGCATGCACTTGCGCTTTCCTCCAGAGCCGTAGCAGCAGTGTCACGCATTCCGCCGCTTGGATCAAAAGATCTATGGTTTTCCCTCGAGTCTTTCCCACGAGGCTTTCCCACAGGGCTGTCCCACGTGCACACGTGGTGGGAGTCGTTCCTCGGCTTGAACGTCAAGGCAGTGCAGGGAAAACAGGTTCCTCTGGAATGGACTGACACATCTGGGGGACTCTTGGAATGGTGGCACGACCGTGGAGTTCCTCTCGCCTTTCCTGTGGAGAGCACCTCTTCTTGAGATGCGACGGGAACGCCAGGAATTCTTTCCCTACGAAACAGGGAAAGGATCCCTCATCTCGAGCTAGGAGGCGGAAACGGGCCTCCCCTGGATGTGTGTGGGACCCTCGTGCTTCCTCTCGAGTGGAGACGGGTATGTCGGGGAACTTCTTGAGTTGCAGAAAGGGTGTGAAGGACCCTTTGGAAGTTCCAGTGGTTAGATGTGATTAGCCTCGAGAATCCTCAGCGGAAATGGGCCTCATCTCGCCTGGAGGGCAAAACCTCCTGGATTTTCTCGAGTTGCGGCAGGTGCTCTCGACTTACGACGGGGTCCTCAGGGACCCGCTCTGGTGGCCTCAGGAAAGGCCAGTCCCCATGCGAGTTACTCGGGTCCTGTCGGGATTCCTCTCCCGTCGATGCCGGGGCCTAAGACCTTGTGTGGAGTCGGGGCCGGAACCTGAGGATTCCTCTCCAGTGCTGACATGCATCTTGGGGTACTGCTGGAGTCTCCCCAGGGTAGTCAGTCCTCGTCTCGAATGCGGGCATGCACTTGCGCTTTCCTCCAGAGCGGTAGCAGCAGTGTCACGCAGTCCGCCGCGTGGATTAAAGGATCTATGGTTTTCCCTCGAGTCTTTCCCACGAGTCTTTCCCACGAGGCTTTCCCACAGGGCTGTCCCCCGTGCACACGTGGTGGGAGTCGATCCTCGGCTTGAACGTCAAGGCAGTGCAGGGAAAACAGGTTCCTCTGGAATGGATTGACACATCTGGGGGACTCTTGGAATGGTGGCACGACCCTGGAGTTCCTCTCGCCTTTCCTGTGGAGAGCGCCTCCTCTTGAGATGTGACGGGAACGCCTTGAATTCTTTCCCTACGAAACAGGGAAAGGATCCCTCATGTCGACCTAGGAGGCGGAAACGGGGCTCCCCTGGATGTGTGCGGGACCCTCGTGCTTCCTCTCGAGTGGAGACGGGTATGTCGGGGAAATTCTTGAGTTGCAGCAAGGGTGTGAAGGACCCTTTGGAAGTTCCAGTGGTTAGATGTGATTAGCCTCGAGAAGCCTCAGCGGAAATGTGCCTCATCTCGCCTGGAGGGCAAAACCGCCTGGATTTGCTCGAGTTGCGGCAGGTGCTCTCGACTTACGACGGGGACCTCAGGGACCCGCTCTGGTGGCCTCAGGAAAGGCCAGTCCCCATGCGAGTTCCTCGGGGGCCTCTCGGGATTCCTCTCCCGTCGATGCCGGGGCCTAAGTCCTTGTGTGGAGTCGGGGCCGGAATCTGAGGATTCCTCTCCAGTGCTGACATGGATCTTGGGGTACTTCTGGAGTCTCCCCAGGGGAGTCAGTCCTCGTCTCGAATGCGGGCATGCACTTGCGCTTTCCTCCAGAGCGGTAGTAGCAGTGTCACGCATTCTGCCGCTTGGATCAAAGGATCTATGGTTTTTCCTCGAGTCTTTCCCACGAGGCTTTCCCACAGGGCTGTCCCACGTGCACACGTGGTGGGAGTCGATCCTCGGCTTGAACGTCAAGGCAGTGCAGGGAAAACAGGTTCCTCTGGAATGGACTGACACATCTGGGGGACTCTTGGAATGGTGGCACGACCCTGGAGTTCCTCTCGCCTTTCCTGTGGAGAGCGCCTCCTCTTGAGATGCTACGGGAACGCCGGGAATTCTTTCCCTACGAAACAGGGAAAGAATCTCTCATCTCGAGCTAGGAGGCGGAAACGGGGCTCCACTGGATGTGTGCGTGACCCTCGTGCTTCCTCTCCTGTGGAGACGGGTATGTCGGGGAACTTCTTGAGTTGCAGCAAGGGTGTGAAGGACCCTTTGGAAGTTCCAGTGGTTAGATGTGATTAGCTTCGAGAAGCCTCAACGCATACGGGCCTCATCTCGCCTGGAGGGCAAAACCTCCTGGATTTTCTCGAGTTGTGGCAGGTGCTCTCGACTTACGACGGGGACCTCATTGACCCGCTCTGGTGGCCTCAGGAAAGGCCAGTCCCCATTCGAGTTACTCGGGGCCTGTCGGTATTCCTCTCCCGTCGATGCCGGGGCCTAAGACCTTGAGTGGAGTCGGGGCCGGAACCTGAGGATTCCTCTCCAGTGCTGACATGGATCTTGGGGTACTTCTGGAGTCTCCCCAGGGGAGTCAGTCCTCGTCTCGAATGCGGGCATGCACTTGCGCTTTCCTCCAGAGCGGTAGCAGCAGTGTCACGCAGTCCGCCGCGTGGATCAAAGGATCTATGGTTTTCCCACGAGTCTTTCCCAGGAGGCTTTCCCACGAGGCTTTCCCACAGGGCTGTCCCACGTGCACACGTGGTGGGAGTCGATCCTCGGCTTGAACGTCAAGGCAGTGCAGGGAAAACAGGTTCCTCTGGAATGGAGTGACACATCTGGGGGACTCTTGGAATGGTGGCACGACCCTGGAGTTCCTCTCGCCTTTCCTGTGGAGAGCGCCTCCTCTTGAGATGCGACGGGAACGCCGGGAATTCTTTCCCTACGAAACAGGGAAAGGATCCCTCATCTCGAGCTAGGAGGCGGAAACGGGGCTCCCCTGGAGGTGTGCGGGACCCTCGTGCTTCCTCTCGAGTGGAGACTTGTATGTCGGGGAACTTCTTGAGTTGCAGCAAGGGTGTGAAGGACCCTTTGGAAGTTCCAGTGGTTAGATGTGATTAGCCTCGAGAAGCCTCAGCGGAAATGGGCCTCATCTCGCCTGGAGGGCAAAACCTCCTGGATTTTCTCGAGTTGCGGAAGGTGCTCTCGACGTACGACGGGGACCTCAGGGACCCGCTCTGGTGGCCTCAGGAAAGGCCAGTTCCCATGCGAGTTCCTCGGGGGCCTCTCAGGATCCCTCTCCCGTCGATGCCGGGGCCTAAGACCTTGTGTGGAGTCGGGGCCGGAACCTGAGGATTCCTCTCCAGTGCTGACATGGATCTTGGGGTACTTCTGGAGTCTCCCCAGGGGAGTCAGTCCTCGTCTCGAATGCGGGCATGCACTTGCGCTTTCCTCCAGAGCGGTAGCAGCAGTGTCACGCAGTCCGCCGCGTGGATCAAAGAATCTATGGTTTTCCTTCGAGTCTTTCCCACGAGGCTTTCCCAGGAGGCTTTCCCAAAGGGCTGTCCCATGTGCACACGTGGTGGGAGTCGATCCTCGGCTTGAACGTCAAGGCAGTGCAGGGAAAACAGGTTCCTCTGGAATGGACTGACTCATCTGGGGGACTCTTGGAATGGTGGCACGACCCTGGAGTTCCTCTCGCCTTTCCTGTGGAGAGCGCCTCCTCTTGAGATGCGACGGGAACGCCGGGAATTCTTTCCCTACGAAACAGGGAAAGGATCCCTCATCTCGAGCTAGGAGGCGGAAACGGGGCTCCCCTGGATGTGTGCGGTTCCCTCGTGCTTCCTCTCGAGTGGAGACGGGTATGTCGGGGAAATTCTTGAGTTGCAGCAAGGGTGTGAAGGACCCTTTGGAAGTTCCAGTGGTTAGATGTGATTAGCCTCGAGAAGCCTCAGCGGAAATGGGCCTCATCTCGCCTGGAGGGCAAAACCTCCTGGATTTTCTCGACTTGCGGCATGTGCTCTCGACTTACGACGGGGACCTAAGGGACCCGCTCTGGTGGCCTCAGGAAAGGCCAGTCCCCATGCGAGTTCCTCGGGGGCCTCTCAGGATTCCTCTCCCGTCGATGCCGGGGCCTAAGACCTTGTGTGGAATCGGGGCCGGAACCTGAGGATTCCTCTCCAGTGCTGACATGGATCTTGGGGTACTTCTCGAGTCTCCCCAGGGGAATCAGTCCTCGTCTCGAATGCGGGCATGCCCTTGCGCTTTCCTCCAGAGCGGTAGCAGCAGTGTTACGCAGTCCGCCGCGTGGATCAAAGAATCTATGGTTTTCCCTCGAGTCTTTCTCCGAGGCTTTCCCACGAGGCTTTCCCACAGGGCTGTCCCACGTGCACACGTGGTGGGAGTCGATCCTCGGCTTGAACGTCAAGGCAGTGCAGGGAAAACAGGTTCCTCTGGAATGGACTGACACATCTGCGGGACTCTTGGAATGGTGGCACGACCCTGAAGTTCCTCTCGCCTTTCCTGTGGTGAGCGCCTCCTCTTGAGATGTGACGGGTACGCCGGGAATTCTTTCCCTACGAAACAGGGAAAGGATCTCTCATCTCGAGCTAGGAGGCGGAAACGGGGCTCCCCTGGATGTGTGCGTGACCCTCGTGCTTCCTCTCGAGTGGAGACGGGTATGTCGGGGAACTTCTTGAGTTGCAGCAAGGGTGTGAAGGACCCTTTGGAAGTTCCAGTGGTTAGATGTGATTAGCCTCGAGAAGCCTCAGCGGAAACGGGCCTCATCTCGCCTGGAGGGCAAAACCTCCTGGATTTTCTCGAGTTGTGGCAGGTGCTCTCGACTTACGACGGGGACCTCAGGGACCCGCTCTGGTGGCCTCAGGAAAGGCCAGTCCCCATGCGAGTTACTCGGGGCCTGTCGGGATTCCTCTCCCGTCGATGCGGGGGCCTAAGACCTTGTGTGGATTCGGGGCCGGAACCTGAGGATTCCTCTCCAGTGCTGACATGGATCTTGGGGTACTGCTGGAGTCTCCCCAGGCGAGTCAGTCCTCGTCTCGAATGCGGGCATGCACTTGCGCTTTCCTCCAGAGCGGTACCAGCAGTGTCACGCATTCCGCCGCGTGGATCAAAGGATCTATGGTTTTCCCTCGAGTCTTTCCCACGAGTCTTTCCCACGAGGCTTTCCCACAGGGCTGTCCCACGTGCACACGTGGTGGGAGTCGATCCTCGGCTTGAACGTCAAGGCAGTGCAGGGAAAACAGGTTCCTCTGGAATGGACTGACACATCTGGGGGACTCTTGGAATGGTGGCACGACCCTGGACTTCCTCTCGCCTTTCCTGTGGAGCGCGCCTCCTCTTGAGATGCGACGGGAATGCCGGGAATTCTTTCCCTAGGAAACAGGGAAAGGATCCCTCATCTCGAGCTAGGAGGCGGAAACGGGCCTCCCCTGGATGTGTGCGGGACCCTCGTGCTTCCTCTCGAGTGGAGACGGGTATGTCGGGGAACTTCTTGAGTTGCAGCAAGGGTGTGAAGGACCCTTTGGAAGTTCCAGTGGTTAGATGTGATTAGCCTCGAGAAGCCTCAGCGGAAATGGGCCTCATCTCGCCTGGAGGGCAAAACCTCCTGGATTTTCTCGAGTTGCGGCAGGTGCTCTTGACGTACGACGGGGACCTCAGGGACCCGCTCTGGTGGCCTCAGGAAAGGCCAGTTTCCATGCGAGTTCCTCGGGGGCCTCTCAGGAGTCCTCTCCCGTCGATGCCGGGGCCTAAGACCTTGTGTGGAATCGGGGCCGGAACCTGAGGATTCCTCTCCAGTGCTGACATGGATCTTGGGGTACTTCTCGAGTCTCCCCAGGGGAATCAGTCCTCGTCTCGAATGCGGGCATGCACTTGTGCTTTCCTCCAGAGCGGTAGCAGCAGTGTCACGCATTTCGCCGCGTGGATAAAAGGATCTATGGTTTTCCCTCGAGTCTTTCCCACGAGGCTTTCCCACGAGGCTTTCCCACAGGGCTGTCCCACGTGCACACGTGGTGGGAGTCGATCCTCGGCTTGAACGTCAAGGCAGTGCAGGGAAAACAGGTTCCTCTGGAATGGACTGACACATCTGGGGGACTCTTGGAATGGTGGCACGACCCTGGAGTTCCTCTCGCCTTTCCTGTGGAGAGCACCTCCTCTTGAGATGCGACGGGAACGCCGGGAATTCTTTCCCTACGAAACAGGGAAAGGATCCCTCATCTCGAGCTAGGAGGCGGAAACGGGCCTCCCCTGGATGTGTATGGGACCCTCGTGCTTCCTCTCGAGTGGAGACGGGTATGTCGGGGAACTTCTTGAGTTGCAGCAAGGGTGTGAAGGACCCTTTGGAAGTTCCAGTGGTTAGATGTGATTAGCCTCGAGAAGCCTCAGCGGAAATGGGCCGCATCTCGACTGGAGGGCAAAACTTCCTGGATTTTCTCGAGTTGCGGCAGGTGCTCTCGACTTACGACGGGGACCTCAGGGACCCGCTCTGGTGGCCTCAGGAAAGGCCAGTCCCCATGCGAGTTACTCGGGTCCTGTCGGGATTCCTCTCCCGTCGATGCCGGGGCCTAAGACCTTGTGTGGAGTCGGGGCCGGAATCTGAGGATTCCTCTCCAATGCTGACATGCATCTTGGGGTACTGCTGGAGTCTCCCCAGGGGAGTCAGTCCTCGTCTCGAATGCGGGCATGCACTTGCGCTTTCCTCCAGAGCGGTAGCAGCAGTGTCACGCAGTCCGCCGCGTGGATTAAAGGATCTATGGTTTTCCCTCGAGTCTTTCCCACGAGTCTTTCCCACGAGGCTTTCCCACAGGGCTGTCCCCCGTGCACACGTGGTGGGAGTCGATCCTCGGCTTGAACGTCAAGGCAGTGCAGGGAAAACAGGTTCCTCTGGAATGGATTGACACATCTGGGGGACTCTTGGAATGGTGGCACGACCCTGGAGTTCCTCTCGCCTTTCCTGTGGAGAGCGCCTCCTCTTGAGATGTGACGGGAACGCCGGGAATTCTTTCCCTACGAAACAGGGAAAGGATCCCTCATATCGACCTAGGAGGCGTAAACGGGGCTCCCCTGGATGTGTGCGGGACCCTCGTGCTTCCTCTCGAGTGGAGACGGGTATGTCGGGGAACTTCTTGAGTTGCAGCAAGGGTGTGAAGGACCCTTTGGATGTTCCAGTGGTTAGATGTGATTAGCCTCGAGAAGCCTCAGCGGAAATGTGCCTCATCTCGCCTGGAGGGCAAAACCTCCTGGATTTTCTCGAGTTGCGGCAGGTGCTCTCGACTTAAGACGGGGATCTCAGGGACCCGCTCTGGTGGCCTCAGGAAAGGCCAGTCCCCATGCGAGTTCCTCGGGGGCCTCTCGGGATTCCTCTCCCGTCGATGCCGGGGCCTAATTCCTTGTGTGGAGTCGGGGCCGGAATCTGAGGATTCCTCTCCAGTGCTGACATGGATCTTGGGGTACTTCTGGAGTCTCCCCAGGGGAGTCAGTCCTCGTCTCGAATGCGGGCATGCACTTGCGCTTTCCTCCAGAGCCGTAGCAGCAGTGTCACGCATTCCGCCGCTTGGATCAAAAGATCTATGGTTTTCCCTCGAGTCTTTCCCACGAGGCTTTCCCACAGGGCTGTCCCACGTGCACACGTGGTGGGAGTCGTTCCTCGGCTTGAACGTCAAGGCAGTGCAGGGAAAACAGGTTCCTCTGGAATGGACTGACACATCTGGGGGACTCTTGGAATGGTGGCACGACCGTGGAGTTCCTCTCGCCTTTCCTGTGGAGAGCACCTCTTCTTGAGATGCGACGGGAACGCCAGGAATTCTTTCCCTACGAAACAGGGAAAGGATCCCTCATCTCGAGCTAGGAGGCGGAAACGGGCCTCCCCTGGATGTGTGTGGGACCCTCGTGCTTCCTCTCGAGTGGAGACGGGTATGTCGGGGAACTTCTTGAGTTGCAGAAAGGGTGTGAAGGACCCTTTGGAAGTTCCAGTGGTTAGATGTGATTAGCCTCGAGAATCCTCAGCGGAAATGGGCCTCATCTCGCCTGGAGGGCAAAACCTCCTGGATTTTCTCGAGTTGCGGCAGGTGCTCTCGACTTACGACGGGGTCCTCAGGGACCCGCTCTGGTGGCCTCAGGAAAGGCCAGTCCCCATGCGAGTTACTCGGGTCCTGTCGGGATTCCTCTCCCGTCGATGCCGGGGCCTAAGACCTTGTGTGGAGTCGGGGCCGGAACCTGAGGATTCCTCTCCAGTGCTGACATGCATCTTGGGGTACTGCTGGAGTCTCCCCAGGGTAGTCAGTCCTCGTCTCGAATGCGGGCATGCACTTGCGCTTTCCTCCAGAGCGGTAGCAGCAGTGTCACGCAGTCCGCCGCGTGGATTAAAGGATCTATGGTTTTCCCTCGAGTCTTTCCCACGAGTCTTTCCCACGAGGCTTTCCCACAGGGCTGTCCCCCGTGCACACGTGGTGGGAGTCGATCCTCGGCTTGAACGTCAAGGCAGTGCAGGGAAAACAGGTTCCTCTGGAATGGATTGACACATCTGGGGGACTCTTGGAATGGTGGCACGACCCTGGAGTTCCTCTCGCCTTTCCTGTGGAGAGCGCCTCCTCTTGAGATGTGACGGGAACGCCTTGAATTCTTTCCCTACGAAACAGGGAAAGGATCCCTCATGTCGACCTAGGAGGCGGAAACGGGGCTCCCCTGGATGTGTGCGGGACCCTCGTGCTTCCTCTCGAGTGGAGACGGGTATGTCGGGGAAATTCTTGAGTTGCAGCAAGGGTGTGAAGGACCCTTTGGAAGTTCCAGTGGTTAGATGTGATTAGCCTCGAGAAGCCTCAGCGGAAATGTGCCTCATCTCGCCTGGAGGGCAAAACCGCCTGGATTTGCTCGAGTTGCGGCAGGTGCTCTCGACTTACGACGGGGACCTCAGGGACCCGCTCTGGTGGCCTCAGGAAAGGCCAGTCCCCATGCGAGTTCCTCTGGGGCCTCTCGGGATTCCTCTCCCGTTGATGCCGGGGCCTAAGTCCTTGTGTGGAGTCGGGGCCGGAATCTGAGGATTCCTCTCCAGTGCTGACATGGATCTTGGGGTACTTCTGGAGTCTCCCCAGGGGAGTCAGTCCTCGTCTCGAATGCGGGCATGCACTTGCGCTTTCCTCCAGAGCGGTAGTAGCAGTGTCACGCATTCTGCCGCTTGGATCAAAGGATCTATGGTTTTTCCTCGAGTCTTTCCCACGAGGCTTTCCCACAGGGCTGTCCCACGTGCACACGTGGTGGGAGTCGATCCTCGGCTTGAACGTCAAGGCAGTGCAGGGAAAACAGGTTCCTCTGGAATGGACTGACACATCTGGGGGACTCTTGGAATGGTGGCACGACCCTGGAGTTCCTCTCGCCTTTCCTGTGGAGAGCGCCTCCTCTTGAGATGCGACGGGAACGCCGGGAATTCTTTCCCTACGAAACAGGGAAAGGATCCCTCATCTCGAGATAGGAGGCGGAAACGGGCCTCCCCTGGATGTGTGTGGGACCCTCGTGCTTCCTCTCGAGTGGAGACGGGTATGTCGGGGAACTTCTTGAGTTGCAGCATGGGTGTGAAGGACACTTTGGAAGTTCCAGTGGTTAGATGTGATTAGCTTCGAGAAGCCTCAGCGGAAATGGGCCTCATCTCGCCTGGAGGGCAAAACCTCCTGGATTTTCTCGAGTGGCGGCAGGTGCTCTCGACGTACGACGGGGACCTCAGGGACCCGCTCTGGTGGCCTCAGGAAAGGCCAGTCCCCATGCGATTTCCTCGGGGGCCTCTCGGGATTCATCTGCTGTCGATGCCGGGGCCTAAGACCTTGTGTGGAGTCGGGGACGGAACCTGAGGATTCCTCTCCAGTGCTGACTTGGATCTTGGGGTACTTCTGGAGTCTCCCCAGGGGAGTCAGTCCTAGTCTCGAATGCGGGCATGCACTTGCGCTTTCCTCCAGAGCGGTAGCAGCAGTGTCACGCAGTCCACCCCGTGGATCAAAGAATCTATTATTTTCCCTCCAGTATTTCCCACGAGTCCTCCCCACGAGGCTTTCCCACAGGGCTGTCCCACGTGCACACGTGGTGGGAGTCGATCCTCGGCTTGAAGGTCAAGGCAGTGCAGGGAAAACAGGTTCCTCTGGAATGGACTGACACATCTGCGGGACTCTTGGAATGGTGGCACGACAATGGAGTTCCTCTCGCCTTTCCTGTGGAGAGCGCCTCCTCTTGAGATGCGACGGGAACGCCGGGAATTCTTTCCCTACGAAACAGGGAAAGGATCCCTCATCTCGAGCTAGGAGGCGGAAACGGGGCTCCCCTGGATGTGTGCGGGACCCTCGTGCTTCCTCTCGAGTGGAGACGGGTATGTCGGGGGACTTCTTGAGTTGAAGCAAGGGAGTGAAGGACCCTTTGGAAGTTCCAGTGGTTAGATGTGATTAGCCTCGAGAAGCCTCAGCGGAAATGGGCCTCATCTCGCCTGGAGGGCAAAACCTCCTGGATTTTCTCGAGTTGCGGCAGGTGCTCTCGAGTTACGACGGGGTCCTCAGGGTCCCACTCTGGTGGCCTCACAAAGGCCATTCCCCATGCGCGTTCCTCGGGGGCCTCTCGGGATTCCTCTGCCGTCGATGCCGGGGCCTAAGACCTTGTGTGGAGTCGGGGCCGGAACCTGAGGATTCCTCTCCAGTGCTGACATGGATCTTGGGGTACTTCTGGAGTCTCCCCAGGGGAGTCAGTCCTCGTCTCGAATGCGGGCATGCACTTGCGCTTTCCTCCAGAGCGGTAGCAGCAGTGTCACGCAGTCCGCCGCGTGGATCAAAGGATCTTTGGTTTTCCCTCGAGTCTTTCCCACGAGGCTTTCCCACGAGGCTTTCCCACAGGGCTGTCCCACGTGCACACGTGGTGGGAGTCGATCCTCGGCTTGAACGTCAAGGCAGTGCAGGGAAAACAGGTTCCTCTGGAATGGACTGACACATCTGCGGGACTCTTGGAATGGTGGCACGACCCTGGAGTTCCTCTCGCCTTTCCTGTGGAGAGCGCCTCCTCTTGAGATGCGACGGAAACGCCGGGAAATCTTCCCCTACGAAACAGGGAAAGTATCCCTCATCACGAGCTAGGAGGCGGAAACGGGGCTCCCCTGGATGTGTGCGGGACCCTTGTGCTTCCTCTCGAGTGGAGACGGGTATGTCGGGGAACTTCTTGAGTTGCAGCAAGGGTGTGAAGGACCCTTTGGAAGTTCCAGTGGTTAGATGTGATTAGCCTCGAGAAGCCTCAGCGGAAATGGGCCTCATCTCGCCTGGAGGGCAAAACCTACTGGATTTTCTTGAGTTGCGGCAGGTGCTCTCGACTTACGACGGGGCCCTCAGGGACCCGCTCTGGTGGCCTCAGGAAAGGCCAGTCCCCATGCGATTTCCTCGGGGGCCTCTCGGGATTCATCTGCCGTCGATGCCGGGGCCTAAGACCTTGTGTGGAGTCGGGGACGGAACCTGAGGATTCCTCTCCAGTGCTGACTTGGATCTTGGGGTACTTCTGGAGTCTCCCCAGGGGAGTCAGTCCTAGTCTCGAATGCGGGCATGCACTTGCGCTTTCCTCCAGAGCGGTAGCAGCAGTGTCACGCAGTCCACCGCGTGAATCAAAGAATCTATTGTTTTCCCTCCAGTATTTCCCACGAGACCTCCCCACGAGGCTTTCCCACAGGGCTGTCCCACGTGCACACGTGGTGGGAGTCGATCCTCGGCTTGAACGTCAAGGCAGTGCAGGGAAAACAGGTTCCTCTGGAATGGACTGACACATCTGCGGGACTCTTGGAATGGTGGCATGACCCTGGAGTTCCTCTCGCCTTTCCTGTGGAGAGCGCCTCCTCTTGAGATGCGACGGGAACGCCGGGAATTCTTTCCCTACGAAACAGGGAAAGGATCCCTCATCTCGAGCTAGGAGGCGGAAACGGGGCTCCCCTGGATGTGTGCGGGACCCTCGTGCTTCCTCTCGAGTGGAGACGGGTATGTCGGGGGACTTCTTGAGTTGAAGCAAGGGAGTGAAGGACCCTTTGGAAGTTCCAGTGGTTAGATGTGATTAGCCTCGAGAAGCCTCAGCGGAAATGGGCCTCATCTCGCCTGGAGGGCAAAACCTCCTGGATTTTCTCGAGTTGCGGCAGGTGCTCTCGAGTTACGACGCGGTCCTCAGGGACCCACTCTGGTGGCCTCAGGAAAGGCCAGTCCCCATGCCGGGGCCTAAGACCTTGTGTGGAGTCGGGGCCGGAACCTGAGGATTCCTCTCCAGTGCTGACATGGATCTTGGGGTACTTCTGGAGTCTCCCCAGGGTAGTCAGTACTCGTCTCGAATGCGGGCATGCACTTGCGCTTTCCTCCAGAGCGGTAACAGCAGTGTCACGCAGTCCGCCGCGTGGATCAAAGGATCTTTGGTTTTCCCTCGAGTCTTTCCCACGAGGCTTTCCCACGAGGCTTTCCCACAGGGCTGTCCCACGTGCACACGTGGTGGGAGTCGATCCTCGGCTTGAACCTCAAGGCAGTGCAGGGAAACAGGTTCCTCTGGAATGGACTGACACATCTGGGGGACTCTTGGAATGGTGGCACGACCCTGGAGTTCCTCTCGCCTTTCCTGTGGAGAGCGCCTCCTCTTGAGATGCGACAGGAACGCCGGGAATTCTTTCCCTACGAAACAGGGAAAGGATACCTCATCTCGAGCTAGGAGGCGGAAACGGGGCTCCTCTGGATGTGTGCGGTAACCTCGTGCCTCCTCTCGAGTGGAGACGGGTATGTCGGGGAACTTCTTGAGTTGCATCAAGGGTGTGAAGGACCCGTTGGAAGTTCCAGTGGTTAGATGTGATTAGCCTCGAGAAGCCTCAGCGGAAATGGGCCTCATCTCGCTGGAGGGCAAAACCTCCTGGATTTTCTCGAGTTGCGGCAGGTGCTCTCGACTTACGACGGGGCCCTCAGGGACCGGCTCTGGTGGCCTCAGGAAAGGCCAGTCCCTATGCGAGTTCCTCGGGGGCCTCTCGGGATTCCTCTGCCGTCGATGATGGGGCCTAAGACCTTGTGTGGAGTCAGGGCCGGAACCTGAGGATTCCTCTCCAGTGCTGACATGGATCTTGGGGTACTTCTGGAGTCTCCCCAGGGGAGTCAGTCCTCGTCTCGAATGCGGGCATGCACTTGCGCTTTCTTCCAGAGCCGTAGCAGCAGTGTCACGCAGTCCGCCGCGTGGATCAAAGGATCTATGGTTTTCCCTCGAGTCTTTCCCACGAGGCTTTCCCACGAGGCTTTCCCACAGGGCTGTCCCACGTGCACACGTGGTGGGAGCCGATCCTCGGCTTGAACGTCAAGGCAGGGCAGGGAAAACAGGTTCCTCTGGAATGGACTGACCGATCCGGGGGACTCTTGAAATGCTGGCACGACCCTGGAGTTCCTCTCACCTTTTCTGTTGAGGGCGCCTCCCCTGAGATGCGACGGGAACGCCGGGAATTCTTTCCGTACGAAACTGGGAAAGGATCCCTCATCTCGAGCTAGGAGTCGGAAACGGGTCTCCCCTGGATGTGTGCGGGAACCTCGTGCCTCCTCTCAAGTGGAGACGGGTATGTCGGGGAACTTCTTGAGTTGCATCAAGGGTGTGAAGGACCCGTTGGAAGTTCCAGTGGTTAGATGTGATTAGCCTCGAGAAGCCTCAGCGGAAATGGGCCTCATCAGGCTGGAGGGCAAAACCTCCTGGATTTTCTCGAGTTGCGGCAGGTGCTCTCGACTTACGACGGGGACCTCAGGGACCCGCTCTGTTGGCCTCTGCAAAGGCCAGTCCCCATGCGAGTTGCTCGGGGCCTCTCGGGATTCCTCTGTCGTCGATGCCGGGGCCTAAGACCTTGTGTGGAGTCGGGGCCGGAACCTGAGGATTCCTCTCCAGTGCTGACATGGATCTTGGGGTACTTCTGGAGTCTCCTCAGGGGAGTCAGTCCTCGTATCGAATGTGGGCATGCACTTGCGCTTTCCTCCAGAGCGGTAGCAGCAGTGTCACTCATTCCGCCGCGTGGATCAAAGGATCTATGGTTTTCCCTCGAGTCTTTCCCACGAGGCTTTCCCACGAGGCTTTCCCACAGGGCTGTCCCACGTGCACACGTGGTGGGAGTCGATCCTCGGCTTGAACGTCAAGGCAGTGCAGGGAAAACAGGTTCCTCTGGAATGGACTGACACATCTGGGGGACTCTTGGAACGGTGGCACGACCCTGGAGTTCCTCTCGCCTTTCCTGTGGAGAGCGCCTCCTCTTGAGATGCGACGGGAACGCCGGGAATTCTTTCCATACGAAACAGGGAAAGGATCCCTCATCTCGAGCTAGGAGGCGGAAACGGGGCTCCCCTGGATGTGTGCGGGACCCTCGTGCTTCCTCTCGAGTGGAGACGGGTATGTCGGGGAACTTCTTGAGTTGCAGCAAGGGTGTGAAGGACCCTTTGGAAGTTCCAGTGGTTAGATGTGATTAGCCTCGAGAAGCCTCAGCGGAAATGGGCCTCATCTCGCCTGGAGGGCAAAACCTCCTGGATTTTCTCGAGTTGCGGCAGGTGCTCTCTACTTACGACGGGGCCCTCAGGAACCCGCTCTGGTGGCCTCAGGAAAGGCCAGTCCCCATGCGAGTTCCTCGGGGGCCTCTCGGGATTCCTCTCCCGTCGATGCCGGGGCCTAAGACCTTGTGTGGAGTCGGGGCCGGAACCTGAGGATTCCTCTCCAGTGCTGACATGGATCTTGGGGTACTTCTGGAGTCTCCCCAGGGGAGTCAGTCCTCGTCTCGAATGCTGGCATGCACTTGCGCTTTCCTCCAGAGCGGTAGCAGAAGTGTCACACAGTCCACCGCGTGGATCAAAGAATCTATTGTTTTCCCTCGAGTCTTTCCCACGAGGCTTTCCCACGAGGCTTTCCCACAGGGCTGTCCCACGTGCACACGTGGTGGGAGTCGATCCTCGGCTTGAACGTCAAGGCAGTGCAGGGAAAACAGGTTCCTCTGGAATGGACTGACACATCTGGGGGACTCTTGGAATGGTGGAACGACCCTGGAGTTCCTCTCGCCTTTGCTGTGGAGAGCGCCTCCTCTTGAGATGCGACGGGAACGCCGGGAATTCTTTCCTTACGAAACAGGGAAAGGATCCCTCATCTCGAGCTAGGAGGCGGAAACGGGGCTCCCCTGGATGTGTGCGGGACCCTCGTGCTTCCTCTCGAGTGGAGACGGGTATGTCGGGGAACTTCTTGAGTTGCAGAAAGGGTGAGAAGGACCATTTGGAAGTTCCAGTGGTTAGATGTGATTAGCCTCGAGAAGCCTCAGCGGAAATGGGCCTCATCTCGCCTGGAGGGCAAAACCTCCTGGATTTTCTCGAGTTGCGGCAGGTCCTCTTGTCTTACGACGGGGACCTCTGTGACCCGCTCTGGTGTCCTCAGGAAAGGCCAGTCCCCAAGCGATCTCCTCGGGGGCCTCTCGGGATTCCTCTCCCGTCAATGCCGGGGCCTAAGACCTTGTGTGGAATCGGGGCCGGAACCTGCGGATTCCTCTCCAGTGCTGACATGGATCTTGGGGTACTGCAGGAGTCTCCCCAGGGGAGTCAGTCCTCGTCTCAAATGCGGGCATGCACTTGCACTTTCCTCCAGAGCGGTAGCAGCAGTGTCACGCAGTCCACCGCGTGGATCAAAGGATCTATGGTTTTCCCTCGAGTGTTTCCCGCGAGGCTTTCCCACGAGGCTTTCCCACAGGGCTGTCCCACGTGCACACGTGGTGGGAGTCGATCCTCGGCTTGAACGTCAAGGCAGTGCAGGGAAAACAGGTTCCTCTGGAATGGACTGACACATCTGGGGGACTCTTGGAATGGTGGCACGACCCTGGAGTTCCTCTGTTCTTTCCTGTGGAGAGCGCCTCCTCTTGAGATGCGACGGGAACGCCGGGAATTCTTTCCCTACGAAAGAGGGAAAGGATCCCTCATCTCGAGCTAAGAGGCGGAAACGGGGCTCCCCTGGATATGTGCGGGACCCTCGTGCTTCCTCTCGAGTGGAGACGGGTATGTCGGGGAACTTCTTGAGTTGCAGCAAGGGTGTGAAGGACCCTTTGGAAGTTCCAGTGGTTAGATATGATTAGCCTCGAGAAGCCTCAGCGGAAATGGTCCTCATCTCGCCTGGAGGGCAAAACCTCCTGGATTTTCTCGAGTTGCGGCAGGTGCTCTCGACTTACGACAGGGACCTCAGGGACCCGCTCTGGTGGCCTGAGGAAAGGCCAGTCCCTATGCGAGTTCCTCGGGGGCCTCTCGGGATTCCTCTTCCATCGATGCCGGGGCCTAAGACCTTGTGTGGAGTCGGGGCCGGAACCTGAGGATTCCTCTCCAGTGCTGACATGCATCATGGGGTACAACTGGAGTCTCCCCAGGGGAGTCAGTCCTCGTCTCGAATGCGGGCATGCACTTGCGCTTTCCTCCAGAGCGGTAGCAGCAGTATCACGCATTCCGCCGCGTGGATCAAGGGATCTATGGCTTTCCCTCGTGTCTTTCCCACGAGGCTTTCCCACAGGGCTGTCCCACGGGCACACGTGGTGGGAGTCGATCTTCGGCTTGAACGTCAAGGCAGTGCAGGAAAACGGGTTCTTCTGGAATGGACTGACACATCTGGGGGACTCTTGGAATGGTGGCACGTCCCTGGAGTTCCTCTCGCCTTTCCTGTGGAGAGCGCCTCCTCTTGAGATGCGACGGGAACGCCGGGAATGCTTTCCCTACGAAACAGGGAAAGGATCCCTCATCTCGAGCTAGGAGGCGGAAACGAGGCTCCCCTGGATGTGTGCGGGACCCTCGTGCTTCCTCTCGAGTGGAGACGGGTATGTCGGGGAAATTCTTGAGTTGCAGCATG
Source organism: Ovis canadensis (assembly GCF_042477335.2). Taxonomy (NCBI): domain Eukaryota; kingdom Metazoa; phylum Chordata; class Mammalia; order Artiodactyla; family Bovidae; genus Ovis; species Ovis canadensis. Next base: position 110,943,630 of record NC_091247.1, on the reverse strand, counting down.
GGTGTGAAGGACCCTTTGGAAGTTCCAGTGGTTAGATGTGATTAGCCTCGAGAAGCCTCAGCGGAAATGGGCCTCATCTCGCCTGGAGGGCAAAACCTCCTGGATTTTCTCGAGTTGCGGCATGTGCTCTCGACTTACGATGGGGCGCCCAGGGACCCGCTCTGGTGGCCTCAGGAAAGGCCAGTCCCCATGCGAGTTCCTCGGGGGCCTCTCGGGATTTCTCACCCGTCGATGCCGGGGCCTAAGACCTTGTGAGGAGTCGGGGCCGGAACCTGAGGTTTCCTCTCCAGTGCTGACATGGATCTTGGGGTACTTCTGGAGTCTCCCCAGGGGAGTCAGTCCTCGTCTCGAATGCGGGCATGCACTTGCGCTTTCCTCCAGAGCGGTAGCAGCAGTGTCACGCAGTCCGCCGCGTGGATCAAAGGATCTATGGTTTTCCCTCGAGTGTTTCCCACGAGGCTTTCCCACGAGGCTTTCCCACAGGGCTGTACCACGTGCACACGTGGTGGGAGTCGATCCTCGGCTTGAACGTCAAGGCAGTGCAGGGAAAACAGGTTCCTCTGGAATGGACTGACACATCTGGGGGACTCTTGGAATGGTGGCACGACCCTGGAGTTCCTCTCGCCTTTCCTGTGGAGAGCGCCTCCTCTTGAGATGCGACGGGAACGCCGGGAATTCTTTCCCTACGAAACAGAGAAAGGATCCCTCATCTCGAGCTAGGAGGCTGAAACGAGGCTCTCCTGGATGTGTGCGGGACCCTCGTGCTTCCTCTCGAGTGGAGACGGGTATGTCGGGGAACTTCTTGAGTTGCAGCAAGGGTGTGAAGGACCCTTTGGAAGTTCCAGTTGTTAGATGTGATTAGCCTCGAGAAGCCTCAGCGGAAATGGGCCTCATCTCGCCTGGAGGGCAAAACCTCCTGGATTTTCTCGAGTTGCGGCAGGTGCTCTCGACTTACGACGGGGACCTCAGGGACCCGCTCTGGTGGCCTCAGGAAAGGCCAGTCCCCAGGCGAGTTCCTCGGGGGCCTCTTGGGATTCCTCTCCCGTCGATGCCGGGGCCAAAGACCCTGTGTGGAGTCGGGGCCGGAACATGAGGTTTCCTCTCCAGGGCTGACATGGATCTTGGGGTACTTCTGGAGTCTCCCCAGGGGAGTCAGTCCTCGTCTCGAATGCGGGTATGCACTTGCGCTTTCCTCCAGAGCGGTAGCAGCAGGGTCACGCATTCCGCCGCGTGGATCAAGGGATCTATGGTTTTCCCTCGTGGCTTTCCCACGAGGCTTTCCCACAGGGCTGTCCCACGTGCACACGTGGTGGGAGTCGATCCTCGGCTTGAACGTCAAGGCAGTGCAAGTAAACCAGGTTCCTCTGGAATGGACTGACACATCTGGGGGACTCTTGGAATGGTGGCACGACCCTGGAGTTCCTCTCGCCTTTCCTGTGGAGAGCGCCTCCTCTTGAGATGCGACGGGAACGGCGGGAATTCTTTCCCTACGAAACAGGGAAAGGATCCCTCATCTCGAGCTAAGAGGCGGAAACGGGGCTCCCCTGGATATGTGCGGGACCCTCGTGCTTCCTCTCGAGTGGAGACGGGTATGTCGGGGAACTTCTTGAGTTGCAGCAAGGGTGTGAAGGACCCTTTGGAAGTTCCAGTGGTTAGATGTGATTAGCCTCGAGAAGCCTCAGCGGAAATGGTCCTCATCTCGCCTGCAGGGCAAAACCTCCTGGATTTTCTCGAGTTGCGGCAGGTGCTCTCGACTTAAGACAGGGACCTCAGGGACCCGCTCTGGTGGCCTGAGGAAAGGCCAGTCCCCATGCGAGTTCCTCGGGGGCCTCTCGGGATTCCTCTTCCATCGATGCCGGGGCCTAAGACCTTGTGTGGAGTCGGGGCCGGAACCTGAGGATTCCTCTCCAGTGCTGACATGCATCATGGGGTACAACTGGAGTCTCCCCAGGGGAGTCAGTCCTCGTCTCGAATGCGGGCATGCACTTGCGCTTTCCTCCAGAGCGGTAGAAGCAGTGTCACGCAGTCCGCCGCGTGGATTAAAGGATCTATGGTTTTCCGTAGAGCCTTTCCCAGGAGGCTGTCCCACGAGGCTTTATCACAGGGCTGTCCCACGTGCCATCGTGGTGGGTGTCGATCCTCGGCATGAACGTCGAGGCAGTGCAGGGAAAATACATTCCTCTGGAATGGACTGACACATCTGGGGGACTCTTTGAATTTTGGCACGACCCTGGAGTTCCCCTCCCTTTCCTGTGGAGAGCGCCTACTCTTGAGATGCGACAGGAACGCCTTGAATTCTTTCCCTAAGAAAGAGGTAAAGGATCCCTCATCTCGAGCTAGGAGGCGGAAACGGGGCTCCCCTGGATGTGTGCGGGACCCTCGTGCTTCCTCTCGAGTGGAGACGGGTATGTCGGGGAACTTCTTGAGTTGCAGCAAGGGTGTGAAGGACCCTTTGGAAGTTCCAGTGGTTAGATGTGATTAGCCTCGAGAAGCCTCAGCGGAAATGGGCCTCATCTCGCCTGGAGGGCAAAACCTGCTTGATTTTCTCGAGTTGCGGCAGGTGCTCTCGACTTACGACGGGGACCTCAGGGACCCGCTCTGGTGGAATCAGGAAAGGCCAGTCCCCATGCGAGTTCCTCGGGGGCCTCTCGGGATTCCTCTGCCATCGATGCCGGGGCCTAAGACCTTGTGTGGAGTCGGGGCCGGAACCTGAGGATTCCTCTCCAGTGCTGACATGGATATTGGGGTATTTCTGGAGTCTCCCCAGGGGAGTCAGTCCTCGTCTCGAATGCGGGCATGCACTTGCGCTTTCCTCCAGAGCGGTAGCAGCAGTGTCACGCATTCCGCCGCGTGGATCAAGGGATCTATGGCTTTCCCTCGTGTCTTTCCCACGAGGCTTTCCCACAGGGCTGTCCCACGGGCACACGTGGTGGGAGTCGATCTTCGGCTTGAACGTCAAGGCAGTGCAGGGAAAACGGGTTCTTCTGGAATGGACTGACACATCTGGGGGACTCTTGGAATGGTGGCACGACCTTAGAGTTCCTCTCGCCTTTCCTTTGGAGAGCGCCTCCTCTTGAGATGCGACGGGAACGCCGGGAATTCTTTCCCTAGGAAACAGTGAAAGGATCCCACATCTCGAGCTAGGAGGCTGAAACGAGGCTCCCCTGGATGTGTGCGGGACCCTCGTGCTTCCTCTCGAGTGGTGACGGGTATGTCGGGGAACTTCTTGAGTTGCAGCATGGGTGTGAAGGACCCTTTGGAAGTTCCAGTGGTTAGATGTGATTAGCCTCGAGAAGCCTCAGCGGAAATGGGCTTCATCTCGCCTGGAGGGCAAAACCTCCTGGATTTTCTCGAGTTTCGGCAGGTGTTGTCGACTTACGACGGGGACCTCAGGGACCCGCTCTGGTGGCCTCAGGAAAGGCCAGTCCCCATGCGAGTTCCCCGGGGGCCTCTCGGGATTCCTCTGCCGTCGATGCCGGGGCCTAAGACCTTGTGTGGAGTCGGGGCCGGAACCTCAGGATTCCTCTCCAGTGCTGACATGGATCTTGGGGTATTTCTAGAGTCTCCCCAGGGGAGTCAGTCCTCGTCTCGAATGCGGGCATGCACTTGCGCTTTCCTCCAGAGCGGTAGCAGCAGTGTCACGCAGTCCGCCGCGTGGATCAAAGGATCTATGGTTTTCCCTCGAGTCTTTCCCACGAGGCTTTCCCACGAGGCTTTCCCACAGGGCTGTCCCACGTGCACATGTGGTGGGAGTCGATCCTCGGCTTGAACGTCAAGGCAGTTCAAGTAAACCAGGTTCCTCTGGAATGGACTGACACATCTGGGGGACTCTTGGAATGGTGGCACGACCCTGGAGTTCCTCTGTTCTTTCCTGTGGAGAGCGCCTCCTCTTGAGATGCGACGGGAACGCCGGGAATTCTTTCCCTACGAAAGAGGGAAAGGATCCCTCATCTCGAGCTAAGAGGCGGAAACGGGGCTCCCCTGGATATGTGCGGGACCCTCGTGCTTCCTCTCGAGTGGAGACGGGTATGTCGGGGAACTTCTTGAGTTGCAGCAAGGGTGTGAAGGACCCTTTGGAAGTTCCAGTGGTTAGATATGATTAGCCTCGAGAAGCCTCAGCGGAAATGGTCCTCATCTCGCCTGGAGGGCAAAACCTCCTGGATTTTCTCGAGTTGCGGCAGGTGCTCTCGACTTACGACAGGGACCTCAGGGACCCGCTCTGGTGGCCTGAGGAAAGGCCAGTCCCTATGCGAGTTCCTCGGGGGCCTCTCGGGATTCCTCTTCCATCGATGCCGGGGCCTAAGACCTTGTGTGGAGTCGGGGCCGGAACCTGAGGATTCCTCTCCAGTGCTGACATGCATCATGGGGTACAACTGGAGTCTCCCCAGGGGAGTCAGTCCTCGTCTCGAATGCGGGCATGCACGTGCGCTTTCCTCCAGAGCGGTAGCAGCAGTATCACGCATTCCGCCGCGTGGATCAAGGGATCTATGGCTTTCCCTCGTGTCTTTCCCACGAGGCTTTCCCACAGGGCTGTCCCACGGGCACACGTGGTGGGAGTCGATCTTCGGCTTGAACGTCAAGGCAGTGCAGGAAAACGGGTTCTTCTGGAATGGACTGACACATCTGGGGGACTCTTGGAATGGTGGCACGACCCTGGAGTTCCTCTCGCCTTTCCTGTGGAGAGCGCCTCCTCTTGAGATGCGACGGGAACGCCTGGAATGCTTTCCCTAAGAAACAGGGAAAGGATCCCTCATCTCGAGCTAGGAGGCGGAAACGAGGCTCCCCTGGATGTGTGCGGGACCCTCGTGCTTCCTCTCGAGTGGAGACGGGTATGTCGGGGAAATTCTTGAGTTGCAGCATGGGTGTGAAGGACCCTTTGGAAGTTCCAGTGGTTAGATGTGATTAGCCTCGAGAAGCCTCAGCGGAAATGGGCCTCATCTCGCCTGGAGGGCAAAACCTCCTGGATTTTCTCGAGTTGCGGCATGTGCTCTCGACTTACGATGGGGCGCCCAGGGACCCGCTCTGGTGGCCTCAGGAAAGGCCAGTCCCCATGCGAGTTCCTCGGGGGCCTCTCGGGATTTCTCACCCGTCGATGCCGGGGCCTAAGACCTTGTGAGGAGTCGGGGCCGGAACCTGAGGTTTCCTCTCCAGTGCTGACATGGATCTTGGGGTACTTCTGGAGTCTCCCCAGGGGAGTCAGTCCTCGTCTCGAATGCGGGCATGCACTTGCGCTTTCCTCCAGAGCGGTAGCAGCAGTGTCACGCAGTCCGCCGCGTGGATCAAAGGATCTATGGTTTTCCCTCGAGTGTTTCCCACGAGGCTTTCCCACGAGGCTTTCCCACAGGGCTGTACCACGTGCACACGTGGTGGGAGTCGATCCTCGGCTTGAACGTCAAGGCAGTGCAGGGAAAACAGGTTCCTCTGGAATGGACTGACACATCTGGGGGACTCTTGGAATGGTGGCACGACCCTGGAGTTCCTCTCGCCTTTCCTGTGGAGAGCGCCTCCTCTTGAGATGCGACGGGAACGCCGGGAATTCTTTCCCTACGAAACAGAGAAAGGATCCCTCATCTCGAGCTAGGAGGCTGAAACGAGGCTCTCCTGGATGTGTGCGGGACCCTCGTGCTTCCTCTCGAGTGGAGACGGGTATGTCGGGGAACTTCTTGAGTTGCAGCAAGGGTGTGAAGGACCCTTTGGAAGTTCCAGTTGTTAGATGTGATTAGCCTCGAGAAGCCTCAGCGGAAATGGGCCTCATCTTGCCTGGAGGGCAAAACCTCCTGGATTTTCTCGAGTTGCGGCAGGTGCTCTCGACTTACGACGGGGACCTCAGGGACCCGCTCTGGTGGCCTCAGGAAAGGCCAGTCCCCAGGCGAGTTCCTCGGGGGCCTCTTGGGATTCCTCTCCCGTCGATGCCGGGGCCAAAGACCCTGTGTGGAATCGGGGCCGGAACATGAGGTTTCCTCTCCAGGGCTGACATGGATCTTGGGGTACTTCTGGAGTCTCCCCAGGGGAGTCAGTCCTCGTCTCGAATGCGGGTATGCACTTGCGCTTTCCTCCAGAGCGGTAGCAGCAGGGTCACGCATTCCGCCGCGTGGATCAAGGGATCTATGGTTTTCCCTCGTGGCTTTCCCACGAGGCTTTCCCACAGGGCTGTCCCACGTGCACACGTGGTGGGAGTCGATCCTCGGCTTGAACGTCAAGGCAGTGCAAGTAAACCAGGTTCCTCTGGAATGGACTGACACATCTGGGGGACTCTTGGAATGGTGGCACGACCCTGGAGTTCCTCTCGCCTTTCCTGTGGAGAGCGCCTCCTCTTGAGATGCGACGGGAACGGCGGGAATTCTTTCCCTACGAAACAGGGAAAGGATCCCTCATCTCGAGCTAAGAGGCGGAAACGGGGCTCCCCTGGATATGTGCGGGACCCTCGTGCTTCCTCTCGAGTGGAGACGGGTATGTCGGGGAACTTCTTGAGTTGCAGCAAGGGTGTGAAGGACCCTTTGGAAGTTCCAGTGGTTAGATGTGATTAGCCTCGAGAAGCCTCAGCGGAAATGGTCCTCATCTCGCCTGCAGGGCAAAACCTCCTGGATTTTCTCGAGTTGCGGCAGGTGCTCTCGACTTAAGACAGGGACCTCAGGGACCCGCTCTGGTGGCCTGAGGAAAGGCCAGTCCCCATGCGAGTTCCTCGGGGGCCTCTCGGGATTCCTCTTCCATCGATGCCGGGGCCTAAGACCTTGTGTGGAGTCGGGGCCGGAACCTGAGGATTCCTCTCCAGTGCTGACATGCATCATGGGGTACAACTGGAGTCTCCCCAGGGGAGTCAGTCCTCGTCTCGAATGCGGGCATGCACTTGCGCTTTCCTCCAGAGCGGTAGAAGCAGTGTCACGCAGTCCGCCGCGTGGATTAAAGGATCTATGGTTTTCCGTAGAGCCTTTCCCAGGAGGCTGTCCCACGAGGCTTTATCACAGGGCTGTCCCACGTGCCATCGTGGTGGGTGTCGATCCTCGGCATGAACGTCGAGGCAGTGCAGGGAAAATACATTCCTCTGGAATGGACTGACACATCTGGGGGACTCTTTGAATTTTGGCACGACCCTGGAGTTCCCCTCCCTTTCCTGTGGAGAGCGCCTACTCTTGAGATGCGACAGGAACGCCTTGAATTCTTTCCCTAAGAAAGAGGTAAAGGATCCCTCATCTCGAGCTAGGAGGCGGAAACGGGGCTCCCCTGGATGTGTGCGGGACCCTCGTGCTTCCTCTCGAGTGGAGACGGGTATGTCGGGGAACTTCTTGAGTTGCAGCAAGGGTGTGAAGGACCCTTTGGAAGTTCCAGTGGTTAGATGTGATTAGCCTCGAGAAGCCTCAGCGGAAATGGGCCTCATCTCGCCTGGAGGGCAAAACCTGCTTGATTTTCTCGAGTTGCGGCAGGTGCTCTCGACTTACGACGGGGACCTCAGGGACCCGCTCTGGTGGAATCAGGAAAGGCCAGTCCCCATGCGAGTTCCTCGGGGGCCTCTCGGGATTCCTCTGCCATCGATGCCGGGGCCTAAGACCTTGTGTGGAGTCGGGGCCGGAACCTGAGGATTCCTCTCCAGTGCTGACATGGATATTGGGGTATTTCTGGAGTCTCCCCAGGGGAGTCAGTCCTCGTCTCGAATGCGGGCATGCACTTGCGCTTTCCTCCAGAGCGGTAGCAGCAGTGTCACGCATTCCGCCGCGTGGATCAAGGGATCTATGGCTTTCCCTCGTGTCTTTCCCACGAGGCTTTCCCACAGGGCTGTCCCACGGGCACACGTGGTGGGAGTCGATCTTCGGCTTGAACGTCAAGGCAGTGCAGGGAAAACGGGTTCTTCTGGAATGGACTGACACATCTGGGGGACTCTTGGAATGGTGGCACGACCTTAGAGTTCCTCTCGCCTTTCCTTTGGAGAGCGCCTCCTCTTGAGATGCGACGGGAACGCCGGGAATTCTTTCCCTAGGAAACAGTGAAAGGATCCCACATCTCGAGCTAGGAGGCTGAAACGAGGCTCCCCTGGATGTGTGCGGGACCCTCGTGCTTCCTCTCGAGTGGAGACGGGTATGTCGGGGAACTTCTTGAGTTGCAGCATGGGTGTGAAGGACCCTTTGGAAGTTCCAGTGGTTAGATGTGATTAGCCTCGAGAAGCCTCAGCGGAAATGGGCTTCATCTCGCCTGGAGGGCAAAACCTCCTGGATTTTCTCGAGTTTCGGCAGGTGTTGTCGACTTACGACGGGGACCTCAGGGACCCGCTCTGGTGGCCTCAGGAAAGGCCAGTCCCCATGCGAGTTCCCCGGGGGCCTCTCGGGATTCCTCTGCCGTCGATGCCGGGGCCTAAGACCTTGTGTGGAGTCGGGGCCGGAACCTCAGGATTCCTCTCCAGTGCTGACATGGATCTTGGGGTATTTCTAGAGTCTCCCCAGGGGAGTCAGTCCTCGTCTCGAATGCGGGCATGCACTTGCGCTTTCCTCCAGAGCGGTAGCAGCAGTGTCACGCAGTCCGCCGCGTGGATCAAAGGATCTATGGTTTTCCCTCGAGTCTTTCCCACGAGGCTTTCCCACGAGGCTTTCCCACAGGGCTGTACCACGTGCACACGTGGTGGGAGTCGATCCTCGGCTTGAACGTCAAGGCAGTTCAAGTAAACCAGGTTCCTCTGGAATGGACTGACACATCTGGGGGACTCTTGGAATGGTGGCACGACCCTGGAGTTCCTCTCGCCTTTCCTGTGGAGAGCGCCTCCTCTTGAGATGCGACGGGAACGCCGGGAATTCTTTCCCTACGAAACAGAGAAAGGATCCCTCATCTCGAGCTAGGAGGCTGAAACGAGGCTCTCCTGGATGTGTGCGGGACCCTCGTGCTTCCTCTCGAGTGGAGACGGGTATGTCGGGGAACTTCTTGAGTTGCAGCAAGGGTGTGAAGGACCCTTTGGAAGTTCCAGTTGTTAGATGTGATTAGCCTCGAGAAGCCTCAGCGGAAATGGGCCTTATCTTGCCTGGAGGGCAAAACCTCCTGGATTTTCTCGAGTTGCGGCAGGTGCTCTCGACTTACGACGGGGACCTCAGGGACCCGCTCTGGTGGCCTCAGGAAAGGCCAGTCCCCAGGCGAGTTCCTCGGGGGCCTCTTGGGATTCCTCTCCCGTCGATGCCGGGGCCAAAGACCCTGTGTGGAGTCGGGGCCGGAACATGAGGTTTCCTCTCCAGGGCTGACATGGACCTTGGGGTACTTCTGGAGTCTCCCCAGGGGAGTCAGTCCTCGTCTCGAATGCGGGTATGCACTTGCGCTTTCCTCCAGAGCGGTAGCAGCAGGGTCACGCATTCCGCCGCGTGGATCAAGGGATCTATGGTTTTCCCTCGTGGCTTTCCCACGAGGCTTTCCCACAGGGCTGTCCCACGTGCACACGTGGTGGGAGTCGATCCTCGGCTTGAACGTCAAGGCAGTGCAAGTAAACCAGGTTCCTCTGGAATGGACTGACACATCTGGGGGACTCTTGGAATGGTGGCACGACCCTGGAGTTCCTCTCGCCTTTCCTGTGGAGAGCGCCTCCTCTTGAGATGCGACGGGAATGGCGGGAATTCTTTCCCTACGAAACAGGGAAAGGATCCCTCATCTCGAGCTAAGAGGCGGAAACGGGGCTCCCCTGGATATGTGCGGGACCCTCGTGCTTCCTCTCGAGTGGAGACGGGTATGTCGGGGAACTTCTTGAGTTGCAGCAAGGGTGTGAAGGACCCTTTGGAAGTTCCAGTGGTTAGATGTGATTAGCCTCGAGAAGCCTCAGCGGAAATGGTCCTCATCTCGCCTGCAGGGCAAAACCTCCTGGATTTTCTCGAGTTGCGGCAGGTGCTCTCGACTTAAGACAGGGACCTCAGGGACCCGCTCTGGTGGCCTGAGGAAAGGCCAGTCCCCATGCGAGTTCCTCGGGGGCCTCTCGGGATTCCTCTTCCATCGATGCCGGGGCCTAAGACCTTGTGTGGAGTCGGGGCCGGAACCTGAGGATTCCTCTCCAGTGCTGACATGCATCATGGGGTACAACTGGAGTCTCCCCAGGGGAGTCAGTCCTCGTCTCGAATGCGGGCATGCACTTGCGCTTTCCTCCAGAGCGGTAGAAGCAGTGTCACGCAGTCCGCCGCGTGGATTAAAGGATCTATGGTTTTCCGCAGAGCCTTTCCCAGGAGGCTGTCCCACGAGGCTTTCCCACAGGGCTGTCCCACGTGCCATCGTGGTGGGTGTCGATCCTCGGCATGAACGTCGAGGCAGTGCAGGGAAAATACATTCCTCTGGAATGGACTGACACATCTGGGGGACTCTTTGAATTTTGGCACGACCCTGGAGTTCCCCTCCCTTTCCTGTGGAGAGCGCCTACTCTTGAGATGCGACAGGAACGCCTTGAATTCTTTCCCTAAGAAAGAGGTAAAGGATCCCTCATCTCGAGCTAGGAGGCGGAAACGGGGCTCCCCTGGATGTGTGCGGGACCCTCGTGCTTCCTCTCGAGTGGAGACGGGTATGTCGGGGAACTTCTTGAGTTGCAGCAAGGGTGTGAAGGACCCTTTGGAAGTTCCAGTGGTTAGATGTGATTAGCCTCGAGAAGCCTCAGCGGAAATGGGCCTCATCTCGCCTGGAGGGCAAAACCTGCTTGATTTTCTCGAGTTGCGGCAGGTGCTCTCGACTTACGACGGGGACCTCAGGGACCCGCTCTGGTGGAATCAGGAAAGGCCAGTCCCCATGCGAGTTCCTCGGGGGCCTCTCGGGATTCCTCTGCCATCGATGCCGGGGCCTAAGACCTTGTGTGGAGTCGGGGCCGGAACCTGAGGATTCCTCTCCAGTGCTGACATGGATATTGGGGTACTTCTGGATTCTCCCCAGGGGAGTCAGTCCTCGTCTCGAATGCGGGCATGCACTTGCGCTTTCCTCCTGAGCGGTAGCAGCAGTGTCACGCAGTCCGCCGCGGGGATTAAAGGATCTATGGTTTTCCCTCGAGTCTTTCCCACGAGGCTTTCCCACGAGGCTTTCCCACAGGGCTGTCCCACGTGCCATCGTGGTGGGTGTCGATCCTCGGCATGAACGTCGAGGCAGTGCAGGGAAAATACATTCCTCTGGAATGGACTGACACATCTGGGGGACTCTTTGAATTTTGGCACGACCCTGGAGTTCCCCTCGCCTTTCCTGTGGAGAGCGCCTCCTCTTGAGATGCGACGGGAACGCCTTGAATTCTTTCCCTACGAAAGAGGTAAAGGATCCCTCATCTCGAGCTAGGAGGCGGAAACGGGGCTCCCCTGTATGTGTGCGGGACCCTCGTGCTTCGACTCGAGTGGAGACGAGTTTGTCGGGAAACTTCTTGAGTTGCAGCAAGGGTGTGAAGGACCCTTTGGAAGTTCCAGTGGTTAGATGTGATTAGCCTCGAGAAGCCTCAGCGGAAATGGGCCTCATCTCGCCAGGAGGGCAAAACCTCCTGGATTTTCTCGAGTTGCTGCAGGTGCTCTGAACTTACGACGGGGACCTCAGGGACCCGCTCTGGTGGCCTCAGGAAAGGCCAGTCCCCATGCGAGTTCCTCGGGGGCCTCTCGGGATTCCTCTTCCATCGATGCCGGGGCCTAAGACCTTGTGTGGAGTCGGGGCCGGAACCTGAGGATTCCTCTCCAGTGCTGACATGGATCTTGGGGTACTTCTGGAGTCTCCCCAGGGGAGTCAGTCCTCGTCTCGAATGCGGGCATGCACTTGCGCTTTCCTCCAGAGCGGTAGCAGCAGTGTCACGCATTCCGCCGCGTGGATCAAGGGATCTATGACTTTCCCTGTTGGCTTTCCCACGAGGCTTTCCCACAGGGCTGTCCCACGGGCACACGTGGTGGGAGTCGATCTTCGGCTTGAACGTCAAGGCAGTTCAGGGAAAACAGGTTCTTCTGGAATGGACTGACACATCTGGGGGACTCTTGGAATGGTGGCACGACCCTGGAGTTCCTCTCGCCTTTCCTGTGGAGAGCGCCTCCTCTTGAGAAGCGACGGAAACGCCGGGAATTCTTTTCCTAGGAAACAGGGAAAGGATCCCACATCTCGAGCTAGGAGGCTGAAACGAGGCTCCCCTGGATGTGTGCGGGACCCTCGTGCTTCCTCTCGAGTGGAGACGGGTATGTCGGGGAACTTCTTGAGTTGCAGCAAGGGTGTGAAGGACCCTTTGGAAGTTCCTGTGGTTAGATGTGATTAGCCTCGAGAAGCCTCAGCGGAAATGGGCCTCATCTCGCCTGGAGCTCAAAACCTCCTGGATTTTCTCGAGTTGCGGCAGGTGCTCTCGACTTACAACGGGGACCTCAGGGACCCGCTCTGGGGGCCTCAGTAAAGGCCAGTCCCCATGCGATTTCCTCGGGGGCCTCTCGGGATTCCTCTTCCATCGATGCCTGGGCCTAAGACCTTGTGTGATGTCGGGGACGGAACATGAGGTTTCCTCTCCAGTGCTGACATGGATCTTGGGGTACTTCTGGAGTCTCCCCAGGGGAGTCAGTCCTCGTCTCGAATGCGGGCATGCACTTGCGCTTTCCTCCAGAGCGGTAGCAGCAGTGTCACGCATTCCGCCGCGTGGATCAAGGGATCTATGGGTTTCCCTCGTGGCTTTCCCACGAGGCTTTCCCAAAGGGCTGTCCCACGTGCACACGTGGTGGGAGTCGATCCTCGGCTTGAAAGTCAAGGCAGTGCAAGTAAACCAGGTTCCTCTGGAATGGACTGACACATCTGGGGGACTCTTGGAATGGTGGCACGACCCTGGAGTTCCCCTGGCCTTTCCTGTGGAGAGCGCCTCCTCTTGAGATGCGACGGGAACGCCGGGAATTCTTTCCCTAAGAAAGAGGGAAAGGATCCCTCATCTCGAGCTAGGAGGCGGAAACGAGCCTCCCCTGGATATGTGGGGGACCCTCGTGCTTCCTCTCGAGTGGAGACGTGTATGTCGGTGAACTTCTGGAGTTGCAGCAAGGGTGTGAAGGACCCTTTGGAAGTTCCAGTGGTTAGATGTGATTAGCCTCGAGAAGCCTCAGCGGAAATGGGCCTCATCTCGCCTGGAGGGGAAAACCTCGTGGATTTTCTCGAGTTGCGGCAGGTGCTCTCGACTTACGACGGGGCCCTCAGCGACCCGCTCTGGTGGCCTCAGGAAAGGCCAGTCCCCATGCGAGTTCCTCGGGGGCCTCTCGGGATTCCTCTGCCGTCGATACCGGGGCCTAAGACCTTGTGTGGAGTCGGGGCCGGAACCTGAGGATTCCTCTCCAGTGCTGACATGGATCTTGGGGTACTTCTGGAGTCTCCCCAGGGGAGTCAGTCCTCGTCTCGAATGCGGGCATGCACTTGCGCTTTCCTCCAGAGCGGTAGCAGCAGTGTCACGCAGTCCACCGCGTGGATCAAAGGATCTATGTTTTTCCCTCCAGTCTTTCCCACGAGGCTTTCCCACGAGCTTTTCCCACAGGGCTGTCCCACGTGCACACGTTGTGGGAGTCGATCCTCGGCTTGAACGTCAAGGCAGTGCAGGGAAAACAGGTTCCTCTGGAATGGACTGACACATGTGAGGGACACTTTGAATGGTTCCAGGACCCTGGAGTTCCTCTCGCCTTTCCTGTGGAGAGCGCCTCCTCTTTAGATGCGACGGGAACGCCGGAAATTCTTTCCCTAGGAAACAGGGAAAGGATCCCTCATCTCGAGCTAGGAGGCGGAAACGGGGCTCCCCTGGATGTGTGTGGGACCCTCGTGCTTCCTCTCGAGTGGAGACGGGTATGTCGGGGAACTCCTTGAGTTGCAGCAAGGGTGTGAAGGACCCTTTGGAAGTTCCAGTGGTTAGATGTGATTAGCCTCGAGAAGCCTCAGCGGAAATGGGCCTCATCTCGCGTGGAGGGCAAAACCTCCTGGATTTTCTCGAGTTGCGGCAGGTGCTCTCGACTTATGACGGGGCCCTCAGGGACCCGCTCTGGTGGCCTCAGGAAAGGCCAGTCCCCATGCGAGTTCCTCGGGGGCCTCTCGGGATTCCTCTGCCGTCGATGCCGGGGCCTAAGACCTTGTGTGGAGTCGGGGCTGGAACCTGAGGATTCCTCTCCAGTGCTGACATGGATCTTGGGGTACTTCTGGAGTCTCCCCAGGGGAGTCAGTCCTCGTCTCGAATGCGGGCATGCCCTTGCGCTTTCCTCCAGAGCGGTAGCAGCAGTGTCACGCAGTCCGCAGCGTGGATCAAAGGATCTATGGTTTTCCCTCGAGTCTTTCCCACGAGGCTTTCCCACGAGCCTTTCCCACAGGGCTGTCCCACGTGCACACGTGTTGGGAGTCGATCCTCGGCTTGAACGTCAAGGCAGTGCAGGGAAAACAGGTTCCTCTGGAATGGACTGACACATCTGGGGGACTCTTGGAATGGTGGCACGACCCTGGAGTTCCTCTCGCCTTTCCTGTGGAGAGCGCCTCCTCTTGAGATGCGACGGGAACACCGGGAATTCTTTCCCTACGAACAGGGAAAGGATCCCTCATCTCGAGCTAGGAGGCTGAAACGAGGCTCTCCTGGATGTGTGCGGGACCCTCGTGCTTCCTCTCGAGTGGAGACGGGTATGTCGGGGAACTTTTTGAGTTGCAGCAAGGGTGTGAAGGACCCTTTGGAAGTTCCAGTGGTTAGATGTGATTAGCCTCGAGAAGCCTCAGCGGAAAAGGGCCTCATCTCACCTGGAGGGCAAAACCTCCTGGATTTTCTCGAGTTGCTGCAGGTGCTCTCGACTTACGACGGGGACCTCAGGGACCCGCTCTGGTAGCCTCAGGAAAGGCCAGTCCGCATGCGAGTTCCTGGGGGGCCTCTCGGGATTCCTCTCCCGTCGATGCCTCGGCCTAAGACCTTGTGTGTGTCGGGGCCGGATCCTGAGGATTCCTCTCCAGTGCTTACATGCATCTTGGGGTACAACTGGAGTCTCCCCAGGGGTGTCATTCCTCGTCTCGAATGAGGGCATGCACTTGCGCTTTCCTCCAGAGCGGTAGCAGCAGTGTCACGCAGTCCGCCGCGTGGATCAAAGGATCTATGGTTTTTCCTCGTGTCTTTCCCAGCAGGCTTTCCCTGAGGCTTTCCCATAGGCCTGTTCCACGTGCACACGTGGTGGGAGTCGATCCTCGGCTTGAACATCAAGGCAGTGCAGGGAAAACAGGTTCCTCTGGAATGGATTGACACATCTGGGGGACTCTTGGAATGGTGGCACGACCCTGGAGTTCCTCTCGCCTTTCCTGTGGAGAGCGCCTCCTCTTGAAATGCGACGGGAACGCCGGGAATTCTTTCCCTACGAAACAGGGAAAGGATCCCTCATCTCGAGCTAGGAGGCAGAAACGGAGCTCCCCTGGATGTGTGCGGGACCCTCGTCCTTCCTCTCGAGTGGAGACGGGTATGTCGGGGAACTTCTTGAGTTGCAGGAAGGGTGTGAAGGACCCTTTGGAAGTTCCAGTGGTTAGATGTGATTAGCCTCGAGAAGACTCAGCGGAAATGGGCCTCATCTCGCCTGGAGGGCAAAACCTCCTGGATTTTCTCGAGTTGCGGCAGGTGCTCTCGACTTACGACGGGGACCTCAGGGACCCGCTCTGGTGGCCTCAGGTAAGGCCGTCCCCATGCGAGTTCCTCGGGGGCCTCTCGGGATTCCTCTCCCGACGATGCCGGGGCCTAAGACCTTTTGTGGAGTTGGGGCCGGAACCTGAGGATTCCTCTCCAGTGCTGACATGGATCTTGGGGTACTTCTGGAGTCTCCCCAGGGGAGTCAGTCCTCGTCTCGAATGCGGGCATGCACTTGCGCTTTCCTCCAGAGCGGTAGCAGCAGTGTTACACATTCCGTCGCGTGGATCAAAGGATCTATGGTTTTCCCTCGAGTCTGTCCCACGAGGCTTTCCCACGAGGCTTTCCCACAGGGCTGTCCCAAGTGCACAGGGGGTGGGAGTCGATTCTCGGCTTGAAAATCAAGGCAGTGCAGGGAAAACACGTTCCTCTGGAATGGACTGACACATCTGGGGGACTCTTGGAATGGTGGCACGACCCTGGAGTTCCTCTCGCCTTTCCTGTGGAGAGCGCCTCCTCTTGAGATGCGACGGGAACGCCGGTAATTCTTTCCCTACGAAACAGGGAAAGGATCCCTCATCTCGAGCTAGGAGGCGGAAACGGGGCTCCCCTGGATGAGTGCGGGACTGTCGTGCTTCCTCTCGAGTGGAGACGGGTATGTCGGGGAACTTCTTGAGTTGCAGCAAGGGTGTGAAGGACCCTTTGGAAGTTCCAGTGGTTCGATGTGATTAGCGTCGAGAAGCCTCAGCGGAAATGGGCCTCATCTCGCCTGGAGGGCAAAACCTCCTGGATTTTCTCGAGTTGCGGCAGGTGCTCTCGACTTACGACGGGGACCTCAGGGACCCGCTCTGGTGGTCTCAGGAAAGGCCAGTCCCCATGCGAGTTCCTCGGGGGCCTCTCGGGATTCCTCTCCCGTCGATGCCGGGGCCTAAGTCCTTGTGTGGAGTCGGGGCCTAAACCTGAGGTTTCCTCTCCAGTGCTGACATGGATTTGGGGTACTTCTGGGGTCTCCCCAGGGGAGTCAGTCCTCGTCTCGAATGCGGGCATGCACTTGCGCTTTCCTCCAGAGCACAGCAGTAGTTTCACACATTCCGCCGCGTGGATCAAGGGATCTATGGCTTTCCCTCGAGGCTTTCCCACGAGGGTTTCCCACGAGGCTTTCCCACAGAGCTTTCCCAAGTGCACACGTGGTGGGAGTCGATCTTCGGCTTGAACGTCAAGGCAGTGCAGGGAAAACAGGTTCCTCTGGAATGGACTGACACATCTGGGGGACTCTTGGAATGGTGGCACGACCCTGGAGTTCCTCCCGCCTTTCCTGTGGAGAGCGCCTCCTCTTGAGAGGAGACGGGAATGCCGGGAATTCTTTCCTTACGAAACAGGGAAAGGATCCCTCATCTCGAGCTAGGAGGCGGAAACGGGGCTCCCCTGGATGTGTGCGGGACCCTCGTGCTTCCTCTCTAGTGGAGACGGGTATGTCGGGGAACTTCTTGGGTGGCAGCAAGGGTGTGAAGTACCCTTTGGAAGTTCCAGTGGATAGATGTGATTAGCCTCGAGAAGACTCAGCGGAAATGGGCCTCATCTCGCCTGGAGGGCAAAACCTCCTGGATTTTCTCGAGTTGCGGCAGGTGCTCTCGACTTACGACGGGGACCTCAGGGACCCGCTCTGGTGGCCTCAGGAAAGGCCAGTCCCCATGCGAGTTCCTCGGGGGCCTCTCGGGATTCCTCTCCCGTCGATGCCGGGGCCTAAAACCTTGTGTGGAGTCGGGGCCCGAACCTGAGGATTCCTCTCCAGTGCTGACATGGATCTTGGGGTACTTCTGGAGTCTCCCCAGGGGAGTCAGTCCTCGTCTCGAATGCGGGCATGCACTTGCGCTTTCCTCCAGAGCGGTAGCAGCAGTGTCACGCAGTCCGCCGCGTGGATCAAAGGATCTATGGTTTTCCCTCGAGTCTTTCCCACGAGGCTTTCCCACGAGGCTTTCCCACAGGGCTGTCCCACGTGCACATGTGGTGGGAGTCGATCCTCGGCTTGAACGTCAATGCAGTGCAGGGAAAACAGGTTCCTCTGGAATGGACTGACACATCTGGGGGATTCTTGGAATGGTGGCACGACCCTGGAGTTCCTCTCGCCTTTCCTGTGGAGAGCGCCTCCTCTTGAGATGCGACGGGAACGCCGGGAATTCTTTCCCTACGAAACAGGGAAAGGATCCCTCATCTCGAGCTAGGAGGCGGAAACGGGGCTCCCCTGGATGTGTGCGGGACCCTCGTGCTTCCTCTCGAGTGGAGACGGGTATGTCGGGGAACTTCTTGAGTTGCAGCAAGGGTGTGAAGGACCCTTTGGAAGTTCCAGTGGTTAGATGTGATTAGCCTCGAGAAGACTCAGCGGAAATGGGCCTCATCTCGCCTGGAGGGCAAAACCTCCTGGATATTCTCGAGTTGCGGCAGGTGCTCTCGACTTACGACGGGGACCTCAGGGACCCGCTCTGGTGGCCTCAGGAAAGGCCAGTCCCCATGCGAGTTCCTCGGGGGCCTCTCGGGATTCCTCTCCCGTCGATGCCGGGGCCTAAAACCTTGTGTGGAGTCGGGGCCCGAACCTGAGGATTCCTCTCCAGTGCTGACATGGATCTTGGGGTACTTCTGGAGTCTCCCCAGGGGAGTCAGTCCTCGTCTCGAATGCGGGCATGCACTTGCGCTTTCCTCCAGAGCGGTAGCAGCAGTGTCACGGATTCCGCCCCGTGGATCAAAGGATCTATGGTTTTCCCTCGAGTCTTTCCCACGAGGCTTTCCCACGAGGCTTTCCCACAGGGCTGTCCCACGTGCATATGTGTTGGGAGTCGATCCTCGGCTTGAACGTCAAGGCAGTGCAGGGAAAACAGGTTCCTCTGGAATGGTCTGACACACTGGGGGATTCTTGGAATGGTGGAACGACCCTGGAGTTCCTCTCGCCTTTCCTGTGGAGAGCGCCTCCTCTTGAGATGCGACGGGAACGCCGGGAATTCTTTCCCTACGAAACAGGGAAAGGATCCCTCATCTCGAGCTAGGAGGCGGAAACGGGGCTCCCCTGGATGTGTGCGGGACCCTCGTGCTTCCTCTCGAGTGGAGACGGGTATGTCGGGGAACTTCTTGAGTTGCAGCAAGGGTGTGAAGGACCCTTTGGAAGTTCCAGTAGTTAGATGTGATTAGCCTCGAGAAGCCTCAGCGGAAATGGGCCTCATCTCGCCTGGAGGGCAAAACCTCCTTGATTTTCTCGAGTTGCGGCAGGTGCTCTCGACTTTGACGGGGACCTCAGGGACCCGCTCTGGTGGCCTCAGGAAAGGCCAGTCCCCATGCGAGTTCCTCGGGGGCCTCTCGGGATTCCTCTCCCGTCGATGCTGGGGCCTAAGACCTTGTGTGGAGTCGGGGCCGGAACCTGAGGATTCCTCTCCAGTGCTGACATGAATCTTGGGGTACTTCTGGAGTCTCCCCAGGGGAGTCAGTCCTCGTCACGAATGCGGGCATGCACTTGCGCTTTCCTCCAGAGCGGTAGCAGCAGTGTCACGGATTCCGCCGCGTGGATCAAAGAATCTATGGTTTTCCCTCGAGTCTTTCCCACGAGGCTTTCCCACGAGGCTTTCCCACAGGGCTGTCCCACGTGCACACGTGGTGGGAGTCGATCCTCGGCTTGAATGTCAAGGCAGTGCTGGGAAAACAGGTTCCTCTGGAATGGACTGACACATCTGGGGGACTCTTGGAATGGTGGCACGACCCTGGAGTTCCTCTCGCCTTTCCTGTGGAGAGCGCCTCCTCTTGAGATGCGACGGGAACGCCGGGAATTCTTTCCCTACGAAACAGGGAAAGGATCCCTCATCTCGAGCTAGGAGGCGGAAACGGGGCTCCCCTGGATGTGTGCGGGACCCTCGTGCTTCCTCTCGAGTGGAGACGGGTATGTCGGGGAACTTCTTGAGTTGCAGCAAGGGTGTGAAGGACCCTTTGGAAGTTCCAGTGGTTAGATGTGATTAGCCTCGAGAAGACTCAGCGGAAATGGGCCTCATCTCGCCTGGAGGGCAAAACCTCCTGGATTTTCTCGAGTTGCGGCAGGTGCTCTCGACTTACGACGGGGACCTCAGGGACCCGCTCTGGTGGCCTCAGGAAAGGCCAGTCCCCATGCGAGTTCCTCGGGGGCCTCTCGGGATTCCTCTCCCGTCGATGCCGGGGCCTAAAACCTTGTGTGGAGTCGGGGCCCGAACCTGAGGATTCCTCTCCAGTGCTGACATGGATCTTGGGGTACTTCTGGAGTCTCCCCAGGGGAGTCAGTCCTCGTCTCGAATGCGGGCATGCACTTGCGCTTTCCTCCAGAGCGGTAGCAGCAGTGTCACGCAGTCCGCCGCGTGGATCAAAGGATCTATGGTTTTCCCTCGAGTCTTTCCCACGAGGCTTTCCCACGAGGCTTTCCCACAGGGCTGTCCCACGTGCACATGTGGTGGGAGTCGATCCTCGGCTTGAACGTCAATGCAGTGCAGGGAAAACAGGTTCCTCTGGAATGGACTGACACATCTGGGGGACTCTTGGAATGGTGGGACGACCCTGGAGTTCCTCTCGCCTTTCCTGTGGAGAGCGCCTCCTCTTGAGATGCGACGGGAACGCCGGGAATTCTTTCCCTACGAAACAGGGAAAGGATCCCTCATCTCGAGCTAGGAGGCGGAAACGGGGCTCCCCTGGATGTGTGCGGGACCCTCGTGCTTCCTCTCGAGTGGAGACGGGTATGTCGGGGAACTTCTTGAGTTGCAGCAAGGGTGTGAAGGACCCTTTGGAAGTTCCAGTGGTTAGATGTGATTAGCCTCCAGAAGCCTCAGCGGAAATGGGCCTCATCTCGCCTGGAGGGTAAAACCTCTTGGATTTTCTCGAGTTGCGGCAGGTGCTCTCGACTTACAACGGGGCCCTCAGGGACTCGCTCTGGTGGCCTCAGGAAAGGCCAGTCCCCATGCGAGTTCCTCGGGGGCCTCTCGGGATTCCTCTCCCGTCGATGCCGGGGCCTAAGACCTTGTGTGGAGTCGGGGCCGGAACCTGAGGATTCCTCTCCAGTGCTGACATGAATCTTGGGGTACTTCTGGAGTCTCCCCAGGGGAGTAAGTCCTCGTCACGAATGCGGGCATGCACTTGCGCTTTCCTCCAGAGCGGTAGCAGCAGTGTCACGGATTCCGCCGCGTAGATCAAAGAATCTATGGTTTTCCCTCGAGTCTTTCCCACGAGGCTTTCCCACGAGGCTTTCCCACAGGGCTGTCCCACGTGCACACGTGGTGGGAGTCGATCCTCGGCTTGAATGTCAAGGCAGTGCAGGGAAAACAGGTTCCTCTGGAATGGACTGACACATCTGGGGGACTCTTGGAATGGTGGCACGACCCTGGAGTTCCTCTCGCCTTTTCTTTGGAGAGCGCCTCCTCTTGAGATGCGACGGGAACGCCGGGAATTCTTTCCCTACGAAACAGGGAAAGGATCCCTCATCTCGAGCTAGGAGGCGGAAACGGGGCTCCCCTGGATGTGTGCGGGACCCTCGTGCTTCCTCTCGAGTGGAGACGGGTATGTCGGGGAACTTCTTGAGTTACAGCAAGGGTGTGAAGGACCCTTTGGAAGTTCCAGTGGTTAGATGTGATTAGCCTCGAGAAGACTCAGCGGAAATGGGCCTCATCTCGCCTGGAGGGCAAAACCTCCTGGATATTCTCGAGTTGCGGCAGGTGCTCTCGACTTACGACGGGGACCTCAGGGACCCGCTCTGGTGGCCTCAGGAAAGGCCAGTCCCCATGCGAGTTCCTCGGGAGCCTCTCGGGATTCCTCTCCCGTCGATGCCGGGGCCTAAAACCTTGTGTGGAGTCGGGGCCCGAACCTGAGGATTCCTCTCCAGTGCTGACATGGATCTTGGGGTACTTCTGGAGTCTCCCCAGGGGAGTCAGTCCTCGTCTCGAATGCGGGCATGCACTTGCGCTTTCCTCCAGAGCGGTAGCAGCAGTGTCACGGATTCCGCCCCGTGGATCAAAGGATCTATGGTTTTCCCTCGAGTCTTTCCCACGAGGCTTTCCCACGAGGCTTTCCCACAGGGCTGTCCCACGTGCATATGTGTTGGGAGTCGATCCTCGGCTTGAACGTCAAGGCAGTGCAGGGAAAACAGGTTCCTCTGGAATGGTCTGACACACTGGGGGATTCTTGGAATGGTGGAACGACCCTGGAGTTCCTCTCGCCTTTCCTGTGGAGAGCGCCTCCTCTTGAGATGCGACGGGAACGCCGGGAATTCTTTCCCTACGAAACAGGGAAAGGATCCCTCATCTCGAGCTAGGAGGCGGAAACGGGGCACCCCTGGATGTGTGCGGGACCCTCGTGCTTCCTCTCGAGTGGAGACGGGTATGTCGGGGAACTTCTTGAGTTGCAGCAAGGGTGTGAAGGACCCTTTGGAAGTTCCAGTAGTTAGATGTGATTAGCCTCGAGAAGCCTCAGCGGAAATGGGCCTCATCTCGCCTGGAGGGCAAAACCTCCTTGATTTTCTCGAGTTGCGGCAGGTGCTCTCGACTTTGACGGGGACCTCAGGGACCCGCTCTGGTGGCCTCAGGAAAGGCCAGTCCCCATGCGAGTTCCTCGGGGGCCTCTCGGGATTCCTCTCCCGTCGATGCTGGGGCCTAAGACCTTGTGTGGAGTCGGGGCCGGAACCTGAGGATTCCTCTCCAGTGCTGACATGAATCTTGGGGTACTTCTGGAGTCTCCCCAGGGGAGTCAGTCCTCGTCACGAATGCGGGCATGCACTTGCGCTTTCCTCCAGAGCGGTAGCAGCAGTGTCACGGATTCCGCCGCGTGGATCAAAGAATCTATGGTTTTCCCTCGAGTCTTTCCCACGAGGCTTTCCCACGAGGCTTTCCCACAGGGCTGTCCCACGTGCACACGTGGTGGGAGTCGATCCTCGGCTTGAATGTCAAGGCAGTGCTGGGAAAACAGGTTCCTCTGGAATGGACTGACACATCTGGGGGACTCTTGGAATGGTGGCACGACCCTGGAGTTCCTCTCGCCTTTCCTGTGGAGAGGGCCTCCTCTTGAGATGCGACGGGAACGCCGGGAATTCTTTCCCTACGAAACAGGGAAAGGATCCCTCATCTCGAGCTAGGAGGCGGAAACGGGGCTCCCCTGGAGGTGTGCGGGACCCTCGTGCTTCCTCTCGAGTGGAGACGGGTATGTCGGGGAACTTCTTGAGTTGCAGCAAGGGTGTGAAGGACCCTTTGGAAGTTCCAGTGGTTAGATGTGATTAGCCTCGAGAAGACTCAGCGGAAATGGGCCTCATCTCGCCTGGAGGGCAAAACCTCCTGGATTTTCTCGAGTTGCGGCAGGTGCTCTCGACTTACGACGGGGACCTCAGGGACCCGCTCTGGTGGCCTCAGGAAAGGCCAGTCCCCATGCGAGTTCCTCGGGGGCCTCTCGGGATTCCTCTCCCGTCGATGCCGGGGCCTAAAACCTTGTGTGGAGTCGGGGCCCGAACCTGAGGATTCCTCTCCAGTGCTGACATGGATCTTGGGGTACTTCTGGAGTCTCCCCAGGGGAGTCAGTCCTCGTCTCGAATGCGGGCATGCACTTGCGCTTTCCTCCAGAGCGGTAGCAGCAGTGTCACGCAGTCCGCCGCGTGGATCAAAGGATCTATGGTTTTCCCTCGAGTCTTTCCCACGAGGCTTTCCCACGAGGCTTTCCCACAGGGCTGTCCCACGTGCACATGTGGTGGGAGTCGATCCTCGGCTTGAACGTCAAGGCAGTGCAGGGAAACAGGTTCCTCTGGAATGGACTGACACATCTGGGGGACTCTTGGAATGGTGGCACGACCCTGGAGTTCCTCTCGCCTTTCCTGTGGAGAGCGCCTCCTCTTGAGATGCGACGGGAACGCCGGGAATTCTTTCCCTACGAAACAGGGAAAGGATCCCTCATCTCGAGCTAGGAGGCGGAAACGGGGCTGCCCTGGATGTGTGCGGGACCCTCGTGCTTCCTCTCGAGTGGAGACGGGTATGTCGGGGAACTTCTTGAGTTGCAGCAAGGGTATGAAGGACCCTTTGGAAGTTCCAGTGGTTAGATGTGATTAGCCTCCAGAAGCCTCAGCGGAAATGGGCCTCATCTCGCCTGGAGGGTAAAACCTCCTGGATTTTCTCGAGTTGCGGCAGGTGCTCTCGACTTACAACGGGGCCCTCAGGGACTCGCTCTGGTGGCCTCAGGAAAGGCCAGTCCCCATGCGAGTTCCTCGGGGGCCTCTCGGGATTCCTCTCCCGTCGATGCCGGGGCCTAAGACCTTGTGTGGAGTCGGGGCCGGAACCTGAGGATTCCTCTCCAGTGCTGACATGAATCTTGGGGTACTTCTGGAGTCTCCCCAGGGGAGTAAGTCCTCGTCACGAATGCGGGCATGCACTTGCGCTTTCCTCCAGAGCGGTAGCAGCAGTGTCACGGATTCCGCCGCGTGGATCAAAGAATCTATGGTTTTCCCTCGAGTCTTTCCCACGAGGCTTTCCCACGAGGCTTTCCCACAGGGCTGTCCCACGTGCACACGTGGTGGGAGTCGATCCTCGGCTTGAATGTCAAGGCAGTGCAGGGAAAACAGGTTCCTCTGGAATGGACTGACACATCTGGGGGACTCTTGGAATGGTGGCACGACCCTGGAGTTCCTCTCGCCTTTCCTGTGGAGAGCGCCTCCTCTTGAGATGCGACGGGAACGCCGGGAATTCTTTCCCTACGAAACAGGGAAAGGATCCCTCATCTCGAGCTAGGAGGCGGAAACGGGGCTCCCCTGGATGTGTGCGGGACCCTCGTGCTTCCTCTCGAGTGGAGACGGGTATGTCGGGGAACTTCTTGAGTTGCAGCAAGGGTGTGAAGGACCCTTTGGAAGTTCCAGTGGTTAGATGTGATTAGCCTCGAGAAGACTCAGCGGAAATGGGCCTCATCTCGCCTGGAGGGCAAAACCTCCTGGATATTCTCGAGTTGCGGCAGGTGCTCTCGACTTACGACGGGGACCTCAGGGACCCGCTCTGGTGGCCTCAGGAAAGGCCAGTCCCCATGCGAGTTCCTCGGGGGCCTCTCGGGATTCCTCTCCCGTCGATGCCGGGGCCTAAAACCTTGTGTGGAGTCGGGGCCCGAACCTGAGGATTCCTCTCCAGTGCTGACATGGATCTTGGGGTACTTCTGGAGTCACCCCAGGGGAGTCAGTCCTCGTCTCGAATGCGGGCATGCACTTGCGCTTTCCTCCAGAGCGGTAGCAGCAGTGTCACGGATTCCGCCCCGTGGATCAAAGGATCAATGGTTTTCCCTCGAGTCTTTCCCACGAGGCTTTCCCACGAGGCTTTCCCACAGGGCTGTCCCACGTGCATATGTGTTGGGAGTCGATCCTCGGCTTGAACGTCAAGGCAGTGAAGGGAAAACAGGTTCCTCTGGAATGGTCTGACACACTGGGGGATTCTTGGAATGGTGGAACGACCCTGGAGTTCCTCTCGCCTTTCCTGTGGAGAGCGCCTCCTCTTGAGATGCGACGGGAACGCCGGGAATTCTTTCCCTACGAAACAGGGAAAGGATCCCTCATCTCCAGCTAGGAGGCGGAAACGGGGCACCCCTGGATGTGTGCGGGACCCTCGTGCTTCCTCTCGAGTGGAGACGGGTATGTCGGGGAACTTCTTGAGTTGCAGCAAGGGTGTGAAGGACCCTTTGGAAGTTCCAGTAGTTAGATGTGATTAGCCTCGAGAATCCTCATCGGAAATGGGCCTCATCTCGCCTGGAGGGCAAAACCTCCTTGATTTTCTCGAGTTGCGGCAGGTGCTCTCGACTTTGACGGGGACCTCAGGGACCCGCTCTGGTGGCCTCAGGAAAGGCCAGTCCCCATGCGAGTTCCTCGGGGGCCTCTCGGGATTCCTCTCCCGTCGATGCTGGGGCCTAAGACCTTGTGTGGAGTCGGGGCCGGAACCTGAGGATTCCTCTCCAGTGCTGACATGGATCTTGAGGTAATTCTGCAGTCTCCCCAGGGGAGTCAGTCCTCGTCTCGAATGCGGGCATGCACTTGCGCTTTCCTCCAGAGCGGTAGCAGCAGTGTCACGCATTGCGCCGTGTGGATCAAAGGATCTATGGTTTTCCCTCGAGTCTTTCCACGAAGCTTTCCCACGAGGCTTTCCCACAGGGCTGTCCCACGTGCACACGTGGTGGGAGTCGTTCCTCGGCTTGAACGTCAAGGCAGTTCAGGGAAAAGAGGTTCGTCTGGAATGGACTGACACTTCTGGGGGACTCTTGGAATGGTGGCACGACCCTGGAGTTCCTCTCGCCTTTCCTGTGGAGAGCGCCTCCTCTTGAGATGCGACGGGAACGCCGGGAATTCTTTCCCTACGAAACAGGGAAAGGATCCCACATCTCGAGCTAGGAGGCGGAAACGGGGCTCCCCTGGATGTGTGCGGGACCCTCGTGCTTCCTCTCGAGTGGAGACGGGTATGTCGGGGAACTTCTTGAGTTGCAGCAAGGGTGTGAAGGACCCTTTGGAAGTTCCAGTGGTTAGATGTGATTAGCCTCGAGAAGCCTCAGCGAAAATGGGCCTCATCTCGCCTGGAAGGCAAAAGCTCCTGGATTTTCTCGAGTTGTGGCAGGTGCTCTCGACTTACGACGGGGACCTCAGGGACCCGCTCTGGTGGCCTCAGGAAAGGCCAGTCCCCATGCGAGTTCCTCGGGGGCCTCTCGGGATTTCTCTCCCGTCGATGCCGGGTCCTAAGACCTTGTGTGGAGTCGGGGCCGGAACCTGAGGATTCCTCTCCAGTGCTGACATGGATCTTGAGGTACTTCTGGAGTCTCCCCAGGGGAGTCAGTCCTCGTCTCGAATGCGGGCATGCACTTGCGCTTTCCTCCAGAGCGGTAGCAGCAGTGTCACGCAGTCCGCCGCGTGGATCAAAGAATCTATGGTTTTCCCTCGAGTCTTTCCCACGAGGCTTTCCCACTAGGCTTTCCCACAGGGCTGTCCCACGTGCACACGTGGTGGGAGTCAATCCTCGGCTTGAACGTCAAAGCAGTGCAGGGAAAACAGGTTCCTCTGGAATGGACTGACAGATCTGGGGGACTCTTGGAATGGTAGCACGACCCTGGAGTTCCTCTCGCCTTTCCTGTAGAGAGCGCCTTCTCTTGAGATGCGACGGGAACGCCGGGAATTCTTTCCCTACGAAACAGGGAAAGGATCCCTCATCTCGAGCTAGGAGGCGGAAACGGGGCTCCCCTGGATGTGTGCGGGACCCTCGTGCTTCCTCTCGAGTGGAGACGGGTATGTCGGGGAACTTCTTGAGTTGCAGCAAGGGTGTGAAGGACCCTTTGGAAGTTCCAGTGGTTAGATGTGATTAGCCTCGAGAAGCCTCAGCGGAAATGGGCCTCATCTCGCCTGGAGGGCAAAACCACCTGGATTTTCTCGAGTTGCGGCAGGTGATCTCGACTTACGACGGGGACCACAGGGACCCGCTCTGTTGGCCTCAGGAAAGGCCAGTCCACATGCGAGTTGCTCGGGGCCTCTCGGGATTCCTCTCCCATCGATGCCGGGGCCTAAGACCTTGTGTGGAGTCGGGCCGGAACCTGAGAATTCCTCTCCAGTGCTGACATGGATCTTGGGGTATTTCTGGAGTCTCCCCAGGGGAGTCAGTCCTCGTCTCGAATGCGGGCATGCACTTGCGCTTTCCTCCAGAGCGGTAGCAGCAGTGTCACGCATTGCTCCGCGTGGATCAAAGGATTTATGGTTTTCCCTCGAGTCTTTCCCACGAGGCTTTCCCACGAGGCTTTCCCACAGGGCTGTCCCACGTGCACACGTGGTGGGAGTCGATCCTCGGCTTGAACGTCAAGGCAGTTCAAGGAAAACAGGTTCCTCTGGAATGGACTGACACATCTGGGGGACTCCTGGAATGGTGGCACGACCCTGGAGATCCTCTCGCCATTCCTGTGGAGAGCGCCTCCTCTTGAGATGCGACGGGAACGCCGGGAATGCTTTCCCTACGAAACAGGGAAAGGATCCCTCATCTCGAGCTAGGAGGCGGAAACGGGGCTCCTCTGGATGTTTGCAGGACCCTCGTGCTTCCTCTCGAGTGGAGACGGGTATGTCGGGGAACTTCTTGAGTTGCAGCAAGGGTGTGAAGGACCCTTTGGAAGTTCCAGTGGTTAGATGTGATTAGCCTCGAGAAGACTCAGCGGAAATGGGCCTCATCTCGCCTGGAGGGCAAAACCTCCTGGATTTTCTCGAGTTGTGGCAGGTGCTTTCGACTTACGACGGGGCCCTCAGGGACCCGCTCTGGTGGCCTCAGGAAAGGCCAGTCCCCATGCGAGTTCTTCGGGGGCCTCTCGGGATTCCTCTCCCGTCGATGCCGGGGCCTAAGACCTTGTGTGGAGTCGGGGCCGGGACCTGAGGATTCCTCTCCAGTGCTGACATGGATCTTGGGGTACTTCGGGAGTCTCCCCAGGGGAGTCAGTCCTCGTCTCGAATGCGGGCATGCACTTGCGCTTTCCTCCAGAGCGGTAGCAGCAGTGTCACGCATTGCGCCGCGTGTGTCAAAGGATCTATGGTTTTCCCTCGAGTCTTTCCCACGAGGCTTTCCCACGAGGCTTTCCCACAGGGCTGTCCCACGTGCACACGTGGTGGGAGTCGATCCTCGGCTTGAACGTCAAGGCAGTGCAGGGAAAACTGGTTCCTCTGGAATGGACTGACACATCTGGGGGACTCTTGGAATGGTGGCACGACCCTGGAGTTCCTCTCGCCTTTCCTGTGGAGAGCGCCTCCTCTTGAGATGCGACGGGAACGCCGGGAATTCTTTCCCTAGGAAACAGGGAAAGGATTCATCATCTCGAGCAAGGAGGCGGAAACGGGGCTCCCCTGGATGTGTGCGGGACCCTCGTGCTTCCTCTCGAGTGGAGACGGGTATGTCGGGGAACTTCTTGAGTTACAGCAAGGGTGTGAAGGACCCTTTGGAAGTTCCAGTGGTGAGATGTGATTAGCCTCGAGAAGCCTCAGCGGAAATGGGCCTCATCTCGCCTGGAGGGCAAAACCTCCTGGATTTTCTCGAGTTGCGGCAGCTGTTCTGAACTTTCGTCGGGGACCTCAGGGACGCTCTCTGGTGGCCTCAGGAAAGGCCAGTCCCCAGGCGAGTTCCTCGGGGGCCTCTCGGGATTCCTCTCGAATCGATGCCGCGGCCTAAGAACTTGTGTGGAGTCGGGGCCGGAACCTGGGGATTCCTCTCCCGTGCTGACATGGATCTTGGGGTACTTCTGGAGTCTCCCCAGGGGAGTCAGTCCTCGTCTCGAATGCGGGCATGCACTTGCGCTTTCCTCCAGAGCGGTAGCAGCAGTGTCACGCAGTCCACCGCGTGGATCAAAGAATCTATGGTTTTCCCTCGAGTCTTTCCCACGAGGCTTTCCCACGAGGCTTTCCCAGAGGGCTGTCCCAAGTGCACACGTGGTGGGAGTCGATCTTCGGCTTGAACGTCAAGGCAGTGCAGGGAAAACAGGTTCTTCTGGAATGGACTGACACATCTGAGGGACTCTTGGAATGGTGGCACGACCCTGGAGTTCCTCTCGCCTTTCCTGTGGAGAGCGCCTCCTCTTGAGATGCGACGGGAACGCCGGGAAATCTTTCCCTACGAAACAGGGAAAGGATCCCTCATCTCAAGCTAGGAGGCGGAAACGGGGCTCCCCTGGATGTGTGCGGGACCCTCGTGCTTCCTCTCGAGTGGAGACGGTTATGTCGGGGAACTTCTTGAGTTGCAGCAAGGGTGTGAAGGACCCTTTGGAAGTTCCAGTCGTTAGATGTGATTAGCCTCGAGAAGCCTCAGCGGAAATGGGCCTCATCTCGCCTGGAGGGGAAAACCTCCTGGATTTTCTCGAGTTGCGGCAGGTGCTCTCGACTTACGACGGGGACCTCAGGGACCCGCTCTGGTGGCCTCAGGAAAGGCCAGTCCCCATGCGAGTTCCTCGGGGGCCTCTCGGGATTCCTCTCCCGTCGATGCCGGGGCCTAAGACCTTGTGTGGAGTCGGGGCCGGAACCTGAGGATTCCTCTCCAGTGCTGTCATGGATCTTCGGGTACTTCTGGAGTCTCCTCAGGGAAGTCAGTCCTCGTCTCGAATGCGGGCATGCACTTGCGCTTTCCTCCAGAGTGGTAGCAGCAGTGTCACGCAGTCCGCCGCGTGGATCAAAGGATCTATGGTTTTCCCTCGAGTCCTTCCCACGAGGCTTTCCCACGAGGCTTTCCCACAGGGCTGTCCCACGTGCACACGTGGTGGGAGTCGATCCTCGGCTTGAACGTCAAGGCAGTGCAGGGAAAAGAGGTTCCTATGGAATGGACTGACACATCTGGGGGACTCTTGGAATGGTGGCACGACCCTGGAGTTCCTCTCGCCTTTCCTGTGGAGAGCGCCTCCTCTTGAGATGCGACGGGAACTCCGGAAATTCTTTCCCTACGAAACAGGGAAAGGATCCCTCATCTCGAGCTACGAGGCGGAAACGGGGCTCCCCTGGATGTGTGCGGGACCCTCGTGCTTCCTCTCGAGTGGAGACGGGTATGTCGGGGAACTCCTTGAGTTGCAGCAAGGGTGTGAAGGACCCTTTGGAAGTTCCAGTGGTTAGATGTTATTAGCCTCGAGAAGCCTCAGCGGAAATGGGCCTCATCTCGCCTGGAGGGCAAAACCTCCTGGATTTTCTCGAGTTGCGGCAGGGGCTCTCGACTTACGACGTGGACCTCAGGGACCCGCTCTGCTGGCCTCAGGAAAGGCCAGTCCCCATGCGAGTTCCTCGGGGTCCTCTCGGGATTCCTCTCCCGTCGATGCCGGGGCCTAAGTCCTTGTGTGGAGTCGGGGCCGGAACCTGAGGATTCCTCTCCCGTGCTGACATGGATCTTGGGGTACTTCTGGAGTCTCCCCAGGGTAGTCAGTCCTCGTCTCGAATGCGAGCATGCACTTGTGCTTTCCTCCAGATCGGCAGCAGCAGTTTCACACATTCCGCCGCGTGGATCAAGGGATCTATGGCTTTCCCTCGAGCCTTTCCCACGAGGCTTTCCCACGAGGCTTTCCCACAGGTCTGTCCCACGTGCACACGTTGTGGGAGTCGATCTTCGGCTTGAACGTCAAGGCAGTGCAGGGAAAACAGGTTCCTCTGGAATGGAATGACACATCTGGGGGACTCTTGGAATGGTGGCACGACCCTGGAGTTCCTCTCGCCTTTCCTTTGGAGAGCGCCTCCTCTTGAGATGCGACAGGAACACCGGGAATTCTTTCCCTACGAAACAGGGAAAGGATCCCTCATCTCGAGCTAGGAGGCGGAAAGGAGGCTCCCCTGGATGTGTGCGGGACCCTCGTGCTTCCTCTCGAGTCTTGACGGGTATGTCGGGGAACTTCTTGAGTTGCAGCAAGGGTGTGAAGGACCCTTTGAAAGTTCCAGTGTTTAGATGTGATTAGCCTCGAGAATCCTCAGCGGAAATGGGCCTCATCTCGCCTGGAGGGCAAAACCTCCTGGATTCTCTCGAGTTGCGGCAGGTGCTCTCGACTTACGACGGGGACCTCAGGGACCCGCTCTGGTGGCCTCAGGAAAGGCCAGTCCCCATGCGAGTTCCTCAGGGGCCTCTCGGGATTCCTTTCCCATAGTTTAGGGGGCCTACGACCTTGTGTGGAGTCGGGGCCGGAACCTGAGGATTCCTCTCCAGTGCTGACATGGATCTTGGGGTACTTCTGGAGTCTCCCCAGGGGAGTCAGTCCTCGTCTCGAATGCGGGCATGCACTTGCGCTTTCCTCCAGAGCGGTAGCAGCAGTGTTACACATTCCGTCGCGTGGATCAAAGGATCTATGGTTTTCCCTCGAGTCTTTCCCACGAGGCTTTCCCACGAGGCTTTCCCACAGGGCTGTCCCAAGTGCACAGGGGTTGGGAGTCGATTCTCGGCTTGAACATCAAGGCAGTGCAGGGAAAACAGGTTCCTCTGGAATGGACTGACACATCTGGGGGACTCTTGGAATGGTGGCACGACCCTGGAGTTCCTCTCGCCTTTCCTGTGGAGAGCGCCTCCTCTTGAGATGCGACGGGAACGCCGGTAATTCTTTCCCTACGAAACAGGGAAAGGATCCCTCATCTCGAGCTAGGAGGCGGAAACGGGGCTCCCCTGGATGAGTGCGGGACCCTCGTGCTTCCTCTCGAGTGGAGACGGGTATGTCGGGGAACTTCTTGAGTTGCAGCAAGGGTGTGAAGGACCCTTTGGAAGTTCCAGTGGTTCGATGTGATTAGCGTCGAGAAGCCTCAGCGGAAATGAGCCTCAACTCGCCTGGAGGGCAAAACCTCCTGGATTTTCTCGAGTTGCGGCAGGTGCTCTCGACTTACGACGGGGACCTCAGGGACCCGCTCTGGTGGTCTCAGGAAAGGCCAGTCCCCATGCGAGTTCCTCGGGGGCCTCTCGGGATTCCTCTCCCGTCGATGCCGGGGCCTAAGTCCTTGTGTGGAGTCGGGGCCTAAACCTGAGGTTTCCTCTCCAGTGCTGACATGGATTTGGGGTACTTCTGGAGTCTCCCCAGGGGAGTCAGTCCTCGTCTCGAATGCGGGCATGCACTTGCGCTTTCCTCCAGAGCACAGCAGTAGTTTCACACATTCCGCCGCGTGGATCAAGGGATCTATGGCTTTCCCTCGAGGCTTTCCCACGAGGGTTTCCCACGAGGCTTTCCCAGAGGGCTGTCCCAAGTGCACACGTGGTGGGAGTCGATCTTCGGCTTGAACGTCAAGGCAGTGCAGGGAAAACAGGTTCTTCTGGAATGGACTGACACATCTGAGGGACTCTTGGAATGGTGGCACGACCCTGGAGTTCCTCTCGCCTTTCCTGTGGAGGTGCCTCCTCTTGAGATGCGACGGGAACGCCGGGAATTCTTTCCCTACGAAACAGGGAAAGGATCTCTCATCTCAAGCTAGGAGGCGGAAACGGGGCTCCCCTGGATGTGTGCGGGACCCTCGTGCTTCCTCTCGAGTGGAGACGGGTATGTCGGGGAACTTCTTGAGTTGCAGCAAGGGTGTGAAGGACCCTTTGGAAGTTCCAGTCGTTAGATGTGATTAGCCTCGAGAAGCCTCAGCGGAAATGGGCCTCATCTCGCCTGGAGGGGAAAACCTCCTGGATTTTCTCGAGTTGCAGCAGGTGCTCTCGACTTACGACGGGGACCTCAGGGACCCGCTCTGGTGGCCTCAGGAAAGGCCAGTCCCCATGTGAGTTCCTCGGGGGCCTCTCGGGATTCCTCTCCCGTCGATGCCGGGGCCTAAGACCTTGTGTGGAGTCGGGGCCGGAACCTGAGGATTCCTCTCCAGTGCTGTCATGGATCTTCGGGTACTTCTGGAGTCTCCTCAGGGAAGTCAGTCCTCGTCTCGAATGCGGGCATGCACTTGCGCTTTCCTCCAGAGCGGTAGCAGCAGTGTTACGCAGTCCGCCGCGTGGATCAAAGGATCTATGGTTTTCCCTCGAGTCCTTCCCACGAGGCTTTCCCAAGAGGCTTTCCCACAGGGCTGTCCCACGTGCACACGTGGTGGGAGTCGATCCTCGGCTTGATCGTCAAGGCAGTGCAGGGAAAAGAGGTTCCTATGGAATGGACTGACACATCTGGGGGACTCTTGGAATGGTGGCACGACCCTGGAGTTCCTCTCGCCTTTCCTGTGGAGAGCGCCTCCTCTTGAGATGCGACGGGAACTCCGGAAATTCTTTCCCTAAGAAACAGGGAAAGGATCCCTCATCTCGAGCTACGAGGCGGAAACGGGGCTCCCCTGGATGTGTGCGGGACCCTCGTGCTTCCTCTCGAGTGGAGACGGGTATGTCGGGGAACTCCTTGAGTTGCAGCAAGGGTGTGAAGGACCCTTTGGAAGTTCCAGTGGTTTGATGTTATTAGCCTCGAGAAGCCTCAGCGGAAATGGGCCTCATCTCGCCTGGCGGGCAAAACCTCCTGGATTTTCTCGAGTTGCGGCAGGGGCTCTCGACTTACGACGTGGACCTCAGGGACCCGCTCTGGTGGCCTCAGGAAAGGCCAGTCCCCATGCGAGTTCCTCGGGGGCCTCTCCGGATTCCTCTCCCGTCGATGCCGGGGCCTAAGTCCTTGTGTGGAGTCGGGGCCGGAACCTGAGGATTCCTCTCCAGTGCTGACATGGATCTTGGGGTACTTCTGGAATCTCCCCAGGGGAGTCAGTCCTCGTCTCAAATGCGGTCATGCACTTGCACTTTCCTCCAGAGCGGTAGCAGCAGTGTCACGCATTCCGCCACGTGGATCAAAGGATCTGTGGTTTTCCCTCGAGTCTTTCCCACGAGGCTTTCCCGTGAGGCTTTCCCACAGGGCTCTCCCACGTGCGCACGTGGTGGTAGTCTATCCTCGGCTTGAGCGTCATGGCAGTGCAGGGAAAACAGGTTCCTCTGGATTGGACTGACACATCTGGGGGACTCTTGGAATGGTGGCACGACCCTGGAGTTCCTCTCGCCTTTCCTGTGGAGAGCGCCTCCTCTTGAGATTCCACGGGAACGCCGGGAATTCTTTCCCTACGAAAGAGGGAAAGGATCCCTCATCTCGAGCTAGGAGGCGGAAACGGGGCTCCCCTGGATGTGTGCGGGACCCTCGTGCTTCCTCTCGAGTGGAGACGGGTATGTCGGGGAACTTCTTGATTTGCAGCAAGGGTGTGAAGGACCCTTTGGAAGTTCCAGTGGTTAGATGTGATTAGCCTCGAGAAGCCTCAGCGGAAATGGGCCTCATCTCGCCTGGAGGGCAAAATCTCCTGGATTTTTTCGAGTTGCGGCAGGTTCTGTCGACTTACGTCGGGGACCTCAGGGACTCGCTCTGGTGGCCTCATGAAAGGCCAGTCCCCATGCGAGTTCCTCGGGGGCCTCTCGGGATTCCTCTCCCGTCGATGCCGGCGCCTAAGACCTTGTGTGGAGTCGGGGCCGGAACATGAGGATTCCTCTCCAGTGCTGACATGCATCTTGGGGTAAAACTGGAGTCTCCCCAGGGGAGTCAGTCCTCGTCTCGAATGCGGGCATGCACTTGTGCTTTCCTCCAAAGCGGTAGCAGCATTGTAACGCATTCCGCCACGTGGATCAAAGGATCTATGTTTTTCCCTCGAGTCTTTCCCTCGAGGCTTTCCCCCGAGGCTTTCCCACAGGGCTGTCCCACGTGCACACGTTTGGGAGTCGATCCTCGGCTTGAACGTCAAGGCAGTGCAGGGAAAACAGGTTCCTCTGGAATGGACTCACACATCTGGGGGACTCTTGGAATGGTGGCACCACCCTGGAGTTCCTCTCGCCTTTCCTGTGGAGAGCGCCTCCTCTTCAGATGCGACGGGAACGCCGGGAATTCTTTCCCTACGAAACAGGGAAAGGATCCCTCATCTCGAGCTAGGAGGCGGAATCGGGGCTCCCCTGGATGTGTGCGGGACCCTCGTGCTTCCTCTCGAGTGGAGACGGGTATGTCGGGGAACTTCTTGGGTGGCAGCAAGGGTGTGAAGTACCCTTTGGAAGTTCCAGTGGTTAGATGTGATTAGCCTCGAGAAGCCTAGCGGAAATGGGCCTCATCTCGCCTGGAGGGCAAAACCTCCTGGAATTTCTCGAGTTGCGACAGGTGCTCCCGACTTATGACCGGACTCTTAGGGACCCGCTCTGGTGGCCTCAGGAAAGGCCAGTCCCCATGCGAGTTCGTCAGGGGCCTCTCGGGATTCCTCTGCCGTCGATGCCGGGGCCTAAGACCTTGTGTGGAGTCGGGGTCGGAACCTGAGGATTCCTCTCCAGTGCTGACATGGATGTTGGGGTATTTCTAGAGTCTCCCCAGGGGAGTCAGTCCTCGTCTCGAATGCGGGCATGCACTTGTGCTTTCCTCCAGAGCGGTAGCAGCAGTGTCACGCAGTCCGCCACGTGGATCAAAGGATCTATGGTTTTCCCTCGAGTCTTTCCCACGAGGCTTTCCCACGAGGCTTTCCCACAGGGCTGTCCCACGTGCACACGTGGTGGGAGTCGATCCTCGCCTTGAACGTCAAGGCCGTGCAGGGAAAACAGGTTCCTCTGGAATGGACTGACACATCTGGGGGACTCTTGGAATGGTGGCACGACCCTGGAGTTCCTCTCGCCTTTCCTGTGGAGAGCGCCTCCTCTTGAGATGCGACGGGAACGCCGGGAATTCTTTCCCTACGAAATAGGGAAAGGATCCCTCATCTCGAGCTAGGAGGCGGAAAGTAGGCTCCCCTGGATGGGTTCGGGACCCTCGTGCTTCCTCTCGAGTGGAGACGAGTATGTCGGGGAACTTCTGGAGTTGCAGCAAGGGTGTGAAGGACCCTTTGGAAGTTCCAGTGGTTAGATGTGATTAGCCTCGAGAAGCCTCAGCGCAAATGGGCCTCATCTCGCCTGGAGGGCAAAACCTCCTGGATTTTCTCGAGTTCGGCAGGTGCTCTCGACTTACGACGGGGACCTCAGGGACCCGCTCTGGTGGCCTCAGGTAAGGCCAGTCCCCATGCGAGTTCCTCGGGGGCCTCTCGGGATTCCTCTCCCGACGATGCCGGGGCCTAAGACCTTGTGTGGAGTCGGGGCCGGAACCTGAGGATTCCTCTCCAGTGCTGACATGGATCTTGGGGTACTTCTGGAGTCTCCCCAGGGGAGTCAGTCCTCGTCTCGAATGCGGGCATGCACTTGCGCTTTCCTCCAGAGCGGTAGCAGCAGTGTTACACATTCCGTCGCGTGGATCAAAGGATCTATGATTTTCCCTCGAGTCTTTCCCACGAGGCTTTCCCACGAGGCTTTCCCACAGGGCTGTCCCAAGTGCACAGGGGTTGGGAGTCGATTCTCGGCTTGAACATCAAGGCAGTGCAGGGAAAACAGGTTCCTCTGGAATGGACTGACACATCTGGGGGACTCTTGGAATGGTGGCACGACCCTGGAGTTCCTCTCGCCTTTCCTGTGGAGAGCGCCTCCTCTTGAGATGCGACGGGAACGCCGGTAATTCTTTCCCTACGAAACAGGGAAAGGATCCCTCATCTCGAGCTAGGAGGCGGAAACGGGGCTCCCCTGGATGAGTGCGGGACCCTCGTGCTTCCTCTCGAGTGGAGACGGGTATGTCGGGGAACTTCTTGAGTTGCAGCAAGGGTGTGAAGGACCCTTTGGAAGTTCCAGTGGTTCGATGTGATTAGCGTCGAGAAGCCTCAGCGGAAATGGGCCTCATCTCGCCTGGAGGGCAAAACCTCCTGGATTTTCTCGAGTTGCGGCAGGTGCTCTCGACTTACGACGGGGACCTCAGGGACCCGCTCTGGTTGTCTCAGGAAAGGCCAGTCCCCATGCGAGTTCCTCGGGGGCCTCTCGGGATTCCTCTCCCGTCGATGCCGGGGCCTAAGTCCTTGTGTGGAGTCGGGGCCTAAACCTGAGGTTTCCTCTCCAGTGCTGACATGGATTTGGTGTACTTCTGGAGTCTCCCCAGGGGAGTCAGTCCTCGTCTCGAATGCGGGCATACACTTGCGCTTTCCTCCAGAGCACAGCAGTAGTTTCACACATTCCGCCGCGTGGATCAAGGGATCTATGGCTTTCCCTCGAGGCTTTCCCACGAGGGTTTCCCACGAGGCTTTCCCAGAGGGCTGTCCCAAGTGCACACGTGGTGGGAGTCGATCTTCGGCTTGAACGTCAAGGCAGTGCAGGGAAAACAGGTTCTTCTGGAATGGACTGACACATCTGAGGGACTCTTGGAATGGTGGCACGACCCTGGAGTTCCTCTCGCCTTTCCTGTGGAGAGCGCCTCCTCTTGAGATGCGACGGGAACGCCGGGAAATCTTTCCCTACGAAACAGGGAAAGGATCCCTCATCTCAAGCTAGGAGGCGGAAACGGGGCTCCCCTGGATGTGTGCGGGACCCTCGTGCTTCCTCTCGAGTGGAGACGGTTATGTCGGGGAACTTCTTGAGTTGCAGCAAGGGTGTGAAGGACCCTTTGGAAGTTCCAGTCGTTAGATGTGATTAGCCTCGAGAAGCCTCAGCGGAAATGGGCCTCATCTCGCCTGGAGGGGAAAACCTCCTGGATTTTCTCGAGTTGCGGCAGGTGCTCTCGACTTACGACGGGGACCACAGGGACCCGCTCTGGTGGCCTCAGGAAAGGCCAGTCCCCATGCGAGTTCCTCGGGGGCCTCTCGGGATTCCTCTCCCGTCGTTGCCGGGGCCTAAGACCTTGTGTGGAGTCGGGGCCGGAACCTGAGGATTCCTCTCCAGTGCTGTCATGGATCTTCGGGTACTTCTGGAGTCTCCTCAGGGAAGTCAGTCCTCGTCTCGAATGCGGGCATGCACTTGCGCTTTCCTCCAGAGTGGTAGCAGCAGTGTCACGCAGTCCGCCGCGTGGATCAAAGGATCTATGGTTTTCCCTCGAGTCCTTCCCACGAGGCTTTCCCACGAGGCTTTCCCACAGGGCTGTCCCACGTGCACACGTGGTGGGAGTCGATCCTCGGCTTGAACGTCAAGGCAGTGCAGGGAAAAGAGGTTCCTATGGAATGGACTGACACATCTGGGGGACTCTTGGAATGGTGGCACGACCCTGGAGTTCCTCTCGCCTTTCCTGTGGAGAGCGCCTCCTCTTGAGATGCGACGGGAACTCCGGAAATTCTTTCCCTAAGAAACAGGGAAAGGATCCCTCATCTCGAGCTACGAGGCGGAAACGGGGCTCCCCTGGATGTGTGCGGGACCCTCGTGCTTCCTCTCGAGTGGAGACGGGTATGTCGGGGAACTCCTTGAGTTGCAGCAAGGGTGTGAAGGACCCTTTGGAAGTTCCAGTGGTTAGATGTTATTAGCCTCGAGAAGCCTCAGCGGAAATGGGCCTCATCTCGCCTGGAGGGCAAAACCTCCTGGATTTTCTCGAGTTGCGGCAGGGGCTCTCGACTTACGACGTGGACCTCAGGGACCCGCTCTGCTGGCCTCAGGAAAGGCCAGTCCCCATGCGAGTTCCTCGGGGGCCTCTCCGGATTCCTCTCCCGTCGATGCCGGGGCCTAAGTCCTTGTGTGGAGTCGGGGCCGGAACCTGAGGATTCCTCTCCCGTGCTGACATGGATCTTGGGGTACTTCTGGAGTCTCCCCAGGGTAGTCAGTCCTCGTCTCGAATGCGAGCATGCACTTGTGCTTTCCTCCAGATCGGCAGCAGCAGTTTCACACATTCCGCCGCGTGGATCAAGGGATCTATGGCTTTCCCTCGAGCCTTTCCCACGAGGCTTTCCCACGAGGCTTTCCCACAGGTCTGTCCCACGTGCACACGTTGTGGGAGTCGATCTTCGGCTTGAACGTCAAGGCAGTGCAGGGAAAACAGGTTCCTCTGGAATGGAATGACACATCTGGGGGACTCTTGGAATGGTGGCACGACCCTGGAGTTCCTCTCGCCTTTCCTTTGGAGAGCGCCTCCTCTTGAGATGCGACAGGAACACCGGGAATTCTTTCCCTACGAAACAGGGAAAGGATCCCTCATCTCGAGCTAGGAGGCGGAAAGGAGGCTCCCCTGGATGTGTGCGGGACCCTCGTGCTTCCTCTCGAGTCTTGACGGGTATGTCGGGGAACTTCTTGAGTTGCAGCAAGGGTGTGAAGGACCCTTTGAAAGTTCCAGTGTTTAGATGTGATTAGCCTCGAGAATCCTCAGCGGAAATGGGCCTCATCTCGCCTGGAGGGCAAAACCTCCTGGATTCTCTCGAGTTGCGGCAGGTGCTCTCGACTTACGACGGGGACCTCAGGGACCCGCTCTGGTGGCCTCAGGAAAGGCCAGTCCCCATGGGAGTTCCTCAGGGGCCTCTCGGGATTCCTTTCCCATAGTTTAGGGGGCCTACGACCTTGTGTGGAGTCGGGGCCGGAACCTGAGGATTCCTCTCCAGTGCTGACATGGATCTTGGGGTACTTCTGGAGTCTCCCCAGGGGAGTCAGTCCTCGTCTCGAATGCGGGCATGCACTTGTGGTTTCCTCCAGAGCGGTAGCAGCAGTGTCACGCAGTCCGCCGCGTGGATCAAAGGATCTATGGTTTTCCCTCGAGTCCTTCCCACGAGGCTTTCCCACGAGGCTTTCCCACAGGGCTGTCCCACGTGCACACGTGGTGGGAGTCGATCCTCGGCTTGAACGTCAAGGCAGTGCAGGGAAAACAGGTTCCTCTGGAATGGACTGACACATCTGAGGGACACTTTGAATGGTTCCAGGACCCTGGAGTTCCTCTCGCCTTTCCTGTGGAGAGCGCCTCCTCTTGAGATGCGACGGGAACGCCGGAAATTCTTTCCCTAGGAAACAGGGAAAGGATCCCTCATCTCGAGCTACGAGGCGGAAACGGGGCTCCCCTGGATGTGTGCGGGACCCTCGTGCTTCCTCTCGAGTGGAGACGGGTATGTCGGGGAACTCCTTGAGTTGCAGCAAGGGTGTGAAGGACCCTTTGGAAGTTCCAGTGGTTAGATGTGATTAGCCTCGAGAAGCCTCAGTGGAAATGGGCCTCATCTCGCCTGGAGGGCAAAACCTCCTGGATTTTCTCGAGTTGCGGCAGGTTCTCTCGACTTACGACGTGGACCTCAGGGACCCGCTCTGTTGGCCTCAGGAAAGGCCAGTCCCCATGCGAGTTCCTCGGGGGCCTCTCGGGATTCCTCTCCCGTTGATGCCGGGGCCTAAGACCTTGTGTGGAGTCGGGGCCGGAACCTGAGTATTCCTCTCCCGTGCTGACATGGATCTTGGGGTACTTCTGGAGTCTCCCCAGGGGAGTCAGTCCTCTTCTCGAATGCGGGCATGCACTTGCCCTTTCCTCCAGAGCGGTAGCAGCAGTGTCACGCATTCCGCCGCGTGGATCAAAGGATCTATGGTTTTTCCTCGTGTCTTTCCCAGGAGGCTTTCCCACGAGGCTTTCCCATAGGGCTGTTCAACGTGCACACGTGGTGGGAGTCGATCCTCGGCTTGAACGTCAAGGCAGTGCAGGGAAAACAGGTTCCTCTGGAATGGACTGACACATCTGGGGGACTCTTGGAATGGTGGCACGACCCTGGAGTTCCTCTCGCCTTTCCTGTGGAGAGTGCCTCCTCTTGAGATGCGACGGGAACGCCGGGAATTCTTTCCCTACGAAACAGGGAAAGGATCCCTCATCTCCAGCTAGGAGGCGGAAACGGGGCGCCCCTGGATGTGTGCGGGACCCTCGTGCTTCCTCTCGAGTGGAGACGGGTATGTCGGGGAACTTCTTGAGTTGCAGCTATGGTGTGAAGGACCCTTTGGAATTTCCAGTGGTTAGATGTGATTAGCCTCGAGAAGCCTCAGCGGAAATGGGCCTCATCTCGCCTGGAGGGCAAAACCTCCTGGATTTTCTCGAGTTGCGCCAGGTGCTATCGACTTACGACGGGGACCTCAGGGACCCGCTCTGGTGGCCTCAGGAAAGGCCAGTCCCCATGCGAGTTCCTTGCTGGCCTCTCGGGATTCCTCTCCCGTCGATGCCGGGGCCTAAGACCTTGTGTGGAGTCGGGGCCGGAACCTGAGGATTCCTCTCCAGTGCTGACATGGATCTTGGGGTACTTCTGGAGTCTCCCCAGGGGAGTCAGTCCTCGTCTCGAATGCGGGCATGCACTTGTGCTTTCCTCCAGATCGGCAGCAGCAGTTTCACACATTCCGCCGCGTGGATCAAGGGATCTATGGCTTTCCCTCGAGCCTTTCCCACGAGGCTTTCCCACGAGGCTTTCCCACAGGTCTGTCCCACGTGCACACTTGTGGGAGTCGATCTTCGGCTTGAACGTCAAGGCAGTGCAGGGAAAACAGGTTCCTCTGGAATGGACTGACACATCTGGGGGACTCTTGGAATGGTGGCACGACCCTGGAGTTCCTCTCGCCTTTCCTTTGGAGAGCACCTCCTCTTGAGATGCGACAGGAACACCGGGAATTCTTTCCCTACGAAACAGGGAAAGGATCCCTCATCTCGAGCTAGGAGGCGGAAAGGAGGCTCCCCTGGATGTGTGCGGGACCCTCGTGCTGCCTCTCGAGTCTAGACGGGTATGTCGGGGAACTTCTTGAGTTGCAGCAAGGGTGTGAAGGACCGTTTGAAAGTTCCAGTGTTTAGATGTGATTAGCCTCGAGAATCCTCAGCGAAAATGGGCCTCATCTCGCCTGGAGGGCAAAATCTCCTGGATTTTCTCGAGTTGCGGCAGGTGCTCTCGACTTACGACGGGGACCTCAGGGACCCGCTCTGGTGGCCTCAGG
The DNA here is from genome assembly GCF_042477335.2 of Ovis canadensis. Classification (NCBI taxonomy): domain Eukaryota; kingdom Metazoa; phylum Chordata; class Mammalia; order Artiodactyla; family Bovidae; genus Ovis; species Ovis canadensis. The sequence goes on along the minus strand of NC_091247.1, from coordinate 110,901,921 downwards.
AAAGGCCAGTCCCCATGCGAGTTCCTCAGGGGCCTCTCGGGATTCCTTTCCCATAGTTTAGGGGGCCTACGACCTTGTGTGGAGTCCGGACCGGAACCTGAGGATTCCTCTCCAGTGCTGACATGGATCTTGGGGTACTTCTGGAGTCTCCCCAGGGGAGTCAGTCCTCGTCTCAAATGCGGGCATGCACTTGCACTTTCCTCCAGAGCGGTAGCAGCAGTGTCACGCATTCCGCCACGTGGATCAAAGGATCTGTGGTTTTCCCTCGAATCTTTCCCACGAGGCTTTCCCACGAGGCTTTCCCACAGGGCTGTCCCACGAGCACACGTGGTGGGAGTCGATCCTCGGCTTGAACGTCATGGCAGTGCAGGGAAAATAGGTTCCTCTGGAATGGACTGACACATCTGGGGGACTCTTGGAATGGTGGCACGACCCTGGAGTTCCTCTCGCCTTTCCTGTGGAGAGCGCCTCCTCTTGAGATGCGACGGGAACGCCGGGAATTCTTTCCCTACGAAACAGGGAAAGGATCCCTCATCTCGAGCTAGGAGGCGAAAGGAGGCTCCCCTGGATGTGTGAGGGACCCTCGTGCTTCCTCTCGAATGGAGACGCGTATGTCGGGGAACTTCTTGAGTTGCAGCAAGGGTGTGAAGGACCCTTTGGAAGTTCCAGTGGTTAGATGTGATTAGCCTCGAGAAGCCTAAGCCGAAATGGGCCTCATCTCGCCTGGAGGGCAAAACCTCCTGGATTTTCTCGAGTTGCGGCAGGTTCTGTCGACTTAGGACGGGGACCTCAGGGACCCGCTCTGGTGGCCGCAGGAAAGGCCAGTCCCCATGCGAGTACCTCGGGGGCCTCTCGGAATTCCTCTCCCGTCGATGCCGGGGCCTAAGACCTTGTGTGGAGTCGGGGCCGGAACCTGAGGATTCCTCTCCAGTGCTGACATGGATCTTGGGGTACTTCTGGAGTCTCCCCAGGGGAGTCAGTCCTCGTCTCGAATGCGGGCATGCAGTTGCGTTTTCCTCCAGAGCGGTAGCAGCAGTGCCACGCATTCCGCCGCGTGGATCAAAGGATCTATGGTTTTCCCTCGAGTCCTTCCCACGAGGCTTTCCCACGAGGCTTTCCCACCGGGCTGTCCCACGTGCACACGTTGTGGGAGTCGATCCTCGGCTTGAATGTCAAGTCAGTGCAGGGAAAACAGGTTCCTCTGGAATGGACTGACACATCTGAGGGACACTTTGAATGGTTCCAGGACCCTGGAGTTCCTCTCGCCTTTCCTGTGGAGAGCGCCTCCTCTTGAGATGCGACGGGAACGCCGGAAATTCTTTCCCTACGAAACAGGGAAAGGATCCCTCATCTGGAGCTAGGAGGCGGAAACGGGGCTCCCCTGGATGTGTGCGGGACCCTCGTGCTTCCTCTCGAGTGGAGACGGGTATGTCGGGGAACTTCTTGAGTTACAGCAAGGGTGTGAAGGACCCTTTGGAAGTTCCAGTCGTTAGATGTGATTAGCCTCGAGAAGCCTCAGCGGAAATGGGCCTCATCTCGCCTGGAGGGCAAAACCTCCTAGATTTTCTCGAGTTGCGGCAGGTGCTCTCGACTTACAAAGGGAACCTCAGGGACCCGCTCTGGTGGCCTCAGGAAAGGCCAGTCCCCATGCGAGTTCCTCGGGGGCCTCTCGTGATTCCTCTCCCATCGATGCCGGGGCCTAAGACCTTGTGTGGAGTCGGGGCCGGAACCTGAGGATTCCTCTCCAGTGCTGACATGGATCTTGGGGTACTTCTGGAGTCTCCCCAGGGGAGTCAGTCCTCGTCTCGAATGCGGTCATGCACTTGCGCTTTCCTCCAGAGCGGTAGCAGAAGTGTCACGCAGTCCGCCGCGTGGATCAAAGGATCTATGGTTTTCCCTCGAGTCTTTCCCACGAGGCTTTCCCACGAGGCTTTCCCACAGGGCTCTGCCACGTGCACACGTGGTGGGACTCGATCCTCGGCTTGAACGTCAAGGCAGTGCAGGAAAAACAGGTTCCTCTGGAATGGACTCACACATCTCGGAGACTCTTGGAATGGTGGCACGACCCTGGAGTTCCTCCTGCCTTTCCTGTGGAGAGCGCCTCCTCTTGAGATTCGACGGGAACGCCGGGAATTCTTTCCCTACAAAACAGGGAAAGGATCCCTCATCTCGAGCTAGGAGGCGGAAACGGGGCTCCCCTGGATGTGTGCGGTACCCTCGTGCTTCCTCTCGAGTGGAGACGGGTATGTCGGGGAACTTCTTGAGTTGCAGCAAGGGTGTGAAGGACCCTTTGGAAGTTCCAGTGGTTATATGTGATTAGCCTGGAGAAGCCTCAGCGGAAACCGGCCTCATCTCGCCTGGAGGGCAAAACCTCCTGGATTTTCTCGAGTTGCGGCAGGTGCTCTCGACTTACGACGGGGACCTCAGGGACCCGCTCTGGTGGCCTCAGGAAAGGCCAGTCCCCATGCGAGTTGCTCAGGGCCTCTCGAGATTCCTCTGACTTCGATGCCGGGGCCTAAGACCTTGTGTGGAGTCGGGGCCGGAACCTGAGGATTCCTCTCCAGTGCTGACATGGATCTTGGGGTACTTCTGGAGTCTCCCCAGGGGAGTCAGTCCTCGTCTCGAATGCGGGCATGCACTTGCGCTTTCCTCCAGAGCGGTAGCAGCAGTGTCACGCAGTCCGCCGCGTGGATCAAAGGATCTATGGTTTTCCCTCGAGTCTTTCCCACGAGGCTTTCCCACGAGGCTTTCCCACTGGGCTGTCCCACGTGCACACGTGGTGGGAGTCGATCCTCGGCTTGAACGTCAAGGCAGTGCAGGGAAAACAGGTTCCTCTGGAATGGACTGACACCTCTGGGTGACTCTTGGAATGGTGGCACGACCCTGGAGTTCCTCTAGCCTTTCCTGTGGAGAGCGCCTCCTCTTGAGATGCGACGGGAACCCCGGGAATTCTTTCCCTACGAAGCAGGGAAAGGATCCCTCATCTCGAGCAAGGAGGCGGAAACGGGGCTCCCCTGGATGTGTGCGGGACCCTCGTGCTTCCTCTCGAGTTGAGACGGGTATGTCGGGGAACTTCTTGAGTTGCAGCAAGGGTGTGAAGGACCCTTTGGAACTTCCAGTGGTTAGCTGTGATTAGCCTCGAGAAGCCTCAGCGGAAACCGGCCTCATCTCGCCTGGAGGGCAAAACCTCCTGGATTTTCTCGAGTTGCGGCAGGTGCTCTCGACTTACGACGGTGACCTCAGGGACCCGCTCTGGTGGCCTCAGGAAAGGCCAGTCCCCATGCGAGTTGCTCGGGGCCTCTCGAGATTCCTCTCCCGTCGATGCCGGGGCCTAAGACCTTGTGTGGAGTCGGGGCCGGATGCTGAGGATTCCTCTCCAGTGCTGACATGGATCTTGGGGTACTTCTGGAGTCTCCCCAGGGGAGTCAGTCCTCGTCTCGAATGCGGGCATGCACTTGCGCTTTCCTCCAGTGCGGTAGCAGCAGTGTCACGCAGTCCGCCGCGTGGATCAAAGGATCTATGGTTTTCCCTCGAGGCTTTCCCACGAGGCTTTCCCATGAGGCTTTCCCACAGGGCTGTCCCACGTGCACACGTGGTGGGAGTCGATCCTCGGCTTGAACGTCAAGGCAGTGCAGGGAAACAGGTTCCTCTGGAATGGACTGACACATCTGAGGTCTCTTGGAATGGTGGCACGACCCTGGAGTTCCTCTGGCCTTTCCTGTGGAGATCGCCTCCTCTTGAGATGCGACGGGAACGCCGGGAATTCTTTCCCTACGAAACAGGGAAAGGACCCCTCATCTCGAGCTAGGAGGCGGAAACGGGGATCCCCTGGATGTGTGCGGGACCCTCGTGCTTCCTCTCGAGTGGAGACGTGTATGTCGGGGAACTTCTTGAGTTGCAGCAAGGGTGTGAAGGACCCTTTGGAAGTTCCAGTGGTTAGATGTGATTAGCCTCGAGAAGCCTCAGCGGAAATGGGCCTCTTCTCGCCTGGAGGGCAAAACCTCCTGGATTTTCTCTAGTTGCGGCAGGTGCTCTCGACTTACGACGGGGACCTCAGGAACCCGCTCTGGTGGCCTCATTAAAGTCCAGTCCCCATGCGAGTTCCTTGCCGGCCTCTCGGAATTCCTCTCCCGTCGATGCCGGGGCCTAAGACCTTGCGTGGAGTCGGGGCCGGAACCTGAGGATTCCTCTCCAGTGCTGACATGGATCTTTGGGTACTTCTGGAGTCTCCCCAGGGGAGTCAGTCCTCGTCTCGAATGCGGGCATGCACTTGTGCTTTCCTCCAGAGCGGTAGCAGCAGTGTCACGCAGTCCGCCGCGTGGATCAAAGGATCTATGGTTTTCCCTCGAGGCTTTCCCACGAGGCTTTCCCACGAGGCTTTCCCACAGGGCTGTCCCACGTGCACACGTTTTGGGAGTCGATCCTCGGCATGAACGTCAAGGCAGTGCAGGGAAACAGGTTCCTCTGGAATGGACTGACACATCTGGGGTCTCTTGGAATGGTGGCACGACCCTGGAGTTCCTCTGGCCTTTCCTGTGGAGATCACCTCCTCTTGAGATGCGACGGGAACGCCGGGAATTCTTTCCCTACGAAACAGGGAAAGGACCCCTCATCTCGAGCTAGGAGGCGGAAACGGGGCTCCCCTGGATGTGTGCGGGACCCTCGTGCTTCCTCTCGAGTGGAGACGGGTATGTCGGGGAACTTCTTGAGTTGCAGCAAGAGTGTGAAGGACCCTTTGGAAGTTCCAGTGGTTAGATGTGATTAGCCTCGAGAAGCCTCAGCGGAAATGGGCCTCTTCTCGCCTGGAGGGCAAAACCTCCTGGATTTTCTCGAGTTGCGGCAGGTGCTGTCGACTTACGACGGGGACCTCAGGGACCCGCTCTGGTGGCCTCAGGAAAGGCCAGTCCCCATGGGAGTTCCTCGGGGGCCTCTCGGGATTCCTCTCCCGTCGATGCCGGGGCCTAAGACCTTGTGTGGAGTCGGGGCCGCAACCTGAGGATTCCTCTCCAGTGCTGACATGGATCTTGGGGTATTTCCGGAGTCTCCCCAGGGGAGTCAGTCCTCGTCTCGAATGCGGGCATGCACTTGCGCTTTCCTCCAGAGCGGTAGCAGCAGTGTCACGCAGTCCGCCGCGTGGATCAAAGGAACTATGGCTTTCCCTCGAGTCTTTCCCACGAGGCTTTCCCACGAGGCTTTCCCACAGGGCTGTGCCACGTGCACACGTGGTGGGAGTCTATCCTCGGCTTGAACGTCAAGGCAGTGCAGGGAAAACAGGTTCCTCTGGAATGGACTGACACATATGGGGTCTCTTGGAATGGTGGCACGACCCTGGAGTTCCTCTCGCCTTTCCTGTGGAGAGCGCCTCCTCTTGAGATGCGACGGGAACGCCGGGAATTCTTTCCCTATGAAACAGGGAAAGGACCCCTCATCTCGAGCTAGGAGGCGGAAACGGGGCTTCCCTGGATGTGTGCGGGACCCTCGTGCTTCCTCTCGAGTGGAGACGGGTATGTCGGGGACCTTCTTGAGTTGCAGCAAGGGTGTGAAGGACCCTTTGGAAGTTCCAGTGGTTAGATGTGATTAGCCTCGAGAAGCCTCAGCGGAAACCGGCCTCATCTCGCCTGGAGGGCAAAACCTCCTGGATTTTCTCGAGTTGCGGCAGGTGCTCTCGACTTACGACGGGGACCTCAGGGACCCGCTCTGGTGGCCTCAGGAAAGGCCAGTCCCCATGCGAGTTGCTCAGGGCCTCTCGAGATTCCTCTGACTTCGATGCCGGGGCCTAAGACCTTGTGTGGAGTCGGGGCCGGAACCTGAGGATTCCTCTCCAGTGCTGACATGGATCTTGGGGTACTTCTGGAGTCTCCCCAGGGGAGTCAGTCCTCGTCTCGAATGCGGGCATGCACTTGCGCTTTCCTCCAGAGCGGTAGCAGCAGTGTCACGCAGTCCGCCGCGTGGATCAAAGGATCTATGGTTTTCCCTCGAGTCTTTCCCACGAGGCTTTCCCACGAGGCTTTCCCACAGGGCTGTGCCACGTGCACCCGTGGTGGGAGTCGATCCTCGGCTTGAACGTCAAGGCAGTGCAGGGGAAACAGGTTCCTCTGTAATGGACTCACACATCTCGGAGACTCTTGGAATGGTGGCACGACCCTGGAGTTCCTCTCGCCTTTCCTGTGGAGAGCGCCTCCTCTTGAGATTCGACGGGAACGCCGGGAATTCTTTCCCTACAAAACAGGGAAAGGATCCCTCATCTCGAGCTAGGAGGCGGAAACGGGGCTCCCCTGGATGTGTGCGGTACCCTCGTGCTTCCTCTCGAGTGGAGACGGGTATGTCGGGGAACTTCTTGAGTTGCAGCAAGGGTGTGAAGGACCCTTTGGAAGTTCCAGTGGTTATATGTGATTAGCCTCGAGAAGCCTCAGCGGAAATGGGCCTCATCTCGCCTGGAGGGCAAAACCTCCTGGATTTTCTCGAGTTGCGGCAGGTGCTCTCGACTTACGACGGGGACCTCAGGGACCCGCCCTGGTGGCCTCATTAAAGCAAGTCCCCATGCGAGTTGCTCGGGGCCTCTCGGGATTCCTCTGCCGTCGATGCCGGGGCCTAAGACCTTGCGTGGAATCGGGTCCGTAACCTGAGGTTTCCTCTCCAGTGCTGACATGGATCTTGGGGTACTTCTGGAGTCTCCCCAGGGGAGTCAGTCCTCGTCTCGAATGCGGGCATGCACTTGCGCTTTCCTCCAGAGCGGTAGCAGCAGTGTCACGCAGTCCGCAGCGTGGATCAAAGGATCTATGGTTTTCCCTTAGTCTTTCCCACGAGGCTTTCCCACGAGGCTTTCCCACAGGGCTGTCCCACGTGCACACGTGGTGGGAGTCGATCCTCGGCTTGAACGTCAAGGCAGTGCAGGGAAACAGGTTCCTCTGGAATGGACTGACACATCTGGGGTCTCTTGGAATGGTGGCACGACCCTGGAGTTCCTCTGGCCTTTCCTGTGGAGATCGCCTCCTCTTGAGATGCGACGGGAACGCCGGGAATTCTTTCCCTACGAAACAGGGAAAGGATCCCTCATCTCGAGCTAGGAGGCGGAAACGGGGCTCCCCTGGATGTGTGCGGGACCCTCGTGCTTCCTCTCGAGTGGAGACGGGTATGTCGGGGAACTTCTTGAGTTGCAGCAAGGGTGTGAAGGACCCTTTGGAAGTTCCAGTGGTTAGATGTGATTAGCCTCGAGAAGCCTCAGCGGAAATGGGCCTCTTCTCGCCAGGAGGGCAAAATCTCCTGGATTTTCTCGAGTTGCGGCAGGTGCTCTCGACTTACGACGGGGACCTCAGGGACCCGCTCTGGTGGCCTCAGGAAAGGCCAGTCCCCATGCGAGTTCCTTTCCAGCCTCTCGGGATTCCTCTCCCGTCGATGCCGGGGCCTAAGACCTTGTGTGGAGTCGGGGCCGGAACCTGAGGATTCCTCTCCAGTGCTGACATGGATCTTGGGGTACTTCTGGAGTCTCCCCAGGGGACTCAGTCCTCGTCTCGAATGCGGGCATGCACTTGCGCTTTCCTCCAGAGCGGTAGCAGCAGTGTCACGCAGTCCGCCGCGTGGATCAAAGGATCTATGGTTTTCCCTCGAGTCTTTCCCACGAGGCTTTCCCACGAGGCTTTCCCACAGGGCTGTCCCACGTGCACACGTGGTGGGAGTCGATCCTCGGCTTGAACGTCAAGGCAGTGCAGGGAAAACAGGTTCCTCTGGAATGGACTGACACCTCTGGGTGACTCTTGGAATGGTGGCACGACCCTGGAGTTCCTCTCGCCTTTCCTGTGGAGAGCGCCTCCTCTTGAGATGCGACGGGAACCCCGGGAATTCTTTCCCTACGAAGCAGGGAAAGGATCCCTCATCTCGAGCAAGGAGGCGGAAACGGGGCTCCCCTGGATGTGTGCGGGACCCTCGTGCTTCCTCTCGAGTTGAGACGGGTATGTCGGGGAACTTCTTGAGTTGCAGCAAGGGTGTGAAGGACCCTTTGGAACTTCCAGTGGTTAGCTGTGATTAGCCTCGAGAAGCCTCAGCGGAAACCGGCCTCATCTCGCCTGGAGGGCAAAACCTCCTGGATTTTCTCGAGTTGCGGCAGGTGCTCTCGACTTACGACGGTGACCTCAGGGACCCGCTCTGGTGGCCTCAGGAAAGGCCAGTCCCCATGCGAGTTGCTCGGGGCCTCTCGAGATTATTCTCCCGTCGATGCCGGGGCCTAAGACCTTGTGTGGAGTCGGGGCCGGATGCTGAGGATTCCTCTCCAGTGCTGACATGGATCTTGGGGTACTTCTGGAGTCTCCCCAGGGGAGTCAGTCCTCGTCTCGAATGCGGGCATGCACTTGCGCTTTCCTCCAGTGCGGTAGCAGCAGTGTCACGCAGTCCGCCGCGTGGATCAAAGGATCTATGGTTTTCCCTCGAGGCTTTCCCACGAGGCTTTCCCATGAGGCTTTCCCACAGGGCTGTCCCACGTGCACACGTGGTGGGAGTCGATCCTCGGCTTGAACGTCAAGGCAGTGCAGGGAAACAGGTTCCTCTGGAATGGACTGACACATCTGAGGTCTCTTGGAATGGTGGCACGACCCTGGAGTTCCTCTGGCCTTTCCTGTGGAGATCGCCTCCTCTTGAGATGCGACGGGAACGCCGGGAATTCTTTCCCTACGAAACAGGGAAAGGACCCCTCATCTCGAGCTAGGAGGCGGAAACGGGGATAACCTGGATGTGTGCGGGACCCTCGTGCTTCCTCTCGAGTGGAGACGTGTATGTCGGGGAACTTCTTGAGTTGCAGCAAGGGTGTGAAGGACCCTTTGGAAGTTCCAGTGGTTAGATGTGATTAGCCTCGAGAAGCCTCAGCGGAAATGGGCCTCTTCTCGCCTGGAGGGCAAAACCTCCTGGATTTTCTCGAGTTGCGGCAGGTGCTCTCGACTTACGACGGGGACCTCAGGAACCCGCTGTGGTGGCCTCATTAAAGTCCAGTCCCCATGCGTGTTCCTTGCCGGCCTATCGGAATTCCTCTCCCGTCGATGCCGGGGCCTAAGAACTTGCGTGGAGTCGGGGCCGGAACCTGAGGATTCCTCTCCAGTGCTGACATGGATCTTTGGGTACTTCTGGAGTCTCCCCAGGGGAGTCAGTCCTCGTCTCGAATGCGGGCATGCACTTGTGCTTTCCTCCAGAGCGGTAGCAGCAGTGTCACGCAGTCCGCCGCGTGGATCAAAGGATCTATGGTTTTCCCTCGAGGCTTTCCCACGAGGCTTTCCCACGAGGCTTTCCCACAGGGCTGCCCACTTGCACACGTTTTGGGAGTCGATCCTCGGCTTGAACGTCAAGGCAGTGCAGGGAAACAGGTTCCTCTGGAATGGACTGACACATCTGGGGTCTCTTGGAATGGTGGCACGACCCTGGAGTTCCTCTGGCCTTTCCTGTGGAGATCACCTCCTCTTGAGATGCGACGGGAACGCCGGGAATTCTTTCCCTACGAAACAGGGAAAGGACCCCTCATCTCGAGCTAGGAGGCGGAAACAGGGCTTCCCTGGATGTGTGCGGGACCCTCGTGCTTCCTCTCGAGTGGAGACGGGTATGTCGGGGAACTTCTTGAGTTGCAGCAAGAGTGTGAAGGACCCTTTGGAAGTTCCAGTGGTTAGATGTGATTAGCCTCGAGAAGCCTCAGCGGAAATGGGCCTCTTCTCGCCTGGAGGGCAAAACCTCCTGGATTTTCTCGAGTTGCGGCAGGTGCTGTCGACTTACGACGGGGACCTCAGGGACCCGCTCTGGTGGCCTCAGGAAAGGCCAGTCCCCATGGGATTTCCTCGGGGGCCTCTCGGGATTCCTCTCCCGTCGATGCCGGTGCCTAAGACCTTGTGTGGAGTCGGGGCCGGAACCTGAGGATTCCTCTCCAGTGCTGACATGGATCTTGGGGTATTTCCGGAGTCTCCCCAGGGGAGTCAGTCCTCGTCTCGAATGCGGGCATGCACTTGCGTTTTCCTCCAGAGCGGTAGCAGCAGTGTCACGCAGTCCGCCGCGTGGATCAAAGGAACTATGGTTTTCCCTCGAGTTTTTCCCACGAGGCTTTCACACGAGGCTTTCCCACAGGGCTGTGCCACGTGCACACGTGGTGGGAGTCTATCCTCGGCTTGAACGTCAAGGCAGTGCAGGGAAAACAGGTTCCTCTGGAATGGACTGACACATATGGGGTCTCTTGGAATGGTGGCACGACCCTGGAGTTCCTCTCGCCTTTCCTGTGGAGAGCGCCTCCTCTTGAGATGCGACGGGAACGCCGGGAATTCTTTCCCTACGAAACAGGGAAAGGACCCCTCATCTCGAGCTAGGAGGCGGAAACGGGGCTCCCCTGGATGTGTGCGGGACCCCACGTGCTTCCTCTCGAGTGGAGACGGGTATGTCGGGGACCTTCTTGAGTTGCAGCAAGGGTGTGAAGGACCCTTTGGAAGTTCCAGTGGTTAGATGTGATTAGCCTCGAGAAGCCTCAGCGGAAACCGGCCTCATCTCGCCTGGAGGGCAAAACCTCCTGGATTTTCTCGAGTTGCGGCAGGTGCTCTCGACTTACGACGGGGACCTCAGGGACCCGCCCTGGTGGCCTCATTAAAGTCCAGTCCCCATGCGAGTTCCTTGCCGGCCTATCGGAATTCCTCTCCCGTCGATGCCGGGGCCTAAGACCTTGCGTGGAGTCGGGGCCGGAACCTGAGGATTCCTCTCCAGTGCTGACATGGATCTCTGGGTACTTCTGGAGTCTCCCCAGGGGAGTCAGTCCTCGTCCCGAATGCGGGCATGCACTTGTGCTTTCCTCCAGAGCGGTAGCAGCAGTGTCACGCAGTCCGCCGCGTGGATCAAAGGATCTATGGTTTTCCCTCGAGGCTTTCCCACGAGGCTTTCCCACGAGGCTTTCCCACAGGGCTGTCCCACGTGCACACGTTTTGGGAGTCGATCCTCGGCTTGAACGTCAAGGCAGTGCAGGGAAACAGGTTCCTCTGGAATGGACTGACACATCTGGGGTCTCTTGGAATGGTGGCACGACCCTGGAGTTCCTCTGGCCTTTCCTGTGGAGATCACCTCCTCTTGAGATGCGACGGGAACGCCGGGAATTCTTTCCCTACGAAACAGGGAAAGGACCCCTCATCTCGAGCTAGGAGGCGGAAACGGGGCTCCCCTGGATGTGTGCGGGACCCTCGTGCTTCCTCTCGAGTGGAGACGGGTATGTCGGGGAACTTCTTGAGTTGCAGCAAGAGTGTGAAGGACCCTTTGGAAGTTCCAGTGGTTAGATGTGATTAGCCTCGAGAAGCCTCAGCGGAAATGGGCCTCTTCTCGCCTGGAGGGCAAAACCTCCTGGATTTTCTCGAGTTGCGGCAGGTGCTGTCGACTTACGACGGGGACCTCAGGGACCCGCTCTGGTGGCCTCAGGAAAGGCCAGTCCCCATGGGAGTTCCTCGGGGGCCTCTCGGGATTCCTCTCCCGTCGATGCCGGGGCCTAAGACCTTGTGTGGAGTCGGGGCCGGAACCTGAGGATTCCTCTCCAGTGCTGACATGGATCTTGGGGTATTTCCGGAGTCTCCCCAGGGGAGTCAGTCCTCGTCTCGAATGCGGGCATGCACTTGCGCTTTCCTCCAGAGCGGTAGCAGCAGTGTCACGCAGTCCGCCGCGTGGATCAAAGGAACTATGGTTTTCCCTCGAGTCTTTCCCACGAGGCTTTCCCACGAGGCTTTCCCACAGGGCTGTGCCACGTGCACACGTGGTGGGAGTCTATCCTCGGCTTGAACGTCAAGGCAGTGCAGGGAAAACAGGTTCCTCTGGAATGGACTGACACATATGGGGTCTCTTGGAATGGTGGCACGACCCTGGAGTTCCTCTCGCCTTTCCTGTGGAGAGCGCCTCCTCTTGAGATGCGACGGGAACGCCGGGAATTCTTTCCCTACGAAACAGGGAAAGGACCCCTCATCTCGAGCTAGGAGGCGGAAACGGGGCTCCCCTGGATGTGTGCGGGACCCTCGTGCTTCCTCTCGAGTGGAGACGGGTATGTCGGGGACCTTCTTGAGTTGCAGCAAGGGTGTGAAGGACCCTTTGGAAGTTCCAGTGGTTAGATGTGATTAGCCTCGAGAAGCCTCAGCGGAAATGGGCCTCTTCTCGCCAGGAGGGCAAAATCTCCTGGATTTTCTCGAGTTGCGGCAGGTGCTCTCGACTTACGACGGGGACCTCAGGGACCCGCTCTGGTGGCCTCAGGAAAGGCCAGTCCCCATGCGAGTTCCTTTCCAGCCTCTCGGGATTCCTCTCCCGTCGATGCCGGGGCCTAAGACCTTGTGTGGAGTCGGGGCCGGAACCTGAGGATTCCTCTCCAGTGCTGACATGGATCTTGGGGTACTTCTGGAGTCTCCCCAGGGGAGTCAGTCCTCGTCTCGAATGCGGGCATGCACTTGCGCTTTCCTCCAGAGCGGTAGCAGCAGTGTCACGCAGTCCGCCGCGTGGATCAAAGGATCTATGGTTTTCCCTCGAGTCTTTCCCACGAGGCTTTCCCACGAGGCTTTCCCACAGGGCTGTCCCACGTGCACACGTGGTGGGAGTCGATCCTCGGCTTGAACGTCAAGGCAGTGCAGGGAAAACAGGTTCCTCTGGAATGGACTGACACCTCTGGGTGACTCTTGGAATGGTGGCACGACCCTGGAGTTCCTCTCGCCTTTCCTGTGGAGAGCGCCTCCTCTTGAGATGCGACGGGAACCCCGGGAATTCTTTCCCTACGAAGCAGGGAAAGGATCCCTCATCTCGAGCAAGGAGGCGGAAACGGGGCTCCCCTGGATGTGTGCGGGACCCTCGTGCTTCCTCTCGAGTTGAGACGGGTATGTCGGGGAACTTCTTGAGTTGCAGCAAGGGTGTGAAGGACCCTTTGGAACTTCCAGTGGTTAGCTGTGATTAGCCTCGAGAAGCCTCAGCGGAAACCGGCCTCATCTCGCCTGGAGGGCAAAACCTCCTGGATTTTCTCGAGTTGCGGCAGGTGCTCTCGACTTACGACGGTGACCTCAGGGACCCGCTCTGGTGGCCTCAGGAAAGGCCAGTCCCCATGCGAGTTGCTCGGGGCCTCTCGAGATTCCTCTCCCGTCGATGCCGGGGCCTAAGACCTTGTGTGGAGTCGGGGCCGGATGCTGAGGATTCCTCTCCAGTGCTGACATGGATCTTGGGGTACTTCTGGAGTCTCCCCAGGGGAGTCAGTCCTCGTCTCGAATGCGGGCATGCACTTGCGCTTTCCTCCAGTGCGGTAGCAGCAGTGTCACGCAGTCCGCCGCGTGGATCAAAGGATCTATGGTTTTCCCTCGAGGCTTTCCCACGAGGCTTTCCCATGAGGCTTTCCCACAGGGCTGTCCCACGTGCACACGTGGTGGGAGTCGATCCTCGGCTTGAACGTCAAGGCAGTGCAGGGAAACAGGTTCCTCTGGAATGGACTGACACATCTGAGGTCTCTTGGAATGGTGGCACGACCCTGGAGTTCCTCTGGCCTTTCCTGTGGAGATCGCCTCCTCTTGAGATGCGACGGGAACGCCGGGAATTCTTTCCCTACGAAACAGGGAAAGGACCCCTCATCTCGAGCTAGGAGGCGGAAACGGGGATAACCTGGATGTGTGCGGGACCCTCGTGCTTCCTCTCGAGTGGAGACGTGTATGTCGGGGAACTTCTTGAGTTGCAGCAAGGGTGTGAAGGACCCTTTGGAAGTTCCAGTGGTTAGATGTGATTAGCCTCGAGAAGCCTCAGCGGAAATGGGCCTCTTCTCGCCTGGAGGGCAAAACCTCCTGGATTTTCTCTAGTTGCGGCAGGTGCTCTCGACTTACGACGGGGACCTCAGGAACCCGCTGTGGTGGCCTCATTAAAGTCCAGTCCCCATGCGTGTTCCTTGCCGGCCTATCGGAATTCCTCTCCCGTCGATGCCGGGGCCTAAGAACTTGCGTGGAGTCGGGGCCGGAACCTGAGGATTCCTCTCCAGTGCTGACATGGATCTTTGGGTACTTCTGGAGTCTCCCCAGGGGAGTCAGTCCTCGTCTCGAATGCGGGCATGCACTTGTGCTTTCCTCCAGAGCGGTAGCAGCAGTGTCACGCAGTCCGCCGCGTGGATCAAAGGATCTATGGTTTTCCCTCGAGGCTTTCCCACGAGGCTTTCCCACGAGGCTTTCCCACAGGGCTGCCCACTTGCACACGTTTTGGGAGTCGATCCTCGGCTTGAACGTCAAGGCAGTGCAGGGAAACAGGTTCCTCTGGAATGGACTGACACATCTGGGGTCTCTTGGAATGGTGGCACGACCCTGGAGTTCCTCTGGCCTTTCCTGTGGAGATCACCTCCTCTTGAGATGTGACGGGAACTCCGGGAATTCTTTCCCTACGAAACAGGGAAAGGACCCCTCATCTCGAGCTAGGAGGCGGAAACGGGGCTCCCCTGGATGTGTGCGGGACCCTCGTGCTTCCTCTCGAGTGGAGACGGGTATGTCGGGGAACTTCTTGAGTTGCAGCAAGAGTGTGAAGGACCCTTTGGAAGTTCCAGTGGTTAGATGTGATTAGCCTCGAGAAGCCTCAGCGGAAATGGGCCTCTTCTCGCCTGGAGGGCAAAACCTCCTGGATTTTCTCGAGTTGCGGCAGGTGCTGTCGACTTACGACGGGGACCTCAGGGACCCGCTCTGGTGGCCTCAGGAAAGGCCAGTCCCCATGGGATTTCCTCGGGGGCCTCTCGGGATTCCTCTCCCGTCGATGCCGGGGCCTAAGACCTTGTGTGGAGTCGGGGCCGGAACCTGAGGATTCCTCTCCAGTGCTGACATGGATCTTGGGGTATTTCCGGAGTCTCCCCAGGGGAGTCAGTCCTCGTCTCGAATGCGGGCATGCACTTGCGTTTTCCTCCAGAGCGGTAGCAGCAGTGTCACGCAGTCCGCCGCGTGGATCAAAGGAACTATGGTTTTCCCTCGAGTTTTTCCCACGAGGCTTTCACACGAGGCTTTCCCACAGGGCTGTGCCACGTGCACACGTGGTGGGAGTCTATCCTCGGCTTGAACGTCAAGGCAGTGCAGGGAAAACAGGTTCCTCTGGAATGGACTGACACATATGGGGTCTCTTGGAATGGTGGCACGACCCTGGAGTTCCTCTCGCCTTTCCTGTGGAGAGCGCCTCCTCTTGAGATGCGACGGGAACGCCGGGAATTCTTTCCCTACGAAACAGGGAAAGGACCCCTCATCTCGAGCTAGGAGGCGGAAACGGGGCTCCCCTGGATGTGTGCGGGACCCTCGTGCTTCCTCTCGAGTGGAGACGGGTATGTCGGGGACCTTCTTGAGTTGCAGCAAGGGTGTGAAGGACCCTTTGGAAGTTCCAGTGGTTAGATGTGATTAGCCTCGAGAAGCCTCAGCGGAAACCGGCCTCATCTCGCCTGGAGGGCAAAACCTCCTGGATTTTCTCGAGTTGCGGCAGGTGCTCTCGACTTACGACGGGGACCTCAGGGACCCGCCCTGGTGGCCTCATTAAAGTCCAGTCCCCATGCGAGTTCCTTGCCGGCCTATCGGAATTCCTCTCCCGTCGATGCCGGGGCCTAAGACCTTGCGTGGAGTCGGGGCCGGAACCTGAGGATTCCTCTCCAGTGCTGACATGGATCTCTGGGTACTTCTGGAGTCTCCCCAGGGGAGTCAGTCCTCGTCTCGAATGCGGGCATGCACTTGTGCTTTCCTCCAGAGCGGTAGCAGCAGTGTCACGCAGTCCGCCGCGTGGATCAAAGGATCTATGGTTTTCCCTCGAGGCTTTCCCACGAGGCTTTCCCACGAGGATTTCCCACAGGGCTGTCCCACGTGCACACGTTTTGGGAGTCGATCCTCGGCTTGAACGTCAAGGCAGTGCAGGGAAACAGGTTCCTCTGGAATGGACTGACACATCTGGGGTCTCTTGGAATGGTGGCACGACCCTGGAGTTCCTCTGGCCTTTCCTGTGGAGATCACCTCCTCTTGAGATGCGACGGGAACGCCGGGAATTCTTTCCCTACGAAACAGGGAAAGGACCCCTCATCTCGAGCTAGGAGGCGGAAACGGGGCTCCCCTGGATGTGTGCGGGACCCTCGTGCTTCCTCTCGAGTGGAGACGGGTATGTCGGGGAACTTCTTGAGTTGCAGCAAGAGTGTGAAGGACCCTTTGGAAGTTCCAGTGGTTAGATGTGATTAGCCTCGAGAAGCCTCAGCGGAAATGGGCCTCTTCCCGCCTGGAGGGCAAAACCTCCTGGATTTTCTCGAGTTGCGGCAGGTGCTGTCGACTTACGACGGGGACCTCAGGGACCCGCTCTGGTGGCCTCAGGAAAGGCCAGTCCCCATGGGAGTTCCTCGGGGGCCTCTCGGGATTCCTCTCCCGTCGATGCCGGGGCCTAAGACCTTGTGTGGAGTCGGGGCCGGAACCTGAGGATTCCTCTCCAGTGCTGACATGGATCTTGGGGTATTTCCGGAGTCTCCCCAGGGGAGTCAGTCCTCGTCTCGAATGCGGGCATGCACTTGCGCTTTCCTCCAGAGCGGTAGCAGCAGTGTCACGCAGTCCGCCGCGTGGATCAAAGGAACTATGGTTTTCCCTCGAGTCTTTCCCACGAGGCTTTCCCACGAGGCTTTCCCACAGGGCTGTGCCACGTGCACACGTGGTGGGAGTCTATCCTCGGCTTGAACGTCAAGGCAGTGCAGGGAAAACAGGTTCCTCTGGAATGGACTGACACATATGGGGTCTCTTGGAATGGTGGCACGACCCTGGAGTTCCTCTCGCCTTTCCTGTGGAGAGCGCCTCCTCTTGAGATGCGACGGGAACGCCGGGAATTCTTTCCCTACGAAACAGGGAAAGGACCCCTCATCTCGAGCTAGGAGGCGGAAACGGGGCTCCCCTGGATGTGTGCGGGACCCTCGTGCTTCCACTCGAGTGGAGACGGGTATGTCGGGGACCTTCTTGAGTTGCAGCAAGGGTGTGAAGGACCCTTTGGAAGTTCCAGTGGTTAGATGTGATTAGCCTCGAGAAGTCTCAGCGGAAACCGGCCTCATCTCGCCTGGAGGGCAAAACCTCCTGGATTTTCTCGAGTTGCGGCAGGTGCTCTCGACTTACGACGGGGACCTCAGGGACCCGCTCTGGTGGCCTCAGGAAAGGCCAGTCCCCATGCGAGTTGCTCAGGGCCTCTCGAGATTCCTCTGACTTCGATGCCGGGGCCTAAGACCTTGTGTGGAGTCGGGGCCGGAACCTGAGGATTCCTCTCCAGTGCTGACATGGATCTTGGGGTACTTCTGGAGTCTCCCCAGGGGAGTCAGTCCTCGTCTCGAATGCGGGCATGCACTTGCGCTTTCCTCCAGAGCGGTAGCAGCAGTGTCACGCAGTCCGCCGCGTGGATCAAAGGATCTATGGTTTTCCCTCGAGTCTTTCCCACGAGGCTTTCCCACGAGGCTTTCCCACAGGGCTGTGCCACGTGCACCCGTGGTGGGAGTCGATCCTCGGCTTGAACGTCAAGGCAGTGCAGGGAAAACAGGTTCCTCTGGAATGGACTGACACCTCTGGGGGACTCTTGGAATGGTGGCACGACCCTGGAGTTCCTCTCGCCTTTCCTGTGGAGAGCGCCTCCTCTTGAGATGCGACGGGAACCCCGGGAATTCTTTCCCTACGAAACAGGGAAAGGACCCCTCATCTCGAGCTAGGAGGCGGAAACGGGCTCCCCTGGATGTGTGCGGGACCCTCGTGCTTCCTCTCGAGTGGAGACGGGTATGTCGGGGAACTTCTTGAGTTGCAGCAAGGGTGTGAAGGACCCTTTGGAAGTTCCAGTGGTTAGATGTGATTAGCCTCGAGAAGCCTCAGCGGAAACGGGCCTCATCTCGCCTGGATGGCAAAACCTCCTGGATTTTCTCGAGTTGCGGCAGGTGCTGTCGACTTACGACGGGGACCTCAGGGACCCGCTCTGGTGGCCTCAGGAAAGGCCAGTCCCCATGCGAGTTGCTCGGGGCCTCTCGGGATTCCTCTGCCGTCGATGCCGGGGCCTAAGACCTTGTGTGGAGTCGGGGCCGGAACCTGAGGATTCCTCTCCAGTGCTGACATGGATCTTGGGGTAATTCTGGAGTCTCCCCAGGGGAGTCAGTCCTCATCTCGAATGCGGGCATGCACTTACGCTTTCCTCCAGAGCGGTAGCAGCAGTGTCACGCAGTCCACCGCGTGGATCAAAGGATCTATGGTTTTCCCTCGAGTCTTTCCCACGATGCTTTCCCACAGGGCTGTCCCACGTGCACACGTGGTGGGAGTCGATCCTCGGCTTGAACGTCAAGGCAGTGCAGGGAAAAAAGGTTCCTCTGGAATGGACTGACACATCTGCGGGACTCTTGGAATGGTGGCACCACCCTGGAGTTCCTCTCGCCTTTCCTGTGGAGAGCGCCTCCTCTTGAGATGCGACGGGAATGCCGGGAATTCTTTCCCTACGAAACAGGGAAAGGATCCTCATCTCGAGCTAGGAGACGGAAACGGGGCTCCCCTGGATGTGTGCGGGACCCTCGTGCTTCCTCTCGAGTGGAGACGGGTATGTCGGGGAACTTCTTGAGTTGCAGCAAGGGTGTGAAGGACCCTTTGGAAGTTCCAGTGGTTAGATGTGATAAGCCTCGAGAAGCCTCAGCGGAAACGGGCCTCATCTCGCCTGGAGGGCAAAACCTCCTGGATTTCTCGAGTTGAGGCAGGTGCTCTCGACTTACGACGGGGACCTCAGGGACCCGCCCTGGTGGCCTCATTAAAGGCCAGTCCCCATGCGAGTTGCTCGGGGCCTCTCGGGATTCCTCTGCCGTCGATGCCGGGGCCTAAGACCTTGCGTGGAGTCGGGTCCGGAACCTGAGGATTCCTCTCCAGTGCTGACATGGATCTTGGGGTATTTCTGGAGCCTCCCCATGGGAGTCAGTCCTCGTCTCGAATGCGGGCATGCACTTGCGCTTTCCTCCAGAGCGGTAGCAGCAGTGTCACTCATTCCGCCGCGTGGATCAAAGGATCTATGGTTTTCCCTCGAGTCTTTCCCACGAGGCTTTCCCACGAGGCTTTCCCACAGGGCTGTGCCACGTGCACACGTGGTGGGAGTCTATCCTCGGCTTGAACGTCAAGGCAGTGCAGGGAAAACAGGTTCCTCTGGAATGGACTGACACATATGGGGTCTCTTGGAATGGTGGCACGACCCTGGAGTTCCTCTCGCCTTTCCTGTGGAGAGCGCCTCCTCTTGAGATGCGACGGGAACGCCGGGAATTCTTTCCCTATGAAACAGGGAAAGGACCCCTCATCTCGAGCTAGGAGGCGGAAACGGGGCTTCCCTGGATGTGTGCGGGACCCTCGTGCTTCCTCTCGAGTGGAGACGGGTATGTCGGGGACCTTCTTGAGTTGCAGCAAGGGTGTGAAGGACCCTTTGGAAGTTCCAGTGGTTAGATGTGATTAGCCTCGAGAAGCCTCAGCGGAAACCGGCCTCATCTCGCCTGGAGGGCAAAACCTCCTGGATTTTCTCGAGTTGTGGCAGGTGCTCTCGACTTACGACGGGGACCTCAGGGACCCGCTCTGGTGGCCTCAGGAAAGGCCAGTCCCCATGCGAGTTGCTCAGGGCCTCTCGAGATTCCTCTGACTTCGATGCCGGGGCCTAAGACCTTGTGTGGAGTCGGGGCCGGAACCTGAGGATTCCTCTCCAGTGCTGACATGGATCTTGGGGTACTTCTGGAGTCTCCCCAGGGGAGTCAGTCCTCGTCTCGAATGCGGGCATGCACTTGCGCTTTCCTCCAGAGCGGTAGCAGCAGTGTCACGCAGTCCGCCGCGTGGATCAAAGGATCTATGGTTTTCCCTCGAGTCTTTCCCACGAGGCTTTCCCACGAGGCTTTCCCACAGGGCTGTGCCACGTGCACCCGTGGTGGGAGTCGATCCTCGGCTTGAACGTCAAGGCAGTGCAGGGAAAACAGGTTCCTCTGTAATGGACTCACACATCTGCGGGACTCTTGGAATGGTGGCACGACCCTGGAGTTCCTCTCGCCTTTCCTGTGGAGAGCGCCTCCTCTTGAGATTCGACGGGAACGCCGGGAATTCTTTCCCTACAAAACAGGGAAAGGATCCCTCATCTCGAGCTAGGAGGCGGAAACGGGGCTCCCCTGGATGTGTGCGGTACCCTCGTGCTTCCTCTCGAGTGGAGACGGGTATGTCGGGGAACTTCTTGAGTTGCAGCAAGGGTGTGAAGGACCCTTTGGAAGTTCCAGTGGTTATATGTGATTAGCCTCGAGAAGCCTCAGCCGAAATGGGCCTCATCTCGCCTGGAGGGCAAAACCTCCTGGATTTTCTCGAGTTGCGGCAGGTGCTCTCGACTTACGACGGGGACCTCAGGGACCCGCCCTGGTGGCCTCATTAAAGCAAGTCCCCATGCGAGATGCTCGGGGCCTCTCGGGATTCCTCTGCCGTCGATGCCGGGGCCTAAGACCTTGCGTGGAATCGGGTCCGGAACCTGAGGTTTCCTCTCCAGTGCTGACATGGATCTTGGGGTACTTCTGGAGTCTCCCCAGGGGAGTCAGTCCTCGTCTCGAATGCGGGCATGCACTTGCGCTTTCCTCCAGAGCGGTAGCAGCAGTGTCACGCAGTCCGCAGCGTGGATCAAAGGATCTATGGTTTTCCCTCTAGTCTTTCCCACGAGGCTTTCCCACGAGGCTTTCCCACAGGGCTGTCCCACGTGCACACGTGGTGGGAGTCGATCCTCGGCTTGAACGTCAAGGCAGTGCAGGGAAACAGGTTCCTCTGGAATGGACTGACACATCTGGGGTCTCTTGGAATGGTGGCACGACCCTGGAGTTCCTCTGGCCTTTCCTGTGGAGATCGCCTCCTCTTGAGATGCGACGGGAACGCCGGGAATTCTTTCCCTACGAAACAGGGAAAGGATCCCTCATCTCGAGCTAGGAGGCAGAAACGGGGCTCCCCTGGATGTGTGCGGGACCCTCGTGCTTCCTCTCGAGTGGAGACGGGTATGTCGGGGAACTTCTTGAGTTGCAGTAAGGGTGTGAAGGACCCTTTGGAAGTTCCAGTGGTTAGATGTGATTAGCCTCGAGAAGCCTCAGCGGAAATGGGCCTCTTCTCGCCAGGAGGGCAAAATCTCCTGGATTTTCTCGAGTTGCGGCAGGTGCTCTCGACTTACGACGGGGACCTCAGGGACCCGCTCTGGTGGCCTCAGGAAAGG
The DNA here is from genome assembly GCF_042477335.2 of Ovis canadensis. Taxonomy (NCBI): domain Eukaryota; kingdom Metazoa; phylum Chordata; class Mammalia; order Artiodactyla; family Bovidae; genus Ovis; species Ovis canadensis. Next base: position 110,880,732 of record NC_091247.1, on the reverse strand, counting down.
CCAGTCCCCATGCGAGTTCCTTTCCAGCCTCTCGGGATTCCTCTCCCGTCGATGCCGGGGCCTAAGACCTTGTGTGGAGTCGGGGCCGGAACCTGAGGATTCCTCTCCAGTGCTGACATGGATCTTGGGGTACTTCTGGAGTCTCCCCAGGGGAGTCAGTCCTCGTCTCGAATGCGGGCATGCACTTGCGCTTTCCTCCAGAGCGGTAGCAGCAGTGTCACGCAGTCCGCCGCGTGGATCAAAGGATCTATGGTTTTCCCTCGAGTCTTTCCCACGAGGCTTTCCCACGAGGCTTTCCCACAGGGCTGTGCCACGTGCACCCGTGGTGGGAGTCGATCCTCGGCTTGAACGTCAAGGCAGTGCAGGGAAAACAGGTTCCTCTGGAATGGACTGACACCTCTGGGGGACTCTTGGAATGGTGGCACGACCCTGGAGTTCCTCTCGCCTTTCCTGTGGAGAGCGCCTCCTCTTGAGATGCGACGGGAACCCCGGGAATTCTTTCCCTACGAAACAGGGAAAGGACCCCTCATCTCGAGCTAGGAGGCGGAAACGGGCTCCCCTGGATGTGTGCGGGACCCTCGTGCTTCCTCTCGAGTGGAGACGGGTATGTCGGGGAACTTCTTGAGTTGCAGCAAGGGTGTGAAGGACCCTTTGGAAGTTCCAGTGGTTAGATGTGATTAGCCTCGAGAAGCCTCAGCGGAAACGGGCCTCATCTCGCCTGGATGGCAAAACCTCCTGGATTTTCTCGAGTTGCGGCAGGTGCTGTCGACTTACGACGGGGACCTCAGGGACCCGCTCTGGTGGCCTCAGGAAAGGCCAGTCCCCATGCGAGTTGCTCGGGGCCTCTCGGGATTCCTCTGCCGTCGATGCCGGGGCCTAAGACCTTGTGTGGAGTCGGGGCCGGAACCTGAGTATTCCTCTCCAGTGCTGACATGGATCTTGGGGTAATTCTGGAGTCTCCCCAGGGGAGTCAGTCCTCATCTCGAATGCGGGCATGCACTTACGCTTTCCTCCAGAGCGGTAGCAGCAGTGTCACGCAGTCCACCGCGTGGATCAAAGGATCTATGGTTTTCCCTCGAGTCTTTCCCACGATGCTTTCCCACAGGGCTGTCCCACGTGCACACGTGGTGGGAGTCGATCCTCGGCTTGAACGTCAAGGCAGTGCAGGGAAAAAAGGTTCCTCTGGAATGGACTGACACATCTGCGGGACTCTTGGAATGGTGGCACCACCCTGGAGTTCCTCTCGCCTTTCCTGTGGAGAGCGCCTCCTCTTGAGATGCGACGGGAATGCCGGGAATTCTTTCCCTACGAAACAGGGAAAGGATCCTCATCTCGAGCTAGGAGACGGAAACGGGGCTCCCCTGGATGTGTGCGGGACCCTCGTGCTTCCTCTCGAGTGGAGACGGGTATGTCGGGGAACTTCTTGAGTTGCAGCAAGGGTGTGAAGGACCCTTTGGAAGTTCCAGTGGTTAGATGTGATAAGCCTCGAGAAGCCTCAGCGGAAACGGGCCTCATCTCGCCTGGAGGGCAAAACCTCCTGGATTTCTCGAGTTGAGGCAGGTGCTCTCGACTTACGACGGGGACCTCAGGGACCCGCCCTGGTGGCCTCATTAAAGGCCAGTCCCCATGCGAGTTGCTCGGGGCCTCTCGGGATTCCTCTGCCGTCGATGCCGGGGCCTAAGACCTTGCGTGGAGTCGGGTCCGGAACCTGAGGATTCCTCTCCAGTGCTGACATGGATCTTGGGGTATTTCTGGAGCCTCCCCATGGGAGTCAGTCCTCGTCTCGAATGCGGGCATGCACTTGCGCTTTCCTCCAGAGCGGTAGCAGCAGTGTCACTCATTCCGCCGCGTGGATCAAAGGATCTATGGTTTTCCCTCGAGTCTTTCCCACGAGGCTTTCCCACGAGGCTTTCCCACAGGGCTGTCCCACGTGCACACGTGGTGGGAGTCGATCCTCGGCTTGAACGTCAAGGCAGTGCAGGGAAAACAGGTTCCTCTGGAATGGACTGACACATCTGGGGGTCTCTTGGAATGGTGGCACGACCCTGGAGTTCCTCTCGCCTTTCCTGTGGAGAGCGCCTCCTCTTGAGATGCGATGGGAACGCCGGGAATTCTTTCCCTACGAAATAGGGAAAGGATCCCTCATCTCGAGCTAGGAGGCGGAAACGGGGCTCCCCTGGATGTGTGCGGGACCCTCGTGCTTCCTCTCGAGTGGAGACGTGTATGTCGGGGAACTTCTTGAGTTGCAGCAAGGGTGTGAAGGACCCTTTGGAAGTTCCAGTGGTTAGATGTGATTAGCCTCGAGAAGCCTCAGCGGAAACGGGCCTCATCTCGCCTGGATGGCAAAACCTCCTGGATTTTCTCGAGTTGCGGCAGGTGCTGTCGACTTACGACGGGGACCTCAGGGACCCGCTCTGGTGGCCTCAGGAAAGGCCAGTCCCCATGTGAGTTGCTCGGGGCCTCTCGAGATTCCTCTGCCGTCGATGCCGGGGCCTAAGACCTTGTGTGGAGTCGGGGCCGGAACCTGAGGATTCCTCTCCAGTGCTGACATGGATCTTGGGGTACTTCTGGAGTCTCCCCAGGGGAGTCAGTCCTCGTCTCGAATGCGGGCATGCACTTGCGATTTCCTCCAGAGCGGTAGCAGCAGTGTCACGCAGTCCGCAGCGTGGATCAAAGGATCTATGGTTTTCCCTCGAGTCTTTCCCACGAGGCTTTCCCACGAGCCTTTCCCACAGGGCTGTACCAAGTGCACACGTGGTGGGAGTCGATCCTCGGCTTGAACGTCAAGGCAGTGCAGGGAAACAGGTTCCTCTGGAATGGACTGACACATCTGGGGTCTCTTGGAATGGTGGAACGACCCTGGAGTTCCTCTCGCCTTTCCTGTGGAGATCACCTCCTCTTGAGATGCGACGGGAACGCCGGGAATTCTTTCCCTACGAAACAGGGAAAGGACCCCTCATCTCGAGCTAGGAGGCGGAAACGGGGCTCCCCTGGATGTGTGCGGGACCCTCGTGCTTCCTCTCGAGTGGAGACGGGTATGTCGGGGAACTTCTTGAGTTGCAGCAAGAGTGTGAAGGACCCTTTGGAAGTTCCAGTGGTTAGATGTGATTAGCCTCGAGAAGCCTCAGCGGAAATGGGCCTCTTCTCGCCTGGATGGCAAAACCTCCTGGATTTTCTCGAGTTGCGGCAGGTGCTCTCGACTTACGACGTGGACCTCAGGGACCCGCTCTGGTGGCCTCATTAAAGACCAGTCCCCATGCGAGTTCCTTGCCGGCCTCTCGGGTTCCTCTCCCGTCGATGCCGGGGCCTAAGACCTTGTGTGGAGTCGGGGCCGGAACCTGAGTATTCCTCTCCAGTGCTGACATGGATCTTGGGGTAATTCTGGAGTCTCCCCAGGGGAGTCAGTCCTCATCTCGAATGCGGGCATGCACTTACGCTTTCCTCCAGAGCGGTAGCAGCAGTGTCACGCAGTCCACCACGTGGATCAAAGGATCTATGGTTTTCCCTCGAGTCTTTCCCACGATGCTTTCCCACAGGGCTGTCCCACGTGCACACGTGGTGGGAGTCGATCCTCGGCTTGAACGTCAAGGCAGTGCAGGGAAAAAAGGTTCCTCTGGAATGGACTGACACATCTGCGGGACTCTTGGAAAGGTGGCGCCACCCTGGAGTTCCTCTCGCCTTTCCTGTGGAGAGCGCCTCCTCTTGAGATGCGACGGGAATGCCGGAAATTCTTTCCCTACGAAACAGGGAAAGGATCCTCATCTCGAGCTAGGAGACGGAAACGGGGCTCCCCTGGATGTGTGCGGGACCCTCGTGCTTCCTCTCGAGTGGAGACGGGTATGTCGGGGAACTTCTTGAGTTGCAGCAAGGGTGTGAAGGACCCTTTGGAAGTTCCAGTGGTTAGATGTGATTAGCCTCGAGAAGCCTCAGCGGAAACGGGCCTCATCTCGCCTGGAGGGCAAAACCTCCTGGATTTCTCGAGTTGAGGCAGGTGCTCTCGACTTACGACGGGGACCTCAGGGACCCGCCCTGGTGGCCTCATTAAAGGCCAGTCCCCATGCGAGTTGCTCGGGGCCTCTCGGGATTCCTCTGCCGTCGATGCCGGGGCCTAAGACCTTGCGTGGAGTCGGGTCCGGAACCTGAGGATTCCTCTCCAGTGCTGACATGGATCTTGGGGTATCTCTGGAGCCTCCCCATGGGAGTCAGTCCTCGTCTCGAATGCGGGCATGCACTTGCGCTTTCCTCCAGAGCGGTAGCAGCAGTGTCACTCATTACGCCGCGTGGATCAAAGGATCTATGGTTTTCCCTCGAGTCTTTCCCACGAGGCTTTCCCACGAGGCTTTCCCACGACGCTTTCCCACAGGGCTGTCCCGCATGCACACGTGGTGGGAGTCGATCCTCGGCTTGAACGTCAAGGCAGTGCAGGGAGACAGGTTCCTCTGGAATGGACTGACACATCTGGGGTCTCTTGGAATGGTGGCACGACCCTGGAGTTCCTCTGGCCTTTCCTGTGGAGATCACCTCCTCTTGAGATGCGACGGGAACGCCGGGAATTCTTTCCCTACGAAACAGGGAAAGGACCCCTCATCTCGAGCTAGGAGGCGGAAACGGGGCTCCCCTGGATGTGTGCGGGACCCTCGTGCTTCCTCTCGAGTGGAGACGGGTATGTCGGGGAACTTCTTGAGTTGCAGCAAGAGTGTGAAGGACCCTTTGGAAGTTCCAGTGGTTAGATGTGATTAGCCTCGAGAAGCCTCAGCGGAAACGGGCCTCATCTCGCCTGGATGGCAAAACCTCCTGGATTTTCTCGAGTTGCGGCAGGTGCTCTCGACTTACGATGGCGACCTCAGGGACCCGCTCTGCTGGCCTCAGGAAAGGCCAGTGCCCATGCGAGTTGCTCGGGGCCTCTCGGGATTCCTCTCCCGTCGATGCCGGGGCCTAAGACTTGTGTGGAGTCGGGGCCGGAACCTGAGGATTCCTCTCCAGTGCTGACATGGATCTTGGGGTATTTCTGGAGTCTCCCCAGGGGAGTCAGTCCTCGTCTCGAATGCGGGCATGCACTTGAGCTTTCCTCCAGAGCGGAAGCAGCAGTGTCACGCATTCCGCCGCGGAGATCAAAGGATCTATGGTTTTCCCTCGAGTCTTTCCCACGAGGCTTTCCCACGAGGCTTTCCCACAGGGATGTCCCACGTGCACACGTGGTGGGAGTCGATCATCGGCTTGAACGTCAAGGCAGTGCAGGGAAAACAGGTTCCTCTGGAATGGACTGACACATCTGGGGAACTCTTGGAATGGTGGCACGACCCTGGAGTTCCTCTCGCCTTTCCTGTGGAGAGCGCCTCCTCTTGAGATGCGATGGGAACGCCGGGAATTCTTTCCCTACGAAATAGGGAAAGGATCCCTCATCTCGAGCTAGGAGGCGCAAACGGGGCTCCCCTGGATGTGTGCGGGACCCTCGTGCTTCCTCTCGAGTGGAGACGGGTATGTCGGGGAACTCCTTGAGTTGCAGCAAGGGTGTGAAGGATCCTTTGGAAGTTCCAGTGGTTAGATGTGATTAGCCGCGAGAAGCCTCAGCGGAAATGGGCCTCATCTCGCCTGGAGGGCAAAACCTCCTGGATTTTCTCGAGTTGCGGCAGGTGCTCTCGACTTACGACGGCGACCTCAGGGACCCGCTCTGTTGGCCTCAGGAAAGGCCAGTCCTCATGCGAGTTCCTCGGGGGCCTCTCCGGATTCCTCTGCCATCGATGCCCGGGCCTAAGTCCTTGTGTGGAGTCAGGGCTGGAACCTGAGGATTCCTCTCCAGTGCTGACATGCATCTTGGGGTACTTCTGGAGTCTCCCCAGGGGAGTCAGTCCTCGTCTCGAATGCGGGCATGCACTTGCGCTTTCCTCCAGAGCGGTAGAAGCAGTGTCACGCAGTCCACCGCGTGGATCAAAGGATCTATGGTTTTCCCTCAAGTCCTTCCCACGAGGCTTTCCCACGAGGCTTTCCCACAGGGCTGTCCCACGTGCACACGTGGTGGGAGTCGATCCTCGGCTTGAACGTCAAGGCAGTGCAGGGAAAACAGGTTCCTCTGGAATGGACTGACACATCTGGGGGACTCTTGGAATGGTGGCACGACCCTGGAGTTCCTCTCGCCTTTCCTTTGGAGAGCGCCACCTCTTGAGATGCGACAGGAATACCGGGAATTCTTTCCCTACGAAACAGGGAAAGGATCCCTCATCTCGAGCTAGGAGGCGGAAAGGAGGCTCCCCTGGATGTGTGCGGGACACTCGTGCTTCCTCTCGAGTCTAGACGGGTATGTCCGGGAACTTCTTGAGTTGCAGCAAGGTTGTGAAGGACCCTTTGGAAGTTCCAGTGGTTAAATGTGATTAGCCTCGAGAAGCCTAAGCGGAAATGGGCCTCATTTCGCCTGGAGGGCAAAATCTCCTTGATTTTCTCGAGTTGGGGCAGGTGCTCTCGACTTAGGACGGGGACCTCAGGGACCCGCTCTGGTGGCCTGAGGAAAGGCCAGTCCCCATGCGAGTTCCTCAGGGGCCTCTCGGGATACCTTTCCCATAGTTTCGGGGGCCTAAGACCTTGTGTGGAGTCGGGGTCGGAACCTGAGGATTCCTCTCCAGTGCTGACATGGATCTTGGGGTATTTCCGGAGTCTCCCCAGGGGAGTCAGTCCTCGTCTCGAATGCGGGCATGCACTTGCGCTTTCCTCCAGAGCGGTAGCAGCAGTGTCACGCAGTCCGCCGCGTGGATCAAATGAACTATGGTTTTCCCTCGAGTCTTTCCCACGAGGCTTTCCCACGAGGCTTTCCCACAGGGCTGTGCCACGTGCACACGTGGTGGGAGTCTATCCTCGGCTTGAACGTCAAGGCAGTGCAGGGAAAACAGGTTCCTCTGGAATGGACTGACACATATGGGGTCTCTTGGAATGGTGGCACGACCCTGGAGTTCCTCTCGCCTTTCCTGTGGAGAGCTCCTCCTCTTGAGATGCGACGGGAACGTCGGGAATTCTTTCCCTACGAAACAGGGAAAGGACCCCTCATCTCGAGCTAGGAGGCGGAAACGGGGCTCCCCTGGATGTGTGCGGGACCCTCGTGCTTCCTCTCGAGTGGAGACGGGTATGTCGGGGAACTTCTTGAGTTGCAGCAAGGGTGTGAAGGACCCTTTGGAAGTTCCAGTGGTTAGATGTGATTAGCCTCGAGAAGCCTCAGCGGAAACCGGCCTCATCTCGCCTGGAGGGCAAAACCTCCTGGATTTTCTCGAGTTGCGGCAGGTGCTCTCGACTTACGACGGGGACCTCAGGGACCCGCTCTGGTGGCCTCAGGAAAGGCCAGTCCCCATGCGAGTTGCTCAGGGCCTCTCGAGACTCCTCTGACTTCGATGCCGGGGCCTAAGACCTTGTGTGGAGTCGGGGCCGGAACCTGAGGATTCCTCTCCAGTGCTGACATGGATCTTGGGGTACTTCTGGAGTCTCCCCTGGGGAGTCAGTCCTCGTCTCGAATGCGGGCATGCACTTGCGCTTTCCTCCAGAGCGGTAGCAGCAGTGTCACGCAGTCCGCCGCGTGGATCAAAGGATCTATGGTTTTCCCTCGAGTCTTTCCCACGAGGCTTTCCCACGAGGCTTTCCCACAGGGCTGTCCCACGTGCACACGTGGTGGGAGTCGATCCTCGGCTTGAACGTCAAGGCAGTGCAGGGAAAACAGGTTCCTCTGGAATGGACTGACACCTCTGGGGGACTCTTGGAATGGTGGCACGACCCTGGAGTTCCTCTCGCCTTTCCTGTGGAGAGCGCCTCGTCTTGAGATGCGACGGGAACCCCGGGAATTCTTTCCCTACGAAACAGGGAAAGGACCCCTCATCTCGAGCTAGGAGGCGGAAACGGGCTCCCCTGGATGTGTTCGGGAACCTCGTGCTTCCTCTCGAGTGGAGACGGGTATGTCGGGGAAATTCTTGAGTTGCAGCAAGGGTGTGAAGGACCCTTTGGAAGTTCCAGTGGTTAGATGTGATTAGCCTCGAGAAGCCTCAGAGGAAACGGTCCTCATCTCGCCTGGATGGCAAAACCTCCTGGATTTTCTCGAGTTGCGGCAGGTGATGTCGACTTACGACGGGGACCTCAGGGACCCGCTCTGGTGGCCTCAGGAAAGGCCAGTCCCCATGCGAGTTGCTCGGGGCCTCTCGGGATTCCTCTGCCGTCGATGCCGGGGCCTAAGACCTTGTGTGGAGTCGGGGCCGGAACCTGAGGATTCCTCTCCAGTGCTGACATGGATCTTGGGGTAATTCTGGAGTCTCCCCAGGGGAGTCAGTCCTCATCTCGAATGCGGGCATGCACTTACGCTTTCCTCCAGAGCGGTAGCAGCAGTGTCACGCAGTCCACCACGTGGATCAAAGGATCTATGGTTTTCCCTCGAGTCTTTCCCACGATGCTTTCCCACAGGGCTGTCCCACGTGCACACGTGGTGGGAGTCGATCCTCGGCTTGAACGTCAAGGCAGTGCAGGGAAAAAAGGTTCCTCTGGAATGGACTGACACATCTGCGGGACTCTTGGAATGGTGGCACCACCCTGGAGTTCCTCTCGCCTTTCCTGTGGAGAGCGCCTCCTCTTGAGATGCGACGGGAATGCCGGGAATTCTTTCCCTACGAAACAGGGAAAGGATCCTCATCTCGAGCTAGGAGACGGAAACGGGGCTCCCCTGGATGTGTGCGGGACCCTCGTGCTTCCTCTCGAGTGGAGACGGGTATGTCGGGGAACTTCTTGAGTTGCAGCAAGGGTGTGAAGGACCCTTTGGAAGTTCCAATGGTTAGATGTGATAAGCCTCGAGAAGCCTCAGCGGAAACGGGCCTCATCTCGCCTGGAGGGCAAAACCTCCTGGATTTCTCGAGTTGAGGCAGGTGCTCTTGACTTACGACGGGGACATCAGGGACCCGCCCTGGTGGCCTCATTAAAGGCCAGTCCCCATGGGAGTTGCTCGGGGCCTCTCGGGATTCCTCTGCCGTCGATGCCGGGGCCTAAGACCTTGCGTGGAGTCGGGTCCGGAACCTGAGGATTCCTCTCCAGTGCTGACATGGATCTTGGGGTATTTCTGGAGCCTCCCCATGGGAGTCAGTCCTCGTCTCGAATGCGGGCATGCACTTGCGCTTTCCTCCAGAGCGGTAGCAGCAGTGTCACTCATTCCGCCGCGTGGATCAAAGGATCTATGGTTTTCCCTCGAGTCTTTCCCACGAGGCTTTCCCACGAGGCTTTCCCACAGGGCTGTCCCACGTGCACACGTGGTGGGAGTCGATCCTCGGCTTGAACGTCAAGGCAGTGCAGGGAAAAAAGGTTCCTCTGGAATGGACTGACACATCTGCGGGACTCTTGGAATGGTGGCACCACCCTGGAGTTCCTCTCGCCTTTCCTGTGGAGAGCGCCTCCTCTTGAGATGCGACGGGAATGCCGGGAATTCTTTCCCTACGAAACAGGGAAAGGATCCTCATCTCGAGCTAGGAGACGGAAACGGGGCTCCCCTGGATGTGTGCGGGACCCTCGTGCTTCCTCTCGAGTGGAGACGGGTATGTCGGGGAACTTCTTGAGTTGCAGCAAGGGTGTGAAGGACCCTTTGGAAGTTCCAGTGGTTAGATGTGATAAGCCTCGAGAAGCCTCAGCGGAAACGGGCCTCATCTCGCCTGGAGGGCAAAACCTCCTGGATTTCTCGAGTTGAGGCAGGTGCTCTCGACTTACGACGGGGACATCAGGGACCCGCCCTGGTGGCCTCATTAAAGGCCAGTCCCCATGGGAGTTGCTCGGGGCCTCTCGGGATTCCTCTGCCGTCGATGCCGGGGCCTAAGACCTTGCGTGGAGTCGGGTCCGGAACCTGAGGATTCCTCTCCAGTGCTGACATGGATCTTGGGGTATTTCTGGAGCCTCCCCATGGGAGTCAGTCCTCGTCTCGAATGCGGGCATGCACTTGCGCTTTCCTCCAGAGCGGTAGCAGCAGTGTCACTCATTCCGCCGCGTGGATCAAAGGATCTATGGTTTTCCCTCGAGTCTTTCCCACGAGGCTTTCCCACGAGGCTTTCCCACAGGGCTGTCCCACGTGCACACGTGGTGGGAGTCGATCCTCGGCTTGAACGTCAAGGCAGTGCAGGGAAAACAGGTTCCTCTGGAATGGACTGACACATCTGGGGGTCTCTTGGAATGGTGGCACGACCCTGGAGTTCCTCTCGCCTTTCCTGTGGAGAGCGCCTCCTCTTGAGATGCGATGGGAACGCCGGGAATTCTTTCCCTACGAAATAGGGAAAGGATCCCTCATCTCGAGCTAGGAGGCGGAAACGGGGCTCCCCTGGATGTGTGCGGGACCCTCGTGCTTCCTCTCGAGTGGAGACGTGTATGTCGGGGAACTTCTTGAGTTGCAGCAAGGGTGTGAAGGACCCTTTGGAAGTTCCAGTGGTTAGAAGTGATTAGCCTCGAGAAGCCTCAGCGAACACCGGCCTCATCTCGCCTGGAGGGCAAAACCTCCTGGATTTTCTCGAGTTGCGGCAGGTGCTGTCGACTTACGACTGGGATCTCAGGGACCTGCTCTGGTGGCCTCAGGAAAGGCCAGTCCCCATGCGAGTTCCTCGGGGGCCTCTCGGGATTCCTCTTCCGTCGATGCCGGGGCCTAAGACCTTGTGTGGAGTCTGGGCCGGAACCTGAGGATTCCTCTCCAGTGCTGACATGGATCTTGTGGTACTTCTGGAGTCTCCCCAGGGGAGTCAGTCCTCGTCGCGAATGCGGGCATGCACTTGCGCTTTCCTCCAGAGCGGTACCAGCAGTGTCACGCAGTCCGCCGCGTGGATCAAAGGATCTATGGTTTTCCCTCGAGTCTTTCCCACGAGGCTTTCCCACGAAGCTTTCCCACAGGGCTGTCCCACGTGCACACGTGTTGGGAGTCGATCCTCGGCTTGAACGTCAAGGCAGTGCAGGGAAAACAGGTTCCTCTGGAATGGACTGACACATCTGGGGGACTCTTGGAATGGTGGCACGACCCTGGAGTTCCTCTCGCCTTTCCTGTGGAGAGCGCCTCCTCTTGAGATGTGACGGGAACGCCGGGAATTCTTTCCCTACGAAACAGTGAAAGCATCCCTCATCTCGAGCTAGGAGGTGGAAACGGGGCTCCCCTGGATGTGTGCGCGACCCTCGTGCTTCCTCTCAAGTGGAGACGGGTATGTCGGGGAACTTCTTGAGTTGCAGCAAGGTTGTGAAGGACCCTTTGGAAGTTCCAGTGGTTAGAAGTGATTAGCCTCGAGAAGCCTCAGCGGAAATGGGCCTCATCTCGCCTGGAGGGCAAAACCTCCTGGATTTTCTCGAGTTGCGGCAGGTGCTCTCGACTTACGACGGGGCCCTGAGGGACCCGCTCTGGTGGCCTTAGGAAAGGCCAGTCCCCATGCGAGTTCCTCGGGGGCCACTCGGGATTCCTCTGCCGTCGATGCCGGGGCCTAACACCTTGTGTGGGTCGGGGCCGGAACCTGAGGATTCCTCTCCAGTGCTGACATGGATCTTGGGGTACTTCTGGAGTCTCCCCAGGGGAGTCAGTCCTCGTCTCGAATGCGGGCATGCACTTGCGCTTTCCTCCAGAGCGGTAGCAGCAGTGTCACGCATTCCGCCACGTGGATCAAAGGATCTATGGTTTTCCCTGGAGTCTTTCCCACGAGGCTTTCCCACGAGGCTTTCCCACAGGGCTGTCCGACGTGCACACGTGGTGGGAGTCGATCCTCGGCTTGGACGTCAAGGCAGTGCAGGGAAAACAGGTTCCTCTGGAATGGACTGACACATCTGGGGGACTCTTGGAATGGTGGCTCGACCCTGGAGTTCCTCTCGCCTTTCCTGTGGAGAGCGCCTCCTCTTGAGATGCGACGGGAACGCAGGGAATTCTTTCCTACGAAACAGGGAAAGGATCCCTCATCTCGAGCTAGGAGGCGGAAACGGGCCTCCCCTGGATGTGTGCGGGACCCTCGTGCTTCCTCTCGAGTGGAGACGGGTATGTCGGGGAACTTCTTGAGTTGCAGCAAGGGTGTGAAGGACCCTTTGGAAGGTCCAGTGGTTAGATGTGATTAGCCTCGAGAAGCCTCAGCGGAAATGGGCCTCATCTCGCCTGGAGGGCAAAACCTCCTGGATTTTCTCGAGTTTCGGCAGGTTCTCTCGACTTAGGACGGGGCCCTCAGGGACCCGCACTGGTGGCCTCAGGAAAGGCCAGTCCCCATGCGAGTTCCTCGGGGGCCTCTCGGGATTCCTCCCCCGTCAATGCCGGGGCCTAAGACCTTGTGTGGAGTCGGGGCCGGATCCTGAGGATTCCTCTTCAGTGCTGACATGGATCTTGGGGTACTTCTGGAGTCTCCCCAGGGCAGTCAGTCCTCGTCTCGAGTGCGGGCATGCACTTGCGCTTTCCTCCAGAGCGGTAGCAGCACTGTCACGCATTCCGCCGCGTGGTTCAAAGGATTTATGGTTTTCCCTCGAGTCTTTCCCACGAGGCTTTCCCACGAGGCTTTTCCACAGGGCTGTCCCACGTGCACACGTGGTGGGAGTCGATCCTCGGCTTGAACGTCAAGGCAGTGCAGGGAAAACAGGTTCCTCTGAAATGGACTGACACATCTGGGGGACTCTTGGAATGGTGGCACGACCCTGGAGTTCCTCTCGCCATTCCTGTGGAGAGCGCCTCCTCTTGAGATGCGACGGGAACGCCGGGAATTCTTTCCCTACGAAACAGGGAATGGATCCGTCATCTCGAGCTAGGAGGCGGAAACGGGGCTCCCCTGGATGTGTGCGGGACCCTCGTGCTTCCTCTCGAGTGGAGACGGGTATGTCGGGAACTTCTTGAGTTGCAGCAAGGGTGTGAAGGAGCCTTTGGAAGTTCCAGTGGTTAGATGGGATTAGCCTCGAGAAGCCTCAGCGGAAATGGGCCTCATCTCGCCTGGAGGGCAAAAACTCCTGGATTTTCTCGAGTTGCGGCAGGTGCTCTCGACTTACGACGGGGCCCTCAGGGACCCGCTCTGGTGGCCTCAGGAAAGGCCAGTCCCCATGCGAGCTCCTCGGGGGCCTCTCGGGATTCCTCTGCCGTCGATGCCGGGGCTAAGACCTTGTGTGGAGTCGGGGCCGGAACCTGAGGATTCCTCTCCAGTGCTGACATGGATCTTGGGGTACTTCTGGAGTCTCCCCAGGGGAGTCAGTCCTCGTCTCGAATGCGGGCATGCACTTGCGCTTTCCTCCAGAGCGGTAGCAGCAGTGTCACGCAGTCCACCGCGTGGATCAAAGGATCTATGGTTTTCCCTCGAGTCTTTCCCACGAGGCTTTCCCACGAGGCTTTCCCACAGGGCTGTCCCACGTGCACACGTGGTGGGAGTCGATCCTCGGCTTGAAAGTCAAGGCAGTGCAGGGAAAACAGGTTCCTCTGGAATGGACTGACACATCTGGGGGACTCTTGGAATGGTGGCACGACCCTGGAGTTCCTCTCGCCTTTCCTGTGGAGAGCGCCTCCTCTTGAGATGCGACGGGAACGCCGGGAATTCTTTCCCTACGAAACAGGGGAAGGATCCCTCATCTCGAGCTAGGAGGCGGAAACGGGGCTCCCCTGGATGTGTGCGGGACCCTCGTGCTTCCTCTCGAGTGGAGACGGGTATGTCGGGGAACTTCTTGAGTTGCAGCAAGGGTGTGAAGGACCCTTTGGAAGTTCCATTGGTTAGATGTGATTAGCCTCGAGAAGCATCAGCGGAAACGGGCCTCATCTCGCCTGGAGGGCAAAACCTCCTGGATTTTCTCGAGTTGCGGCAGGTACTCTCGACTTACGACGGGGACCTCAGGGACCCGCTCTGGTGGCCTCAGGAAAAGCCAGTCCCCATGCGAGTTGCTCGGGGCCTCTCGGGATTCCTCTGCCGTCGATGCCGGGGCCTAAGCCTTGCGTGGAGTCGGGGCCGGAACCTGAGGATTCCTCTCCAGTGCTGACATGGATCTTGGGGTACTTCTGGAGTCTCCCCAGGGGAGTCAGTCCTCGTCTCGAATGCGGGCATGCACTTGCGCTTTCCTCCAGAGCGGTAGCAGCAGTGTCACGCATTCCGCCGCGTGGATCAAAGGATCTATGGTTTTCCCTCGAGTCTTTCCCACGAGGCTTTCCCACGAGGCTTTCCCACAGGGCTGTGCCACGTGCACTCGTGGTGGGAGTCGATCCTCGGCTTGAACGTCAAGGCAGTGCAGGGAAAACAGGTTCCTCTGGAATGGACAGACATATCTGGGGGACTCTTGGAATGGTGGCACTACCCTGGAGTTCCTCTCGCCTTTCCTGTGGAGAGCGCCTCCTCTTGAGATGCGACGGGAACGCCGGGAATTCTTTCCCTACGAAACAGGGAAAGGATCCCTCATCTCGAGCTAGGAGGCGGAAACGGGGCTCCCCTGGATGTGTGCGGGACCCTCGTGCTTCCTCTCGAGTGGAGACGGGTATGTCGGGGAACTTCTTGAGTTGCAGCAAGGGTGTGAAGGACCCTTTGGAAGTTCCAGTGGTTAGATGTGATTAGCCTCGAGAAGCCTCAGCAGAAATGGGCCTCATCTAGACTGCAAGGCAATACCTCCTGGATTTTCTCGTGTTGCGGCAGGTACTCTCGACTTACGACGGGGACCTCAGGGACCCGCTTTGGTGGCCTCAGGAAAGGCCACTCCCATGCGAGTTCCTCGGGGGCCTCTCAGGATTCCTCTCCCGTCGATGCCGGGGCTTAAGACCTTGTGTGGAGTCGGGGCCGGAACCTGAGGATTCCTCTCCAGTGCTGACATGGATCTTGGGGTACTTCTGGAGTCTCCCCAGGGGAGTCAGTCCTCGTCTCGAATGCGGGCATTCACTTGCGCTTTCCTCCAGAGCGGTAGCAGCAGTGCCACGCAGTCCCCCGCGTGGATCAAAGGATCTATGGTTTTCCCTCGAGTCTTTCCCATGAGGCTTTCCCACGAGGCTTTCCCACAGGGTTGTCCCACGTGCACACGTGGTGGGAGTCGATCCTCGGCTTGAACGTCAAGGCAGTGCATTGAAAACAGGTTCCTCTGGAATGAACTGACACATCTGGGGGACTCTTGGAATGGTGGCACGACCCTGGAGTTCCTCTCGCCTTTCCTGTGGAGAGCGCCTCCTCTTGAGATGCGACGGGAACGCCGGGAATTCTTTCCTACGAAACAGGGAAAGGATCCCTCATCTCGAGCTAGGAGGCGGAAATGGGCCTCCCCTGGATGTGTGCGGGACCCTCGTGCTTCCTCTCGAGTGGAGACGGGTATGTCGGGGAACTTCTTGAGTCACAGCAACGGTGTGAAGGACCCTTTGGAAGTTCCAGTGGTTAGATGTGATTAGCCTCGAGAAGCCTCAGCGGAAATGGGCCTCATCTCGCCTGGAGGGCAAAACCTCCTGGATTTTCTCGAGTTGCGGCAGGTTCTCTCGACTTACGACGGGGCCCTCAGGGACCCGCTCTGGTGGCCTCAGGAAAGGCCAGTCCCCATGCGAGTTCCTCGGGGGCCTCTCGGGATTCCTCTGCCTTCGCTGCCGGGGCCTAAGACCTTGTGTGGAGTCGGGACCAGATCCTGAGGATTCCTCTCCAGTGCTGACATGGATCTTGGGGTACTTCTGGAGTCTCCCCAGGGGAGTCAGTCCTCGTCTCGAATGCGGGCATGCACTTGTGCTTTCCTCCAGAGCGGTAGCAGCACTGTCACGCATTCCGCCGCGTGGTTCAAAGGATTTATGGTGTTCCCTCGAGTCCTTCCTACGAGGCTTTCCCACGAGTCTTTCCCACAGGGCTGTCCCATGTACACACGTGGTAGGAGTCGATCCTCGGCTTGAACGTCAAGGCAGTGCAGGGAAAACAGGTTCCTCTGGAATGGACTGACACATCTGGGGGACTCTTGGAATGGTGGCACGACCCTGGAGTTCCTCTCGCCTTTCCTGTGGAGAGCGCCTCCTCTTGAGATGCGACGGGAACGCCGGGAATTCTTTCCTACGAAACAGGGAAAGGATCCCTCATCTCGAGCTAGGAGGCGGAAATGGGCCTCCCCTGGATGTGTGCGGGACCCTCGTGCTTCCTCTCGAGTGGAGACGGGTATGTCGGGGAACTTCTTGAGTCACAGCAACGGTGTGAAGGACCCTTTGGAAGTTCCACTGGTTAGATGTGATTAGCCTCGAGAAGCCTCAGCGGAAATGGGCCTCATCTCGCCTGGAGGGCAAAACCTCCTGGATTTTCTCGAGTTGCGGCAGGTTCTCTCGACTTACGACGGGGCCCTCAGGGACCCGCTCTGGTGGCCTCAGAAAAGGCCAGTCCCCATGCGAGTTCCTCGGGGGCCTCTCGGGATTCCTCTGCCTTCGCTGCCGGGGCCTAAGACCTTGTGTGGAGTCGGGACCAGATCCTGAGGATTCCTCTCCAGTGCTGACATGGATCTTGGGGTACTTCTGGAGTCTCCCCAGGGGAGTCAGTCCTCGTCTCGAATGCGGGCATGCACTTGTGCTTTCCTCCAGAGCGGTAGCAGCACTGTCACGCATTCCGCCGCGTGGATCAAAGGATCTATGGTTTTCCCTCGAGTCTTTCCCACGAGGCTTTCCCACGAGGCTTTCCCACAGGGCTGTCCCACGTGCACACGTGGTGGGAGTCGATCCTCGGCTTGAACGTCAAGGCAGTGCTGGGAAAACAGGTTCCTCTGGAATGGACTGACACATCTGGGGGACTCTTGGAATGGTGGCACGACCCTGGAGTTCCTCTCGCCTTTCCTGTGGAGAGCGCCTCCTCGTGAGATGCGACAGGAACGCCGGGAATTCTTTCCCTACGAAACAGGGAAAGGATCCCTCATCTCGAGCTAGGAGGCGGAAACGGGGCTCCCCTGGATGTGTGCGGGACCCTCGTGCTTCCTCTCGAGTGGAGACGGGTATGTCGGGGAAATTCTTGAGTTGCAGCAAGGGTGTGAAGGACCCTTTGGAAGTTCCAGTGGTTAGATGTGATTAGCCTCGAGAAGCCTCAGCGGAAATGGGCCTCATCTCGCCTGGAGGGCAAAAACTCCTGGATTTTCTCGAGTTGCGGCAGGTGCTCTCGACTTACGACGGGGACCTCAGGGACCCGCTCTGGTGGCCTCAGGAAAGGCCAGTCCCCATGCGAGTTCCTCGGGGGCCTCTCGGGATTCCTCTCCCGTCGATGCCGGGGCCTAAGACCTTGTGTGGAGTCGGGGCCGGAACCTGAGGATTCCTCTCCAGTGCTGACATGGATCTTGGGGTACTTCTGGAGTCTCCCCAGGGGAGTCAGTCCTCGTCTCGAATGCGGGCATGCACTTGCGCTTTCCTCGAGAGTGGTAGCAGCAGTGTCACGCATTCCGCCGCGTGGATCAAAGGATCTATGGTTTTCCCTCGAGTCTTTCCCACGAGGCTTTCCCACGAGGCTTTCCCACAGGGCTGTCCCACGTGCACACGTGGTGGGAGTCGATCCTCGGCTTGAATGTCAAGGCAGTGCAGGGAAAACAGGTTCCTCTGGAATGGACTGACACATCTGGGGGACTCTTGGAATGGTGGCACGACCCTGGAGTTCCTCTCGCCTTTCCTGTGGAGAGCGCCTCCTCTTGAGATGCGACGGGAACGCCGGGAATTCTTTCCCTACGAAACAGGGAAAGGATCCCTCTTCTCGAGCTAGGAGGCGGAAACGGGGCTCCCCTGGATGTGTGCGGGACCCTCGTGCTTCCTCTCGAGTGGAGACGGGTATGTCGGGGAACTTCTTGAGTTGCAGCAAGGGTGTGAAGGACCCTTTGGAAGTTCCATGGGTTAGATGTGATTAGCCTCGAGAAGCCTCAGCGGAAACGGGCCTCATCTCGCCTGGAGGGCAAAACCTCCAGGATTTTCTCGAGTTGCGGCAGGTGCTCTCGACTTACGACGGGGACCTCAGGGACCCGCTCTGGTGGCCTCAGGAAAGGCCAGTCCCCATGCGAGTTGCTCGGGGTCTCTCTGGATTCCTGTGCCGTCGATGCCGGGGCCTAAGACCTTGTGTGGAGTCGGGGCCGGAACCTGAGGATTCCTCTCCAGTGCTGACATGGATCTTGGTGTACTTCTGGAGTCTCCCCAGGGGAGTCAGTCCTCGTCTCGAATGCGGGCATGCACTTGCGCTTTCCTCCAGAGCGGTAGCAGCAGTGTCACGCAGTCCACCGCGTGGATCAAAGAATCTATGGTTTTCCCTCGAGCCTTTCCCACGAGGCTTTCCCACGAGTCTTTCCCACAGGGCTGTCCCACGTGCACACGTGGTGGGAGTTGATCCTCGGCTTGAACGTCAAGGCAGTGCAGGGAAAACAGGTTCCTCTGGAATGGACTGACACATCTGGGGGACTCTTGGAATGGTGGCACGACCCTGGAGTTCCTCTCGCCGTTCCTGTGGAGAGCGCCTCCTCTTGAGATGCGACGGGAACGCCGGGAATTCTTTCCCTACGAAACAGGGGAAGGATCCCTCATCTCGAGCTAGGAGGCGGAAACGGGGCTCCCCTGGATGTGTGCGGGACCCTCGTGCTTCCTCTCGAGTGGAGACGGGTATGTCGGGGAACTTCTTGAGTTACAGCAAGGGTGTGAAGGACCCTTTGGAAGTTCCATGGGTTAGATGTGATTAGCCTCGAGAAGCCTCAGCGGAAATGGGCCTCATCTCGCCTGGAGGGCAAAACCTCCTGGATTTTCTCGCGTTGCGGCAGGTGTTCTCGACTTACGACGGGGCCCTCAGGGACCCGCTCTGGTGGCCTCAGGAAAGGCCAGTCCCCATGCGAGCTCCTCGGTGGCCTCTCGGGATTCCTCTGCCGTCGATGCCGGGGCCTAAGACCTTGTGTGGAGTCGGGGCCGGAACCTGAGGATTCCTCTCCAGTGCTGACATGGATCTTGGGGTACTTCTGGAGTCTCCCCAGGGGAGTCAGTCCTCGTCTCGAATGCGGGCATGCACTTGCGCTTTCCTCCAGAGCGGTAGCAGCAGTGTCACGCAGTCCACCGCGTGGATCAAAGGATCTATGGTTTTCCCTCGAGTCTTTCCCACGAGGCTTTCCCACGAGGCTTTCCCACAGGGCTGTCCCACGTGCACACGTGGTGGGAGTCGATCCTCGGCTTGAAAGTCAAGGCAGTGCAGGGAAAACAGGTTCCTCTGGAATGGACTGACACATCTGGGGGACTCTTGGAATGGTGGCACGACCCTGGAGTTCCTCTCGCCTTTCCTGTGGAGAGCGCCTCCTCTTGAGATGCGACGGGAACGCCGGGAATTCTTTCCCTACGAAACAGGGGAAGGATCCCTCATCTCGAGCTAGGAGGCGGAAACGGGGCTCCCCTGGATGTGTGCGGGACCCTCGTGCTTCCTCTCGAGTGGAGACGGGTATGTCGGGGAACTTCTTGAGTTGCAGCAAGGGTGTGAAGGACCCTTTGGAAGTTCCATTGGTTAGATGTGATTAGCCTCGAGAAGCATCAGCGGAAACGGCATGTCGCCTGGAGGGCAAAACCTCCTGGATTTTCTCGAGTTGCGGCAGGTGCTCTCGACTTACGACGGGGACCTCAGTGACTCGCTCTGGTGGCCTCAAGAAAGGCCTGTCCCCATGCGAGTTCCTCGGGGGCCTCTCGGGACACCTCTCCTGTCGATGCCGGGGCCTCAGACCTTGTGTGGAGTCAGGGCCGGAACCTGAGGATTCCTCTCCAGTGCTGACATGGATCTTGGGGTACTTCTGGAGTCTCCCCAGGGGAGTCAGTCCTCGTCTCGAATGCGGGCAGGCACTTGCGCTTTCCTCCAGAGCGGTAGCAGCAGTGTCACGCAGTCCGCCGCGTGGATCAAAGGATCTATGGTTTTCCCTCGAGTCCTTCCCACGAGGCTTTCCCACGAAGGTTTCCCACAGGTCTGTCCTACGTGTACACGTGGTGGGAATCGATCCTCGGCTTGAACGTCAAGGCAGTGCAGGGAAAACAGGTACCTCTGGAATGGACTGACACATCTGGGGGACTCTTGGAATGGTGGCACCACCCTGGAGTTCCTCTCGCCTTTCCTGTGGAGAACGCCTCCTCTTGAGATGCGACGGGAACTCCGGGAATTCTTTCCCTACGAAACAGGGAAAGGATCCCTCATCTCGAGCTAGGAGGCGGAAACGGGGCTCCCCTGGATGTGTGCGGGACCCTCGTGCTTCCTCTCGAGTGGAGACGGGTATGTCGGGGAACTTCTTGAGTTACAGCAAGGGTGTGAAGGACCCTTTGGAATTTCCAGTGGTTAGATGTGATTAGCCTCGAGAAGCCTCAGCGGAAACCGGCCTCATCTCGCCTGGAGGGCAAAACCTCCTGGATTTTCTCGAGTTGAGGCAAGTGCTCTCGACTTACGACGGGGACCTCAGGGACCCGCTCTGGTGGCCTCAGGAAAGGCCAGTCCCCATGCGAGTTCCTCTGGGGCCTCTCGGGATTCCTCTGCCGTAGATTCCGGGGCCTAAGACCTTGTGTGGAGTCGGGGCCGGAACCTGAGGATTCCTCTCCAGTACTGACATGGATCTTGGGGTACTTCTGGAGTCTCCCCAGGGGAGTCAGTCCTCGTCTCGAATGCGGGCATGCACTTGCGCTTTCCTCCAGAGCGGTAGCAGCAGTGTCACGCATTCCGCCGCGTGGATCAAAGGATCTATGGTTTTCCCTCGAGTCTTTCCCACGAGGCTTTCCCACGAGGCTTTCCCACAGGGCTGTGCCACGTGCACTCGTGGTGGGAGTCGATCCTCGGCTTGAACGTCAAGGCAGTGCAGGGAAAACAGGTTCCTCTGGAATGGACTGACATATCTGGGGGACTCTTGGAATGGTGGCACGACCCTGGAGTTCCTCTCGCCTTTCCTGTGGAGAGCGCCTCCTCTTGAGATGCGACGGGAACGCCGGGAATTCTTTCCCTACGAAACAGGGAAAGGATCCCTCATCTCGAGCTAGGAGGCGGAAACGGGGCTCCCCTGGATGTGTGCGGGACCCTCGTGCTTCCTCTCGAGTGGAGACGGGTATGTCGGGGAACTTCTTGAGTTGCAGCAAGGGTGTGAAGGACCCTTTGGAAGTTCCAGTGGTTAGATGTGATTAGCCTCGAGAAGCATCAGCGGAAACGGGCCTCATCTCGCCTGGAGGGCAAAACCTCCTGGATTTTCTCGAGTTGCGGCAGGTGCTCTCGACTTACGACGGGAACCTCAGGGACCCGCTCTGGTGGCCTCAGGAAAAGCCAGTCCCCATGCGAGTTGCTCGGGGCCTCTCGGGATTCCTCTGCCGTCGATGCCGGGGCCTAAGCCTTGCGTGGAGTCGGGGCCGGAACCTGAGGATTCCTCTCCAGTGCTGACATGGATCTTGGGGTACTTCTGGAGTCTCCCCAGGGGAGTCAGTCCTCGTCTCGAATGCGGGCATGCACTTGCGCTTTCCTCCAGAGCGGTAGCAGCAGTGTCACGCAGTCCACCGCGTGGATCAAAGGATCTATGGTTTTCCTTCGAGTCTTTCCCACGAGGCTTTCCCACAGGGCTGTGCCACGTGCACTCGTGGTGGGAGTCGATCCTCGGCTTGAACGTCAAGGCAGTGCAGGGAAAACAGGTTCCTCTGAAATGGACTGACATATCTGGGGGACTCTTGGAATGGTGGCACGACCCTGGAGTTCCTCTCGCCTTTCCTGTGGAGAGCGCCTCCTCTTGAGATGCGACGGGAACGCCGGGAATTCTTCCCCGCCGGGAATTCTTTCCCGCCGCGCGGAACGAGGTCGAGGACGAGGCCGGCGGCGGCGGGGAGGGGCCGGCAAGCTCGCATGGCGGGGGCCACCGGACAGAGACGCGGGCGCCGCCCGGAGGACCAGACGATAAAGGCCGGGCACTCGGCCGGACCCACAGGAACACTAGCGCGGGATCCCACCGCCACCCGCACGCGAGGGCGGTCCCGCGACGCCTGGGGTGCCGGCCGGCCCCCGCCATCCCCGCAGCGTGGCCCACGACCCAGCCCAGCCGCCACGGCCGGAGAGCCGTCCACCCTTCTTCCGCCATCCATCCGCGACGGATCAGTCTTTCCATCTGAATCTGAACCCCAAGCCTTGCCCAGGCTTGCCTCGCTGCTAGGCTTCCTGCCCAGGAAGGAGCAGGCTGCTCGAGGCTGGGAGACGCCACTGGCGCCTTCCTGGCCTCAGCTCCGCTCCGGCCTTGCCTTTGCACCTAGGCCCCAGGTGTCTTTGGGGAGGGCTTAGGGGCCGGTGGCTTCCACACTGCCAAGGGCTCCAGCAGGAAGAGCTCTGTGCGAGCGAAGGGAAGGGCTAGTGCAGGGCTCCACCAGCGGTTGCTTGGCCGCCCAGACTCAGCGCCGCACGTAGTGCACCAGGCTCGCAGGGCCCCTGCCTGCGGTCTGCAGCCCCCCACAGCAGGAGGCTGACTCCCTGGGTGCCCAGCAGCTGCCTCACAGACGTAGCTTCCCTAGCTCTCTCTTCCACAGCAGAGACGTGTGCAGCTGGTTGGGTCCTGTCCCTGGGTGCCTGGGCTCCCGCCCACAGCCCCAGCTCAGGGCAAGCAGCCCCTGAGCCAAGACCTGCAGGAAGCGCAGAGAGCCCCCACCTGGAAGCCGAGTGAACAGCTGGCGGGGAAGCGAGCCTCCTCGAGGGAAGAAGAGGCAGCCCAGCCTAGTTTGGCTCAGGCCCTACTTGGCTGGAGCCATGTGCGCCTCCAGGACGGCAGAGCTCCAGCTCTGCTCAGAGGCCCGATCTGGCAGAGTTGCTGGCGTGAGGCTGCTCTGCCCTGGGCGAGACTTGTCCAGACTTGCCTCCCTGCTAGGCTTCCTGACCAGGAAAGAGCAGGCTGCGCGAGGCTGGGAGACGCCACTTGCACCTTCCTGGCCTCAGCTCCGCTCCTGCCTTGCCTTTGCACCCAGGCCCCAGGCGTCCTTGGGGAGGTCTTAGGGGCTGGTGGCTTGCACACTGCCAAGGGCTCCAGGAGGAAGAGCTCTGTGCGAGGGAAGGGAAGGGCTAGTGCAGGGCTCCTCCAGCGGTTGCTTGGCCGTCCAGACTCAGCGCCGCACGGAGTGCACCAGGCTCCCAGGGCCCCTGGCTGGGGTCTGCAGCCCCGCACACCCGGAAGCTGACTCCCTGGGCCCCAAGCAGCTGCCTCACACACGTAGCTTCCCTAGCGCTCTCCTCCCCAACAGAGACGTGTGCAGCTGGTTGGGGCCTGCCCCTGCGTGCCTGGGCTCCCGCCCACAGCCCCAGCTTAGGGCAAGCAGACCCTGAGCCAAGACCTGCACGAGGCGCAGTGCGCCCCCACCTGGAAGCCGAGTGAACAGCTGGCGGGGAGGCGAGCCTCCTCGAGGGAAGAAGAGGCAGCCCAGCCTCGTTTGGCTCAAGCCCTACTTGGCTGCAGCCAAGTGCGCCTCCGGGACGGCAGAGCTCCAGCTCTGATCAGAGGCCCGATCTGGCAGAGTTGCTGGCGCGAGGCTGCTCTGCCCTGGGCGAGCCTTGCCCAGACTTGCCTCGCTGCTAGGCTTCCTGCCACGGAAGGAGCAGGCTGCGAGAGGCGGGGAGACGCCACTGGCGCCTTCCTGGCCTCAGCTCCGCTCCTGCCTTGCCTTTGCACATAGGCCCCAGGCGTCCTTGGGGAGGGCTTAGGGGCCGGTGGCTTGCACACTGCCAAGGGCTCCAGCAGGAAGAGCTGTGTGTGAGGGAAGGGAAGGGCCAGTGCAGGGCTCCTCCAGCGGTTTCTTGGCCGGCCAGACTCAGCGCCGCACGGAGTGCACCAGGCTCCCAGGGCCCCTGGCTGGGGTCTGCAGCCCCGCACACCTGGAGGCTGACTCCCTGGGCGCCCAGCAGCTGCCTCACACACGTAGTTTCCCTAGCGATCTCCTCCCCAGCAGAGACGTGTGCAGCTGGTTGGGGCCTGCCCCTGCGTGCCTGGGCTCCCGCCCACAGCCCCAGCTCAGGGCAAGCAGCCCCTGGGCCAAGACCTGCAGGAGGCGCAGAGCGCCCCCACCTGGAAGCCGAGTGAAGAGCTGGCGGGGAGGCGAGCCTGCTGGAGGGAAGAAGGGGCAGCCCAGCCTCGTTTGGCTCAAGCCCTACTTGGCTGGAGCCGAGTGCGCCTCCAGGATGGCAGAGCTCCAGCTCTGCTCAGAGGCCCGATCTGGCAGAGTTGCTGGCGCGAGGCTGCTCTGCCCTGGGCGAGCCTTGCCCAGACTTGCCTCGCTGCTAGGCTTCCTGCCCAGGAAGGAGCAGGCTGCGCGAGGCTGGGAGACGCCACTGGCGCCTTCCTGGCCTCAGCTCCGCTCCTGCCTTGCCTTTGCACCTAGGCCCCAGGCGTCCTTGGGGAGGGCTTAGGGGCCGGTGGCTTGCACACTGCCAAGGGCTCCATCAGGAAGAGCTCTGTGCGAGGGAAGGGAAGGGCTAGTGCAGCGCTCCTCCAGCGGTGCTTGGCCGGCAAGACTCAGCACCCCACGGAGTGCACCAGGCTCCCAGGGCCCCTGGCTGGGGTCTGCAGCCCCGCACACATGGAGGCTGACTCCCTGGGCGCCCAGCAGCTGCCTCACACGTAGCTTCCCTAGCGCTCTCCTCCCCAGCAAAGACGTGTGCATCTGGTTGGGGCCTGCCCCTGCGTGCCTGGGCTCCCGCCCACAGCCCCAGCTCAGGGCAAGCAGCCCCTGAGCCAAGACCTGCAGGAGGCGCAGAGCGCCCCCACCTGGAAGCCGAGTGAACAGCTGGCGGGGAGGCGAGCCTGCTGGAGGGAAGAAGAGGCAGCCCAGCCTCGTTTGGCTCAAGCCCTACTTGGCTAGAGCCGAGTGAGCCCCCAGGACGGCAGAGCTCCAGCTCTGCTCAGAGGCCCGATCTGGCAGAGTTGCTGGCGCGAGGCTGCTCTGCCCTGGGCGTGCCTTGCCCAGACTTGCCTCGCTGCTAGGCTTCCTGCCCAGGAAGGAGCAGGGTGCGCGAGGCGGGGAGACGCCACTGGCGCCTTCCTGGCCTCAGCTCCGCTACTGCCTTCCCTTTACACCTAGGCCCCAGCCGTCCTTGGGGAGGGCTTAGGGGCCGGTGGCTTGCACACTGCCAAGGGCTCCAGCAGGAAGAGCTCTGTGCGAGGGAAGGGAAGGGCTAGTGCAGGGCTCTTCCAGCGGTTGCTTGGCCGACCAAACTCAGCGCCGCACGGAGTGCACCAGGCTCCCAGGGCCCCTGTCTGAGGTCTGCAGCCCCACACACCCGGAGGCTGACTCCCTGGGCGCCCAGCAGCTGCCTCACACACGTAGCTTCCCTAGCGCTCTCCTCCCCAGCAGAGACGTGTGCAGCTGGTTGGGGCCTGCCCCTGCGTGCCTGGGCTCCCGCCCACAGCCCCAGTTCAGGGCAAGCAGCCCCTGAGCCAAGACCTGCAGGAGGCGCAGAGCGCCCCCACCTGGAAGCCGAGTGAACAGCTGGCGGGGAGGCGAGCCTGCTGGAGGGAAGAAGAGGCAGCCCAGCCTCGTTTGCCTCAAGCCCTACTTGGCTGGAGCCGAGTGAGCCTCCAGGACGGCAGAGCTCCAGCTCTGCTCAGAGGCCCGATCTGGCAGAGTTGCTGGCGCGAGGCTGCTCTGCCCTGGGCGAGCCTTGCCCAGACTCGCCTGGCTGCTAGGCTTCCTGCCCAAGAAGGAGCAGGCTGCGCGAGGCTGGGAGACGCCACTGGCCTCTTCCTGGCCTCAGCTCCGCTCCTGCCTTGCCTTTGCACCTAGGCCCCAGGCTTCCTTGGGGAGGGCTTAGGGGCCGGTGGCTTGCACACTGCCAAGGGCTCCATCAGGAAGAGCTCTGTGCGAGGGAAGGGAAGGGCTAGTGCAGGGCTCCTCCAGCGGTTGCTTGGCCGTCCAGACTCAGCGCCGCACGGAGTGCACCAGGCTCCCAGGGCCCCTGGCTGGGGTGTGCAGCCCCGCACACCCGGAGGCTGACTCCCTGGGCGCCCAGCAGCTGCCTCACACACGTAGCTTCCCTAGCGCTCTCCTCCCCAGCAGAGACGTGTGCAGCTGGTTGGGGCCTCCCCCTGCGTGCCTGGGCTCCCGCCCACAGCCCCAGCTCAGGGCAAGCAGCCCCTGAGCCAAGACCTGCAGGAGGCGCAGAGCGCCCCCACCTGGAAGCCGAGTGAACAGCTGGCGGGGAGGCGAGCCTGCTGGAGGGAAGAAGAGGCAGCCCATCCTCGTTTGCCTCAAGCCCTACTTGGCTGGAGCCGAGTGAGCCTCCAGGACGGCAGAGCTCCAGCTCTGCTCAGAGGCCCGATCTGGCAGAGTTGCTGGCGCGAGGCTGCTCTGCCCTGGGCGAGCCTTGCCCAGACTCGCCTCGCTGCTAGGCTTCCTGCCCAGGAAGGAGCAGGCTGCGCGAAGCTGGGAGACGCCACTGGCGCCTTCCTGGCCTCAGCTCCGCTCCTGCCTTGCCTTTGCACCTAGGCCCCAGGCTTCCTTGGGGAGGGCTTAGGGGCCGGTGGCTTGCACACTGCCAAGGGCTCCATCAGGAAGAGCTCTGTGCGAGGGAAGGGAAGGGCTAGTGCAGGGCTCCTCCAGCGGTTGCTTGGCCGGCCAGACTCAGCGCCGCACGGAGTGCACCAGGCTCCCAGGGCCCCTGCCTGGGGTCTGCAGCCCCGCACACCCGGAGGCTGACTCCCTGGGCGCCCAGCAGCTGCCTCACACACGTAGCTTCCCTAGCGCTCTCCTCCCCAGCAGAGACGTGTGCAGCTGGTTGGGGCCTCCCCCTGCGTGCCTGGGCTCCCGCCCACAGCCCCAGCTCAGGGCAAGCAGCCCCTGAGCCAAGACCTGCAGGAGGCGCAGAGCGCCCCCACCTGGAAGCCGAGTGAACAGCTGGCGGGGAGGTGAGCCTGCTGGAGGGAAGAAGAGGCAGCCCAGCCTCGTTTGCCTCAAGCCCTACTTGGCTGGAGCCGAGTGAGCCTCCAGGACGGCAGAGCTCCAGCTCTGCTCAGAGGCCCGATCTGGCAGAGTTGCTGGTGCGAGGCTGCTCTGCCCTGGGCGAGCCTTGCCCAGACTTGCCTCGCTGCTAGGCTTCCTGCCCAGGAAGGAGCAGGCTGCGCGAGGCGGGGAGACGCCACTGGCGCCTTCCTGGCCTCAGCTCCGCTCCTGCCTTGCCTTTGCACATAGGCCCCAGGCGTCCTTGGGGAGGGCTTAGGGGCCGGTGGCTTGCACACTGCCAAGGGCTCCATCAGGAAGAACTCTGTGCGAGGGAAGGGAAGGGCTAGTGCAGGGCTCCTCCAGCGGTTGCTTGGCCGGCCAGACTCATCGCCGCACGGAGTGCACCAGGCTCCCAGAGCCCCTGGCTGGGGTCTGCAGCCCCGCACACCCGGAGGCTGACTCCCTGGGCGCCCAGCAGCTGCCTTACACACGTAGCTTCCCTAGGGCTCTCCTCCCCAGCAGAGACGTGTGCAGCTGGTTGGGGCCTACCCCTGCGTGCCTGGGCTCCCGCCGACATCCCCAGCTCAGGGCAAGCAGCCCCTGAGCCAAGACCTGCAGGAGGCGCAATGCGCCCCCACCTGGAAGCCGAGTGAACAGCTGGCGTAGAGGTGAGCCTCCTCGAGGGAAGAAGGGGCAGCCCAGCCTCGTTTGGCTCAAGCCCTACTTGGCTGGAGCCGAGTGCGCCTCCAGGACGGCAGAGCTCCAGCTCTGCTCAGAGGCCCGATCTGGCAGAGTTGCTGGCGCGAGCCTGCTTTGCCCTGGGCGAGCCTTGCCCAGACTTGCCTCGCTGCTAGGCTTCCTGCCCAGGAAGGAGCAGGCTGCGCGAGGCTGGGAGACGCCACTGGCGCCTTCCTGGCCTCAGCTCCGCTCCTGCCTTGCCTTTGAACATAGGCCCCAGGCGTCCTTGGGGAGGGCTTAGGGGCCGGTGGCTTGCACACTGCCAAGGGCTCCAGCAGGAAGAGCTCTGTGCGAGGGAAGGGAAGGGCTAGTGCTGGGCTCCTCCAGCGGTTGCTTGGCCGCCCAGCCTCAGCGCCGCACGCAGTGCACCACCTCCCAGGGCCCCTGGCTGGGGTCTGCAGCCCCGCACACCCGGAGGCTGACTCCCTGGGCGCCCAGCAGCTGCCTCACACACGTAGCTTCCCTAGCGCTCTCCTCCCCAGCAGAGACGTGTGCAGCTGGTTGGGGCCTGCCCCTGCGTGCCTGGGCTCCCGCCAACAGCCCCAGCTCAGGGCAAGCAGCCCCTGAGCCAAGACCTGCAGGAGGCGCAGAGCGCCCCCACCTGGAAGCCGAGTGAACAGCTGGCGGGGAGGCGAGTCTGCTGGACGGAAGAAGAGGCAGCCCAGCTTCGTTTGGCTCAAGCCCTACTTGGCTGGAGCCGAGTGAGCCTCCAGGACGGCAGAGCTCCAGCTCTGCTCAGAGGCCCGATCTGGCAGAGTTGCTGGCGCGAGGCTGCTCTGCCCTGGGCGAGCCTTGCCCAGACTTGCCTCGCTGCTAGGCTTCCTGCCCAGGAAGTAGCAGGCTTCGCGAGGCTGGGAGACGCCACTGGCGCCTTCCTGGCCTCAGCTCCGCTCCTGCCTTGCCTTTGCACCTAGGCCCCAGGCGTCCTTGGGGAGGGCTTAGGGGCCGGTGGCTTGCACACTGCCAAGGGCTCCAGCAGGAAGAGCTCTGTGCGAGGGAAGGGAAGGGCTAGTGCAGGGCTCCTCCAGCGGTTGCTTGGCCGCCCAGACTCAGCACCGCACGGAGTGCACCAGGCTCCCAGGGCCCCTGGCCCGGGTCTGCAGCCCCGCACACCCGGAGGCTGACTCCCTGGGCGCCCAGCAGCTGCCTCACACACGTAGCTTCCCTAGCGCTCTCCTCCCCAGCAGAGACGTGTGCATCTGGTTGGGGCCTGCCCCTGCGTGCCTGGGCTCCCGCCCACAGCCCCAGCTCAGGGCAAGCAGCCCCTGAGCCAAGACCTGCAGGAGGCGCAGAGCGCCCCCACCTGGAAGCCGAGTGAACAGCTGGCGGGGAGGCGAGCCTCCTGAAGGGAAGAAGAGGCAGCCCAGCCTCGTTTGCCTAAATCCCTACTTGGCTGGAGCCGAGTGAGCCTCCAGGACGGCAGAGCTCCAGCTCTGCTCAGAGGCCCGATCTGGCAGAGTTGCTGGCGCGAGGCTGCTCTGCCCTGGGCGACCCTTGCCCAGACTTGCCTCGCTGCTAGGCTTCCTGCCGAGGAAGGAGCAGGCTGCGCGAGGCAGGGAGACGCCACTGGCGCCTTCCTGGCCTCAGCTCCGCTCCTGCCTTGCCTTTGAACCTAGGCCCCAGGCGTCGTTGGGGAGGGCTTAGGGGCCTGTGGCTTGCACACTGCCACGGGCTCCAGCAGGAAGAGCTCTGTGCGAGGGAAGGGAAGGGCTAGTGCAGGGCTCCTCCAGCGGTTGCTTGGCCGGCCAGACTCAGCGCCGCACGGAGTGCACCAGGCTCCCAGGGCCCCTGGCTGGGGTCTGCAGCCCCGCAAACCCGGAGGCTGACTCCCTGGGCGCCCAGCAGCTGCCTCACACACGTAGCTTCCCTAGCGCTCTCCTCCCCAGCAGAGACGTGTGCAGCTGGTTGGGGCCTCCCCCTGCGTGCCTGGGCTCCCGCCCACAGCCCCAGCTCAGGGCAAGCAGCCCCTGAGCCAAGACCTGCAGGAGGCGCAGAGCGCCCCCACCTGGAAGCCGAGTGAACAGCTGGCGGGGAGGTGAGCCTGCTGGAGGGAAGAAGAGGCAGCCCAGCCTCGTTTGCCTCAAGCCCTACTTGGCTGGAGCCGAGTGAGCCTCCAGGACGGCAGAGCTCCAGCTCTGCTCAGAGGCCCGATCTGGCAGAGTTGCTGGCGCGAGGCTGCTCTGCCCTGGGCGAGCCTTGCCCAGACTTGCCTCGCTGCTAGGCTTCCTGCCCAGGAAGGAGCAGGCTGCGCGAGGCGGGCAGACGCCACTGGCGCCTTCCTGGCCTCAGCTCCGCTCCTGCCTTGCCTTTGCACATAGGCCCCAGGCGTCCTTGGGGAGGGCTTAGGGGCCGGTGGCTTGCACGCTGCCAAGGGCTCCATCAGGAAGAACTCTGTGCGAGGGAAGGGAAGGGCTAGTGCAGGGCTCCTCCAGCGGTTGCTTGGCCGGCCAGACTCAGCGCCGCACGGAGTGCACCAGGCTCCCAGAGCCCCTGGCTGGGGTCTGCAGCCCCGCACACCTGGAGGCTGACTCCCTGGGCGCCCAGCAGCTGCCTTACACACGTAGCTTCCCTAGGGCTCTCCTCCCCAGCAGAGACGTGTGCAGCTGGTTGGGGCCTGCCCCTGCGTGCCTGGGCTCCCGCCCACAGCCCCAGCTCAGGGCAAGCAGCCCCTGAGCCAAGACCTGCAGGAGGCGCAGAGCGCCCCCACCTGGAAGCCGAGTGAACAGCTGGCGGGGAGGCGAGCCTGCTGGAGGGAAGAAGAGGCAGCCCAGCCTCGTTTGCCTCAAGCCCTACTTGGCTGGAGCCGAGTGCGCCTCCAGGACGGCAGAGCTCCAGCTCTGCTCAGAGGCCCGATCGGGCAGAGTTGCTGGCGCGAGGCTGCTCTGCCCTGGGCGAGCCTTGCCCAGACTTGCCTCGCTGCTAGGCTTCCTGCCCAGGAAGGAGCAGGCTGCGCGAGGCGGGGAGACGCCACTGGCGCCTTCCTGGCCTCAGTTCCGCTCCTGCCTTGCCTTTGCACATAGGCCCCAGGCGCCCTTGGGGAGGGCTTAGGGGCCGGTGGCTTGCACACTGCCAAGGGCTCCAGCAGGAAGAGCTCTGTGCGAGGGAAGGGAAGGGCTAGTGCAGGGCTCCTCCAGCGGTTGCTTGGCCGGCCAGACTCAGCGCCGCACGGAGTGACCCAGGCTCCCAGGGCCCCTGGCTGGGGTCTGCAGCCCCGCACACCCGGAGGCTGACTCCCTGGGCGCCCAGCAGCTGCCTCACACACGTAGCTTCCCTAGCGTTCTCCTCCCCAGCAGAGACGTGTGCAGCTGGTTGGGGCCTGCCCCTGCGTGCCTGGGCTCCCGCCCACAGCCCCAGCTCAGGGCAAGCAGCCCCTGAGCCAAGACCTGCAGGAGGCGCAGAGCGCCCCCACCTGGAAGCCGAGTGAACAGCTGGCGGGGAGGCGAGCCTCCTCGAGGGAAGAAGGGGCAGCCCAGCCTCGTTTGGCTCAAGCCCTACTTGGCTGGAGCCGAGTGCGCCTCCAGGACGGCAGAGCTCCAGCTCTGCTCAGAGGCCCGATCTGGCAGAGTTGCTGGCGCGAGCCTGCTTTGCCCTGGGCGAGCCTTGCCCAGACTTGCCTCGCTGCTAGGCTTCCTGCCCAGGAAGGAGCAGGCTGCGCGAGGCTGGGAGACGCCACTGGCGCCTTCCTGGCCTCAGCTCCGCTCCTGCCTTGCCTTTGAACATAGGCCCCAGGCGTCCTTGGGGAGGGCTTAGGGGCCGGTGGCTTGCACACTGCCAAGGGCTCCAGCAGGAAGAGCTCTGTGCGAGGGAAGGGAAGGGCTAGTGCTGGGCTCCTCCAGCGGTTGCTTGGCCACCCAGCCTCAGCGCCGCACGCAGTGCACCACCTCCCAGGGACCCTGGCTGGGGTCTGCAGCCCCGCACACCCGGAGGCTGACTCCCTGGGCGCCCAGCAGCTGCCTCACACACGTAGCTTCCCTAGCGCTCTCCTCCCCAGCAGAGACGTGTGCAGCTGGTTGGGGCCTGCCCCTGCGTGCCTGGGCTCCCGCCAACAGCCCCAGCTCAGGGCAAGCAGCCCCTGAGCCAAGACCTGCAGGAGGCGCAGAGCGCCCCCACCTGGAAGCCGAGTGAACAGCTGGCGGGGAGGTGAGTCTGCTGGACGGAAGAAGAGGCAGCCCAGCTTCGTTTGGCTCAAGCCCTACTTGGCTGGAGCCGAGTGAGCCTCCAGGACGGCAGAGCTCCAGCTCTGCTCAGAGGCCCGATCTGGCAGAGTTGCTGGCGCGAGGCTGCTCTGCCCTGGGCGAGCCTTGCCCAGACTTGCCTCGCTGCTAGGCTTCCTGCCCAGGAAGGAGCAGGCTTCGCGAGGCTGGGAGACGCCACTGGCGCCTTCCTGGCCTCAGCTCCGCTCCTGCCTTGCCTTTGCACCTAGGCCCCAGGCGTCCTTGGGGAGGGCTTAGGGGCCGGTGGCTTGCACACTGCCAAGGGCTCCAGCAGGAAGAGCTCTGTGCGAGGGAAGGGAAGGGCTAGTGCAGGGCTCCTCCAGCGGTTGCTTGGCCGCCCAGACTCAGCACCGCACGGAGTGCACCAGGCTCCCAGGGCCCCTGGCCCGGGTCTGCAGCCCCGCACACCCGGAGGCTGACTCCCTGGGCGCCCAGCAGCTGCCTCACACACGTAGCTTCCCTAGCGTTCTCCTCCCCAGCAGAGACGTGTGCAGCTGGTTGGGCCTGCCCCTGCGTGCCTGGGCTCCCGCCCACAGCCCCAGCTCAGGGCAAGCAGCCCCTGAGCCAAGACCTGCAGGAGGCGCAGAGCGCCCCCACCTGGAAGCCGAGTGAACAGCTGGCGGGGAGGCGAGCCTCCTCGAGGGAAGAAGGGGCAGCCCAGCCTCGTTTGGCTCAAGCCCTACTTAGCTGGAGCCGAGTGCGCCTCCAGGACGGCAGAGCTCCAGCTCTTCTCAGAGGCCCGATCTGGCAGAGTTGCTGGCTCGAGCCTGCTTTGCCCTGGGCGAGCCTTGCTCAGACTTGCCTCGCTGCTAGGCTTCCTGCCCAGGAAGGAGCAGGCTGCACGAGGCTGGGAGACGCCACTGGCGCCTTCCTGGCCTCAGCTCCGCTCCTGCCTTGCCTTTACACATAGGCCCCAGGCGTCCTTGGGGAGGGCTTAGGGGCCGGTGGCTTGCACACTGCCAAGGGCTCCAGCAGGAAGAGCTCTGTGCGAGGGAAGGGAAGGGCTAGTGCTGGGCTCCTCCAGCGGTTGCTTGGCCACCCAGCCTCAGCGCCGCACGCAGTGCACCACCTCCCAGGGCCCCTGGTTGTGGTCTGCAGCCCCACACACACGGAGGCTGACTCCCTGGGCGCCCAGCAGCTGCCTCACACACGTAGCTTCCCTAGCGCTCTCCTCCCCAGCAGAGACGTGTGCAGCTGGTTGGGGCCTGCCCCTGCGTGCCTGGGCTCCCGCCCACAGCCCCAGCTCAGGGCAAGCAGCCCCTGAGCCAAGACCTGCAGGAGGCGCAGAGCGCCCCCACCTGGAAGCCGAGTGAACAGCTGGCGGGGAGGCGAGCCTGCTCGAGGGAAGAAGAGGCAGCCCAGCCTCGTTTGCCTCAAGCCCTACTTGGCTGGAGCCGAGTGAGCCTCCAGGACGGCAGAGCTCCAGCTCTGCTCAGAGGCCCGATCTGGCAGAGTTGCTGGCGCGAGGCTGCTCTGCCCTGGGCGAGCCTTGCCCAGACTTGCCTCGCTGCTAGGCTTCCTGCCCAGGAAGGAGCAGGCTGCGCGAGGCTGGGAGACGCCACTGGCGCCTTCCTGTCCTCAGCTCCGCTCCTGCCTTGCCTTTGCACCTAGGCCCCAGGCGTCCTTGGGGAGGGCTTAGGGGCCGGTGGCTTGCACACTGCCAAGGGCTCCAGCAGGAAGAGCTCTGTGCGAGGGAAGGGAAGGGCTAGTGCAGGGCTCCTCCAGCGGTTGCTTGGCCGCCCAGACTCATCGCCGCACGGAGTGCACCAGGCTCCCAGGGCCCCTGGCTGGGGTGTGCAGCCCCGCACACCCGGAGGCTGACTCCCTGGGCGCCCAGCAGCTGCCTCACACACGTAGCTTCCCTAGCGCTCTCCTCCCCAGCAGAGACGTGTGCAGCTGGTTGGGGCCTGCCCCTGCGTGCCTGGGCTCCCGCCCACAGCCCCAGCTCAGGGCAAGCAGCCCCTGAGCCAAGACCTGCAGGAGGCGCAGAGCGCCCCCACCTGGAAGCCGAGTGAACAGCTGGCGGGGAGGCGAGCCTGCTGGAGGGAAGAAGACTCAGCCCAGCCTCGTTTGCCTAAATCCCTACTTGGCTGGAGCCGAGTGAGCCTCCAGGACGGCAGAGCTCCAGCTCTGCTCAGAGGCCCGATCTGGCAGAGTTGGTGGCGCGAGGCTGCTCTGCCCTGGGCGAGCCTTGCCCAGACTTGCCTCGCTGCTAGGCTTCCTGCCGAGGAAGGAGCAGGCTGCGCGAGGCAGGGAGACGCCACTGGCGCCTTCCTGGCCTCAGCTCCGCTCCTGCCTTGCCTTTGCACATAGGCCCCAGGCGTCCTTGGGGAGGGCTTAGGGGCCGGTGGCTTGCACACTGCCAAGGGCTCCAGCAGGAAGAGCTCTGTGCGACGGAAGGGAAGGGCTAGTGCTGGGCTCCTCCAGCGGTTGCTTGGCCACCCAGCCTCAGCGCCCCACGCAGTGCACCACCTCCCAGGGCCCCTGGCTGGGGTCTGCATCCCCGCACACCCGGAGGCTGAATCCCTGGGCGCCCAGCAGCTGCCTCACCACGTAGCTTCCCTAGCGCTCTCCTCCCCAGCAGACACGTGTGCAGCTGGTTGGGGCCTGCCCCTGCGTGCCTGGGCTCCCGCCCACAGCCCCAGCTCAGGGCAAGCAGCCCCTGAGCCAAGACCTGCAGGAGGCGCAGAGCGCCCCCACCTGGAAGCCGAGTGAACAGCGGGCGGGGAGGCGAGCCTCCTCGAGGGAAGAAGGGGCAGCCCAGCCTCGTTTGGCTCAAGCCCTACTTGGCTGGAGCCGAGTGCGCCTCCAGGACGGCAGAGCTCCAGCTCTGCTCAGAGGCCCGATCTGGCAGAGTTGCTGGCGCGAGGCTGCTCTGCCCTGGGCGAGCCTTGCCCAGACTTGCCTCGCTGCTAGGCTTCCTGCCCAGGAAGGAGCAGGCTGCGCGAGGCTGGGAGACGCCACTGGCGCCTTCCTGGCCTCAGCTCCGCTCCTGCCTTGCCTTTGCACATAGGCCCCAGGCGTCCTTGGGGAGGGCTTAAGGGCCGGTGGCTTGCACACTGCCAAGGGCTCCAGCAGGAAGAGCTCTGTGCGAGGGAAGGGAAGGGCTAGTGCAGGGCTCCTCCAGCGGTTGCTTGGCCGCCCAGACTCATCGCCGCACGGAGTGCACCAGGCTCCCAGGGCCCCTGGCTGGGGTGTGCAGCCCCGCACACCCGGAGGCTGACTCCCTGGGCGCCCAGCAGCTGCCTCACACACGTAGCTTCCCTAGCGCTCTCCTCCCCAGCAGAGACGTGTGCAGCTGGTTGGGGCCTGCCCCTGCGTGCCTGGGCTCCCGCCCACAGCCCCAGCTCAGGGCAAGCAGCCCCTGAGCCAAGACCTGCAGGAGGCGCAGAGCGCCCCCACCTGGAAGCCGAGTGAACAGCTGGCGGGGATGCGAGCCTCCTCGAGGGAAGAAGGGGCAGCCCAGCCTCGTTTGGCTCAAGCTCTACTTGGCTGGAGCCGAGTGCGCCTCCAGGACGGCAGAGCTTCATCTCTTCTCAGAGGCCCGATCTGGCAGAGTTGCTGGCTCGAGCCTGCTTTGCCCTGGGCGAGCCTTGCTCAGACTTGCCTCGCTGCTAGGCTTCCTGCCCAGGAAGGAGCAGGCTGCGCGAGGCGGGGAGACGCCACTGGCGCCTTCCTGGCCTCAGCTCCGCTCCTGCCTTGCCTTTGCACATAGGCCCCAGGCGTCCTTGGGGAGGGCTTAGGGGCCGGTGGCTTGCACACTGCCAAGGGCTCCAGCAGGAAGAGCTCTGTGCGAGGGAAGGGAAGGGCTAGTGCAGGGCTCCTCCAGCGGTTGCTTGGCCGCCCAGACTCAGCGCCGCACGCAG
This sequence comes from Ovis canadensis, assembly GCF_042477335.2. Classification (NCBI taxonomy): domain Eukaryota; kingdom Metazoa; phylum Chordata; class Mammalia; order Artiodactyla; family Bovidae; genus Ovis; species Ovis canadensis. The sequence goes on along the minus strand of NC_091247.1, from coordinate 110,845,108 downwards.
TGCACCACCTCCCAGGGCCCCTGGCTGGGGTCTGCAGCCCCGCACACCCGGAGGCTGACTCCCTGGGCGCCCAGCAGCTGCCTCACACACGTAGCTTCCCTAGCGCTCTCCTCCCCAGCAGAGACGTGTGCAGCTGGTTGGGGCCTGCCCCTGCGTGCCTGGGCTCCCGCCCACAGCCCCAGCTCAGGGCAAGCAGCCCCTGAGCCAAGACCTGCAGGAGGCGCAGAGCGCCCCCACCTGGAAGCCGAGTGAACAGCTTGCGGGGAGGCGAGCCTCCTGGAGGGAAGAAGAGGCAGCCCAGCCTCGTTTGCCTCAAGCCCTACTTGGCTGGAGCCGAGTGAGCCTCCAGGACGGCAGAGCTCCAGCTCTGCTCAGAGGCCCGATCTGGCAGAGTTGCTGGCGCGAGGCTGCTCTGCCCTGGGCGAGCCTTGCCCAGACTTGCCTCGCTGCTAGGCTTCCTGCCGAGGAAGGAGCAGGCTGCGCGAGGCTGGGAGACGCCACTGGCGCCTTCCTGGCCTCAGCTCCGCTCCTGCCTTGCCTTTGAACCTAGGCCCCAGGCGTCGTTGGGGAGGGCTTAGGGGCCTGTGGCTTGCGCACTGCCAAGGGCTCCAGCAGGAAGAGCTCTGTGCGAGGGAAGGGAAGGGCTAGTGCAGGGCTCCTCCAGCGGTTGCTTGGCCGCCCAGACTCAGCGCCGCACGGAGTGCACCAGGCTCCCAGGGTCCCTGGCTGGGGTCTGCAGCCCCGCACACCTGGAGGCTGACTCCCTGGGCGCCCAGCAGCTGCCTCACACACGTAGCTTCCCTAGCGCTCTCCTCCCCAGCAGAGACGTGTGCAGCAGGTTGGGGCCTGCCCCTGCGTTCCTGGGCTCCCGCCCACAGCCCCAGCTCAGGGCAAGCAGCCCCTGAGCCAAGACCTGCAGGAGGCGCAGAGCGCCCCCACCTGGAAGCCGAGTGAACAGCTGGCGGGGAGGCGAGCCTCCTCGAGGGAAGAAGAGGCACCCAGCCTAGTTTGGCTCAAGCCCTACTTGGATGGAGCCAGGTGCGCCTCCAGGACGGCAGAGCTCCAGCTCTGCTCAGAGTCCCGATCTGGCAGAGTTGCTGGCGCGAGGCTGCTCTGCCCTGGGCGAGCCTTGCCCAGACTTGCCTCGCTGCTAGGCTTCCTGCCCAGGAAGGAGCAGGCTGCGCGAGGCTGGGAGACGCCACTGGCGCCTTCCTGGCCTCAGCTCCGCTCCTGCCTTCCCTTTGCACCTAGGCCCCAGCCGTCCTTGGGGAGGGCTTAGGGGCCGGTGGCTTGCACACTGCCAAGGGCTCCAGCAGGAAGAGCTCTGTGCGAGGGAAGGGAAGGGCTAGTGCAGGGCTCCTCCAGCGGTTGCTTGGCCGCCCAGACTCATCGCCGCACGGAGTGCACCAGGCTCCCAGGGCCCTGGCTGGGGTGTGCAGCCCCGCACACCCGGAGGCTGACTCCCTGGGCGCCCAGCAGCTGCCTCACACACGTAGCTTCCCTAGCGCTCTCCTCCCCAGCAGAGACGTGTGCAGCTGGTTGGGGCCTGCCCCTGCGTGCCTGGGCTCCCGCCCACAGCCCCAGCTCAGGGCAAGCAGCCCCTGAGCCAAGACCTGCAGGAGGCGCAGAGCGCCCCCACCTGGAAGCCGAGTGAACAGCTGGCGGGGAGGCGAGCCTGCTGGAGGGAAGAAGACTCAGCCCAGCCTCGTTTGCCTAAATCCCTACTTGGCTGGAGCCGAGTGCGCCTCCAGGACGGCAGAGCTCCAGCTCTGCTCAGAGGCCCAATCTGGCAGAGTTGCTGGCGCGAGGCTGCTCTGCCCTGGGCGAGCCTTGCCCAGACTTGCCTCGCTGCTAGGCTTCCTGCCCAGGAAGGAGCAGGCTGCGCGAGGCTGGGAGATGCCACTGGCGCCTTCCTGGCCTCAGCTCCGCTCCTGCCTTGCCTTTGCACATAGGCCCCAGGCTTCCTTGGGGAGGGCTTAGGGGCCGGTGGCTTGCACACTGCCAAGGGCTCCAGCAGGAAGAACTCTGTGTGAGGGAAGGGAAGGGCTAGTGCAGGGCTCCTCCATCGGTTGCTTGGCCGCCCAGACTCAGCTCCGCACGGAATGCACCAGGCTCCCAGGGCCCCTGGCTGGGGTCTGCAGCCCCACACACCCGGAGGCTGACTCCCTGGGCGCCCAGCAGCTGCCTCACACACGTAGCTTCCCTAGCGCTCTCCTCCCCAGCAGAGACGTGTGAGGCTGGTTGGGGCCTGTCCCTGCGTGCCTGGGCTCCCGCCCACAGCCCCAGCTCAGGGCAAGCAGCCCCTGAGCCAAGACCTGCAGGAGGCGCAGAGCGCCCCCACCTGGAAGCCGAGTGAACAGCTGGCGGGGAGGCGAGCCTGCTGGAGGGAAGAAGGGGCAGCCCAGCCTCGTTTGGCTCAAGCCCTACTTGGCTGGAGCCGAGTGAGCCTCCAGGACGGCAGAGGTCCAGCTCTGCTCAGAGGCCCGATCTGGCAGAGTTGCTGGCGCGAGGCTGCTCTGCCCTGGGCGAGCCTTGCCCAGACTTGCCTCGCTGCTAGGCTTCCTGCCCAGGAAGGAGCAGGCTGCGCGAGGCTGGGAGACGCCACTGGCGCCTTCCTGGCCTCAGCTCCGCTCCTGCCTTCCCTTTGCACCTAGGCCCCAGCCGTCCTTGGGGAGGGCTTAGGGGCCGGTGGCTTGCACACTGCCAAGGGCTCCAGGAGGAAGAGCTCTGTGCGAGGGAAGGGAAGGGCTAGTGCAGGGCTCCTCCAGCGGTTGCTTGGCCGGCCAAACTCAGCGCCGCACGGAGTGCACCAGGCTCCCAGGGCCCCTGGCTGGGGCTGCAGCCCCACACACCCGGAGGCTGACTCCCTGGGCGCCCAGCAGCTGCGTCACACACGTAGCTTCCCTAGCGCTCTCCTCCCCAGCAGAGACGTGTGCAGCTGGTTGGGGCCTGCCCCTGCGTGCCTGGGCTCCCGCCCACAGCCCCAGCTCAGGGCAAGCAGCCCCTGAGCCAAGACCTGCAGGAGGCGCAGAGCGCCCCCACCTGGAAGCCGAGTGAACAGCTGACGGGGAGGCGAGCCTGCTGGAGGGAAGAAGAGGCAGCCCAGCCTCGTTTGCCTCAAGCCCTACTTGGCTGGAGCCGAGTGCGTCTCCAGGACGGCAGAGCTCCAGCTCTGCTCAGAGGCCCGATCTGGCAGAGTTGCTGGCGCGAGGCTGCTCTGCCCTGGGCGAGCCTTGCCCAGACTTGCCTCGCTGCTAGGCTTCCTGCCCAGGAAGGAGCAGGCTGCGCGAGGCTGGGAGACGCCACTGGCGCCTTCCTGGCCTCAGCTCCGCTCCTGCCTTGCCTTTGAACATAGGCCCCAGGCGTCCTTGGGGAGGGCTTAGGGGCCGGTGGCTTGCACACTGCCAAGGGCTCCAGCAGGAAGAGCTCTGTGCGAGGAAAGGGAAGGGCTAGTGCAGGGCTCCTCCAGCGGTTGCTTGGCCGGCCAGACTCAGCGCCGCACGGAGTGCACCAGGTTCCCAGGGCCCCTGGCTGGGGTCTGCAGCCCCGCACACCTGGAGACTGACTCCCTGGGCGCCCAGCAGCTGCCTCACACACGTAGCTTCCCTAGCGCTCTCCTGCCCAGCAGAGACGTGTGCATCTGGTTGGGGCCTGCCCCTGCGTGCCTGGGCTCCCGCCCACAGCCCCAGCTCAGGGCAAGCAGCCCCTGAGCCAAGACCTGCAGGAGGCGCAGAGCGCCCCCACCTGGAAGCCGAGTGAACAGCTGGCGGGGAGGCGAGCCTCCTGGAGGGAAGAAGAGGCAGCCCAGCCTCGTTTGCCTAAATCCCTACTTGGCTGGAGCCGAGTGAGCCTCCAGGACGGCAGAGCTCCAGCTCTGCTCAGAGGCCCGATTTGGCAGAGTTGCTGGCGCGAGGCTGCTCTGCCCTGGGCGAGCCTTGCCCAGACTTGCCTCGCTGCTAGGCTTCCTGCCCAGGAAGGAGCAGGCTGCACGAGGCTGGGAGACGCCACTGGCGCCTTCCTGGCCTCAGCTCCGCTCCTGCCTTGCCTTTGCACATAGGCCCCAGGCGTCCTTGGGGAGGGCTTAGGGGCCGGTGGCTTGCACACTGCCAAGGGCTCCAGCAGGAAGAGCTCTGTGCGAGGGAAGGGAAGGGCTAGTGCTGGGCTCCTCCAGCGGTTGCTTGGCCACCCAGCCTCAGCGCCGCACGCAGTGCACCACCTCCCAGGGCCCCTGGTTGCGGTCTGCAGCCCCACACACCCGGAGGCTGACTCCCTGGGCGCCCAGCAGCTGCCTCACACACGTAGCTTCCCTAGCGCTCTCCTCCCCAGCAGAGACGTGTGCAGCTGGTTGGGGCCTGCCCCTGCGTGCCTGGGCTCCCGCCCACAGCCCCAGCTCAGGGCAAGCAGCCCCTGAGCCAAGACCTGCAGGAGGCGCAGAGCGCCCCCACCTGGAAGCCGAGTGAACAGCTGGCGGGGAGGCGAGCCTCTTCGAGGGAAGAAGAGGCAGCCCAGCCTCGTTTGGCTCAAGCCCTACTTGGCTGGAGCCGAGTGAGCCTCCAGGACGGCAGAGCTCCAGCTCTGCTCAGAGGCCCGATCTGGCAGAGTTGCTGGCGCGAGGCTGCTCTGCCCTGGGCGAGCCTTGCCCAGACTTGCCTCGCTGCTAGGCTTCCTGCCCAGGAAGGAGCAGGCTGCGCGAGGCTGGGAGACGCCACTGGCGCCTTCCTGGCCTCAGCTCCGCTCCTGCCTTGCCTTTGCACATAGGCCCCAGGCGTCCTTGGGGAGGGCTTAAGGGCCGGTGGCTTGCACACTGCCAAGGGCTCCAGCAGGAAGAGCTCTGTGCGAGGGAAGGGAAGGGCTAGTGCAGGGCTCCTCCAGCGGTTGCTTGGCCGGCCAGACTCAGCGCCGCACGGAGTGCACCAGGCTCCCAGGGCCCCTGGCTGGGGTCTGCAGCCCCGCACACCCGGAGGCTGACTCCCTGGGCGCCCAGCAGCTGCCTCACACACGTAGCTTCCCTAGCGTTCTCCTCCCCAGCAGAGACGTGTGCAGCTGGTTGGGGCCTGCCCCTGCGTGCCTGGGCTCCCGCCCACATCCCCAGCTCAGGGCAAGCAGCCCCTGAGCCAAGACCTGCAGGAGGCGCAGAGCGCCCCCACCTGGAAGCCGAGTGAACAGCTGGCGGGGAGGCGAGCCTCCTCGAGGGAAGAAGGGGCAGCCCAGCCTCGTTTGGCTCAAGCCCTACTTGGCTGGAGCCGAGTGCGCCTCCAGGACGGCAGAGCTCCATCTCTTCTCAGAGGCCCGATCTGGCAGAGTTGCTGGCTCGAGCATGCTTTGCCCTGGGCGAGCCTTGCTCAGACTTGCCTCACTGCTAGGCTTCCTGCCCAGGAAGGAGCAGCCTGCGCGAGGCTGGGAGACGCCACTGGCGCCTTCCTGGCCTCAGCTCCGCTCCTGCCTTGCCTTTGCACATAGGCCCCAGGCGTCCTTGGGGAGGGCTTAGGGGCCGGTGGCTTGCACACTGCCAAGGGCTCCAGCAGGAAGAGCTCTGTGCGACGGAAGGGAAGGGTTAGTTCTGGGCTCCTCCAGCGGTTGCTTGGCCACCCAGCCTCAGCGCCGCACCCAGTGCACCACCTCCCAGGGCCCCTGGCTGGGGTCTGCAGCCCCGCACACCCGGAGGCTGAATCCCTGGGCGCCCAGCAGCTGCCTCACACACGTAGCTTCCCTAGCGCTCTCCTCCCCAGCAGAGACGTGTGCAGCTGGTTGGGGCCTGCCCCTGCTTGCCTGGGCTCCCGCCCTCAGCCCCAGCTCAGGGCAAGCAGCCCCTGAGCCAAGACCTGCAGGAGGCGCAGAGCGCCCCCACCTGGAAGCCGAGTGAACAGCTGGCGGGGAGGCGAGTCTGCTGGAGGGAAGAAGAGGCAGCCCAGCCTCGTTTGGCTCAAGCCCTACTTGGCTGGAGCCGAGTGAGCCTCCAGGACGGCAGAGCTCCAGCTCTGCTCAGAGGCCCGATCTGGCAGAGTTGCTGGCGCGAGGCTGCTCTGCCCTGGGCGAGCCTTGCCCAGACTTGCCTCGCTGCTAGGCTTCCTGCCCAGGAAGGAGCAGGCTGCGCGAGGCTGGGAGACGCCACTGGCGCCTTCCTGGCCTCAGCTCCGCTCCTGCCTTGCCTTTGCACATAGGCCCCAGGCGTCCTTGGGGAGGGCTTAGGGGCCGGTGGCTTGCACACTGCCAAGGGCTCCAGCAGGAAGAGCTCTGTGCGAGGGAAGGGAAGGGCTAGTGCAGGGCTCCTCCAGCGGTTGCTTGGCCGGCCAAACTCAGCGCCGCACGGAGTGCACCAGGCTCCCAGGGCCCCTGGCTGGGGCTGCAGCCCCACACACCCGGAGGCTGACTCCCTGGGCGCCCAGCAGCTGCGTCACACACGTAGCTTCCCTAGCGCTCTCCTCCCCAGCAGAGACGTGTGCAGCTGGTTGGGGCCTGCCCCTGCGTGCCTGGGCTCCCGCCCACAGCCCCAGCTCAGGGCAAGCAGCCCCTGAGCCAAGACCTGCAGGAGGCGCAGAGCGCCCCCACCTGGAAGCCGAGTGAACAGCTGACGGGGAGGCGAGCCTGCTGGAGGGAAGAAGAGGCAGCCCAGCCTCGTTTGCCTCAAGCCCTACTTGGCTGGAGCCGAGTGCGTCTCCAGGACGGCAGAGCTCCAGCTCTGCTCAGAGGCCCGATCTGGCAGAGTTGCTGGCGCGAGGCTGCTCTGCACTGGGCGAGCCTTGCCCAGACTTGCCTCGCTGCTAGGCTTCCTGCCCAGGAAGGAGCAGGCTGCGCGAGGCTGGGAGACGCCACTGGCGCCTTCCTGGCCTCAGCTCCGCTCCTGCCTTGCCTTTGAACATAGGCCCCAGGCGTCCTTGGGGAGGGCTTAGGGGCCGGTGGCTTGCACACTGCCAAGGGCTCCAGCAGGAAGAGCTCTGTGCGAGGAAAGGGATGGGCTAGTGCAGGGCTCCTCCAGCGGTTGCTTGGCCGGCCAGACTCAGCGCCGCACGGAGTGCACCAGGTTCCCAGGGCCCCTGGCTGGGGTCTGCAGCCCCGCACACCTGGAGACTGACTCCCTGGGCGCCCAGCAGCTGCCTCACACACGTAGCTTCCCTAGCGCTCTCCTGCCCAGCAGAGACGTGTGCATCTGGTTGGGGCCTGCCCCTGCGTGCCTGGGCTCCCGCCCACAGCCCCAGCTCAGGGCAAGCAGCCCCTGAGCCAAGACCTGCAGGAGGCGCAGAGCGCCCCCACCTGGAAGCCGAGTGAACAGCTGGCGGGGAGGCGAGCCTCCTGGAGGGAAGAAGAGGCAGCCCAGCCTCGTTTGCCTAAATCCCTACTTGGCTGGAGCCGAGTGAGCCTCCAGGACGGCAGAGCTCCAGCTCTGCTCAGAGGCCCGATTTGGCAGAGTTGCTGGCGCGAGGCTGCTCTGCCCTGGGCGAGCCTTGCCCAGACTTGCCTCGCTGCTAGGCTTCCTGCCCAGGAAGGAGCAGGCTGCACGAGGCTGGGAGACGCCACTGGCGCCTTCCTGGCCTCAGCTCCGCTCCTGCCTTGCCTTTGCACATAGGCCCCAGGCGTCCTTGGGGAGGGCTTAGGGGCCGGTGGCTTGCACACTGCCAAGGGCTCCAGCAGGAAGAGCTCTGTGCGAGGGAAGGGAAGGGCTAGTGCTGGGCTCCTCCAGCGGTTGCTTGGCCACCCAGCCTCAGCGCCGCACGCAGTGCACCACCTCCCAGGGCCCCTGGTTGCGGTCTGCAGCCCCACACACCCGGAGGCTGACTCCCTGGGCGCCCAGCAGCTGCCTCACACACGTAGCTTCCCTAGCGCTCTCCTCCCCAGCAGAGACGTGTGCAGCTGGTTGGGGCCTGCCCCTGCGTGCCTGGGCTCCCGCCCACAGCCCCAGCTCAGGGCAAGCAGCCCCTGAGCCAAGACCTGCAGGAGGCGCAGAGCGCCCCCACCTGGAAGCCGAGTGAACAGCTGGCGGGGAGGCGAGCCTCTTCGAGGGAAGAAGAGGCAGCCCAGCCTCGTTTGGCTCAAGCCCTACTTGGCTGGAGCCGAGTGAGCCTCCAGGACGGCAGAGCTCCAGCTCTGCTCAGAGGCCCGATCTGGCAGAGTTGCTGGCGCGAGGCTGCTCTGGCCTGGGCGAGCCTTGCCCAGACTTGCCTCGCTGCTAGGCTTCCTGCCCAGGAAGGAGCAGGCTGCGCGAGGCTGGGAGACGCCACTGGCGCCTTCCTGGCCTCAGCTCCGCTCCTGCCTTGCCTTTGCACATAGGCCCCAGGCGTCCTTGGGGAGGGCTTAGGGGCCGGTGGCTTGCACACTGCCAAGGGCTCCAGCAGGAAGAGCTCTGTGCGAGGGAAGGGAAGGGCTAGTGCAGGGCTCCTCCAGCGGTTGCTTGGCCGCCCAGACTCAGCGCCGCACGGAGTGCACCAGGCTCCCAGGGCCCCTGACTGGGGTCTGCAGCCCCGCACACCTGGAGGCTGACTCCCGGGGCGCCCAGCAGCTGCCTCACACACGTAGCTTCCCTAGCGCTCTCCTCCCCAGCAGAGACGTGTGCAGCTGGTTGGGCCTGCCCCTGCGTGCCTGGGCTCCCGCCCACAGCCCCAGCTCAGGGCAAGCAGCCCCTGAACCAAGACCTGCAGGAGGCGCAGAGCGCCCCCACCTGGAAGCCGAGTGAACAGCTGGCGGGGAGGCGAGCCTCCTCGAGGGAAGAAGGGGCAGCCCAGCCTCGTTAGGCTCAAGCCCTACTTGGCTGGAGCCGAGTGCGCCTCCAGGACGGCAGAGCTCCAGCTCTGCTCAGAGGCCCGATCTGGCAGAGTTGCTGGCGCGAGGCTGCTCTGCCCTGGGCGAGCCTTGCCCAGACTTGCCTCGCTGCTAGGCTTCCTGCCCAGGAAGGAGCAGGCTGCGCGAGGCTGGGAGACGCCACTGGCGCCTTCCTGGCCTCAGCTCCGCTCCTGCCTTGCCTTTGAACCTAGGCCCCAGGCGTCGTTGGGGAGGGCTTAGGGGCCTGTGGCTTGCACACTGCCAAGGGCTCCAGCAGGAAGAGCTCTGTGCGAGGGAAGGGAAGGGCTAGTGCAGGGCTCCTCCAGCGGTTGCTTGGCCGGCCAGACTCAGCGCCGCACGGAGTGCACCAGGCTCCCAGGGCCCATGGCTGGGGTCTGCAGCCCCACACACCCGGAGGCTGACTCCCTGGCCGCCCAGCAGCTGCCTCACACACGTAGCTTCCCTAGCGCTCTCCTCCCCAGCAGAGACGTGTGCAGCTGGTTGGGGCCTGCCCCTGCGTGCCTGGGCTCCCGCCCACAGCCCCAGCTCAGGGCAAGCAGCCCCTGAGCCAAGACCTGCAGGAGGCGCAGAGCGCCCCCACCTGGAAGCCGAGTGAACAGCTGGCGGGGAGGCGAGCCTGCTCGAGGGAAGAAGAGGCAGCCCAGCCTCGTTTAGCTCAAGGCCTACTTGGCTGGAGCCGAGTGCGCCTCCAGGACGGCAGAGCTCCAGCTCTGCTCAGAGGCCCGATCTGGCAGAGTTGCTGGCGCGAGGCTGCTCAGCCCTGGGCGAGCCTTGCCCAGACTTGCCTCACTGCTAGGCTTCCTGCCCAGGAAGGAGCAGCCTGCGCGAGGCTGGGAGACGCCACTGGCGCATTCCTGGCCTCAGCTCCGCTCCTGCCTTGCCTTTGCACCTAGGCCCCAGGCGTCCTTGGGGAGGGCTTAGGGGCCGGTGGCTTGCACACTGACAAGGGCTCCAGCAGGAAGAGCTCTGTGCGAGGGAAGGGAAGGGCTAGTGCAGGGCTCCTCCAGCGGTTGCTTGGCCGCCCAGACTCAGCGCCGCACGGAGTGCACCAGGCTCCCAGGGTCCCTGGCTGGGGTCTGCAGCCCCGCACACCTGGAGGCTGACTCCCTGGGCGCCCAGCAGCTGCCTCACACACGTAGCTTCCCTAGCGCTCTCCTCCCCAGCAGAGACGTGTGCAGCAGGTTGGGGCCTGCCCCTGCGTTCCTGGGCTCCCGCCCACAGCCCCAGCTCAGGGCAAGCAGCCCCTGAGCCAAGACCTGCAGGAGGCGCAGAGCGCCCCCACCTGGAAGCCGAGTGAACAGCTGGCGGGGAGGCGAGCCTCCTCGAGGGAAGAAGAGGCACCCAGCCTAGTTTGGCTCAAGCCCTACTTGGATGGAGCCAGGTGCGCCTCCAGGACGGCAGAGCTCCAGCTCTGCTCAGAGTCCCGATCTGGCAGAGTTGCTGGCGCGAGGCTGCTCTGCCCTGGGCGAGCCTTGCCCAGACTTGCCTCGCTGCTAGGCTTCCTGCCCAGGAAGGAGCAGGCTGCGCGAGGCTGGGAGATGCCACTGGCGCCTTCCTGGCCTCAGCTCCGCTCCTGCCTTGCCTGTGCACATAGGCCCCAGGCTTCCTTGGGGAGGGCTTACGGGCCGGTGCCTTGCACACTGCCAAGGGCTCCAGCAGGAAGAACTCTGTGTGAGGGAAGGGAAGGGCTAGTGCAGGGCTCCTCCAGCGGTTGCTTGGCCGCCCAGACTCAGCTCCGCACGGAATGCACCAGGCTCCCAGGGCCCCTGGCTGGGGTCTGCAGCCCCACACACCCGGAGGCTGACTCCCTGGGCGCCCAGCAGCTGCCTCACACACGTAGCTTCCCTAGCGCTCTCCTCCCCAGCAGAGACGTGTGCAGCTGGTTGGGGCCTGCCCCTGCGTGCCTGGGCTCCCGCCCACAGCCCCAGCTCAGGGCAAGCAGCCCCTGAGCCAAGACCTGCAGGAGGCGCAGAGCGCCCCCACCTGGAAGCCGAGTGAACAGCTGGCGGGGAGGCGAGCCTGCTCGAGGGAAGAAGAGGCAGCCCAGCCTCGTTTGCCTCAAGCCCTACTTGGCTGGAGCCGAGTGAGCCTCCAGGACGGCAGAGCTCCAGCTCTGCTCAGAGGCCCGATCTGGCAGAGTTGCTGGCGCGAGGCTGCTCTGCCCTGGGCGAGCCTTGCCCAGACTTGCCTCGCTGCTAGGCTTCCTGCCCAGGAAGGAGCAGGCTGCGCGAGGCTGGGAGACGCCACTGGCGCCTTCCTGGCCTCAGCTCCGCTCCTGCCTTGCCTTTGCACCTAGGCCCCAGCCGTCCTTGGGGAGGGCTTAGGGGCCGGTGGCTTGCACACTGCCAAGGGCTCCAGCAGGAAGAGCTCTGTGCGAGGGAAGGGAAGGGCTAGTGCAGGGCTCCTCCAGCGGTTGCTTGGCCGGCCAAACTCAGCGCCGCACGGAGTGCACCAGGCTCCCAGCGCCCCTGGCTGGGGTCTGCAGCCCCACACACCCGGAGGCTGACTCCCTGGGCGCCCAGCAGCTGCCTCACACACGTAGCTTCCCTAGCGCTCTCCTCCCCAGCAGAGACGTGTGCAGCTGGTTGGGGCCTGCCCCTGCGTGCCTGGGCTCCCGCCCACAGCCCCAGCTCAGGGCATGCAGCCCCTGAGCCAAGACCTGCAGGAGGCGCAGAGCGCCCCCACCTGGAAGCCGAGTGAACAGCTGGCGGGGAGGCGAGCCTGCTGAGGGAAGAAGAGGCAGCCCAGCCTCGTTTGCCTCAAGCCCTACTTGGCTGGAGCCGAGTGAGCCTCCAGGACGGCAGAGCTCCAGCTCTGCTCAGAGGCCCGATCTGGCAGAGTTGCTGGCGCGAGGCTGCTCTGCCCTGGGCGAGCCTTGCCCAGACTCGCCTCGCTGCTAGGCTTCCTGCCCAGGAAGGAGCAGGCTGCGCGAGGCTGGGAGACGCCACTGGCGCCTTCCTGGCCTCAGCTCCGCTCCTGCCTTGCCTTTGCACCTAGGCCCCAGGCTTCCTTGGGGAGGGCTTAGGGGCCGGTGGCTTGCACACTGCCAAGGGCTCCATCAGGAAGAGCTCTGTGGGAGGGAAGGGAAGGGCTAGTGCAGGGCTCCTCCAGCGGTTGCTTGGCCGTCCAGACTCAGCGCCGCACGGAGTGCACCAGGCTCCCAGGGCCCCTGGCTGGGGTCTGCAGCCCCGCACACCCGGAGGCTGACTCCCTGGGCGCCCAGCAGCTGCCTCACACACGTAGCTTCCCTAGCGCTCTCCTCCCCAGCAGAGACGTGTGCAGCTGGTTGGGGCCTCCCCCTGCGTGCCTGGGCTCCCGCCCACAGCCCCAGCTCAGGGCAAGCAGCCCCTGAGCCAAGACCTGCAGGAGGCGCAGAACGCCCCCACCTGGAAGCCGAGTGAACAGCTGGAGGGGAGGTGAGCCTGCTGGAGGGAAGAAGAGGCAGCCCAGCCTCGTTTGCCTCAAGCCCTACTTGGCTGGAGCCGAGTGAGCCTCCAGGACGGCAGAGCTCCAGCTCTGCTCAGAGGCCCGATCTGGCAGAGTTGCTGGCGCGAGGCTGCTCTGCCCTGGGCGAGCCTTGCCCAGACTTGCCTCGCTGCTAGGCTTCCTGCCCAGGAAGGAGCAGGCTGTGCGAGGCGGGGAGACGCCCCTGGCGCCTTCCTGGCCTCAGCTCCGCTCCTGCCTTGCCTTTGCACATAGGCCCCAGGCGTCCTTGGGGAGGGCTTAGGGGCCGGTGGCTTGCACACTGCCAAGGGCTCCAGCAGGAAGAGCTCTGTGCGAGGGAAGGGAAGGGCTAGTGCAGGGCTCCTCCAGCGGTTGCTTGGCCGTCCAGACTCAGTGCCGCACGGAGTGCACCAGGCTCCCAGGGCCCCTGGCTGGGGTCTGCAGCCCCGCACACCCGGAGGCTGACTCCCTGGGCGCCCAGCAGCTGCCTTACACACGTAGCTTCCCTAGCGCTCTCCTCCCCAGCAGAGACGTGTGCAGCTGGTTGGGGCCTGCCCCTGCGTGCCTGGGCTCCCGCCCACAGCCCCAGCTCAGGGCAAGCAGCCCCTGAGCCAAGACCTGCAGGAGGCGCAGAGCGACCCCACCTGGAAGCCGAGTGAACAGCTGGCGGGGAGGCGAGCCTGCTGGAGGGAAGAAGAGGCAGCCCAGCCTCGTTTGCCTCAAGCCCTACTTGGCTGGAGCCGACTGCGCCTCCAGGACGGCAGAGCTCCAGCTCTGCTCAGAGGCCCGATCTGGCAGAGTTGCTGGCGCGAGGCTGCTCTGCCCTGGGCGAGCCTTGCCCAGACTTGCCTCGCTGCTAGGCTTCCTGCCCAGGAAGGAGCAGGCTGCGCGAGGCGGGGAGACGCCACTGGCGCCTTCCTGGCCTCAGCTCCGCTCCTGCCTTGCCTTTGCACATAGGCCCCAGGCGCCCTTGGGGAGGGCTTAGGGGCCGGTGGCTTGCACACTGCCAAGGGCTCCAGCAGGAAGAGCTCTGTGCGAGGAAAGGGAAGGGATAGTGCAGGGCTCCTCCAGCGGTTGCTTGGCTGGCCAGACTCAGCGCCGCACGGAGTGCACCAGGCTCCCAGGGCCCCTGGCTGGGGTCTGCAGCCCCGCACACCTGGAGGCTGACTCCCTGGGCGCCCAGCAGCTGCCTTACACACGTAGCTTCCCTAGCGCTCTCCTCCCCAGCAGAGACGTGTGCAGCTGGTTGGGGCCTGCCCCTGCGTGCCTGGGCTCCCGCCCACAGCCCCAGCTCAGGGCAAGCAGCCCCTGAGCCAAGACCTGCAGGAGGCGCAGAGCGCCCCCACCTGGAAGCCGAGTGAACAGCTGGCGGGGAGGCGAGCCTGCTGGAGGGAAGAAGAGGCAGCCCAGCCTCGTTTGCCTCAAGCCTACTTGGCTGGAGCCGAGTGCGCCTCCAGGACGGCAGAGCTCCAGCTCTGCTCAGAGGCCCGATCTGGCAGAGTTGCTGGCGCGAGGCTGCTCTGCCCTGGGCGAGCCTTGCCCAGACTTGCCTCGCTGCTAGGCTTCCTGCCCAGGAAGAGCAGGCTGCGCGAGGCGGGGAGACGCCACTGGCGCCTTCCTGGCCTCAGCTCCGCTCCTGCCTTGCCTTTGCACATAGGCCCCAGGCGCCCTTGGGGAGGGCTTAGGGGCCGGTGGCTTGCACACTGCCAAGGGCTCCAGCAGGAAGAGCTCTGTGCGAGGGAAGGGAAGGGCTAGTGCAGGGCTCCTCCAGCGGTTGCTTGGCCGGCCAGACTCAGCGCCGCACGGAGTGCACCAGGCTCCCAGGGCCCCTGGCTGGGGTCTGCAGCCCCGCACACCCGGAGGCTGACTCCCTGGGCGCCCAGCAGCTGCCTCACACACGTAGCTTCCCTAGCGTTCTCCTCCCCAGCAGAGACGTGTGCAGCTGGTTGGGGCCTGCCCCTGCGTGCCTGGGCTCCCGCCCACAGCCCCAGCTCAGGGCAAGCAGCCCCTGAGCCAAGACCTGCAGGAGGCGCAGAGCGCCCCCACCTGGAAGCCGAGTGAACAGCTGGCGGGGAGGCGAGCCTCCTCGAGGGAAGAAGGGGCAGCCCAGCCTCGTTTGCTTCAAGCCCTACTTGGCTGGAGCCGAGTGCGCCTCCAGGACGGCAGAGCTCCAGCTCTGCTCAGAGGCCCGATCTGGCAGAGTTGCTGGCGCGAACCTGCTTTGCCCTGGGCGAGCCTTGCCCAGACTTGCCTCACTGCTAGGCTTCCTGCCCAGGAAGGAGCAGGCTGCGCGAGGCTGGGAGACGCCACTGGCGCATTCCTGGCCTCAGCTCCGCTCCTGCCTTGCCTTTGAACATAGGCCCCAGGCGTCCTTGGGGAGGGCTTAGGGGCCGGTGGCTTGCACACTGCCAAGGGCTCCAGCAGGACGAGCTCTGTGCGAGGGACGGGAAGGGCTAGTGCTGGGCTCCTCCAGCGGTTGCTTGGCCACCCAGCCTCAGCGCCGCACGGAGTGCACCAGGCTCCCAGGGCCCCTGGCTGGGGTCTGCAGCCCCGCACACCCGGAGGCTGAATCCCTGGGCGCCCAGCAGCTGCCTCACACACGTAGCTTCCCTAGCGCTCTCCTCCCCAGCAGAGACGTGTGCAGCTGGTTGGGGCCTGCCCCTGCGTGCCTGGGCTCCCGCCCACAGCCCCAGCTCAGGGCAAGCAGCCCCTGAGCCAAGACCTGCAGGAGGCGCAGAGCGCCCCCACCTGGAAGCCGAGTGAACAGCTGGCGGGGAGGCGAGCCTGCTCGAGGGAAGAAGAGGCAGCCCAGCCTCGTTTGCCTCAAGCCCTACTTGGCTGGAGCCGAGTGAGCCTCCAGGACGGCAGAGCTCCAGCTCTGCTCAGAGGCCCGATCTGGCAGAGTTGCTGGCGCGAGGCTGCTCTGCCCTGGGCGAGCCTTGCCCAGACTTGCCTCGCTGCTAGGCTTCCTGCCCAGGAAGGAGCAGGCTGCGCGAGGCTGGGAGACGCCACTGGCGCCTTCCTGGCCTCAGCTCCGCTCCTGCCTTCCCTTTGCACCTAGGCCCCAGGCGTCCTTGGGGAGGGCTTAGGGGCCGGTGGCATGCACACTGCCAAGGACTCCAGCAGGAATAGCTCTGTGCGAGGGAAGGGAAGGGCTAGTGCAGGGCTCCTCCAGCGGTTGCTTGGCCGCCCAGACTCAGCGCCGCACGGAGTGCACCAGGCTCCCAGGGCCCCTGGCTGGGGTCTGCAGCCCCGCACACCCGGAGGCTGACTCCCTGGGCGCCCAGCAGCTGCCTCACACACGTAGCTTCCCTAGCGCTCTCCTCCCCAGCAGAGACGTGTGCAGCTGGTTGGGGCCTGCCCCTGCGTGCCTGGGCTCCCGCCCACAGCCCCAGCTCAGGGCAAGCAGCCCCTGAGCCAAGACCTGCAGGAGGCGCAGAGCGCCCCCACCTGGAAGCCGAGTGAACAGCTGGCGGGGAGGCGAGCCTGCTGGAGGGAAGAAGAGGCAGCCCAGCCTCGTTTGCCTCAAGCCCTACTTGGCTAGAGCCGACTGCGCCTCCAGGACGGCAGAGCTCCAGCTCTGCTCAGAGGCCCGATCTGGCAGAGTTGCTGGCGCGAGGCTGCTCTGCCCTGGGCGAGCCTTGCCCAGACTTGCCTCGCTGCTAGGCTTCCTGCCCAGGAAGGAGCAGGCTGCGCGAGGCGGGGAGACGCCACTGGCGCCTTCCTGGCCTCAGCTCCGCTCCTGCCTTGCCTTTGCACATAGGCCCCAGGCGTCCTTGGGGAGGGCTTAGGGGCCGGTGGCTTGCACACTGCCAAGGGCTCCAGCAGGAAGAGCTCTGTGCGAGGGAAGGGAAGGGCTAGTGCAGGGCTCCTCCAGCGGTTGCTTGGCCGGCCAGACTCAGCGCCGCACGGAGTGACCCAGGCTCCCAGGGCCCCTGGCTGGGGTCTGCAGCCCCGCACACCCGGAGGCTGACTCCCTGGGCGCCCAGCAGCTGCCTCACACACGTAGCTTCCCTAGCGTTCTCCTCCCCAGCAGAGACGTGTGCAGCTGGTTGGGGCCTGCCCCTGCGTGCCTGGGCTCCCGCCCACAGCCCCAGCTCAGGGCAAGCAGCCCCTGAGCCAAGACCTGCAGGAGGCGCAGAGCGCCCCCACCTGGAAGCCGAGTGAACAGCTGGCGGGGAGGCGAGCCTCCTCGAGGGAAGAAGGGGCAGCCCAGCCTCGTTTGGCTCAAGCCCTACTTGGCTGGAGCCGAGTGCGCCTCCAGGACGGCAGAGCTCCAGCTCTGCTCAGAGGCCCGATCTGGCAGAGTTGCTGGCGCGAACCTGCTTTGCCCTGGGCGAGCCTTGCCCAGACTTGCCTCACTGCTAGGCTTCCTGCCCAGGAAGGAGCAGGCTTCGCGAGGCTGGGAGACGCCACTGGCGCCTTCCTGGCCTCAGCTCCGCTCCTGCCTTGCCTTTGAACATAGGCCCCAGGCGTCCTTGGGGAGGGCTTAGGGGCCGGTGGCTTGCACACTGCCAAGGGCTCCAGCAGGAAGAGCTCTGTGCGAGGGAAGGGAAGGGCTAGTGCAGGGCTCCTCCAGCGGTTGCTTGGCCGGCCAGACTCAGCGCCGCACGGAGTGACCCAGGCTCCCAGGGCCCCTGGCTGGGGTCTGCACCCCGCACACCCGGAGGCTGAATCCCTGGGCGCCCAGCAGCTGCCTCACACACGTAGCTTCCCTAGCGCTCTCCTCCCCAGCAGAGACGTGTGCAGCTGGTTGGGGCCTGCCCCTGCGTGCCTGGGCTCCCGCCCACAGCCCCAGCTCAGGGCAAGCAGCCCCTGAGCCAAGACCTGCAGGAGGCGCAGAGCGCCCCCACCTGGAAGCCGAGTGAACAGCTGGCGGGGAGGCGAGCCTGCTGGAGGGAAGAATACTCAGCCCAGCCTCGTTTGCCTCAAGCCCTACTTGGCTGGAGCCGAGTGAGCCTCCAGGACGGCAGAGCTCCAGCTCTGCTCAGAGGCCCGATCTGGCAGAGTTGCTGGTTCGAGGCTGCTCTGCCCTGGGCGAGCCTTGCCCAGACTTGCCTCGCTGCTAGGCTTCCTGCCCAGGAAGGAGCAGGCTGCGCGAGGCTGGGAGACGCCACTGGCGCCTTCCTGGCCTCAGCTCCGCTCCTGCCTTGCCTTTGAACCTAGGCCCCAGGCGTCGTTGGGGAGGGCTTAGGGGCCTGTGGCTTGCACACTGCCAAGGGCTCCAGCAGGAAGAGCTCTGTGCGAGGGAAGGGAAGGGCTAGTGCAGGGCTCCTCCAGCGGTTGCTTGGCCGCCCAGACTCAGCGCCGCACGGAGTGACCCAGGCTCCCAGGGCCCCTGGCTGGGGTCTGCAGCCCCACACACCCGGAGGCTGACTCCCTGGGCGCCCAGCAGCTGCCTCACACACGTAGCTTCCCTAGCGCTCTCCTCCCCAGCAGAGACGTGTGCAGCTGGTTGGGGCCTGCCCCTGCGTGCCTGGGCTCCCGCCCACAGCCCCAGCTCAGGGCAAGCAGCCCCTGAGCCAAGACCTGCAGGAGGCGCAGAGCGCCCCCACCTGGAAGCCGAGTGAACAGCTGGCGGGGAGGCGAGCGTGCTGGAGGGAAGAAGACGCAGCCCAGCCTCGTTTGCCTACAGCCCTACTTGGCTGGAGCCGAGTGAGCCTCCAGGACGGCAGAGCTCCAGCTCTGCTCAGAGGCCCGATCTGGCAGAGTTGCTGGTTCGAGGCTGCTCTGCCCTGGGCGAGCCTTGCCCAGACTTGCCTCGCTGCTAGTCTTCCTGCCCAGGAAGGGGCAGGCTGCGCGAGGCTGGGAGACGCCACTGGCGCCTTCCTGGCCTCAGCTCCGCTCCTGCCTTTCCTTTGAACCTAGGCCCCAGGCGTCGTTGGGGAGGGCTTAGGGGCCTGTGGCTTGCACACTGCCAAGGGCTCCAGCAGGAAGAGCTCTGTGCGAGGGAAGGGAAGGGCTAGTGCAGGGCTCCTCCAGAGGTTGCTTGGCCGCCCAGACTCAGCGCCGCACGGAGTGCACCAGGCTCCCAGGGCCCCTGGCTGGGGTCTGCAGCCCCACACACCCGGAGGCTGACTCCCTGGGCGCCCAGCAGCTGCCTCACACACGTAGCTTCCCTAGCGCTCTCCTCCCCAGCAGAGACGTGTGCAGCTGGTTGGGGCCTGCCCCTGCGTGCCTGGGCTCCCGCCCACAGCCCCAGCTCAGGGCAAGCAGCCCCTGAGCCAAGACCTGCAGGAGGCGCAGAGCGCCCCCACCTGGTAGCCGAGTGAAGAGCTGGCGGGGAGGCGAGCCTGCTGGAGGGAAGAAGAGGCAGCCCAGCCTCGTTTGGCTCAAGCCCTACTTGGCTGGAGCCGAGTGAGCCTCCAGGACGGCAGAGCTCCAGCTCTGCTCAGAGTCCCGATGTGGCAGAGTTGCTGGCGCGAGGCTGCTCTGCCCTGAGCGAGCCTTGCCGAGACTTGCCTCGCTGCTAGGCTTCCTGCCCAGGAAGGAGCAGGCTGCGCGAGGCTGGGAGACGCCACTGGCGCCTTCCTGGCCTCAGCTCCGCTCCTGCCTTGCCTTTGCACCTAGGCCCCAGGCGTCCTTGGGGAGGGCTTAGGGGCCGGTGGCTTGCACACTGCCAAGGGCTCCAGCAGGAAGAGCTCTGTGCGAGGGAAGGGAAGGGCTAGTGCAGGGCTCCTCCAGCGGTTGCTTGGCCGGCCAGACTCAGCACCGCACGGAGTGCACCAGGCTCCCAGGGCCCCTGGCTGGGGTCTGCAGCCCCGCACACCCGGAGGCTGACTCCCTGGGCGCCCAGCAGCTGCCTCACACAAGTAGCTTCCCTAGCGTTCTCCCCAGCAGAGACGTGTGCAGCTGGTTGGGGCCTGCCCCTGCGTGCCTGGGCTCCCGCCCACATCCCCAGCTCAGGGCAAGCAGCCCCTGAGCCAAGACCTGCAGGAGGCGCAGAGCGCCCCCACCTGGAAGCCGAGTGAACAGCTGGCGGGGATGCGAGCCTCCTCGAGGGAAGAAGGGGCAGCCCAGCCTCGTTTGGCTCAAGCCCTACATGGCTGGAGCCGAGTGCGCCTCCAGGACGGCAGAGCTCCATCTCTTCTAAGAGGCCCGATCTGGCAGAGTTGCTGGCTCGAGCCTGCTTTGCCCTGGGCGAGCCTTGCTCAGACTTGCCTCGCTGCTAGGCTTCCTGCCCAGGAAGGAGCAGGCTGCGCGAGGCTGGGAGACGCCACTGGCGCCTTCCTGGCCTCAGCTCCGCTCCTGCCTTGCCTTTGCACATAGGCCCCAGGCGTCCTTGGGGAGGGCTTAGGGGCCGGTGGCTTGCACACTGCCAAGGGCTCCAGCAGGAAGAGCTCTGTGCGAGGGAAGGGAAGGGCTAGTGCTGGGCTCCTCCAGCGGTTGCTTGGCCACCCAGCCTCAGCGCCGCACGCAGTGCACCACCTCCCAGGGCCCCTGGTTGTGGTCTGCAGCCCCGCACACCCGGAGGCTGAATCCCTGGGCGCCCAGCAGCTGCCTCACACACGTAGCTTCCCTAGCGCTCTCCTCCCCAGCAGAGACGTGTGCAGCTGGTTGGGGCCTGCCCCTGCGTGCCTGGGCTCCCGCCCACAGCCCCAGCTCAGGGCAAGCAGCCCCTGAGCCAAGACCTGCAGGAGGCGCAGAGCGCCCCCACCTGGAAGCCGAGTGAACAGCTGGCGGGGAGGCGAGCCTCCTCGAGGGAAGAAGGGGCAGCCCAGCCTCGTTTGGCTCAAGCCCTACTTGGCTGGAGCCGAGTGCGCCTCCAGGACGGCAGAGCTCCAGCTCTGCTCAGAAGCCCGATCTGGCAGAGTTGCTGGCGCGACGCTGCTCTGCCCTGGGCGAGCCTTGCCCAGACTTGCCTCGCTGCTAGGCTTCCTGCCCAGGAAGGAGCAGGCTGCGCGAGGCTGGGAGACGCCACTGGCGCCTTCCTGGCCTCAGCTCCGCTCCCGCCTTTCCTTTGCACCTAGGCCTCAGGCGTCCTTGGGGAGGGCTTAGGGGCCGGTGGCTTGCACACTGCCAAGGGCTCCAGCAGGAAGAGCTCTGTGCGAGGGAAGGGAAGGGCTAGTGCAGGGCTCCTCCAGCGGTTGCTTGGCCGCCCAGACTCAGCGCCGCACGGAGTGCACCAGGCTCCCAGGGCCCCTGGCTGGGGTCTGCAGCCCCGCACACCTGGAGGCTGACTCCCTGGGCGCCCAGCAGCTGCCTCACACACGTAGCTTCCCTAGCGCTCTCCTCCCCAGCAGAGACGTGTGCAGCTAGTTGGGCCTGCCCCTGCGTGCCTGGGCTCCCGCCCACAGCCCCAGCTCAGGGCAAGCAGCCCCTGAACCAAGACCTGCAGGAGGCGCTGAGCGCCCCCACCTGGAAGCCGAGTGAACAGCTGGCGGGGAGGCGAGCCTCCTCGAGGGAAGAAGGGGCAGCCCAGCCTCGTTTGGCTCAAGCCCTACTTGGCTGGAGCCGAGTGCGCCTCCAGGACGGCAGAGCTCCAGCTCTGCTCAGAGGCCCGATCTGGCAGAGTTGCTGGCGCGAGGCTGCTCTGACCTGGGCGAGCCTTGCCCAGACTTGCCTCGCTGCTAGGCTTCCTGCCGAGGAAGGAGCAGGCTGCGCGAGGCTGGGAGACGCCACTGGCGCCTTCCTGGCCTCAGCTCCGCTCCTGCCTTGCCTTTGAACCTAGGCCCCAGGCGTCGTTGGGGAGGGCTTAGGGGCCTGTGGCTTGCACACTGCCAAGGGCTCCAGCAGGAAGAGCTCTGTGCGAGGGAAGGGAAGGGCTAGTGCAGGGCTCCTCCAGCGGTTGCTTGGCCGGCCAGACTCAGCGCCGCACGGAGTGACCCAGGCTCCCAGGGCCCCTGGCTGGGGTCTGCAGCCCCACACACCCGGAGGCTGACTCCCTGGGCGCCCAGGAGCTGCCTCACACACGTAGCTTCCCTAGCGCTCTCCTCCCCAGCAGAGACGTGTGCAGCTGGTTGGGGCCTGCCCCTGCGTGCCTGGGCTCCCGCCCACAGCCCCAGCTCAGGGCAAGCAGCCCCTGAGCCAAGACCTGCAGGAGGCGCAGAGCGCCCCCACCTGGTAGCCGAGTGAAGAGCTGGCGGGGAGGCGAGCCTGCTGGAGGGAAGAAGAGGCAGCCCAGCCTCGTTTGGCTCAAGCCCTACTTGGCTGGAGCCGAGTGAGCCTCCAGGACGGCAGAGCTCCAGCTCTGCTCAGAGTCCCGATCTGGCAGAGTTGCTGGCGCGAGGCTGCTCTGCCCTGAGCGAGCCTTGCCAAGACTTGCCTCGCTGCTAGGCTTCCTGCCCAGGAAGGAGCAGGCTGCGCGAGGCTGGGAGACGCCACTGGCGCCTTCCTGGCCTCAGCTCCGCTCCTGCCTTGCCTTTGCACCTAGGCCCAAGGCGTCCTTGGGGAGGGCTTAGGGGCCGGTGGCTTGCACACTGCCAAGGGCTCCAGCAGGAAGAGCTCTGTGCGAGGGAAGGGAAGGGCTAGTGCAGGGCTCCTCCAGCGGTTGCTTGGCCGGCCAGACTCAGCACCGCACGGAGTGCACCAGGCTCCCAGGGCCCCTGGCTGGGGTCTGCAGCCCCGCACACCCGGAGGCTGACTCCCTGGGCGCCCAGCAGCTGCCTCACACAAGTAGCTTCCCTAGCGTTCTCCCCAGCAGAGACGTGTGCAGCTGGTTGGGGCCTGCCCCTGCGTGCCTGGGCTCCCGCCCACATCCCCAGCTCAGGGCAAGCAGCCCCTGAGCCAAGACCTGCAGGAGGCGCAGAGCGCCCCCACCTGGAAGCCGAGTGAACAGCTGGCGGGTATGCGAGCCTCCTCGAGGGAAGAAGGGGCAGCCCAGCCTCGTTTGGCTCAAGCCCTACATGGCTGGAGCCGAGTGCGCCTCCAGGACGGCAGAGCTCCATCTCTTCTAAGAGGCCCGATCTGGCAGAGTTGCTGGCTCGAGCCTGCTTTGCCCTGGGCGAGCCTTGCTCAGACTTGCCTCGCTGCTAGGCTTCCTGCCCAGGAAGGAGCAGGCTGCGCGAGGCTGGGAGACGCCACTGGCGCCTTCCTGGCCTCAGCTCCGCTCCTGCCTTGCCTTTGCACATAGGCCCCAGGCGTCCTTGGGGAGGGCTTAGGGGCCGGTGGCTTGCACACTGCCAAGGGCTCCAGCAGGAAGAGCTCTGTGCGAGGGAAGGGAAGGGCTAGTGCTGGGCTCCTCCAGCGGTTGCTTGGCCACCCAGCCTCAGCGCCCCACGCAGTGCACCACCTCCCAGGGCCCCTGGCTGGGGTCTGCAGCCCCGCACACCCGGAGGCTGAATCCCTGGGCGCCCAGCAGCTGCCTCACACACGTAGCTTCCCTAGCGCTCTCCTCCCCAGCAGAGACGTGTGCAGCTGGTTGGGGCCTGCCCCTGCGTGCCTGGGCTCCCGCCCACAGCCCCAGCTCAGGGCAAGCAGCCCCTGAGCCAAGACCTGCAGGAGGCGCAGAGCGCCCCCACCTGGAAGCCGAGTGAACAGCTGGCGGGGAGGCGAGCCTCCTCGAGGGAAGAAGGGGCAGCCCAGCCTCGTTTTGCTCAAGCCCTACTTGGCTGGAGCCGAGTGCGCCTCCAGGACGGCAGAGCTCCAGCTCTGCTCAGAAGCCCGATCTGGCAGAGTTGCTGGCGCGACGCTGCTCTGCCCTGGGCGAGCCTTGCCCAGACTTGCCTCGCTGCTAGGCTTCCTGCCCAGGAAGGAGCAGGCTGCGCGAGGCTGGGAGACGCCACTGGCGCCTTCCTGGCCTCAGCTCCGCTCCCGCCTTTCCTTTGCACCTAGGCCTCAGGCGTCCTTGGGGAGGGCTTAGGGGCCGGTGGCTTGCACACTGCCAAGGGCTCCAGCAGGAAGCGCTCTGTGCGAGGGAAGGGAAGGGCTAGTGCAGGGCTCCTCCAGCGGTTGCTTGGCCGCCCAGACTCAGCGCCGCACGGAGTGCACCAGGCTCCCAGGGCCCCTGGCTGGGGTCTGCAGCCCCGCACACCCGGAGGCTGACTCCCTGGGCGCCCAGCAGCTGCCTCACACACGTAGCTTCCCTAGCGCTCTCCTCCCCAGCAGAGACGTGTGCAGCTGGTTGGGCCTGCCCCTGCGTGCCTGGGCTCCCGCCCACAGCCCCAGCTCAGGGCAAGCAGCCCCTGAACCAAGACCTGCAGGAGGCGCTGAGCGCCCCCACCTGGAAGCCGAGTGAACAGCTGGCGGGGAGGCGAGCCTCCTCGAGGGAAGAAGGGGCAGCCCAGCCTCGTTTGGCTCAAGCCCTACTTGGCTGGAGCCGAGTGCGCCTCCAGGACGGCAGAGCTCCAGCTCTGCTCAGAGGCCCGATCTGGCAGAGTTGCTGGCGCGAGGCTGCTCTGACCTGGGCGAGCCTTGTCCAGACTTGCCTCGCTGCTAGGATTCCTGCCTAGGAAGGAGCAGGCTGCGTGAGGCTGGGAGACGCCACTGGCGCCTTCCTGGCCTCAGCTCCGCTCCTGCCTTCCCTTTGCACCTAGGCCCCAGGCGTCCTTGGGGAGGGCTTAAGGGCCGGTGGCTTGCACACTGCCAAGGGCTCCAGCAGGAAGAGCTCTGTGCGAGGGAAGGGAAGGGCTAGTGCTGGGCTCCTCCAGCGGTTGCTTGGCCGGCCAGACTCAGCGCCGCACGGAGTGACCCAGGCTCCCAGGGCCCCTGGCTGGGGTCTGCAGCCCCGCACACCCGGAGGCTGACTCCCTGGGCGCCCAGCAGCTGCCTCACACACGTAGCTTCCCTAGCGCTCTCCTCCCCAGCAGAGACGTGTGCAGCTGGTTGGGGCCTGCCCCTGCGTGCCTGGGCTCCCGCCCACATCCCCAGCTCAGGGCAAGCAGCCCCTGAGCCAAGACCTGCAGGAGGCGCAGAGCGCCCCCACCTGGAAGCCGAGTGAACAGCTGGCGGGGAGGCGAGCCTGCTGGAGGGAAGAAGACTCAGCCCAGCCTCGTTTGCCTCAAGCCCTACTTGGCTGGAGCCGAGTGAGCCTCCAGGACGGCAGAGCTCCAGCTCTGCTCAGAGGCCCGATCTGGCAGAGTTGCTGGTTCGAGGCTGCTCTGCCCTGGGCGAGCCTTGCCCAGACTTGCCTCGCTGCTAGGCTTCCTGCCGAGGAAGGAGCAGGCTGCGCGAGGCTGGGAGACGCCACTGGCGCCTTCCTGGCCTCAGCTCCGCTCCTGCCTTGCCTTTGAACCTAGGCCCCAGGCGTCGTTGGGGAGGGCTTAGGGGCCTGTGGCTTGCACACTGCCAAGGGCTCCAGCAGGAAGAGCTCTGTGCGAGGGAAGGGAAGGGCTAGTGCAGGGCTCCTCCAGCGGTTGCTTGGCCGGCCAGACTCAGCGCCGCACGGAGTGCACCAGGCTCCCAGGGCCCCTGGCTGGGGTCTGCAGCCCCACACACCCGGAGGCTGACTCCCTGGGCGCCCAGCAGCTGCCTCACACACGTAGCTTCCCTAGCGCTCTCCTCCCCAGCAGAGACGTGTGCAGCTGGTTGGGGCCTGCCCCTGCGTGCCTGGGCTCCCGCCCACAGCCCCAGCTCAGGGCAAGCAGCCCCTGAGCCAAGACCTGCAGGAGGGGCAGAGCGCCCCCACCTGGAAGCCGAGTGAACAGCTGGCGGGGAGGCGAGCCTGCTCGAGGGAAGAAGAGGCAGCCCAGCCTCGTTTGGCTCAAGCCCTACTTGGCTGGAGCCGAGTGCGCCTCCGGGACGGCAGAGCTCCAGCTCTGCTCAGAGGCCCGATCTGGCAGAGTTGCTGGCGCGAGGCTGCTCAGCCTTGGGCGAGCCTTGCCCAGACTTGCCTCGCTGCTAGGCTTCCTGCCCAGGAAGGAGCAGCCTGCGCGAGGCTGGGAGACGCCACTGGCGCATTCCTGGCCTCAGCTCCGCTCCTGCCTTGCCTTTGCACCTAGGCCCCAGGCGTCCTTGGGGAGGGCTTAGGGGCCGGTGGCTTGCACACTGCCAAGGGCTCCAGCAGGAAGAGCTCTGTGCGAGGGAAGGGAAGGGCTAGTGCAGGGCTCCTCCACCGGTTGCTTGGCCGCCCAGACTCAGCGCCGCACGGAGTGCACCAGGCTCCCAGGGTCCCTGGCTGGGGTCTGCAGCGCCGCACACCTGGAGGCTGACTCCCTGGGCGCCCAGCAGCTGCCTCAAACACGTAGCTTTCCTAGCGCTCTCCTCCCCAGCAGAGACGTGTGCAGCAGGTTGGGGCCTGCCCCTGCGTTCCTGGGCTCCCGCCCACAGCCCCAGCTCAGGGCAAGCAGCCCCTGAGCCAAGACCTGCAGGAGGCGCAGAGCGCCCCCACCTGGAAGCCGAGTGAACAGCTGGCGGGGAGGCGAGCCTCCTCGAGGGAAGAAGAGGCAGCCCAGCCTAGTTTGGCTCAAGCCCTACTTGGCTGGAGCCGAGTGCGCCTCCAGGACGGCAGAGCTCCAGCTCTGCTCAGAGGCCCGATCTGGCAGAGTTGCTGGCGCGAGGCTGCTCTGCCCTGGGCGAGCCTTGCCCAGACTTGCCTCGCTGCTAGGCTTCCTGCCCAGGAAGGAGCAGGCTGCGCGAGGCTGGGAGATGCCACTGGCGCCTTCCTGGCCTCAGCTCCGCTCCTGCCTTGCCTTTGCACATAGGCCCTAGGCGTCCTTGGGGAGGGCTTACGGGCCGGTGCCTTGCACACTGCCAAGGGCTCCAGCAGGAAGAACTCTGTGTGAGGGAAGGGAAGGGCTAGTGCAGGGCTCCTCCAGCGGTTGCTTGGCCGCCCAGACTCAGCTCCGCACGGAATGCACCAGGCTCCCAGGGCCCCTGGCTGGGGTCTGCAGCCCCACACACCCGGAGGCTGACTCCCTGGGCGCCCAGCAGCTGCCTCACACAAGTAGCTTCCCTAGCGTTCTCCCCAGCAGAGACGTGTGCAGCTGGTTGGGGCCTGCCCCTGCGTGCCTGGGCTCCCGCCCACATCCCCAGCTCAGGGCAAGCAGCCCCTGAGCCAAGACCTGCAGGAGGCGCAGAGCGCCCCCACCTGGAAGCCGAGTGAACAGCTGGCGGGTATGCGAGCCTCCTCGAGGGAAGAAGGGGCAGCCCAGCCTCGTTTGGCTCAAGCCCTACATGGCTGGAGCCGAGTGCGCCTCCAGGACGGCAGAGCTCCATCTCTTCTAAGAGGCCCGATCTGGCAGAGTTGCTGGCTCGAGCCTGCTTTGCCCTGGGCGAGCCTTGCTCAGACTTGCCTCGCTGCTAGGCTTCCTGCCCAGGAAGGAGCAGGCTGCGCGAGGCTGGGAGACGCCACTGGCGCCTTCCTGGCCTCAGCTCCGCTCCTGCCTTGCCTTTGCACATAGGCCCCAGGCGTCCTTGGGGAGGGCTTAGGGGCCGGTGGCTTGCACACTGCCAAGGGCTCCAGCAGGAAGAGCTCTGTGCGAGGGAAGGGAAGGGCTAGTGCTGGGCTCCTCCAGCGGTTGCTTGGCCACCCAGCCTCAGCGCCCCACGCAGTGCACCACCTCCCAGGGCCCCTGGCTGGGGTCTGCAGCCCCGCACACCCGGAGGCTGAATCCCTGGGCGCCCAGCAGCTGCCTCACACACGTAGCTTCCCTAGCGCTCTCCTCCCCAGCAGAGACGTGTGCAGCTGGTTGGGGCCTGCCCCTGCGTGCCTGGGCTCCCGCCCACAGCCCCAGCTCAGGGCAAGCAGCCCCTGAGCCAAGACCTGCAGGAGGCGCAGAGCGCCCCCACCTGGAAGCCGAGTGAACAGCTGGCGGGGAGGCGAGCCTCCTCGAGGGAAGAAGGGGCAGCCCAGCCTCGTTTTGCTCAAGCCCTACTTGGCTGGAGCCGAGTGCGCCTCCAGGACGGCAGAGCTCCAGCTCTGCTCAGAAGCCCGATCTGGCAGAGTTGCTGGCGCGACGCTGCTCTGCCCTGGGCGAGCCTTGCCCAGACTTGCCTCGCTGCTAGGCTTCCTGCCCAGGAAGGAGCAGGCTGCGCGAGGCTGGGAGACGCCACTGGCGCCTTCCTGGCCTCAGCTCCGCTCCCGCCTTTCCTTTGCACCTAGGCCTCAGGCGTCCTTGGGGAGGGCTTAGGGGCCGGTGGCTTGCACACTGCCAAGGGCTCCAGCAGGAAGCGCTCTGTGCGAGGGAAGGGAAGGGCTAGTGCAGGGCTCCTCCAGCGGTTGCTTGGCCGCCCAGACTCAGCGCCGCACGGAGTGCACCAGGCTCCCAGGGCCCCTGGCTGGGGTCTGCAGCCCCGCACACCCGGAGGCTGACTCCCTGGGCGCCCAGCAGCTGCCTCACACACGTAGCTTCCCTAGCGCTCTCCTCCCCAGCAGAGACGTGTGCAGCTGGTTGGGCCTGCCCCTGCGTGCCTGGGCTCCCGCCCACAGCCCCAGCTCAGGGCAAGCAGCCCCTGAACCAAGACCTGCAGGAGGCGCTGAGCGCCCCCACCTGGAAGCCGAGTGAACAGCTGGCGGGGAGGCGAGCCTCCTCGAGGGAAGAAGGGGCAGCCCAGCCTCGTTTGGCTCAAGCCCTACTTGGCTGGAGCCGAGTGCGCCTCCAGGACGGCAGAGCTCCAGCTCTGCTCAGAGGCCCGATCTGGCAGAGTTGCTGGCGCGAGGCTGCTCTGACCTGGGCGAGCCTTGTCCAGACTTGCCTCGCTGCTAGGATTCCTGCCTAGGAAGGAGCAGGCTGCGTGAGGCTGGGAGACGCCACTGGCGCCTTCCTGGCCTCAGCTCCGCTCCTGTCTTCCCTTTGCACCTAGGCCCCAGGCGTCCTTGGGGAGGGCTTAGGGGCCGGTGGCTTGCACACTGCCAAGGGCTCCAGCAGGAAGAGCTCTGTGCGAGGGAAGGGAAGGGCTAGTGCTGGGCTCCTCCAGCGGTTGCTTGGCCGGCCAGACTCAGCGCCGCACGGAGTGACCCAGGCTCCCAGGGCCCCTGGCTGGGGTCTGCAGCCCCGCACACCCGGAGGCTGACTCCCTGGGCGCCCAGCAGCTGCCTCACACACGTAGCTTCCCTAGCGCTCTCCTCCCCAGCAGAGACGTGTGCAGCTGGTTGGGGCCTGCCCCTGCGTGCCTGGGCTCCCGCCCACATCCCCAGCTCAGGGCAAGCAGCCCCTGAGCCAAGACCTGCAGGAGGCGCAGAGCGCCCCCACCTGGAAGCCGAGTGAACAGCTGGCGGGGAGGCGAGCCTGCTGGAGGGAAGAAGACTCAGCCCAGCCTCGTTTGCCTCAAGCCCTACTTGGCTGGAGCCGAGTGAGCCTCCAGGACGGCAGAGCTCCAGCTCTGCTCAGAGGCCCGATCTGGCAGAGTTGCTGGTTCGAGGCTGCTCTGCCCTGGGCGAGCCTTGCCCAGACTTGCCTCGCTGCTAGGCTTCCTGCCGAGGAAGGAGCAGGCTGCGCGAGGCTGGGAGACGCCACTGGCGCCTTCCTGGCCTCAGCTCCGCTCCTGCCTTGCCTTTGAACCTAGGCCCCAGGCGTCGTTGGGGAGGGCTTAGGGGCCTGTGGCTTGCACACTGCCAAGGGCTCCAGCAGGAAGAGCTCTGTGCGAGGGAAGGGAAGGGCTAGTGCAGGGCTCCTCCAGCGGTTGCTTGGCCGGCCAGACTCAGCGCCGCACGGAGTGCACCAGGCTCCCAGGGCCCCTGGCTGGGGTCTGCAGCCCCACACACCCGGAGGCTGACTCCCTGGGTGCCCAGCAGCTGCCTCACACACGTAGCTTCCCTAGCGCTCTCCTCCCCAGCAGAGACGTGTGCAGCTGGTTGGGGCCTGCCCCTGCGTGCCTGGGCTCCCGCCCACAGCCCCAGCTCAGGGCAAGCAGCCCCTGAGCCAAGACCTGCAGGAGGGGCAGAGCGCCCCCACCTGGAAGCCGAGTGAACAGCTGGCGGGGAGGCGAGCCTGCTCGAGGGAAGAAGAGGCAGCCCAGCCTCGTTTGGCTCAAGCCCTACTTGGCTGGAGCCGAGTGCGCCTCCGGGACGGCAGAGCTCCAGCTCTGCTCAGAGGCCCGATCTGGCAGAGTTGCTGGCGCGAGGCTGCTCAGCCCTGGGCGAGCCTTGCCCAGACTTGCCTCGCTGCTAGGCTTCCTGCCCAGGAAGGAGCAGCCTGCGCGAGGCTGGGAGACGCCACTGGCGCATTCCTGGCCTCAGCTCCGCTCCTGCCTTGCCTTTGCACCTAGGCCCCAGGCGTCCTTGGGGAGGGCTTAGGGGCCGGTGGCTTGCACACTGCCAAGGGCTCCAGCAGGAAGAGCTCTGTGCGAGGGAAGGGAAGGGCTAGTGCAGGGCTCCTCCACCGGTTGCTTGGCCGCCCAGACTCAGCGCCGCACGGAGTGCACCAGGCTCCCAGGGTCCCTGGCTGGGGTCTGCAGCCCCGCACACCTGGAGGCTGACTCCCTGGGCGCCCAGCAGCTGCCTCAAACACGTAGCTTTCCTAGCGCTCTCCTCCCCAGCAGAGACGTGTGCAGCAGGTTGGGGCCTGCCCCTGCGTTCCTGGGCTCCCGCCCACAGCCCCAGCTCAGGGCAAGCAGCCCCTGAGCCAAGACCTGCAGGAGGCGCAGAGCGCCCCCACCTGGAAGCCGAGTGAACAGCTGGCGGGGAGGCGAGCCTCCTCGAGGGAAGAAGAGGCAGCCCAGCCTAGTTTGGCTCAAGCCCTACTTGGCTGGAGCTGAGTGCGCCTCCAGGACGGCAGAGCTCCAGCTCTGCTCAGAGGCCCGATCTGGCAGAGTTGCTGGCGCGAGGCTGCTCTGCCCTGGGCGAGCCTTGCCCAGACTTGCCTCGCTGCTAGGCTTCCTGCCCAGGAAGGAGCAGGCTGCGCGAGGCTGGGAGATGCCACTGGCGCCTTCCTGGCCTCAGCTCCGCTCCTGCCTTGCCTTTGCACATAGGCCCTAGGCGTCCTTGGGGAGGGCTTACGGGCCGGTGCCTTGCACACTGCCAAGGGCTCCAGCAGGAAGAAATCTGTGTGAGGGAAGGGAAGGGCTAGTGCAGGGCTCCTCCAGCGGTTGCTTGGCCGCCCAGACTCAGCTCCGCACGGAATGCACCAGGCTCCCAGGGCCCCTGGCTGGGGTCTGCAGCCCCACACACCCGGAGGCTGACTCCCTGGGCGCCCCGCAGCTTCCTCACACACGTAGCTTCCCTAGCGCTCTCCTCCCCAGCAGAGACGTGTGCAGCTGGTTGGGGCCTACCCCTGCGTGCCTGGGCTCCCGCCCACAGCCCCAGCTCAGGGCAAGCAGCCCCTGAGCCAAGACCTGCAGGAGGCGCAGAGCGCCCCCACCTGGAAGCCGAGTGAACAGCTGGCGGGGAGGCGAGCCTCCTCGAGGGAAGTAGGGGCAGCCCAGCCTCGTTTGGCTCAAGCCTTACTTGGCTGGAGTCGAGTGCGCCTCCAGGACGGCAGAGCTCCAGCTCTGCTCAGAGGCCCGATCTGGCAGAGTTGCTGGCGCGAGGCTGCTCTGCCCTGGGCGAGCCTTGCCCAGACTTGCCTCGCTGCTAGGCTTCCTGCCTAGGAAGGAGCAGGCTGCGCGAGGCTGGGAGACGCCACTGGCGCCTTCCTGGCCTCAGCTCCGCTCCTGCCTTGCCTTTGCACCTAGGCCCCAGGCTGCCATGGGGAGGGCTTAGGGGCCGGTGGCTTGCACACTGCCAAGGGCTCCAGCAGGAAGAGCTCTGTGCGAGGGAAGGGAAGGGCTAGTGCTGGGCTCCTCCAGCGGTTGCTTGGCCACCCAGCCTCAGCGCCACACGGAGTGCACCAGGCTCCCAGGGCCCCTGGCCGGGGTCTGCAGCCCCGCACACCCGGAGGCTGAATCCCTGGGCGCCCAGCAGCTGCCTCACACACGTAGCTGCCCTAGCGCTCTCCTCCCCAGCAGAGACGTGTGCAGCTGGTTGGGGCCTGCCCCTGCGTGCCTGGGCTCCCGCCCACAGCCCCAGCTCAGGGCAAGCAGCCCCTGAGCCAAGACCTGCAGGAGGCGCAGAGCGCCCCCACCTGGTAGCCGAGTGAAGAGCTGGCGGGGAGGCGAGCCTGCTGGAGGGAAGAAGAGGCAGCCCAGCCTCGTTTGGCTCAAGCCCTACTTGGCTGGAGCCGAGTGAGCCTCCAGGACGGCAGAGCTCCAGCTCTGCTCAGAGTCCCGATCTGGCAGAGTTGCTGGCGCGAGGCTGCTCTGCCCTGAGCGAGCCTTGCCGAGACTTGCCTCGCTGCTAGGCTTCCTGCCCAGGAAGGAGCAGGCTGCGCGAGGCGGGGAGACGCCACTGGCGCCTTCCTGGCCTCAGCTCCGCTCCTGCCTTGCCTTTCCACATAGGCCCCAGGCGTCCTTGGGGAGGGCTTAGGGGCCGGTGGCTTGCACACTGCCAAGGGCTCCAGCAGGAAGAGCTCTGTGCGAGGGAAGGGAAGGGCTAGTGCAGGGCTCCTCCAGCGGTTGCTTCGCCGCCCAGACTCAGCGCCGCACGGAGTGCACCAGGCTCCCAGGGCCCCTGGCTGGGGTCTGCAGCCCCGCACACCCGGAGGCTGACTCCCTGGGCGCCCAGCAGCTGCCTCACACACGTAGCTTCCCTAGTGCTCTCCTCCCCAACAGAGACGTGTGCAGCTGGTTGGGGCCTGCCCCTGCGTGCCTGGGCTCCCGCCCACAGGCCCAGCTCAGGGCAAGCAGCCCCTGAGCCAAGACCTGCAGGAGGCGCAGAGCGCCGCCACCTGGTAGCCGAGTGAACAGCTGGCGGGGAGGCGAGCATGCTCGAGGGAAGAAGAGGCAGCCCAGCCTCGTTTGCCTAAATCCCTACTTGGCTGGAGCTGAGTGAGCTTCCAGGACGGCAGAGCTCCAGCTCTGCTCAGAGGCCCGATCTGGCAGAGTTGCTGGTTCGAGGCTGCTCTGCCCTGGGCGAGCCTTGCCCAGACTTGCCTCGCTGCTAGGCTTCCTGCCCAGGAAGGAGCAGGCTTCGCGAGGCTGGGAGACGCCACTGGCGCCTTCCTGGCCTGAGCTCCGCTCCTGCCTTGCCTTTGAACCTAGGCCCCAGGCTTCCTTGGGGAGGGCTTAGGGGCCGGTGGCTTGCACACTGCCAAGGGCTCCAGCAGGAAGAGCTCTGTGTGAGGGAAGGGAAGGGCTAGTGCTGGGCTCCTCCAGCGGTTGCTTGGCCACCCAGCCTCAGCGCCGCACGCAGTGCACCACCTCCCAGGGCCCCTGGCTGGGGTCTGCAGCCCCGCACACCCGGAGGCTGAATCCCTGGGCGCCCAGCAGCTGCCTCACACACGTAGCTTCCCTAGCGCTCTCCTCCCCAGCAGAGACGTGTGCAGCTGGTTGGGGCCTGCACCTGCGTGCCTGGGCTCCCGCCCACAGCCCCAGCTCAGGGCAAGCAGCCCCTGAGCCAAGACCTGCAGGAGGCGCAGAGCGCCCCCATCTGGAAGCCGAGTGAACAGCTGGCGGGGAGGCGAGCCTCCTCGAGGGAAGAAGAGGCAGCCCAGCCTCGTTTGGCTCAAGCCCTACTTGGCTGGAGCCGAGTGCGCCTCCAGGACGGCAGAGCTCCAGCTCTGCTCAGAAGCCCGATTTGGCAGAGTTGCTGGCGCGAGGCTGCTCTGCCCTGGGCGAGCCTTGCCCAGACTTGCCTCGCTGCTAGGCTTCCTGCCCAGGAAGGAGCAGGCTGCGCGAGGCTGGGAGACGCCACTGGCGCCTTCCTGGCCTCAGCTCCGCTGCTGCCTTGCCTTTGCACCTAGGCGCCAGGCGTCCTTGGGGAGGGCTTAGGGGCCGGTGGCTTGCACACTGCCAAGGGCTCCAGCAGGAAGAGCTCTGTGCGAGGGAAGGGAAGGGCTAGTGCAGGGCTCCTCCAGCGGTTGCTTGGCCGCCCAGACTCAGCGCCGCACGGAGTGTCCCAGGCTCCCAGGGCCCCTTGCTGGGGTCTGCAGCCCCGCACACCCGGAGGCTTACTCCCTGGGCGCCCAGCAGCTGCCTCACACACGTAGCTTCCCTAGCGCTCTCCTCCCCAGCAGAGACGTGTGCAGCTGGTTGGGGCCTGCCCCTGCGTGCCTGGGCTCCCGCCCACAGCCCCAGCTCAGGGCAAGCAGCCCCTGAGCCAAGACCTGCAGGAGGCGCAGAGCGCCCTCACCTGGAAGCCGAGTGAACAGCTGGCGGGGAGGCGAGTCTGCTGGAGGGAAGAAGAGGCAGCCCAGCCTCGTTTGGCTCAAGCCCTACTTGGCTGGAGCCGAGTGAGCCTCCAGGACGGCAGAGCTCCAGCTCTGCTCAGAGGCCCGATCTGGCAGAGTTGCTGGCGCGAGGCTGCTCTGCCCTGGCGAGCCTTGCCCAGACTTGCCTCGCTGCTAGGCTTCCTGCCCAGGAAGGAGCAGGCTGCGCGAGGCTGGGAGACGCCACTGGCGCCTTCTTGGCCTCAGCTCCGCTCCTGCCTTGCCTTTGCACCTAGGCCCCAGGCGTCCTTGGGGAGGGATTAGGGGCCGGTGGCTTGCACACTACCAAGGGCTCCAGCAGGAAGAGCTCTGTGCGAGGGAAGGGAAGGGCTAGTGCAGGGCTCCTCCAGCGGTTGCTTGGCCGCCCAGACTCAGCGCCGCACGGAGTGCACCAGGCTCCCAGGGCCCCTGGCTGGGGTCTGCAGCCCCGCACACCTGGAGGCTGACTCCCTGGGCGCTCAGCAGCTGCCTTACACACGTAGCTTCCCTAGCGCTCTCCTCCCCAGCAGAGACGTGTGCAGCTGGTTGGGCCTGCCCCTGCGTGCCTGGGCTCCCACCCACAGCCCCAGCTCAGGGTAAGCAGCCCTGAACCAAGACCTGCAGGAGGCGCAGAGCGCCCCCACCTGGAAGCCGAGTGAACAGCTGGCGGGGAGGCGAGCCTCCTCGAGGGAAGTAGGGGCAGCCCAGCCTCGTTTGGCTCAAGCCCTACTTGGCTGGAGCCGAGTGAGCCTCCAGGACGCAGAGCTCCAGCTCTGCTCAGAGGCCCGTTCTGGCAGAGTTGCTGGCGCGAGGCTGCTCTGCCCTGGGCGAGCCTTGCCCAGACTTGCCTCGCTGCTAGGCTACCTGCCCAGGAAGGAGGAGGCTGCGCGAGGCTGGGAGACGCCACTGGCGCCTTCCTGGCCTCAGCTCTGCTCCTGCCTTGCCTTTGCACATAGGCCCCAGGCGTCCTTGGGGAGGGCTTAGGGTCCGGTGGCTTGCACACTGCCAAGGGCTCCAGCAGGAAGAGCTCTGTGCGAGGGAAGGGAAGGGCTAGTGCAGGGCTCCTCCAGCGGTTGCTAGGCCGGCCAGACTCAGCGCCGCACAGAGTGCACCAGGCTCCCAGGGCCCCTGGCTGGGGTCTGCAGCCCCGCACACCCGGAGGCTGACTCCCTGGGCGCCCAGCAGCTGCCTCACACACGTAGCTTCCCTAGCGCTCTCCTCCCCAACAGAGACGTGTGCAGCTGGTTGGGGCCTGCCCCTGCGTGCCTGGGCTCCCGCCCACAGCCCCAGCTCAGGGCAAGCAGCCCCTGAGCCAAGACCTGCAGGAGGCGCAGAGCGCCGCCACCTGGTAGCCGAGTGAACAGCTGGCGGGGAGGCGAGCATGCTCGAGGGAAGAAGAGGCAGCCCAGCCTCGTTTGCCTAAATCCCTACTTGGCTGGAGCCGAGTGAGCTTCCAGGACGGCAGAGCTCCAGCTCTGCTCAGAGGCCCGATCTGGCAGAGTTGCTGGTTCGAGGCTGCTCTGCCCTGGGCGAGCCTTGCCCAGACTTGCCTCGCTGCTAGGCTTCCTGCCCAGGAAGGAGCAGGCTTCGCGAGGCTGGGAGACGCCACTGGCGCCTTCCTGGCCTGAGCTCCGCTCCTGCCTTGCCTTTGAACCTAGGCCCCAGGCTTCCTTGGGGAGGGCTTAGGGGCCGGTGGCTTGCACACTGCCAAGGGCTCCAGCAGGAAGAGCTCTGTGTGAGGGAAGGGAAGGGCTAGTGCTGGGCTCCTCCAGCGGTTGCTTGGCCACCCAGCCTCAGCGCCGCACGCAGTGCACCACCTCCCAGGGCCCCTGGCTGGGGTCTGCAGCCCCGCACACCCGGAGGCTGAATCCCTGGGCGCCCAGCAGCTGCCTCACACACGTAGCTTCCCTAGCGCTCTCCTCCCCAGCAGAGACGTGTGCAGCTGGTTGGGGCCTGCCCCTGCGTGCCTGGGCTCCCGCCCACAGCCCCAGCTCAGGGCAAGCAGCCCCTGAGCCAAGACCTGCAGGAGGCGCAGAGCGCCCCCACCTGGAAGCCGAGTGAACAGCTGGCGGGGAGGCGAGCCTCCTCGAGGGAAGAAGAGGCAGCCCAGCCTCGTTTGGCTCAAGCCCTACTTGGCTGGAGCCGAGTGCGCCTCCAGGACGGCAGAGCTCCAGCTCTGCTCAGAGGCCCGATCTGGCAGAGTTGCTGGCGCGAGGCTGCTCTGCCCTGGCGAGCCTTGCCCAGACTTGCCTCGCTGCTAGGCTTCCTGCCCAGGAAGGAGCAGGCTGCGCGAGGCTGGGAGACGCCACTGGCGCCTTCCTGGCCTCAGCTCCGCTCCTGCCTTGCCTTTGCACCTAGGCCCCAGGCGTCCTTGGGGAGGGATTAGGGGCCGGTGGCTTGCACACTACCAAGGGCTCCAGCAGGAAGAGCTCTGTGCGAGGGAAGGGAAGGGCTAGTGCAGGGCTCCTCCAGCGGTTGCTTGGCCGCCCAGACTCAGCGCCGCACGGAGTGCACCAGGCTCCCAGGGCCCCTGGCTGGGGTCTGCAGCCCCGCACACCTGGAGGCTGACTCCCTGGGCGCTCAGCAGCTGCCTTACACACGTAGCTTCCCTAGCGCTCTCCTCCCCAGCAGAGACGTGTGCAGCTGGTTGGGCCTGCCCCTGCGTGCCTGGGCTCCCGCCCACAGCCCCAGCTCAGGGTAAGCAGCCCTGAACCAAGACCTGCAGGAGGCGCAGAGCGCCCCCACCTGGAAGCCGAGTGAACAGCTGGCGGGGAGGCGAGCCTCCTCGAGGGAAGTAGGGGCAGCCCAGCCTCGTTTGGCTCAAGCCCTACTTGGCTGGAGCCGAGTGAGCCTCCAGGACGCAGAGCTCCAGCTCTGCTCAGAGGCCCGATCTGGCAGAGTTGCTGGCGCGAGGCTGCTCTGCCCTGGGCGAGCCTTGCCCAGACTTGCCTCGCTGCTAGGCTACCTGCCCAGGAAGGAGGAGGCTGCGCGAGGCTGGGAGACGCCACTGGCGCCTTCCTGGCCTCAGCTCTGCTCCTGCCTTGCCTTTGCACATAGGCCCCAGGCGTCCTTGGGGAGGGCTTAGGGGCCGGTGGATTGCACACTGCCAAGGGCTCCAGCAGGAAGAGCTCTGTGCGAGGGAAGGGAAGGGCTAGTGCAGGGCTCCTCCAGCGGTTGCTAGGCCGGCCAGACTCAGCGCCGCACAGAGTGACCCAGGCTCCCTGGGCCCCTGGCTGGGGTCTGCAGCCCCGCACACCCGGAGGCTGACTCCCTGGGCGCCCAGCAGCTGCCTCACACACGTAGCTTCCCTAGCGTTCTCCTCCCCAGCAGAGACGTGTGCAGCTGATTGGGGCCTGCCCCTGCGTGCCTGGGCTCCCGCCCACATCCCCAGCTCAGGGCAAGCAGCCCCTGAGCCAAGACCTGCAGGAGGCGCAGAGCGCCCCCACCTGGAAGCCGAGTGAACAGCTGGCGGGGAGGCGAGCCTCCTCGAGGGAAGAAGGGGCAGCCCAGCCTCGTTTGGCTCAAGCCCTACTTGGCTGGAGCCGAGTGCGCCTCCAGGACGGCAGATCTCCATCTCTTCTCAGAGGCCCGATCTGGCAGAGTTGCTGGCTCGAGCCTGCTTTGCCCTGGGCGAGCCTTGCTCAGACTTGCCTCGCTGCTAGGCTTCCTGCCCAGGAAGGAGCAGGCTGCGCGAGGCTGGGAGACGCCACTGGGGCCTTCCTGGCCTCAGCTCCGCTCCTGCCTTGCCTTTGAACCTAGGCGCCAGGCGTCCTTGGGGAGGGCTTAGGGGCCGGTGGCTTGCACACTGCCAAGGGCTCCAGCAGGAAGAGCTCTGTGCGAGGGAAGGGAAGGGCTAGTGCAGGGCTCCTCCAGCGGTTGCTTGGCCGCCCAGACTCAGCGCCGCACGGAGTGACCCAGGCTCCCAGGGCCCCTGGCTGGGGTCTGCAGCCCCGAACACCTGGAGGCTGACTCCCTGGGCGCCCAGCAGCTGCCTTACACACGTAGCTTCCCTAGCGCTCTCCTCCCCAGCAGAGACGTGTGCAGCTGGTTGGGCCTGCCCCTGCGTGCCTGCGCTCCCGCCCACAGCCCCAGCTCAGGGCAAGCAGCCCCTGAACCAAGACCTGCAGGAGGCGCAGAGCGCCCCCACCTGGAAGCCGAGTGAACAGCTGGCGGGGAGGCGAGCCTCCTCGAGGGAAGTAGGGGCAGCCCAGCCTCGTTTGGCTCAAGCCCTACTTGGCTGGAGCCGAGTGAGCCTCCAGGACGGCAGAGCTCCAGCTCTGCTCAGAGGCCCGATCTGGCAGAGTTGCTGGCGCGAGGCTGCTCTGCCCTAGGCGAGCCTTGCCCAGACTTGCCTCGCTGCTAGGCTACCTGCCCAGGAAGGAGGAGGCTGCGCGAGGCTGGGAGATGCCACTGGCGCCTTCCTGGCCTCAGCTCCGCTCCTCCCTTGCCTTTGCACATAGGCCCCAGGCGTCCTTGGGGAGGGCTTAGGGGCCGGTGGCTTGCACACTGCCAAGGGCTCCAGCAGGAAGAGCTCTGTGCGAGGGAAGGGAAGGGCTAGTGCAGGGCTCCTCCAGCGGTTGCTTGGCCGGCCAGACTCAGCGCCGCACGGAGTGACCCAGGCTCCCAGGGCCGCTGGCTGGGGTCTGCAGCCCCACACACCCGGAGGCTGACTCCCAGGGCGCCCAGCAGCTGCCTCACACACGTAGCTTCCCTAGCGTTTTCCTCCCCAGCAGAGACGTGTGCAGCTGGTTGGGGCCTGCCCCTGCGTGCCTGGGCTCCCGCCCACATCCCCAGCTCAGGGCAAGCAGCCCCTGAGCCAAGACCTGCAGGAGGCGCAGAGCGCCCCCACCTGGAAGCCGAGTGAACAGCTGGCGGGGAGGCGAGCCTCCTCCAGGGAAGAAGGGGCAGCCCAGCCTCGTTTGGCTCAAGCCCTACTTGGCTGGAGCCGAGTGCGCCTCCAGGACGGCAGAGCTCCATCTCTTCTCAGAGGCCCGATCTGGCAGAGTTGCTGGCTCGAGCCTGCTTTGCCCTGGGCGAGCCTTGCTCAGACTTGCCTCGCTGCTAGGCTTCCTGCCCAGGAAGGAGCAGGCTGCGCGAGGCTGGGAGACACCACTAGCGCCTTCCTGGCATCAGCTCCGCTCCTG
Source organism: Ovis canadensis (assembly GCF_042477335.2). Lineage (NCBI taxonomy): Eukaryota > Metazoa > Chordata > Mammalia > Artiodactyla > Bovidae > Ovis > Ovis canadensis. The sequence goes on along the minus strand of NC_091247.1, from coordinate 110,806,707 downwards.
CCTTGCCTTTGCACATAGGCCCCAGACGTCGTTGGGGAGGGCTTAGGGGCCGGTGGCTTGCACACTGCCAAGGGCTCCAGCAGGAAGAGCTCTGTGTGAGGGAAGGGAAGGGCTAGTGCTGGTCTCCTCCAGCGGTTGCTTGACCACCCAGCCTCAGCGCCGCACGCAGTGCACCACCTCCCAGGGCCCCTGGCTGGGGTCTGCAGCCCCGCACACCCGGAGACTGACTCCCTGGGCGCCCAGCAGCTGCCTCACACACGTAGCTTCCCTAGCGCTATCCTCCCCAGCAGAGACGTGTGCAGCTGGTTGGGGCCTGCCCCTGCGTGCCTGGGCTCCCGCCCACAGCCCCAGCTCAGGGCAAGCAGCCCCTGAGCCAAGACCTGCAGGAGGCGCAGAGCGCCCCCACCTGGAAGCCGAGTGAACAGCTGGCGGGGAGGCGAGCCTCCTCGAGGGAAGAAGGGGCAGCCCAGCCTCGTTTGCCTCAAGCCCTACTTGGCTGGAGCCGAGTGCGCCTCCAGGACGGCAGAGCTCCAGCTCTTCTCAGAGGCCCGATCTGGCAGAGTTGCTGGCGCGAGGCTGCTCTGCCCTGGGCGAGCCTTTCCCAGACTTGCCTCACAGCTAGGCGTCCTTCCCAGGAAGGAGCAGGCTGCGCGAGGCTGGGAGACGCCACTGGCGCCTTCCTGGCCTCAGCTCCGCTCCTGCCTTGCCTTTGCACCTGGCGCCAGGCGTCCTTGGGGAGGGCTTAGGGGCCGGTGGCTTGCACACTGCCAAGGGCTCCAGCAGGAAGAGCTCTGTGCGAGGGAAGGGAAGGGCTAGTGAAGGGCTCCTCCAGCGGTTGCTTGGCCGCCCAGACACAGCGCCGCACGGAGTGACCCAGGCTCCCAGGGCCCCTGGCTGGGGTCTGCAGCCCCGCACACCCGGAGGCTGACTCCCTGGGCGCCCAGCAGCTGCCTCACACACGTAGCTTCCCTAGCGCTCTCCTCCCCAGCAGAGACGTGTGCAGCTGGTTGGGGCCTGCCCCTGCGTGCCTGGGCTCCCGCCCACAGCCCCAGCTCAGGGCAAGCAGCCCCTGAGCCAAGACCTGCAGGAGGCGCAGAGCGCCCCCACCTGGAAGCCGAGTGAACAGCTGGCGGGGAGGCGAGTCTGCTGGAGGGAAGAAGAGGCAGCCCAGCCTCGTTTGGCTCAAGCCCTACTTGGCTGGAGCCGAGTGAGCCTCCAGGACGGCAGAGCTCCAGCTCTGCTCAGAGGCCCGATCTGGCAGAGTTGCTGGCGCGAGGCTGCTCTGCCCTGGGCGAGCCTTGCCCAGACTTGCCTCGCTGCTAGGCTTCCTGCCCAGGAAGGAGCAGGCTGCGCGAGGCTGGGAGACGCCACTGGCGCCTTCCTGGCCTCAGCTCCGCTACTGCCTTGCCTTTGCACATAGGCCCCAGGCGTCCTTGGGGAGGGCTTATGGGCCGGTGGCTTGCACACTGCCAAGGGCTCCAGCAGGAAGAGCTCTGTGCGAGGGAAGGGAAGGGCTAGTGCAGGGCTCCTCCAGCGGTTGCTTGGCCGCCCAGATTCATCGCCGCACGGAGTGCACCAGGCTCCCAGGGCCCCTGGCTGGGGTGTGCAGCCCCGCACACCCGGAGGCTGACTCCCTGGGCGCCCAGCAGCTGCCTCACACACGTAGCTTCCCTAGCGCTCTCCTCCCCAGCAGAGACGTGTGCAGCTGGTTGGGGCCTGCCCCTGCGTGCCTGGGCTCCCGCCCACAGCCCCAGCTCAGGGCAAGCAGCCCCTGAGCCAAGACCTGCAGGAGGCGCAGAGCGCCCCCACCTGGAAGCCGAGTGAACAGCTGGCGGGGATGCGAGCCTCCTCGAGGGAAGAAGGGGCAGCCCAGCCTCGTTTGGCTCAAGCCCTACTTGGCTGGAGCCGAGTGCGCCTCCAGGACGGCAGAGCTCCAGCTCTGCTCAGAGGCCCGATCAGGCAGAGTTGCTGGCGCGAGGCTGCTCTGCCCTGGGCGAGCCTTGCCCAGACTTGCCTCGCTGCTAGGCTTCCTGCCCAGGAAGGAGCAGGCTGCGCGAGGCTGGGAGACGCCACTGGCGCCTTCCTGGCCTCAGCTCCGCTCCTGCCTTGCCTTTGCACCTAGGCGCCAGGCGTCCTTGGGGAGGGCTTAGGGGCCGGTGGCTTGCACACTGCCAAGGGCTCCAGCAGGAAGAGCTCTGTGTGAGGGAAGGGAAGGGCTAGTGCTGGGCTCCTCCAGCGGTTGCTTGGCCACCCAGCCTCAGCGCCGCACGCAGTGCACCACCTCCCAGGGCCCCTGGCTGGGGTCTGCAGCCCCGCACACCCGGAGGCTGAATCCCTGGGCGCCCAGCAGCTGCCTCACACACGTAGCTTCCCTAGCGCTCTCCTCCCCAGCAGAGACGTGTGCAGCTGGTTGGGGCCTGCCCCTGCGTGCCTGGGCTCCCGCCCACAGCCCCAGCTCAGGGCAAGCAGCCCCTGAGCCAAGACCTGCAGGAGGCGCAGAGCGCCCCCACCTGGAAGCCGAGTGAACAGCTGGCGGGGAGGCGAGCCTCCTCGAGGGAAGAAGGGGCAGCCCAGCCTCGTTTTGCTCAAGCCCTACTTGGCTGGAGCCGAGTGCGCCTCCAGGACGGCAGAGCTCCAGCTCTGCTCAGAAGCCCGATCTGGCAGAGTTGCTGGCGCGACGCTGCTCTGCCCTGGGCGAGCCTTGCCCAGACTTGCCTCGCTGCTAGGCTTCCTGCCCAGGAAGGAGCAGGCTGCGCGAGGCTGGGAGACGCCACTGGCGCCTTCCTGGCCTCAGCTCCGCTCCCGCCTTTCCTTTGCACCTAGGCCTCAGGCGTCCTTGGGGAGGGCTTAGGGGCCGGTGGCTTGCACACTGCCAAGGGCTCCAGCAGGAAGCGCTCTGTGCGAGGGAAGGGAAGGGCTAGTGCAGGGCTCCTCCAGCGGTTGCTTGGCCGCCCAGACTCAGCGCCGCACGGAGTGCACCAGGCTCCCAGGGCCCCTGGCTGGGGTCTGCAGCCCCGCACACCCGGAGGCTGACTCCCTGGGCGCCCAGCAGCTGCCTCACACACGTAGCTTCCCTAGCGCTCTCCTCCCCAGCAGAGACGTGTGCAGCTGGTTGGGCCTGCCCCTGCGTGCCTGGGCTCCCGCCCACAGCCCCAGCTCAGGGCAAGCAGCCCCTGAACCAAGACCTGCAGGAGGCGCTGAGCGCCCCCACCTGGAAGCCGAGTGAACAGCTGGCGGGGAGGCGAGCCTCCTCGAGGGAAGAAGGGGCAGCCCAGCCTCGTTTGGCTCAAGCCCTACTTGGCTGGAGCCGAGTGCGCCTCCAGGACGGCAGAGCTCCAGCTCTGCTCAGAGGCCCGATCTGGCAGAGTTGCTGGCGCGAGGCTGCTCTGACCTGGGCGAGCCTTGTCCAGACTTGCCTCGCTGCTAGGATTCCTGCCTAGGAAGGAGCAGGCTGCGTGAGGCTGGGAGACGCCACTGGCGCCTTCCTGGCCTCAGCTCCGCTCCTGCCTTCCCTTTGCACCTAGGCCCCAGGCGTCCTTGGGGAGGGCTTAGGGGCCGGTGGCTTGCACACTGCCAAGGGCTCCAGCAGGAAGAGCTCTGTGCGAGGGAAGGGAAGGGCTAGTGCTGGGCTCCTCCAGCGGTTGCTTGGCCGGCCAGACTCAGCGCCGCACGGAGTGACCCAGGCTCCCAGGGCCCCTGGCTGGGGTCTGCAGCCCCGCACACCCGGAGGCTGACTCCCTGGGCGCCCAGCAGCTGCCTCACACACGTAGCTTCCCTAGCGCTCTCCTCCCCAGCAGAGACGTGTGCAGCTGGTTGGGGCCTGCCCCTGCGTGCCTGGGCTCCCGCCCACATCCCCAGCTCAGGGCAAGCAGCCCCTGAGCCAAGACCTGCAGGAGGCGCAGAGCGCCCCCACCTGGAAGCCGAGTGAACAGCTGGCGGGGAGGCGAGCCTGCTGGAGGGAAGAAGACTCAGCCCAGCCTCGTTTGCCTCAAGCCCTACTTGGCTGGAGCCGAGTGAGCCTCCAGGACGGCAGAGCTCCAGCTCTGCTCAGAGTCCCGATCTGGCAGAGTTGCTGGTTCGAGGCTGCTCTGCCCTGGGCGAGCCTTGCCCAGACTTGCCTCGCTGCTAGGCTTCCTGCCGAGGAAGGAGCAGGCTGCGCGAGGCTGGGAGACGCCACTGGCGCCTTCCTGGCCTCAGCTCCGCTCCTGCCTTGCCTTTGAACCTAGGCCCCAGGCGTCGTTGGGGAGGGCTTAGGGGCCTGTGGCTTGCACACTGCCAAGGGCTCCAGCAGGAAGAGCTCTGTGCGAGGGAAGGGAAGGGCTAGTGCAGGGCTCCTCCAGCGGTTGCTTGGCCGGCCAGACTCAGCGCCGCACGGAGTGCACCAGGCTCCCAGGGCCCCTGGCTGGGGTCTGCAGCCCCACACACCCGGAGGCTGACTCCCTGGGCGCCCAGCAGCTGCCTCACACACGTAGCTTCCCTAGCGCTCTCCTCCCCAGCAGAGACGTGTGCAGCTGGTTGGGGCCTGCCCCTGCGTGCCTGGGCTCCCGCCCACAGCCCCAGCTCAGGGCAAGCAGCCCCTGAGCCAAGACCTGCAGGAGGGGCAGAGCGCCCCCACCTGGAAGCCGAGTGAACAGCTGGCGGGGAGGCGAGCCTGCTCGAGGGAAGAAGAGGCAGCCCAGCCTCGTTTGGCTCAAGCCCTACTTGGCTGGAGCCGAGTGCGCCTCCGGGACGGCAGAGCTCCAGCTCTGCTCAGAGGCCCGATCTGGCAGAGTTGCTGGCGCGAGGCTGCTCAGCCCTGGGCGAGCCTTGCCCAGACTTGCCTCGCTGCTAGGCTTCCTGCCCAGGAAGGAGCAGCCTGCGCGAGGCTGGGAGACGCCACTGGCGCATTCCTGGCCTCAGCTCCGCTCCTGCCTTGCCTTTGCACCTAGGCCCCAGGCGTCCTTGGGGAGGGCTTAGGGGCCGGTGGCTTGCACACTGCCAAGGGCTCCAGCAGGAAGAGCTCTGTGCGAGGGAAGGGAAGGGCTAGTGCAGGGCTCCTCCACCGGTTGCTTGGCCGCCCAGACTCAGCGCCGCACGGAGTGCACCAGGCTCCCAGGGTCCCTGGCTGGGGTCTGCAGCCCCGCACACCTGGAGGCTGACTCCCTGGGCGCCCAGCAGCTGCCTCAAACACGTAGCTTTCCTAGTGCTCTCCTCCCCAGCAGAGACGTGTGCAGCAGGTTGGGGCCTGCCCCTGCGTTCCTGGGCTCCCGCCCACAGCCCCAGCTCAGGGCAAGCAGCCCCTGAGCCAAGACCTGCAGGAGGCGCAGAGCGCCCCCACCTGGAAGCCGAGTGAACAGCTGGCGGGGAGGCGAGCCTCCTCGAGGGAAGAAGAGGCAGCCCAGCCTAGTTTGGCTCAAGCCCTACTTGGCTGGAGCCGAGTGCGCCTCCAGGACGGCAGAGCTCCAGCTCTGCTCAGAGGCCCGATCTGGCAGAGTTGCTGGCGCGAGGCTGCTCTGCCCTGGGCGAGCCTTTCCCAGACTTGCCTCGCTGCTAGGCTTCCTGCCCAGGAAGGAGCAGGCTGCGCGAGGCTGGGAGATGCCACTGGCGCCTTCCTGGCCTCAGCTCCGCTCCTGCCTTGCCTTTCCACATAGGCCCTAGGCGTCCTTGGGGAGGGCTTACGGGCCGGTGCCTTGCACACTGCCAAGGGCTCCAGCAGGAAGAACTCTGTGTGAGGGAAGGGAAGGGCTAGTGCAGGGCTCCTCCAGCGGTTGCTTGGCCGCCCAGACTCAGCTCCGCACGGAATGCACCAGGCTCCCAGGGCCCCTGGCTGGGGTCTGCAGCCCCACACACCCGGAGGCTGACTCCCTGGGCGCCCCGCAGCTTCCTCACACACGTAGCTTCCCTAGCGCTCTCCTCCCCAGCAGAGACGTGTGCAGCTGGTTGGGGCCTACCCCTGCGTGCCTGGGCTCCCGCCCACAGCCCCAGCTCAGGGCAAGCAGCCCCTGAGCCAAGACCTGCAGGAGGCGCAGAGCGCCCCCACCTGGAAGCCGAGTGAACAGCTGGCGGGGAGGCGAGCCTCCTCGAGGGAAGTAGGGGCAGCCCAGCCTCGTTTGGCTCAAGCCTTACTTGGCTGGAGTCGAGTGCGCCTCCAGGACGGCAGAGCTCCAGCTCTGCTCAGAGGCCCGATCTGGCAGAGTTGCTGGCGCGAGGCTGCTCTGCCCTGGGCGAGCCTTGCCCAGACTTGCCTCGCTGCTAGGCTTCCTGCCTAGGAAGGAGCAGGCTGCGCGAGGCTGGGAGACGCCACTGGCGCCTTCCTGGCCTCAGCTCCGCTCCTGCCTTGCCTTTGCACCTAGGCCCCAGGCTGCCATGGGGAGGGCTTAGGGGCCGGTGGCTTGCACACTGCCAAGGGCTCCAGCAGGAAGAGCTCTGTGCGAGGGAAGGGAAGGGCTAGTGCTGGGCTCCTCCAGCGGTTGCTTGGCCACCCAGCCTCAGCGCCACACGGAGTGCACCAGGCTCCCAGGGCCCCTGGCCGGGGTCTGCAGCCCCGCACACCCGGAGGCTGAATCCCTGGGCGCCCAGCAGCTGCCTCACACACGAAGCTGCCCTAGCGCTCTCCTCCCCAGCAGAGACGTGTGCAGCTGGTTGGGGCCTGCCCCTGCGTGCCTGGGCTCCCGCCCACAGCCCCAGCTCAGGGCAAGCAGCCCCTGAGCCAAGACCTGCAGGAGGCGCAGAGCGCCCCCACCTGGTAGCCGAGTGAAGAGCTGGCGGGGAGGCGAGCCTGCTGGAGGGAAGAAGAGGCAGCCCAGCCTCGTTTGGCTCAAGCCCTACTTGGCTGGAGCCGAGTGAGCCTCCAGGACGGCAGAGCTCCAGCTCTGCTCAGAGTCCCGATCTGGCAGAGTTGCTGGCGCGAGGCTGCTCTGCCCTGAGCGAGCCTTGCCGAGACTTGCCTCGCTGCTAGGCTTCCTGCCCAGGAAGGAGCAGGCTGCGCGAGGCTGGGAGACGCCACTGGCGCCTTCCTGGCCTCAGCTCCGCTCCTGCCTTGCCTTTCCACATAGGCCCCAGGCGTCCTTGGGGAGGGCTTAGGGGCCGGTGGCTTGCACACTGCCAAGGGCTCCAGCAGGAAGAGCTCTGTGCGAGGGAAGGGAAGGGCTAGTGCAGGGCTCCTCCAGCGGTTGCTTCGCCGCCCAGACTCAGCGCCGCACGGAGTGCACCAGGCTCCCAGGGCCCCTGGCTGGGGTCTGCAGCCCCGCACACCCGGAGGCTGACTCCCTGGGCGCCCAGCAGCTGCCTCACACACGTAGCTTCCCTAGTGCTCTCCTCCCCAACAGAGACGTGTGCAGCTGGTTGGGGCCTGCCCCTGCGTGCCTGGGCTCCCGCCCACAGGCCCAGCTCAGGGCAAGCAGCCCCTGAGCCAAGACCTGCAGGAGGCGCAGAGCGCCGCCACCTGGTAGCCGAGTGAACAGCTGGCGGGGAGGCGAGCATGCTCGAGGGAAGAAGAGGCAGCCCAGCCTCGTTTGCCTAAATCCCTACTTGGCTGGAGCTGAGTGAGCTTCCAGGACGGCAGAGCTCCAGCTCTGCTCAGAGGCCCGATCTGGCAGAGTTGCTGGTTCGAGGCTGCTCTGCCCTGGGCGAGCCTTGCCCAGACTTGCCTCGCTGCTAGGCTTCCTGCCCAGGAAGGAGCAGGCTTCGCGAGGCTGGGAGACGCCACTGGCGCCTTCCTGGCCTGAGCTCCGCTCCTGCCTTGCCTTTGAACCTAGGCCCCAGGCTTCCTTGGGGAGGGCTTAGGGGCCGGTGGCTTGCACACTGCCAAGGGCTCCAGCAGGAAGAGCTCTGTGTGAGGGAAGGGAAGGGCTATTGCTGGGCTCCTCCAGCGGTTGCTTGGCCACCCAGCCTCAGCGCCGCACGCAGTGCACCACCTCCCAGGGCCCCTGGCTGGGGTCTGCAGCCCCGCACACCCGGAGGCTGAATCCCTGGGCGCCCAGCAGCTGCCTCACACACGTAGCTTCCCTAGCGCTCTCCTCCCCAGCAGAGACGTGTGCAGCTGGTTGGGGCCTGCCCCTGCGTGCCTGGGCTCCCGCCCACAGCCCCAGCTCAGGGCAAGCAGCCCCTGAGCCAAGACCTGCAGGAGGCGCAGAGCGCCCCCATCTGGAAGCCGAGTGAACAGCTGGCGGGGAGGCGAGCCTCCTCGAGGGAAGAAGAGGCAGCCCAGCCTCGTTTGGCTCAAGCCCTACTTGGCTGGAGCCGAGTGCGCCTCCAGGACGGCAGAGCTCCAGCTCTGCTCAGAAGCCCGATTTGGCAGAGTTGCTGGCGCGAGGCTGCTCTGCCCTGGGCGAGCCTTGCCCAGACTTGCCTCGCTGCTAGGCTTCCTGCCCAGGAAGGAGCAGGCTGCGCGAGGCTGGGAGACGCCACTGGCGCCTTCCTGGCCTCAGCTCCGCTCCTGCCTTGCCTTTGCACCTAGGCGCCAGGCGTCCTTGGGGAGGGCTTAGGGGCCGGTGGCTTGCACACTGCCAAGGGCTCCAGCAGGAAGAGCTCTGTGCGAGGGAAGGGAAGGGCTAGTGCAGGGCTCCTCCAGCGGTTGCTTGGCCGCCCAGACTCAGCGCCCCACGGAGTGTCCCAGGCTCCCAGGGCCCCTTGCTGGGGTCTGCAGCCCCGCACACCCGGAGGCTTACTCCCTGGGCGCCCAGCAGCTGCCTCACACACGTAGCTTCCCTAGCGCTCTCCTCCCCAGCAGAGACGTGTGCAGCTGGTTGGGGCCTGCCCCTGCGTGCCTGGGCTCCCGCCCACAGCCCCAGCTCAGGGCAAGCAGCCCCTGAGCCAAGACCTGCAGGAGGCGCAGAGCGCCCTCACCTGGAAGCCGAGTGAACAGCTGGCGGGGAGGCGAGTCTGCTGGAGGGAAGAAGAGGCAGCCCAGCCTCGTTTGGCTCAAGCCCTACTTGGCTGGAGCCGAGTGAGCCTCCAGGACGGCAGAGCTCCAGCTCTGCTCAGAGGCCCGATCTGGCAGAGTTGCTGGCGCGAGGCTGCTCTGCCCTGGCGAGCCTTGCCCAGACTTGCCTCGCTGCTAGGCTTCCTGCCCAGGAAGGAGCAGGCTGCGCGAGGCTGGGAGACGCCACTGACGCCTTCTTGGCCTCAGCTCCGCTCCTGCCTTGCCTTTGCACCTAGGCCCCAGGCGTCCTTGGGGAGGGATTAGGGGCCGGTGGCTTGCACACTACCAAGGGCTCCAGCAGGAAGAGCTCTGTGCGAGGGAAGGGAAGGGCTAGTGCAGGGCTCCTCCAGCGGTTGCTTGGCCGCCCAGACTCAGCGCCGCACGGAGTGCACCAGGCTCCCAGGGCCCCTGGCTGGGGTCTGCAGCCCCGCACACCTGGAGGCTGACTCCCTGGGCGCTCAGCAGCTGCCTTACACACGTAGCTTCCCTAGCGCTCTCCTCCCCAGCAGAGACGTGTGCAGCTGGTTGGGCCTGCCCCTGCGTGCCTGGGCTCCCGCCCACAGCCCCAGCTCAGGGTAAGCAGCCCTGAACCAAGACCTGCAGGAGGCGCAGAGCGCCCCCACCTGGAAGCCGAGTGAACAGCTGGCGGGGAGGCGAGCCTCCTCGAGGGAAGTAGGGGCAGCCCAGCCTCGTTTGGCTCAAGCCCTACTTGGCTGGAGCCGAGTGAGCCTCCAGGACGCAGAGCTCCAGCTCTGCTCAGAGGCCCGTTCTGGCAGAGTTGCTGGCGCGAGGCTGCTCTGCCCTGGGCGAGCCTTGCCCAGACTTGCCTCGCTGCTAGGCTACCTGCCCAGGAAGGAGGAGGCTGCGCGAGGCTGGGAGACGCCACTGGCGCCTTCCTGGCCTCAGCTCTGCTCCTGCCTTGCCTTTGCACATAGGCCCCAGGCGTCCTTGGGGAGGGCTTAGGGTCCGGTGGCTTGCACACTGCCAAGGGCTCCAGCAGGAAGAGCTCTGTGCGAGGGAAGGGAAGGGCTAGTGCAGGGCTCCTCCAGCGGTTGCTAGGCCGGCCAGACTCAGCGCCGCACAGAGTGCACCAGGCTCCCAGGGCCCCTGGCTGGGGTCTGCAGCCCCGCACACCCGGAGGCTGACTCCCTGGGCGCCCAGCAGCTGCCTCACACACGTAGCTTCCCTAGCGCTCTCCTCCCCAACAGAGACGTGTGCAGCTGGTTGGGGCCTGCCCCTGCGTGCCTGGGCTCCCGCCCACAGCCCCAGCTCAGGGCAAGCAGCCCCTGAGCCAAGACCTGCAGGAGGCGCAGAGCGCCGCCACCTGGTAGCCGAGTGAAGAGCTGGCGGGGAGGCGAGCATGCTCGAGGGAAGAAGAGGCAGCCCAGCCTCGTTTGCCTAAATCCCTACTTGGCTGGAGCCGAGTGAGCTTCCAGGACGGCAGAGCTCCAGCTCTGCTCAGAGGCCCGATCTGGCAGAGTTGCTGGTTCGAGGCTGCTCTGCCCTGGGCGAGCCTTGCCCAGACTTGCCTCGCTGCTAGGCTTCCTGCCCAGGAAGGAGCAGGCTTCGCGAGGCTGGGAGACGCCACTGGCGCCTTCCTGGCCTGAGCTCCGCTCCTGCCTTGCCTTTGAACCTAGGCCCCAGGCTTCCTTGGGGAGGGCTTAGGGGCCGGTGGCTTGCACACTGCCAAGGGCTCCAGCAGGAAGAGCTCTGTGTGAGGGAAGGGAAGGGCTAGTGCTGGGCTCCTCCAGCGGTTGCTTGGCCACCCAGCCTCAGCGCCGCACGCAGTGCACCACCTCCCAGGGCCCCTGGCTGGGGTCTGCAGCCCCGCACACCCGGAGGCTGAATCCCTGGGCGCCCAGCAGCTGCCTCACACACGTAGCTTCCCTAGCGCTCTCCTCCCCAGCAGAGACGTGTGCAGCTGGTTGGGGCCTGCCCCTGCGTGCCTGGGCTCCCGCCCACAGCCCCAGCTCAGGGCAAGCAGCCCCTGAGCCAAGACCTGCAGGAGGCGCAGAGCGCCCCCACCTGGAAGCCGAGTGAACAGCTGGCGGGGAGGCGAGCCTCCTCGAGGGAAGAAGAGGCAGCCCAGCCTCGTTTGGCTCAAGCCCTACTTGGCTGGAGCCGAGTGCGCCTCCAGGACGGCAGAGCTCCAGCTCTGCTCAGAGGCCCGATCTGGCAGAGTTGCTGGCGCGAGGCTGCTCTGCCCTGGCGAGCCTTGCCCAGACTTGCCTCGCTGCTAGGCTTCCTGCCCAGGAAGGAGCAGGCTGCGCGAGGCTGGGAGACGCCACTGGCGCCTTCCTGGCCTCAGCTCCGCTCCTGCCTTGCCTTTGCACCTAGGCCCCAGGCGTCCTTGGGGAGGGATTAGGGGCCGGTGGCTTGCACACTACCAAGGGCTCCAGCAGGAAGAGCTCTGTGCGAGGGAAGGGAAGGGCTAGTGCAGGGCTCCTCCAGCGGTTGCTTGGCCGCCCAGACTCAGCGCCGCACGGAGTGCACCAGGCTCCCAGGGCCCCTGGCTGGGGTCTGCAGCCCCGCACACCTGGAGGCTGACTCCCTGGGCGCTCAGCAGCTGCCTTACACACGTAGCTTCCCTAGCGCTCTCCTCCCCAGCAGAGACGTGTGCAGCTGGTTGGGCCTGCCCCTGCGTGCCTGGGCTCCCGCCCACAGCCCCAGCTCAGGGTAAGCAGCCCTGAACCAAGACCTGCAGGAGGCGCAGAGCGCCCCCACCTGGAAGCCGAGTGAACAGCTGGCGGGGAGGCGAGCCTCCTCGAGGGAAGTAGGGGCAGCCCAGCCTCGTTTGGCTCAAGCCCTACTTGGCTGGAGCCGAGTGAGCCTCCAGGACGCAGAGCTCCAGCTCTGCTCAGAGGCCCGATCTGGCAGAGTTGCTGGCGCGAGGCTGCTCTGCCCTGGGCGAGCCTTGCCCAGACTTGCCTCGCTGCTAGGCTACCTGCCCAGGAAGGAGGAGGCTGCGCGAGGCTGGGAGACGCCACTGGCGCCTTCCTGGCCTCAGCTCTGCTCCTGCCTTGCCTTTGCACATAGGCCCCAGGCGTCCTTGGGGAGGGCTTAGGGGCCGGTGGATTGCACACTGCCAAGGGCTCCAGCAGGAAGAGCTCTGTGCGAGGGAAGGGAAGGGCTAGTGCAGGGCTCCTCCAGCGGTTGCTAGGCCGGCCAGACTCAGCGCCGCACAGAGTGACCCAGGCTCCCTGGGCCCCTGGCTGGGGTCTGCAGCCCCGCACACCCGGAGGCTGACTCCCTGGGCGCCCAGCAGCTGCCTCACACACGTAGCTTCCCTAGCGTTCTCCTCCCCAGCAGAGACGTGTGCAGCTGATTGGGGCCTGCCCCTGCGTGCCTGGGCTCCCGCCCACATCCCCAGCTCAGGGCAAGCAGCCCCTGAGCCAAGACCTGCAGGAGGCGCAGAGCGCCCCCACCTGGAAGCCGAGTGAACAGCTGGCGGGGAGGCGAGCCTCCTCGAGGGAAGAAGAGGCAGCCCAGCCTCGTTTGGCTCAAGCCCTACTTGGCTGGAGCCGAGTGCGCCTCCAGGACGGCAGAGCTCCAGCTCTGCTCAGAGGCCCGATCTGGCAGAGTTGCTGGCGCGAGGCTGCTCTGCCCTGGCGAGCCTTGCCCAGACTTGCCTCGCTGCTAGGCTTCCTGCCCAGGAAGGAGCAGGCTGCGCGAGGCTGGGAGACGCCACTGGCGCCTTCCTGGCCTCAGCTCCGCTCCTGCCTTGCCTTTGCACCTAGGCCCCAGGCGTCCTTGGGGAGGGATTAGGGGCCGGTGGCTTGCACACTACCAAGGGCTCCAGCAGGAAGAGCTCTGTGCGAGGGAAGGGAAGGGCTAGTGCAGGGCTCCTCCAGCGGTTGCTTGGCCGCCCAGACTCAGCGCCGCACGGAGTGCACCAGGCTCCCAGGGCCCCTGGCTGGGGTCTGCAGCCCCGCACACCTGGAGGCTGACTCCCTGGGCGCTCAGCAGCTGCCTTACACACGTAGCTTCCCTAGCGCTCTCCTCCCCAGCAGAGACGTGTGCAGCTGGTTGGGCCTGCCCCTGCGTGCCTGGGCTCCCGCCCACAGCCCCAGCTCAGGGTAAGCAGCCCTGAACCAAGACCTGCAGGAGGCGCAGAGCGCCCCCACCTGGAAGCCGAGTGAACAGCTGGCGGGGAGGCGAGCCTCCTCGAGGGAAGTAGGGGCAGCCCAGCCTCGTTTGGCTCAAGCCCTACTTGGCTGGAGCCGAGTGAGCCTCCAGGACGCAGAGCTCCAGCTCTGCTCAGAGGCCCGATCTGGCAGAGTTGCTGGCGCGAGGCTGCTCTGCCCTGGGCGAGCCTTGCCCAGACTTGCCTCGCTGCTAGGCTACCTGCCCAGGAAGGAGGAGGCTGCGCGAGGCTGGGAGACGCCACTGGCGCCTTCCTGGCCTCAGCTCTGCTCCTGCCTTGCCTTTGCACATAGGCCCCAGGCGTCCTTGGGGAGGGCTTAGGGGCCGGTGGATTGCACACTGCCAAGGGCTCCAGCAGGAAGAGCTCTGTGCGAGGGAAGGGAAGGGCTAGTGCAGGGCTCCTCCAGCGGTTGCTAGGCCGGCCAGACTCAGCGCCGCACAGAGTGACCCAGGCTCCCTGGGCCCCTGGCTGGGGTCTGCAGCCCCGCACACCCGGAGGCTGACTCCCTGGGCGCCCAGCAGCTGCCTCACACACGTAGCTTCCCTAGCGTTCTCCTCCCCAGCAGAGACGTGTGCAGCTGATTGGGGCCTGCCCCTGCGTGCCTGGGCTCCCGCCCACATCCCCAGCTCAGGGCAAGCAGCCCCTGAGCCAAGACCTGCAGGAGGCGCAGAGCGCCCCCACCTGGAAGCCGAGTGAACAGCTGGCGGGGAGGCGAGCCTCCTCGAGGGAAGAAGGGGCAGCCCAGCCTCGTTTGGCTCAAGCCCTACTTGGCTGGAGCCGAGTGCCCCTCCAGGACGGCAGATCTCCATCTCTTCTCAGAGGCCCGATCTGGCAGAGTTGCTGGCTCGAGCCTGCTTTGCCCTGGGCGAGCCTTGCTCAGACTTGCCTCGCTGCTAGGCTTCCTGCCCAGGAAGGAGCAGGCTGCGCGAGGCTGGGAGACGCCACTGGGGCCTTCCTGGCCTCAGCTCCGCTCCTGCCTTGCCTTTGAACCTAGGCGCCAGGCGTCCTTGGGGAGGGCTTAGGGGCCGGTGGCTTGCACACTGCCAAGGGCTCCAGCAGGAAGAGCTCTGTGCGAGGGAAGGGAAGGGCTAGTGCAGGGCTCCTCCAGCGGTTGCTTGGCCGCCCAGACTCAGCGCCGCACGGAGTGACCCAGGCTCCCAGGGCCCCTGGCTGGGGTCTGCAGCCCCGAACACCTGGAGGCTGACTCCCTGGGCGCCCAGCAGCTGCCTTACACACGTAGCTTCCCTAGCGCTCTCCTCCCCAGCAGAGACGTGTGCAGCTGGTTGGGCCTGCCCCTGCGTGCCTGGGCTCCCGCCCACAGCCCCAGCTCAGGGCAAGCAGCCCCTGAACCAAGACCTGCAGGAGGCGCAGAGCGCCCCCACCTGGAAGCCGAGTGAACAGCTGGCGGGGAGGCGAGCCTCCTCGAGGGAAGTAGGGGCAGCCCAGCCTCGTTTGGCTCAAGCCCTACTTGGCTGGAGCCGAGTGAGCCTCCAGGACGGCAGAGCTCCAGCTCTGCTCAGAGGCCCGATCTGGCAGAGTTGCTGGCGCGAGGCTGCTCTGCCCTAGGCGAGCCTTGCCCAGACTTGCCTCGCTGCTAGGCTACCTGCCCAGGAAGGAGGAGGCTGCGCGAGGCTGGGAGATGCCACTGGCGCCTTCCTGGCCTCAGCTCCGCTCCTCCCTTGCCTTTGCACATAGGCCCCAGGCGTCCTTGGGGAGGGCTTAGGGGCCGGTGGCTTGCACACTGCCAAGGGCTCCAGCAGGAAGAGCTCTGTGCGAGGGAAGGGAAGGGCTAGTGCAGGGCTCCTCCAGCGGTTGCTTGGCCGGCCAGACTCAGCGCCGCACGGAGTGCACCAGGCTCCCAGGGCCGCTGGCTGGGGTCTGCAGCCCCGCACACCCGGAGGCTGACTCCCTGGGCGCCCAGCAGCTGCCTCACACACGTAGCTTCCCTAGCGTTTTCCTCCCCAGCAGAGACGTGTGCAGCTGGTTGGGGCCTGCCCCTGCGTGCCTGGGCTCCCGCCCACATCCCCAGCTCAGGGCAAGCAGCCCCTGAGCCAAGACCTGCAGGAGGCGCAGAGCGCCCCCACCTGGAAGCCGAGTGAACAGCTGGCGGGGAGGCGAGCCTCCTCCAGGGAAGAAGGGGCAGCCCAGCCTCGTTTGGCTCAAGCCCTACTTGGCTGGAGCCGAGTGCGCCTCCAGGACGGCAGAGCTCCATCTCTTCTCAGAGGCCCGATCTGGCAGAGTTGCTGGCTCGAGCCTGCTTTGCCCTGGGCGAGCCTTGCTCAGACTTGCCTCGCTGCTAGGCTTCCTGCCCAGGAAGGAGCAGGCTGCGCGAGGCTGGGAGACACCACTAGCGCCTTCCTGGCATCAGCTCCGCTCCTGCCTTGCCTTTGCACATAGGCCCCAGACGTCGTTGGGGAGGGCTTAGGGGCCGGTGGCTTGCACACTGCCAAGGGCTCCAGCAGGAAGAGCTCTGTGTGAGGGAAGGGAAGGGCTAGTGCTGGTCTCCTCCAGCGGTTGCTTGACCACCCAGCCTCAGCGCCGCACGCAGTGCACCACCTCCCAGGGCCCCTGGCTGGGGTCTGCAGCCCCGCACACCCGGAGACTGACTCCCTGGGCGCCCAGCAGCTGCCTCACACACGTAGCTTCCCTAGCGCTATCCTCCCCAGCAGAGACGTGTGCAGCTGGTTGGGGCCTGCCCCTGCGTGCCTGGGCTCCCGCCCACAGCCCCAGCTCAGGGCAAGCAGCCCCTGAGCCAAGACCTGCAGGAGGCGCAGAGCGCCCCCACCTGGAAGCCGAGTGAACAGCTGGCGGGGAGGCGAGCCTCCTCGAGGGAAGAAGGGGCAGCCCAGCCTCGTTTGCCTCAAGCCCTACTTGGCTGGAGCCGAGTGCGCCTCCAGGACGGCAGAGCTCCAGCTCTTCTCAGAGGCCCGATCTGGCAGAGTTGCTGGCGCGAGGCTGCTCTGCCCTGGGCGAGCCTTTCCCAGACTTGCCTCGCTGCTAGGCTTCCTGCCCAGGAAGGAGCAGGCTGCGCGAGGCTGGGAGACGCCACTGGCGCCTTCCTGGCCTCAGCTCCGCTCCTGCCTTGCCTTTGCACCTGGCGCCAGGCGTCCTTGGGGAGGGCTTAGGGGCCGGTGGCTTGCACACTGCCAAGGGCTCCAGCAGGAAGAGCTCTGTGCGAGGGAAGGGAAGGGCTAGTGAAGGGCTCCTCCAGCGGTTGCTTGGCCGCCCAGACTCAGCGCCGCACGGAGTGACCCAGGCTCCCAGGGCCCCTGGCTGGGGTCTGCAGCCCCGCACACCCGGAGGCTGACTCCCTGGGCGCCCAGCAGCTGCCTCACACACGTAGCTTCCCTAGCGCTCTCCTCCCCAGCAGAGACGTGTGCAGCTGGTTGGGGCCTGCCCCTGCGTGCCTGGGCTCCCGCCCACAGCCCCAGCTCAGGGCAAGCAGCCCCTGAGCCAAGACCTGCAGGAGGCGCAGAGCGCCCCCACCTGGAAGCCGAGTGAACAGCTGGCGGGGAGGCGAGTCTGCTGGAGGGAAGAAGAGGCAGCCCAGCCTCGTTTGGCTCAAGCCCTACTTGGCTGGAGCCGAGTGAGCCTCCAGGACGGCAGAGCTCCAGCTCTGCTCAGAGGCCCGATCTGGCAGAGTTGCTGGCGCGAGGCTGCTCTGCCCTGGGCGAGCCTTGCCCAGACTTGCCTCGCTGCTAGGCTTCCTGCCCAGGAAGGAGCAGGCTGCGCGAGGCTGGGAGACGCCACTGGCGCCTTCCTGGCCTCAGCTCCGCTACTGCCTTGCCTTTGCACATAGTCCCCAGGCGTCCTTGGGGAGGGCTTATGGGCCGGTGGCTTGCACACTGCCAAGGGCTCCAGCAGGAAGAGCTCTGTGCGAGGGAAGGGAAGGGCTAGTGCAGGGCTCCTCCAGCGGTTGCTTGGCCGCCCAGATTCATCGCCGCACGGAGTGCACCAGGCTCCCAGGGCCCCTGGCTGGGGTGTGCAGCCCCGCACACCCGGAGGCTGACTCCCTGGGCGCCCAGCAGCTGCCTCACACACGTAGCTTCCCTAGCGCTCTCCTCCCCAGCAGAGACGTGTGCAGCTGGTTGGGGCCTGCCCCTGCGTGCCTGGGCTCCCGCCCACAGCCCCAGCTCAGGGCAAGCAGCCCCTGAGCCAAGACCTGCAGGAGGCGCAGAGCGCCCCCACCTGGAAGCCGAGTGAACAGCTGGCGGGGATGCGAGCCTCCTCGAGGGAAGAAGGGGCAGCCCAGCCTCGTTTGGCTCAAGCCCTACTTGGCTGGAGCCGAGTGCGCCTCCAGGACGGCAGAGCTCCAGCTCTGCTCAGAGGCCCGATCAGGCAGAGTTGCTGGCGCGAGGCTGCTCTGCCCTGGGCGAGCCTTGCCCAGACTTGCCTCGCTGCTAGGCTT
Organism: Ovis canadensis; assembly: GCF_042477335.2. Taxonomy (NCBI): domain Eukaryota; kingdom Metazoa; phylum Chordata; class Mammalia; order Artiodactyla; family Bovidae; genus Ovis; species Ovis canadensis. The sequence continues at coordinate 110,789,253 of NC_091247.1, read as the reverse complement.
CCTGCCCAGGAAGGAGCAGGCTGCGCGAGGCTGGGAGACGCCACTGGCGCCTTCCTGGCCTCAGCTCCGCTCCTGCCTTGCCTTTGCACCTAGGCGCCAGGCGTCCTTGGGGAGGGCTTAGGGGCCGGTGGCTTGCACACTGCCAAGGGCTCCAGCAGGAAGAGCTCTGTGTGAGGGAAGGGAAGGGCTAGTGCTGGGCTCCTCCAGCGGTTGCTTGGCCACCCAGCCTCAGCGCCGCACGCAGTGCACCACCTCCCAGGGCCCCTGGCTGGGGTCTGCAGCCCCGCACACCCGGAGGCTGAATCCCTGGGCGCCCAGCAGCTGCCTCACACACGTAGCTTCCCTAGCGCTCTCCTCCCCAGCAGAGACGTGTGCAGCTGGTTGGGGCCTGCCCCTGCGTGCCTGGGCTCCCGCCCACAGCCCCAGCTCAGGGCAAGCAGCCCCTGAGCCAAGACCTGCAGGAGGCGCAGAGCGCCCCCACCTGGAAGCCGAGTGAACAGCTGGCGGGGAGGCGAGCCTCCTCGAGGGAAGAAGGGGCAGCCCAGCCTCGTTTTGCTCAAGCCCTACTTGGCTGGAGCCGAGTGCGCCTCCAGGACGGCAGAGCTCCAGCTCTGCTCAGAGGCCCGATCTGGCAGAGTTGCTGGCGCGAGGCTGCTCTGACCTGGGCGAGCCTTGTCCAGACTTGCCTCGCTGCTAGGATTCCTGCCTAGGAAGGAGCAGGCTGCGTGAGGCTGGGAGACGCCACTGGCGCCTTCCTGGCCTCAGCTCCGCTCCTGCCTTCCCTTTGCACCTAGGCCCCAGGCGTCCTTGGGGAGGGCTTAGGGGCCGGTGGCTTGCACACTGCCAAGGGCTCCAGCAGGAAGAGCTCTGTGCGAGGGAAGGGAAGGGCTAGTGCTGGGCTCCTCCAGCGGTTGCTTGGCCGGCCAGACTCAGCGCCGCACGGAGTGACCCAGGCTCCCAGGGCCCCTGGCTGGGGTCTGCAGCCCCGCACACCCGGAGGCTGACTCCCTGGGCGCCCAGCAGCTGCCTCACACACGTAGCTTCCCTAGCGCTCTCCTCCCCAGCAGAGACGTGTGCAGCTGGTTGGGGCCTGCCCCTGCGTGCCTGGGCTCCCGCCCACATCCCCAGCTCAGGGCAAGCAGCCCCTGAGCCAAGACCTGCAGGAGGCGCAGAGCGCCCCCACCTGGAAGCCGAGTGAACAGCTGGCGGGGAGGCGAGCCTGCTGGAGGGAAGAAGACTCAGCCCAGCCTCGTTTGCCTCAAGCCCTACTTGGCTGGAGCCGAGTGAGCCTCCAGGACGGCAGAGCTCCAGCTCTGCTCAGAGGCCCGATCTGGCAGAGTTGCTGGTTCGAGGCTGCTCTGCCCTGGGCGAGCCTTGCCCAGACTTGCCTCGCTGCTAGGCTTCCTGCCGAGGAAGGAGCAGGCTGCGCGAGGCTGGGAGACGCCACTGGCGCCTTCCTGGCCTCAGCTCCGCTCCTGCCTTGCCTTTGAACCTAGGCCCCAGGCGTCGTTGGGGAGGGCTTAGGGGCCTGTGGCTTGCACACTGCCAAGGGCTCCAGCAGGAAGAGCTCTGTGCGAGGGAAGGGAAGGGCTAGTGCAGGGCTTCTCCAGCGGTTGCTTGGCCGGCCAGACTCAGCGCCGCACGGAGTGCACCAGGCTCCCAGGGCCCCTGGCTGGGGTCTGCAGCCCCACACACCCGGAGGCTGACTCCCTGGGCGCCCAGCAGCTGCCTCACACACGTAGCTTCCCTAGCGCTCTCCTCCCCAGCAGAGACGTGTGCAGCTGGTTGGGGCCTGCCCCTGCGTGCCTGGGCTCCCGCCCACAGCCCCAGCTCAGGGCAAGCAGCCCCTGAGCCAAGACCTGCAGGAGGGGCAGAGCGCCCCCACCTGGAAGCCGAGTGAACAGCTGGCGGGGAGGCGAGCCTGCTCGAGGGAAGAAGAGGCAGCCCAGCCTCGTTTGGCTCAAGCCCTACTTGGCTGGAGCCGAGTGCGCCTCCGGGACGGCAGAGCTCCAGCTCTGCTCAGAGGCCCGATCTGGCAGAGTTGCTGGCGCGAGGCTGCTCAGCCCTGGGCGAGCCTTGCCCAGACTTGCCTCGCTGCTAGGCTTCCTGCCCAGGAAGGAGCAGCCTGCGCGAGGCTGGGAGACGCCACTGGCGCATTCCTGGCCTCAGCTCCGCTCCTGCCTTGCCTTTGCACCTAGGCCCCAGGCGTCCTTGGGGAGGGCTTAGGGGCCGGTGGCTTGCACACTGCCAAGGGCTCCAGCAGGAAGAGCTCTGTGCGAGGGAAGGGAAGGGCTAGTGCAGGGCTCCTCCACCGGTTGCTTGGCCGCCCAGACTCAGCGCCGCACGGAGTGCACCAGGCTCCCAGGGTCCCTGGCTGGGGTCTGCAGCCCCGCACACCTGGAGGCTGACTCCCTGGGCGCCCAGCAGCTGCCTCAAACACGTAGCTTTCCTAGCGCTCTCCTCCCCAGCAGAGACGTGTGCAGCAGGTTGGGGCCTGCCCCTGCGTTCCTGGGCTCCCGCCCACAGCCCCAGCTCAGGGCAAGCAGCCCCTGAGCCAAGACCTGCAGGAGGCGCAGAGCGCCCCCACCTGGAAGCCGAGTGAACAGCTGGCGGGGAGGCGAGCCTCCTCGAGGGAAGAAGAGGCAGCCCAGCCTAGTTTGGCTCAAGCCCTACTTGGCTGGAGCCGAGTGCGCCTCCAGGACGGCAGAGCTCCAGCTCTGCTCAGAGGCCCGATCTGGCAGAGTTGCTGGCGCGAGGCTGCTCTGCCCTGGGCGAGCCTTGCCCAGACTTGCCTCGCTGCTAGGCTTCCTGCCCAGGAAGGAGCAGGCTGCGCGAGGCTGGGAGATGCCACTGGCGCCTTCCTGGCCTCAGCTCCGCTCCTGCCTTGCCTTTGCACATAGGCCCTAGGCGTCCTTGGGGAGGGCTTACGGGCCGGTGCCTTGCACACTGCCAAGGGCTCCAGCAGGAAGAACTCTGTGTGAGGGAAGGGAAGGGCTAGTGCAGGGCTCCTCCAGCGGTTGCTTGGCCGCCCAGACTCAGCTCCGCACGGAATGCACCAGGCTCCCAGGGCCCCTGGCTGGGGTCTGCAGCCCCACACACCCGGAGGCTGACTCCCTGGGCGCCCCGCAGCTTCCTCACACACGTAGCTTCCCTAGCGCTCTCCTCCCCAGCAGAGACGTGTGCAGCTGGTTGGGGCCTACCCCTGCGTGCCTGGGCTCCCGCCCACAGCCCCAGCTCAGGGCAAGCAGCCCCTGAGCCAAGACCTGCAGGAGGCGCAGAGCGCCCCCACCTGGAAGCCGAGTGAACAGCTGGCGGGGAGGCGAGCCTCCTCGAGGGAAGTAGGGGCAGCCCAGCCTCGTTTGGCTCAAGCCTTACTTGGCTGGAGTCGAGTGCGCCTCCAGGACGGCAGAGCTCCAGCTCTGCTCAGAGGCCCGATCTGGCAGAGTTGCTGGCGCGAGGCTGCTCTGCCCTGGGCGAGCCTTGCCCAGACTTGCCTCGCTGCTAGGCTTCCTGCCTAGGAAGGAGCAGGCTGCGCGAGGCTGGGAGACGCCACTGGCGCCTTCCTGGCCTCAGCTCCGCTCCTGCCTTGCCTTTGCACCTAGGCCCCAGGCTGCCATGGGGAGGGCTTAGGGGCCGGTGGCTTGCACACTGCCAAGGGCTCCAGCAGGAAGAGCTCTGTGCGAGGGAAGGGAAGGGCTAGTGCTGGGCTCCTCCAGCGGTTGCTTGGCCACCCAGCCTCAGCGCCACACGGAGTGCACCAGGCTCCCAGGGCCCCTGGCCGGGGTCTGCAGCCCCGCACACCCGGAGGCTGAATCCCTGGGCGCCCAGCAGCTGCCTCACACACGTAGCTGCCCTAGCGCTCTCCTCCCCAGCAGAGACGTGTGCAGCTGGTTGGGGCCTGCCCCTGCGTGCCTGGGCTCCCGCCCACAGCCCCAGCTCAGGGCAAGCAGCCCCTGAGCCAAGACCTGCAGGAGGCGCAGAGCGCCCCCACCTGGTAGCCGAGTGAAGAGCTGGCGGGGAGGCGAGCCTGCTGGAGGGAAGAAGAGGCAGCCCAGCCTCGTTTGGCTCAAGCCCTACTTGGCTGGAGCCGAGTGAGCCTCCAGGACGGCAGAGCTCCAGCTCTGCTCAGAGTCCCGATCTGGCAGAGTTGCTGGCGCGAGGCTGCTCTGCCCTGAGCGAGCCTTGCCGAGACTTGCCTCGCTGCTAGGCTTCCTGCCCAGGAAGGAGCAGGCTGCGCGAGGCGGGGAGACGCCACTGGCGCCTTCCTGGCCTCAGCTCCGCTCCTGCCTTGCCTTTCCACATAGGCCCCAGGCGTCCTTGGGGAGGGCTTAGGGGCCGGTGGCTTGCACACTGCCAAGGGCTCCAGCAGGAAGAGCTCTGTGCGAGGGAAGGGAAGGGCTAGTGCAGGGCTCCTCCAGCGGTTGCTTCGCCGCCCAGACTCAGCGCCGCACGGAGTGCACCAGGCTCCCAGGGCCCCTGGCTGGGGTCTGCAGCCCCGCACACCCGGAGGCTGACTCCCTGGGCGCCCAGCAGCTGCCTCACACACGTAGCTTCCCTAGTGCTCTCCTCCCCAACAGAGACGTGTGCAGCTGGTTGGGGCCTGCCCCTGCGTGCCTGGGCTCCCGCCCACAGGCCCAGCTCAGGGCAAGCAGCCCCTGAGCCAAGACCTGCAGGAGGCGCAGAGCGCCGCCACCTGGTAGCCGAGTGAACAGCTGGCGGGGAGGCGAGCATGCTCGAGGGAAGAAGAGGCAGCCCAGCCTCGTTTGCCTAAATCCCTACTTGGCTGGAGCTGAGTGAGCTTCCAGGACGGCAGAGCTCCAGCTCTGCTCAGAGGCCCGATCTGGCAGAGTTGCTGGTTCGAGGCTGCTCTGCCCTGGGCGAGCCTTGCCCAGACTTGCCTCGCTGCTAGGCTTCCTGCCCAGGAAGGAGCAGGCTTCGCGAGGCTGGGAGACGCCACTGGCGCCTTCCTGGCCTGAGCTCCGCTCCTGCCTTGCCTTTGAACCTAGGCCCCAGGCTTCCTTGGGGAGGGCTTAGGGGCCGGTGGCTTGCACACTGCCAAGGGCTCCAGCAGGAAGAGCTCTGTGTGAGGGAAGGGAAGGGCTAGTGCTGGGCTCCTCCAGCGGTTGCTTGGCCACCCAGCCTCAGCGCCGCACGCAGTGCACCACCTCCCAGGGCCCCTGGCTGGGGTCTGCAGCCCCGCACACCCGGAGGCTGAATCCCTGGGCGCCCAGCAGCTGCCTCACACACGTAGCTTCCCTAGCGCTCTCCTCCCCAGCAGAGACGTGTGCAGCTGGTTGGGGCCTGCCCCTGCGTGCCTGGGCTCCCGCCCACAGCCCCAGCTCAGGGCAAGCAGCCCCTGAGCCAAGACCTGCAGGAGGCGCAGAGCGCCCCCATCTGGAAGCCGAGTGAACAGCTGGCGGGGAGGCGAGCCTCCTCGAGGGAAGAAGAGGCAGCCCAGCCTCGTTTGGCTCAAGCCCTACTTGGCTGGAGCCGAGTGCGCCTCCAGGACGGCAGAGCTCCAGCTCTGCTCAGAAGCCCGATTTGGCAGAGTTGCTGGCGCGAGGCTGCTCTGCCCTGGGCGAGCCTTGCCCAGACTTGCCTCGCTGCTAGGCTTCCTGCCCAGGAAGGAGCAGGCTGCGCGAGGCTGGGAGACGCCACTGGCGCCTTCCTGGCCTCAGCTCCGCTCCTGCCTTGCCTTTGCACCTAGGCGCCAGGCGTCCTTGGGGAGGGCTTAGGGGCCGGTGGCTTGCACACTGCCAAGGGCTCCAGCAGGAAGAGCTCTGTGCGAGGGAAGGGAAGGGCTAGTGCAGGGCTCCTCCAGCGGTTGCTTGGCCGCCCAGACTCAGCGCCCCACGGAGTGTCCCAGGCTCCCAGGGCCCCTTGCTGGGGTCTGCAGCCCCGCACACCCGGAGGCTTACTCCCTGGGCGCCCAGCAGCTGCCTCACACACGTAGCTTCCCTAGCGCTCTCCTCCCCAGCAGAGACGTGTGCAGCTGGTTGGGGCCTGCCCCTGCGTGCCTGGGCTCCCGCCCACAGCCCCAGCTCAGGGCAAGCAGCCCCTGAGCCAAGACCTGCAGGAGGCGCAGAGCGCCCTCACCTGGAAGCCGAGTGAACAGCTGGCGGGGAGGCGAGTCTGCTGGAGGGAAGAAGAGGCAGCCCAGCCTCGTTTGGCTCAAGCCCTACTTGGCTGGAGCCGAGTGAGCCTCCAGGACGGCAGAGCTCCAGCTCTGCTCAGAGGCCCGATCTGGCAGAGTTGCTGGCGCGAGGCTGCTCTGCCCTGGCGAGCCTTGCCCAGACTTGCCTCGCTGCTAGGCTTCCTGCCCAGGAAGGAGCAGGCTGCGCGAGGCTGGGAGACGCCACTGGCGCCTTCTTGGCCTCAGCTCCGCTCCTGCCTTGCCTTTGCACCTAGGCCCCAGGCGTCCTTGGGGAGGGATTAGGGGCCGGTGGCTTGCACACTACCAAGGGCTCCAGCAGGAAGAGCTCTGTGCGAGGGAAGGGAAGGGCTAGTGCAGGGCTCCTCCAGCGGTTGCTTGGCCGCCCAGACTCAGCGCCGCACGGAGTGCACCAGGCTCCCAGGGCCCCTGGCTGGGGTCTGCAGCCCCGCACACCTGGAGGCTGACTCCCTGGGCGCTCAGCAGCTGCCTTACACACGTAGCTTCCCTAGCGCTCTCCTCCCCAGCAGAGACGTGTGCAGCTGGTTGGGCCTGCCCCTGCGTGCCTGGGCTCCCGCCCACAGCCCCAGCTCAGGGTAAGCAGCCCTGAACCAAGACCTGCAGGAGGCGCAGAGCGCCCCCACCTGGAAGCCGAGTGAACAGCTGGCGGGGAGGCGAGCCTCCTCGAGGGAAGTAGGGGCAGCCCAGCCTCGTTTGGCTCAAGCCCTACTTGGCTGGAGCCGAGTGAGCCTCCAGGACGCAGAGCTCCAGCTCTGCTCAGAGGCCCGATCTGGCAGAGTTGCTGGCGCGAGGCTGCTCTGCCCTGGGCGAGCCTTGCCCAGACTTGCCTCGCTGCTAGGCTACCTGCCCAGGAAGGAGGAGGCTGCGCGAGGCTGGGAGACGCCACTGGCGCCTTCCTGGCCTCAGCTCTGCTCCTGCCTTGCCTTTGCACATAGGCCCCAGGCGTCCTTGGGGAGGGCTTAGGGTCCGGTGGCTTGCACACTGCCAAGGGCTCCAGCAGGAAGAGCTCTGTGCGAGGGAAGGGAAGGGCTAGTGCAGGGCTCCTCCAGCGGTTGCTAGGCCGGCCAGACTCAGCGCCGCACAGAGTGCACCAGGCTCCCAGGGCCCCTGGCTGGGGTCTGCAGCCCCGCACACCCGGAGGCTGACTCCCTGGGCGCCCAGCAGCTGCCTCACACACGTAGCTTCCCTAGCGCTCTCCTCCCCAACAGAGACGTGTGCAGCTGGTTGGGGCCTGCCCCTGCGTGCCTGGGCTCCCGCCCACAGCCCCAGCTCAGGGCAAGCAGCCCCTGAGCCAAGACCTGCAGGAGGCGCAGAGCGCCGCCACCTGGTAGCCGAGTGAACAGCTGGCGGGGAGGCGAGCATGCTCGAGGGAAGAAGAGGCAGCCCAGCCTCGTTTGCCTAAATCCCTACTTGGCTGGAGCCGAGTGAGCTTCCAGGACGGCAGAGCTCCAGCTCTGCTCAGAGGCCCGATCTGGCAGAGTTGCTGGTTCGAGGCTGCTCTGCCCTGGGCGAGCCTTGCCCAGACTTGCCTCGCTGCTAGGCTTCCTGCCCAGGAAGGAGCAGGCTTCGCGAGGCTGGGAGACGCCACTGGCGCCTTCCTGGCCTGAGCTCCGCTCCTGCCTTGCCTTTGAACCTAGGCCCCAGGCTTCCTTGGGGAGGGCTTAGGGGCCGGTGGCTTGCACACTGCCAAGGGCTCCAGCAGGAAGAGCTCTGTGTGAGGGAAGGGAAGGGCTAGTGCTGGGCTCCTCCAGCGGTTGCTTGGCCACCCAGCCTCAGCGCCGCACGCAGTGCACCACCTCCCAGGGCCCCTGGCTGGGGTCTGCAGCCCCGCACACCCGGAGGCTGAATCCCTGGGCGCCCAGCAGCTGCCTCACACACGTAGCTTCCCTAGCGCTCTCCTCCCCAGCAGAGACGTGTGCAGCTGGTTGGGGCCTGCCCCTGCGTGCCTGGGCTCCCGCCCACAGCCCCAGCTCAGGGCAAGCAGCCCCTGAGCCAAGACCTGCAGGAGGCGCAGAGCGCCCCCACCTGGAAGCCGAGTGAACAGCTGGCGGGGAGGCGAGCCTCCTCGAGGGAAGAAGAGGCAGCCCAGCCTCGTTTGGCTCAAGCCCTACTTGGCTGGAGCCGAGTGCGCCTCCAGGACGGCAGAGCTCCAGCCCTGCTCAGAGGCCCGATCTGGCAGAGTTGCTGGCGCGAGGCTGCTCTGCCCTGGCGAGCCTTGCCCAGACTTGCCTCGCTGCTAGGCTTCCTGCCCAGGAAGGAGCAGGCTGCGCGAGGCTGGGAGACGCCACTGGCGCCTTCCTGGCCTCAGCTCCGCTCCTGCCTTGCCTTTGCACCTAGGCCCCAGGCGTCCTTGGGGAGGGATTAGGGGCCGGTGGCTTGCACACTACCAAGGGCTCCAGCAGGAAGAGCTCTGTGCGAGGGAAGGGAAGGGCTAGTGCAGGGCTCCTCCAGCGGTTGCTTGGCCGCCCAGACTCAGCGCCGCACGGAGTGCACCAGGCTCCCAGGGCCCCTGGCTGGGGTCTGCAGCCCCGCACACCTGGAGGCTGACTCCCTGGGCGCTCAGCAGCTGCCTTACACACGTAGCTTCCCTAGCGCTCTCCTCCCCAGCAGAGACGTGTGCAGCTGGTTGGGCCTGCCCCTGCGTGCCTGGGCTCCCGCCCACAGCCCCAGCTCAGGGTAAGCAGCCCTGAACCAAGACCTGCAGGAGGCGCAGAGCGCCCCCACCTGGAAGCCGAGTGAACAGCTGGCGGGGAGGCGAGCCTCCTCGAGGGAAGTAGGGGCAGCCCAGCCTCGTTTGGCTCAAGCCCTACTTGGCTGGAGCCGAGTGAGCCTCCAGGACGCAGAGCTCCAGCTCTGCTCAGAGGCCCGATCTGGCAGAGTTGCTGGCGCGAGGCTGCTCTGCCCTGGGCGAGCCTTGCCCAGACTTGCCTCGCTGCTAGGCTACCTGCCCAGGAAGGAGGAGGCTGCGCGAGGCTGGGAGACGCCACTGGCGCCTTCCTGGCCTCAGCTCTGCTCCTGCCTTGCCTTTGCACATAGGCCCCAGGCGTCCTTGGGGAGGGCTTAGGGGCCGGTGGATTGCACACTGCCAAGGGCTCCAGCAGGAAGAGCTCTGTGCGAGGGAAGGGAAGGGCTAGTGCAGGGCTCCTCCAGCGGTTGCTAGGCCGGCCAGACTCAGCGCCGCACAGAGTGACCCAGGCTCCCTGGGCCCCTGGCTGGGGTCTGCAGCCCCGCACACCCGGAGGCTGACTCCCTGGGCGCCCAGCAGCTGCCTCACACACGTAGCTTCCCTAGCGTTCTCCTCCCCAGCAGAGACGTGTGCAGCTGATTGGGGCCTGCCCCTGCGTGCCTGGGCTCCCGCCCACATCCCCAGCTCAGGGCAAGCAGCCCCTGAGCCAAGACCTGCAGGAGGCGCAGAGCGCCCCCACCTGGAAGCCGAGTGAACAGCTGGCGGGGAGGCGAGCCTCCTCGAGGGAAGAAGGGGCAGCCCAGCCTCGTTTGGCTCAAGCCCTACTTGGCTGGAGCCGAGTGCGCCTCCAGGACGGCAGATCTCCATCTCTTCTCAGAGGCCCGATCTGGCAGAGTTGCTGGCTCGAGCCTGCTTTGCCCTGGGCGAGCCTTGCTCAGACTTGCCTCGCTGCTAGGCTTCCTGCCCAGGAAGGAGCAGGCTGCGCGAGGCTGGGAGACGCCACTGGGGCCTTCCTGGCCTCAGCTCCGCTCCTGCCTTGCCTTTGAACCTAGGCGCCAGGCGTCCTTGGGGAGGGCTTAGGGGCCGGTGGCTTGCACACTGCCAAGGGCTCCAGCAGGAAGAGCTCTGTGCGAGGGAAGGGAAGGGCTAGTGCAGGGCTCCTCCAGCGGTTGCTTGGCCGCCCAGACTCAGCGCCGCACGGAGTGACCCAGGCTCCCAGGGCCCCTGGCTGGGGTCTGCAGCCCCGAACACCTGGAGGCTGACTCCCTGGGCGCCCAGCAGCTGCCTTACACACGTAGCTTCCCTAGCGCTCTCCTCCCCAGCAGAGACGTGTGCAGCTGGTTGGGCCTGCCCCTGCGTGCCTGGGCTCCCGCCCACAGCCCCAGCTCAGGGCAAGCAGCCCCTGAACCAAGACCTGCAGGAGGCGCAGAGCGCCCCCACCTGGAAGCCGAGTGAACAGCTGGCGGGGAGGCGAGCCTCCTCGAGGGAAGTAGGGGCAGCCCAGCCTCGTTTGGCTCAAGCCCTACTTGGCTGGAGCCGAGTGAGCCTCCAGGACGGCAGAGCTCCAGCTCTGCTCAGAGGCCCGATCTGGCAGAGTTGCTGGCGCGAGGCTGCTCTGCCCTAGGCGAGCCTTGCCCAGACTTGCCTCGCTGCTAGGCTACCTGCCCAGGAAGGAGGAGGCTGCGCGAGGCTGGGAGATGCCACTGGTGCCTTCCTGGCCTCAGCTCCGCTCCTCCCTTGCCTTTGCACATAGGCCCCAGGCGTCCTTGGGGAGGGCTTAGGGGCCGGTGGCTTGCACACTGCCAAGGGCTCCAGCAGGAAGAGCTCTGTGCGAGGGAAGGGAAGGGCTAGTGCAGGGCTCCTCCAGCGGTTGCTTGGCCGGCCAGACTCAGCGCCGCACGGAGTGCACCAGGCTCCCAGGGCCGCTGGCTGGGGTCAGCAGCCCCGCATACCCGGAGGCTGACTCCCTGGGCGCCCAGCAGCTGCCTCACACACGTAGCTTCCCTAGCGTTTTCCTCCCCAGCAGAGACGTGTGCAGCTGGTTGGGGCCTGCCCCTGCGTGCCTGGGCTCCCGCCCACATCCCCAGCTCAGGGCAAGCAGCCCCTGAGCCAAGACCTGCAGGAGGCGCAGAGCGCCCCCACCTGGAAGCCGAGTGAACAGCTGGCGGGGAGGCGAGTCTGCTGGAGGGAAGAAGAGGCAGCCCAGCCTCGTTTGGCTCAAGCCCTACTTGGCTGGAGCCGAGTGAGCCTCCAGGACGGCAGAGCTCCAGCTCTGCTCAGAGGCCCGATCTGGCAGAGTTGCTGGCGCGAGGCTGCTCTGCCCTGGGCGAGCCTTGCCCAGACTTGCCTCGCTGCTAGGCTTCCTGCCCAGGAAGGAGCAGGCTGCGCGAGGCTGGGAGACGCCACTGGCGCCTTCCTGGCCTCAGCTCCGCTACTGCCTTGCCTTTGCACATAGGCCCCAGGCGTCCTTGGGGAGGGCTTATGGGCCGGTGGCTTGCACACTGCCAAGGGCTCCAGCAGGAAGAGCTCTGTGCGAGGGAAGGGAAGGGCTAGTGCAGGGCTCCTCCAGCGGTTGCTTGGCCGCCCAGATTCATCGCCGCACGGAGTGCACCAGGCTCCCAGGGCCCCTGGCGGGGGTGTGCAGCCCCGCACACCCGGAGGCTGACTCCCTGGGCGCCCAGCAGCTGCCTCACACACGTAGCTTCCCTAGCGCTCTCCTCCCCAGCAGAGACGTGTGCAGCTGGTTGGGGCCTGCCCCTGCGTGCCTGGGCGCCCGCCCACAGCCCCAGCTCAGGGCAAGCAGCCCCTGAGCCAAGACCTGCAGGAGGCGCAGAGCGCCCCCACCTGGAAGCCGAGTGAACAGCTGGCGGGGATGCGAGCCTCCTCGAGGGAAGAAGGGGCAGCCCAGCCTCGTTTGGCTCAAGCCCTACTTGGCTGGAGCCGAGTGCGCCTCCAGGACGGCAGAGCTCCAGCTCTGCTCAGAGGCCCGATCAGGCAGAGTTGCTGGCGCGAGGCTGCTCTGCCCTGGGCGAGCCTTGCCCAGACTTGCCTCGCTGCTAGGCTTCCTGCCCAGGAAGGAGCAGGCTGCGCGAGGCTGGGAGACGCCACTGGCGCCTTCCTGGCCTCAGCTCCGCTCCTGCCTTGCCTTTGCACCTAGGCGCCAGGCGTCCTTGGGGAGGGCTTAGGGGCCGGTGGCTTGCACACTGCCAAGGGCTCCAGCAGGAAGAGCTCTGTGTGAGGGAAGGGAAGGGCTAGTGCTGGGCTCCTCCAGCGGTTGCTTGGCCACCCAGCCTCAGCGCCGCACGCAGTGCACCACCTCCCAGGGCCCCTGGCTGGGGTCTGCAGCCCCGCACACCCGGAGGCTGAATCCCTGGGCGCCCAGAAGCTGCCTCACACACGTAGCTTCCCTAGCGCTCTCCTCCCCAGCAGAGACGTGTGCAGCTGGTTGGGGCCTGCCCCTGCGTGCCTGGGCTCCCGCCCACAGCCCCAGCTCAGGGCAAGCAGCCCCTGAGCCAAGACCTGCAGGAGGCGCAGAGCGCCCCCACCTGGAAGCCGAGTGAACAGCTGGCGGGGAGGCGAGCCTCCTCGAGGGAAGAAGAGGCAGCCCAGCCTCGTTTGGCTCAAGCCCTACTTGGCTGGAGCCGAGTGCGCCTCCAGGACGGCAGAGCTCCAGCTCTGCTCAGAGGCCCGATCTGGCAGAGTTGCTGGCGCGAGGCTGCTCTGCCCTGGGCGAGCCTTGCCCAGACTTGCCTCGCTGCTAGGCTTCCTGCCCAGGAAGGAGCAGGCTGCGCGAGGCTGGGAGACGCCACTGGCGCCTTCCTGGCCTCAGCTCCGCTCCTGCCTTGCCTTTGCACCTAGGCGCCAGGCGTCCTTGGGGAGGGCTTAGGGGCCGGTGGCTTGCACACTGCCAAGGGATCCAGCAGGAAGAGCTCTGTGCGAGGGAAGGGAAGGGCTAGTGCAGGGCTCCTCCAGCGGTTGCTTGGCCGCCCAGACTCAGCGCCCCACGGAGTGACCCAGGCTCCCAGGGCCCCTTGCTGGGGTCTGCAGCCCCGCACACCCAGAGGCTGACTCCCTGGGCGCCCAGCAGCTGCCTCACACACGTAGCTTCCCTAGCGCTCTCCTCCCCAGCAGAGACGTGTGCAGCTGGTTGGGGCCTGCACCTGCGTGCCTGGGCTCCCGCCTACAGCCCCAGCTCAGGGCAAGCAGCCCCTGAGCCAAGACCTGCAGGAGGCGCAGAGCGCCCCCACCTGGAAGCCGAGTGAACAGCTGGCGGGGAGGCGAGTCTGCTGGAGGGAAGAAGAGGCAGCCCAGCCTCGTTTGGCTCAAGCCCTACTTGGCTGGAGCCGAGTGAGCCTCCAGGACGGCAGAGCTCCAGCTCTGCTCAGAGGCCCGATCTGGCAGAGTTGCTGGCGCGAGGCTGCTCTGCCCTGGGCGAGCCTTGCCCAGATTTGCCTCGCTGCTAGGCTTCCTGCCCAGGAAGGAGCAGGCTGCGCGAGGCTGGGAGACGCCACTGGCGCCTTCCTCGCCTCAGCTCCGCTCCTGCCTTTCCTTTGCACATAGGCCCCAGGCGTCCTTGGGGAGGGCTTAGGGGCCGGTGGCTTGCACACTGCCAAGGGCTCCAGCAGGAAGCGCTCTGTGCGAGGGAAGGGAAGGGCTAGTGCAGGGCTCCTCCAGCGGTTGCTTGGCCGCCCAGACTCAGCGCCGCACGGAGTGCACCAGGCTCCCAGGGCCCCTGGCTGGGGTCTGCAGCCCCGCACACCTGGAGGCTGACTCCCTGGGCGCCCAGCAGCTGCCTTACACACGTAGCTTCCCTAGCGCTCTCCTCCCCAGCAGAGACGTGTGCAGCTGGTTGGGCCTGCCCCTGCGTGCCTGGGCTCCCGCCCACAGCCCCAGCTCAGGGTAAGCAGCCCCTGAACCAAGACCTGCAGGAGGCGCAGAGCGCCCCCACCTGGAAGCGGAGTGAACAGCTGGCGGGGAGGCGAGCCTCCTCGAGGGAAGTAGGGGCAGCCCAGCCTCGTTTGGCTCAAGCCCTACTTGGCTGGAGCCGAGTGAGCCTCCAGGACGGCAGAGCTCCAGCTCTGCTCAGAGGCCCGATCTGGCAGAGTTGCTGGCGCGAGGCTGCTCTGCCCTGGGCGAGCCTTGCCCAGACTTGTCTCGCTGCTAGGCTACCTGCCCAGGAAGGAGGAGGCTGCGCGAGGCTGGGAGACGCCACTGGCGCCTTCCTGGCCTCAGCTCCGCTCCTGCCTTGCCTTTGCACATAGGCCCCAGGCGTCCTTGGGGAGGGCTTAGGGGCCGGTGGCTTGCACACTGCCAAGGGCTCCAGCAGGAAGAGCTCTGTGCGAGGGAAGGGAAGGGCTAGTGCAGGGCACCTCCAGCGGTTGCTTGGCCGGCCAGACTCAGCGCCGCACGGAGTGCACCAGGCTCCCAGGGCCCCTGGCTGGGGTCTGCAGCCCCGCACACCCGGAGGCTGACTCCCTGGGCGCCCAGCAGCTGCCTCACACACGTAGCTTCCCTAGCGCTCTCCTCCCCAGCAGAGACGTGTGCAGCTGGTTGGGGCCTGCCCCTGCTTGCCTGGGCTCCCGCCCTCAGCCCCAGCTCAGGGCAAGCAGCCCCTGAGCCAAGACCTGCAGGAGGCGCAGAGCGCCCCCACCTGGAAGCCGAGTGAACAGCTGGCGGGGAGGCGAGTCTGCTGGAGGGAAGAAGAGGCAGCCCAGCCTCGTTTGGCTCAAGCCCTACTTGGCTGGAGCCGAGTGAGCCTCCAGGACGGCAGAGCTCCAGCTCTGCTCAGAGGCCCGATCTGGCAGAGTTGCTGGCGCGAGGCTGCTCTGCCCTGGGCGAGCCTTGCCCAGACTTGCCTCGCTGCTAGGCTTCCTGCCCAGGAAGGAGCAGGCTGCGCGAGGCTGGGAGACGCCACTGGCGCCTTCCTGGCCTCAGCTCCGCTCCTGCCTTGCCTTTGCACCTAGGCCCCAGGCGTCCTTGGGGAGGGCTTAGGGGCCGGTGGCTTGCACACTGACAAGGGCTCCAGCTGGAAGAGCTCTGTGCTAAGGAAGGGAAGGGCTAGTGCTGGGCTCCTCCAGCGGTTGGTTGGTCACCCAGCCTCAGCGCCGCACGCAGTGCACCAGGGTCCCAGGGCCCCTGGCTGGGGTCTGCAGCCCCACACACCCGGAGGCTGACTCCCTGGGCGCCCAGCAGCTGCCTCACACACGTAGCTTCCCTAGCGTTCTCCTCCCCAGCAGAGACGTGTGCAGCTGGTTGGGGCCTGCCCCTGCGTGCCTGGGCTACCGCCCACAGCCCCAGCTCAGGGCAAGCAGCCCCTGAACCAAGACCTGCAGGAGGCGCAGAGCGCCCCCACCTGGAAGCCGAGTGAACAGCTGGCAGGGAGGCGAGCGTGCTGGAGGGAAGAAGACGCAGCCCAGCCTCGTTTGGCTACAGCCCTACTTGGCTGGAGCCGAGTGAGCCTCCAGGATGGCAGAGCTCCAGCTCTGCTCAGAGGCCCGATCTGGCAGAGTTGCTGGTTCGAGGCTGCTCTGCCCTGGGCGAGCCTTGCCCAGACTTGCCTCGCTGCTAGTCTTCCTGCCCAGGAAGGGGCAGGCTGCGCGAGGCTGGGAGACGCCACTGGCGCCTTCCTGGCCTCAGCTCCGCTCCTGCCTTGCCTTTGCACCTAGGCGCCAGGCGTCGTTGGGGAGGGCTTAGGGGCCTGTGGCTTGCACACTGCCAAGGGCTCCAGCAGGAAGAGCTCTGTGCGAGGGAAGGGAAGGGCTAGTGCAGGGCTCCTCCAGCGGTTGCTTGGCCGCCCAGACTCAGCGCCCCACGGAGTGACCCAGGCTCCCAGGGCCCCTTGCTGGGGTCTGCAGCCCCGCACACCCGGAGGCTGACTCCCTGGGCGCCCAGCAGCTGCCTCACACACGTAGCTTCCCTAGCGCTCTCCTCCCCAGCAGAGACGTGTGCAGCTGGTTGGGGCCTGCACCTGCGTGCCTGGGCTCCCGCCTACAGCCCCAGCTCAGGGCAAGCAGCCCCTGAGCCAAGACCTGCAGGAGGCGCAGAGCGCCCCCACCTGGAAGCCGAGTGAACAGCTGGCGGGGAGGCGAGTCTGCTGGAGGGAAGAAGAGGCAGCCCAGCCTCGTTTGGCTCAAGCCCTACTTGGCTGGAGCCGAGTGCGCCTCCAGGACGGCAGAGCTCCAGCTCTGCTCAGAGGCCCGATCTGGCAGAGTTGCTGGCGCGAGGCTGCTCTGCCCTGGGCGAGCCTTGCCCAGACTTGCCTCGCTGCTAGGCTTCCTGCCCAGGAAGGAGCAGGCTGCGCGAGGCTGGGAGACGCCACTGGCGCCTTCCTCGCCTCAGCTCCGCTCCTGCCTTTCCTTTGCACATAGGCCCCAGGCGTCCTTGGGGAGGGCTTAGGGGCCGGTGGCTTGCACACTGCCAAGGGCTCCAGCAGGAAGCGCTCTGTGCGAGGGAAGGGAAGGGCTAGTGCAGGGCTCCTCCAGCGGTTGCTTGGCCGCCCAGACTCAGCGCCCCACGGAGTGCACCAGGCTCCCAGGGCCCCTGGCTGGGGTCTGCAGCCCCGCACACCCGGAGGCTGACTCCCTGGGCGCCCAGCAGCTGCCTCACACACGTAGCTTCCCTAGCGCTCTCCTCCCCAGCAGAGACGTGTGCAGCTGGTTGGGACCTGCCCCTGCGTGCCTGGGCTCCCACCCACAGCCCCAGCTCAGGGCAAGCAGCCCCTGAGCCAAGACCTGCAGGAGGCGCAGAGCGCCCCCACCTGGAAGCCGAGTGAACAGCTGGCGGGGAGGCGAGTCTGCTGGAGGGAAGAAGAGGCAGCCCAGCCTCGTTTGGCTCAAGCCCTACTTGGCTGGAGCCGAGTGAGCCTCCAGGACGGCAGAGCTCCAGCTCTGCTCAGAGGCCCGATCTGGCAGAGTTGCTGGCGCGAGGCTGCTCTGCCCTGGGCGAGCCTTGCCCAGACTTGCCTCGCTGCTAGGCTTCCTGCCCAGGAAGGAGCAGGCTGCGTGAGGCTGGGAGACGCCACTGGCGCCTTCCTGGCCTCAGCTCCGCTACTGCCTTGCCTTTGCACATAGGCCCCAGGCGTCCTTGGGGAGGGCTTAGGGGCCGGTGGCTTGCACACTGCCAAGGGCTCCAGCAGGAAGAGCTCTGTGCGAGGGAAGGGAAGGGCTAGTGCAGGGCTCCTCCAGCGGTTGCTTGGCCGCCCAGACTCATCGCCGCACGGAGTGACCCAGGCTCCCAGGGCCCCTGGCTGGGGTGTGCAGCCCCGCACACCCGGAGGCTGACTCCCTGGGCGCCCAGCAGCTGCCTCACACACGTAGCTTCCCTAGCGCTCTCCTCCCCAGCAGAGATGTGTGCAGCTGGTTGGGGCCTGCCCCTGCGTGCCTGGGCTCCCGCCCACAGCCCCAGCTCAAGGCAAGCAGCCCCTGAGCCAAGACCTGCAGGAGGCGCAGAGCGCCCCCACCTGGAAGCCGAGTGAAAAGCTGGCGGGGAGGCGAGCCTCCTCGAGGGAAGAAGGGGCAGCCCAGCCTCGTTTTGCTCAAGCCCTACTTGACTGGAGCCGAGTGCGCCTCCAGGACGGCAGAGCTCCAGCTCTGCTCAGAGGCCCGATCTGGCAGAGTTGCTGGCGCGAGGCTGCTCTGCCCTGGGCGAGCCTTGCCCAGACTTGCCTCGCTGCTAGGCTTCCTGCCCAGGAAGGAGCAGGCTGCGCGAGGCTGGGAGACGCCACTGGCGCCTTCCTGGCCTCAGCTCCGCTCCTGCCTTTCCTTTGCACATAGGCCCCAGGCGTCCTTGGGGAGGGCTTAGGGGCCGGTGGCTTGCACACTGCCAAGGGCTCCAGCAGGAAGAGCTCTGTGCGAGGGAAGGGAAGGGCTAGTGCAGGGCTCCTCCAGCGGTTGCTTGGCCG
The DNA here is from genome assembly GCF_042477335.2 of Ovis canadensis. Taxonomy (NCBI): domain Eukaryota; kingdom Metazoa; phylum Chordata; class Mammalia; order Artiodactyla; family Bovidae; genus Ovis; species Ovis canadensis. Next base: position 110,771,496 of record NC_091247.1, on the reverse strand, counting down.
CCCAGACTCAGCGCCGCACGGAGTGCACCAGGCTCCCAGGGCCCCTGACTGGGGTCTGCAGCCCCGCACACCTGGAGGCTGACTCCCTGGGCGCCCAGCAGCTGCCTCACACACGTAGCTTCCCTAGCGCTCTCCTCCCCAGCAGAGACGTGTGCAGCTGGTTGGGCCTGCCCCTGCGTGCCTGGGCTCCCGCCCACAGCCCCAGCTCAGGGCAAGCAGCCCCTGAACCAAGACCTGCAGGAGGCGCAGAGCGCCCCCACCTGGAAGCCGAGTGAACAGCTGGCGGGGAGGCGAGCCTCCTCGAGGGAAGAAGGGGCAGCCCAGCCTCGTTAGGCTCAAGCCCTACTTGGCTGGAGCCGAGTGCGCCTCCAGGACGGCAGAGCTCCAGCTCTGCTCAGAGGCCCGATCTGGCAGAGTTGCTGGCGCGAGGCTGCTCTGCCCTGGGCGAGCCTTGCCCAGACTTGCCTCGCTGCTAGGCTTCCTGCCCAGGAAGGAGCAGGCTGCGCGAGGCTGGGAGACGCCACTGGCGCCTTCCTGGCCTCAGCTCCGCTCCTGCCTTGCCTTTGCAACTAGGCCCCAGGCGTCCTTGGGGAGGGCTTAGGGGCCGGTGGCTTGCACACTGCCAAGGGCTCCAGCTGGAAGAGCTGTGTGCGAAGGAAGGGAAGGGCTAGTGCAGGGCTCCTCCAGCGGTTGCTTGGCCGCCCAGACTCATCGCCACTCGGAGTGACCCAGGCTCCCAGGGAACCTGGCTGGGGTGTGCAGCCCCGCACACCCGGAGGCTGACTCCCTGGGCGCCCAGCAGCTGCCTCACACACGTAGCTTCCCTAGCGCTCTCCTCCCCAGCAGAGACGTGTGCAGCTGGTTTTGGCCTGCCCCTTCGTGCCTGGGCTCCCGCCCACAGCCCCAGCTCAGGGCAAGCAGCCCCTGAGCCAAGACCTGCAGGAGGCGCAGAGCGCCCCCACCTGGAAGCCGAGTGAAGAGCTGGCGGGGAGGCGAGCCTGCTGGAGGGAAGAAGAGGCAGCCCAGCCTCTTTTGCCTCAAGCCCTTCTTGGCTGGAGCCGAGTGAGCCTCCAGGACGGCAGAGCTCCAGCTCTGCTCAGAGGCCCGATCTGGCAGAGTTGCTGGTTCGAGGCTGCTCTGCCCTGGGCGAGCCTTGCCCAGACTTGCCTCGCTGCTAGGCTTCCTGACCAGGAAGGGGCAGGCTGCGCGAGGCTGGGAGACGCCACTGGCGCCTTCCTGGCCTCAGCTCCGCTCCTGCCTTGCCTTTGCACCTAGGCGCCAGGCGTCGTTGGGGAGGGCTTAGGGGCCTGTGGCTTGCACACTGCCAAGGGCTCCAGCAGGAAGAGCTCTGTGCGAGGGAAGGGAAGGGCTAGTGCAGGGCTCCTCCAGCGGTTGCTTGGCCGCCCAGACTCAGCGCCCCACGGAGTGACCCAGGCTCCCAGGGCCCCTTGCTGGGGTCTGCAGCCCCGCACACCCGGAGGCTGACTCCCTGGGCGCCCAGCAGCTGCCTCACACACGTAGCTTCCCTAGCGCTCTCCTCCCCAGCAGAGACGTGTGCAGCTGGTTGGGGCCTGCACCTGCGTGCCTGGGCTCCCGCCTACAGCCCCAGCTCAGGGCAAGCAGCCCCTGAGCCAAGACCTGCAGGAGGCGCAGAGCGCCCCCACCTGGAAGCCGAGTGAACAGCTGGCGGGGAGGCGAGTCTGCTGGAGGGAAGAAGAGGCAGCCCAGCCTCGTTTGGCTCAAGCCCTACTTGGCTGGAGCCGAGTGAGCCTCCAGGACGGCAGAGCTCCAGCTCTGCTCAGAGGCCCGATCTGGCAGAGTTGCTGGCGCGAGGCTGCTCTGCCCTGGGCGAGCCTTTCCCAGCCTTGTCTCGCTGCTAGGCTACCTGCCCAGGAAGGAGGAGGCTGCGCGAGGCTGGGAGACGCCACTGGCGCCTTCCTGGCCTCAGCTCCGCTCCTGCCTTGCCTTTGCACATAGGCCCCAGGCGTCCTTGGGGAGGGCTTAGGGGCCGGTGGCTTGCACACTGCCAAGGGCTCCAGCAGGAAGAGCTCTGTGCGAGGGAAGGGAAGGGCTAGTGCTGGGCTCCTCCAGCGGTTGCTTGGCCGGCCAGACTCAGCGCCGCACGGAGTGCACCAGGCTCCCAGGGCCCCTGGCTGGGGTCTGCAGCCCTGCACACCCGGAGGCTGACTCCCTGGGCGCCCAGCAGCTGCCTCACACACGTAGCTTCCCTAGCGCTCTCCTCCCCAGCAGAGACGTGTGCAGCTGGTTGGGGCCTGCCCCTGCTTGCCTGGGCTCCCGCCCTCAGCCCCAGCTCAGGGCAAGCAGCCCCTGAGCCAAGACCCGCAGGAGGCGCAGAGCGCCCCCACCTGGAAGCCGAGTGAACAGCTGGCGGGGAGGCGAGCCTCCTCGAGGGAAGAAGAGGCAGCCCAGCCTCGTTTGGCTCAAGCCCTACTTGGCTGGAGCCGAGTGCGCCTCCAGGACGGCAGAGCTCCAGCTCTGCTCAGAGGCCCGATCTGGCAGAGTTGCTGGCGCGAGGCTGCTCTGCCCTGGGCGAGCCTTGCCCAGACTTGCCTCGCTGCTAGGCTTCCTGCCCAGGAAGGAGCAGGCTGCGCGAGGCTGGGAGACGCCACTGGCGCCTTCCTGGCCTCAGCTCCGCTCCTGCCTTGCCTTTGCACCTAGGCGCCAGGCGTCCTTGGGGAGGGCTTAGGGGCCGGTGGCTTGCACACTGCCAAGGGCTCCAGCAGGAAGAGCTCTGTGCGAGGGAAGGGAAGGGCTAGTGCAGGGCTCCTCCAGCGGTTGCTTGGCCGCCCAGGCTCAGCGCCGCACGGAGTGACCCAGGCTCCCAGGGCCCCTGGCTGGGGTCTGCAGCCCCGCACACCCGGAGGCTGACTCCCTGGGCGCCCAGCAGCTGCCTCACACACGTAGCTTCCCTAGCGCTCTCCTCCCCAGCAGAGACGTGTGCAGCTGGTTGGGACCTGCCCCTGCGTGCCTGGGCTCCCACCCACAGCCCCAGCTCAGGGCAAGCAGCCCCTGCGCCAAGACCTGCAGGAGGCGCAGAGCGCCCCCACCTGGAAGCCGAGTGAACAGCTGGCGGGGAGGCGAGTCTGCTGGAGGGAAGAAGAGGCAGCCCAGCCTCGTTTGGCTCAAGCCCTACTTGGCTGGAGCCGAGTGAGCCTCCAGGACGGCAGAGCTCCAGCTCTGCTCAGAGGCCCGATCTGGCAGAGTTGCTGGCGCGAGGCTGCTCTGCCCTGGGCGAGCCTTGCCCAGACTTGCCTCGCTGCTAGGCTTCCTGCCCAGGAAGGAGCAGGCTGCGTGAGGCTGGGAGACGCCACTGGCGCCTTCCTGGCCTCAGCTCCGCTACTGCCTTGCCTTTGCACATAGGCCCCAGGCGTCCTTGGGGAGGGCTTAGGGGCCGGTGGCTTGCACACTGCCAAGGGCTCCAGCAGGAAGAGCTCTGTGCGAGGGAAGGGAAGGGCTAGTGCAGGGCTCCTCCAGCGGTTGCTTGGCCGCCCAGACTCATCGCCGCACGGAGTGACCCAGGCTCCCAGGGCCCCTGGCTGGGGTGTGCAGCCCCGCACACCCGGAGGCTGACTCCCTGGGCGCCCAGCAGCTGCCTCACACACGTAGCTTCCCTAGCGCTCTCCTCCCCAGCAGAGATGTGTGCAGCTGGTTGGGGCCTGCCCCTGCGTGCCTGGGCTCCCGCCCACAGCCCCAGCTCAAGGCAAGCAGCCCCTGAGCCAAGACCTGCAGGAGGCGCAGAGCGCCCCCACCTGGAAGCCGAGTGAAAAGCTGGCGGGGAGGCGAGCCTCCTCGAGGGAAGAAGGGGCAGCCCAGCCTCGTTTTGCTCAAGCCCTACTTGGCTGGAGCCGAGTGCGCCTCCAGGACGGCAGAGCTCCAGCTCTGCTCAGAGGCCCGATCTGGCAGAGTTGCTGGCGCGAGGCTGCTCTGCCCTGGGCGAGCCTTGCCCAGACTTGCCTCGCTGCTAGGCTTCCTGCCCAGGAAGGAGCAGGCTGCGCGAGGCTGGGAGACGCCACTGGCGCCTTCCTCGCCTCAGCTCCGCTCCTGCCTTTCCTTTGCACATAGGCCCCAGGCGTCCTTGGGGAGGGCTTAGGGGCCGGTGGCTTGCACACTGCCAAGGGCTCCAGCAGGAAGAGCTCTGTGCGAGGGAAGGGAAGGGCTAGTGCAGGGCTCCTCCAGCGGTTGCTTGGCCGCCCAGACTCAGCGCCGCACGGAGTGCACCAGGCTCCCAGGGCCCCTGACTGGGGTCTGCAGCCCCGCACACCTGGAGGCTGACTCCCTGGGCGCCCAGCAGCTGCCTCACACACGTAGCTTCCCTAGCGCTCTCCTCCCCAGCAGAGACGTGTGCAGCTGGTTGGGCCTGCCCCTGCGTGCCTGGGCTCCCGCCCACAGCCCCAGCTCAGGGCAAGCAGCCCCTGAACCAAGACCTGCAGGAGGCGCAGAGCGCCCCCACCTGGAAGCCGAGTGAACAGCTGGCGGGGAGGCGAGCCTCCTCGAGGGAAGAAGGGGCAGCCCAGCCTCGTTAGGCTCAAGCCCTACTTGGCTGGAGCCGAGTGCGCCTCCAGGACGGCAGAGCTCCAGCTCTGCTCAGAGGCCCGATCTGGCAGAGTTGCTGGCGCGAGGCTGCTCTGCCCTGGGCGAGCCTTGCCCAGACTTGCCTCGCTGCTAGGCTTCCTGCCCAGGAAGGAGCAGGCTGCGCGAGGCTGGGAGACGCCACTGGCGCCTTCCTGGCCTCAGCTCCGCTCCTGCCTTGCCTTTGCACCTAGGCCCCAGGCGTCCTTGGGGAGGGCTTAGGGGCCGGTGGCTTGCACACTGCCAAGGGCTCCAGCTGGAAGAGCTGTGTGCGAAGGAAGGGAAGGGCTAGTGCAGGGCTCCTCCAGCGGTTGCTTGGCCGCCCAGACTCATCGCCACTCGGAGTGACCCAGGCTCCCAGGGAACCTGGCTGGGGTGTGCAGCCCCGCACACCCGGAGGCTGACTCCCTGGGCGCCCAGCAGCTGCCTCACACACGTAGCTTCCCTAGCGCTCTCCTCCCCAGCAGAGATGTGTGCAGCTGGTTGGGGCCTGCCCCTGCGTGCCTGGGCTCCCGCCCACAGCCCCAGCTCAAGGCAAGCAGCCCCTGAGCCAAGACCTGAAGGAGGCGCAGAGCGCCCCCACCTGGAAGCCGAGTGAAAAGCTGGCGGGGAGGCGAGCCTCCTCGAGGGAAGAAGGGGCAGCCCAGCCTCGTTTGGCTCAAGCCCTACTTGGCTGGAGCCGAGTGCGCCTCCAGGACGGCAGAGCTCCAGCTCTGCTCAGAGGCCCGATCTGGCAGAGTTGCTGGCGCGAGGCTGCTCTGCCCTGGGCGAGCCTTGCCCAGACTTGCCTCGCTGCTAGGCTTCCGGCCCAGGAAGGAGCAGGCTGCGCGAGGCTGGGAGACGCCACTGGCGCCTTCCTGGCCTCAGCTCCGCTCCTGCCTTTCCTTTGCACATAGGCCCCAGGCGTCCTTGGGGAGGGCTTAGGGGCCGGTGGCTTGCACACTGCCAAGGGCTCCAGCAGGAAGCGCTCTGTGCGAGGGAAGGGAAGGGCTAGTGCAGGGCTCCTCCAGCGGTTGCTTGGCCGCCCAGACTCAGCGCCGCACGGAGTGCACCAGGCTCCCAGGGCCCCTGGCTGGGGTCTGCAGTCCCGCACACCTGGAGGCTGACTCCCTGGGCGCCCAGCAGCTGCCTCACACACGTAGCTTCCCTAGCGCTCTCCTCCCCAGCAGAGACGTGTGCAGCTGGTTGGGCCTGCCCCTGCGTGCCTGGGCTCCCGCCCACAGCCCCAGCTCAGGGCAAGCAGCCCCTGAACCAAGACCTGCAGGAGGCGCAGAGCGCCCCCACCTGGAAGCCGAGTGAACAGCTGGCGGGGAGGCGAGCCTCCTCGAGGGAAGAAGGGGCAGCCCAGCCTCGTTTGGCTCAAGCCCTACTTGGCTGGAGCCGAGTGCGCCTCCAGGACGGCAGAGCTCCAGCTCTGCTCAGAGGCCCGATCTGGCAGAGTTGCTGGCGCGAGGCTGCTCTGCCCTGGGCGAGCCTTGCCCAGACTTGCCTCGCTGCTAGGCTTCCTGCCCAGGAAGGAGCAGGCTGCGCGAGGCTGGGAGACGCCACTGGCGCCTTCCTGGCCATAGCTCCGCTCCTGCCTTGCCTTTGCACATAGGCCCAAGGCGTCCTTGGGGAGGGCTTAAGGGCCGGTGGCTTGCACACTGCCAAGGGCTCCAGCAGGAAGCGCTCTGTGCGAGGGAAGGGAAGGGCTAGTGCAGGGCTCCTCCAGCGGTTGCTTGGCCGCCCAGACTCAACGCCGCACGGAGTGCACCAGGCTCCCAGGGCCCCTGGCTGGGGTCTGCAGCCCCGCACACCTGGAGGCTGACTCCCTGGGCGCCCAGCAGCTGCCTTACACACGTAGCTTCCCTAGCGCTCTCCTCCCCAGCAGAGACGTGTGCAGCTGGTTGGGCCTGCCCCTGCGTGCCTGGGCTCCCGCCCACAGCCCCAGCTCATGGAAAGCAGCCCCTGGGCCAAGACTTGCAGGAGGCGCAGAGCGCCCCCACCTGGAAGCCGAGTGAACAGCTGGCGGGGAGGCGAGCCTCCTCGAGGGAAGTAGGGGCAGCCCAGCCTCGTTTGGCTCAAGCCCTACTTGGCTGGTGCCGAGTGCGCCTCCAGGACGGCAGAGCTCCAGTTCTGCTCAGAGGCCCGATCTGGTAGAGTTGCTGGCGCGAGGCTGCTCTGCCCTGGGCGAGCCTTGCCCAGACTTGCCTCGCTGCTAGGCTTCCTGCCCAGGAAGGAGCAGGCTGCGCGAGGCTGGGAGACGCCACTGGCGCCTTCCTGGCCTCAGCTCCGCTCCTGCCTTGCCTTTGCACCTAGGCCCCAGGCGTCCTTGGGGAGGGCTTAGGGGTCGGTGGCTTGCACACTGCCAAGGGCTCCAGCGGGAAGAGCTCTGTGCGAGGGAAGGGAAGGGCTAGTGCTGGGCTCCTCCAGCGGTTGCTTGGCCACCCAGCCTCAGCGCCGCACGGAGTGCACCAGGCTCCCAGGGCCCCTGGCTGGGGTCTGCAGCCCCGCACACCCGGAGGCTGAATACCTGGGCGCCCAGCAGCTGCCTCACACACGTAGCTTACCTAGCACTCTCCTCCCGAGCAGACGTGTGCAGCTGGTTGGGGCCTGCCCCTGCGTGCCTGGGCTCCCGCCCACAGCCCCAGCTCAGGGCAAGCAGCCCCTGAGCCAAGACCTGCAGGAGGCGCAGAGCGCCCCCACCTGGAAGCCGAGTGAACAGCTGGCGGGGAGGCGAGTCTGCTGGAGGGAAGAAGGGGCAGCCCAGCCTCGTTAGGCTCAAGCCCTACTTGGCTGGAGCCGAGTGCGCCTCCAGGACGGCAGAGCTCCAGCTCTGCTCAGAGGCCCGATCTGGCAGAGTTGCTGGCGCGAGGCTGCTCTGCCCTGGGCGAGCCTTGCCCAGACTTGCCTCGCTGCTAGGCTTCCTGCCCAGGAAGGAGCAGGCTGCGCGAGGCTGGGAGACGCCACTGGCGCCTTCCTGGCCTCAGCTCCGCTCCTGCCTTGCCTTTGCACCTAGGCCCCAGGCGTCCTTGGGGAGGGCTTAGGGGCCGGTGGCTTGCACACTGCCAAGGGCTCCAGCTGGAAGAGCTGTGTGCGAAGGAAGGGAAGGGCTAGTGCAGGGCTCCTCCAGCGGTTGCTTGGCCGCCCAGACTCATCGCCACTCGGAGTGACCCAGGCTCCCAGGGAACCTGGCTGGGGTGTGCAGCCCCGCACACCCGGAGGCTGACTCCCTGGGCGCCCAGCAGCTGCCTCACACACGTAGCTTCCCTAGCGCTCTCCTCCCCAGCAGAGATGTGTGCAGCTGGTTGGGGCCTGCCCCTGCGTGCCTGGGCTCCCGCCCACAGCCCCAGCTCAAGGCAAGCAGCCCCTGAGCCAAGACCTGAAGGAGGCGCAGAGCGCCCCCACCTGGAAGCCGAGTGAAAAGCTGGCGGGGAGGCGAGCCTCCTCGAGGGAAGAAGGGGCAGCCCAGCCTCGTTTGGCTCAAGCCCTACTTGGCTGGAGCCGAGTGCGCCTCCAGGACGGCAGAGCTCCAGCTCTGCTCAGAGGCCCGATCTGGCAGAGTTGCTGGCGCGAGGCTGCTCTGCCCTGGGCGAGCCTTGCCCAGACTTGCCTCGCTGCTAGGCTTCCGGCCCAGGAAGGAGCAGGCTGCGCGAGGCTGGGAGACGCCACTGGCGCCTTCCTGGCCTCAGCTCCGCTCCTGCCTTTCCTTTGCACATAGGCCCCAGGCGTCCTTGGGGAGGGCTTAGGGGCCGGTGGCTTGCACACTGCCAAGGGCTCCAGCAGGAAGCGCTCTGTGCGAGGGAAGGGAAGGGCTAGTGCAGGGCTCCTCCAGCGGTTGCTTGGCCGCCCAGACTCAGCGCCGCACGGAGTGCACCAGGCTCCCAGGGCCCCTGGCTGGGGTCTGCAGCCCCGCACACCTGGAGGCTGACTCCCTGGGCGCCCAGCAGCTGCCTTACACACGTAGCTTCCCTAGCGCTCTCCTCCCCAGCAGAGACGTGTGCAGCTGGTTGGGCCTGCCCCTGCGTGCCTGGGCTCCCGCCCACAGCCCCAGCTCATGGAAAGCAGCCCCTGGGCCAAGACTTGCAGGAGGCGCAGAGCGCCCCCACCTGGAAGCCGAGTGAACAGCTGGCGGGGAGGCGAGCCTCCTCGAGGGAAGTAGGGGCAGCCCAGCCTCGTTTGGCTCAAGCCCTACTTGGCTGGTGCCGAGTGCGCCTCCAGGACGGCAGAGCTCCAGTTCTGCTCAGAGGCCCGATCTGGTAGAGTTGCTGGCGCGAGGCTGCTCTGCCCTGGGCGAGCCTTGCCCAGACTTGCCTCGCTGCTAGGCTTCCTGCCCAGGAAGGAGCAGGCTGCGCGAGGCTGGGAGACGCCACTGGCGCCTTCCTGGCCTCAGCTCCGCTCCTGCCTTGCCTTTGCACCTAGGCCCCAGGCGTCCTTGGGGAGGGCTTAGGGGTCGGTGGCTTGCACACTGCCAAGGGCTCCAGCGGGAAGAGCTCTGTGCGAGGGAAGGGAAGGGCTAGTGCTGGGCTCCTCCAGCGGTTGCTTGGCCACCCAGCCTCAGCGCCGCACGGAGTGCACCAGGCTCCCAGGGCCCCTGGCTGGGGTCTGCAGCCCCGCACACCCGGAGGCTGAATACCTGGGCGCCCAGCAGCTGCCTCACACACGTAGCTTACCTAGCACTCTCCTCCCGAGCAGACGTGTGCAGCTGGTTGGGGCCTGCCCCTGCGTGCCTGGGCTCCCGCCCACAGCCCCAGCTCAGGGCAAGCAGCCCCTGAGCCAAGACCTGCAGGAGGCGCAGAGCGCCCCCACCTGGAAGCCGAGTGAACAGCTGGCGGGGAGGCGAGTCTGCTGGAGGGAAGAAGAGGCAGCCCAGCCTCGTTTGGCTCAAGCCCTACTTGGCTGGAGCCGAGTGAGCCTCCAGGACGGCAGAGCTCCAGCTCTGCTCAGAGGCCCGATCTGGCAGAGTTGCTGGCGCGAGGCTGCTCTGCCCTGGGCGAGCCTTGCCCAGACTTGCCTCGCTGCTAGGCTTCCTGCCCAGGAAGGAGCAGGCTGCGCGAGGCTGGGAGACGCCACTGGCGCCTTCCTCGCCTCAGCTCCGCTCCTGCCTTTCCTTTGCACATAGGCCCCAGGCGTCCTTGGGGAGGGCTTAGGGGCCGGTGGCTTGCACACTGCCAAGGGCTCCAGCAGGAAGCGCTCTGTGCGAGGGAAGGGAAGGGCTAGTGCAGGGCTCCTCCAGCGGTTGCTTGGCCGCCCAGACTCAGCGCCGCACGGAGTGCACCAGGCTCCCAGGGCCCCTGGCTGGGGTCTGCAGCCCCGCACACCTGGAGGCTGACTCCCTGGGCGCCCAGCAGCTGCCTTACACACGTAGCTTCCCTAGCGCTCTCCTCCCCAGCAGAGACGTGTGCAGCTGGTTGGGCCTGCCCCTGCGTGCCTGGGCTCCCGCCCACAGCCCCAGCTCAGGGTAAGCAGCCCCTGAACCAAGACCTGCAGGAGGCGCAGAGCGCCCCCACCTGGAAGCGGAGTGAATAGCTGGCGGGGAGGCGAGCCTCCTCGAGGGAAGTAGGGGCAGCCCAGCCTCGTTTGGCTCAAGCCCTACTTGGCTGGAGCCGAGTGAGCCTCCAGGACGGCAGAGCTCCAGCTCTGCTCAGAGGCCCGATCTGGCAGAGTTGCTGGCGCGAGGCTGCTCTGCCCTGGGCGAGCCTTGCCCAGACTTGTCTCGCTGCTAGGCTACCTGCCCAGGAAGGAGGAGGCTGCGCGAGGCTGGGAGACGCCACTGGCGCCTTCCTGGCCTCAGCTCCGCTCCTGCCTTGCCTTTGCACATAGGCCCCAGGCGTCCTTGGGGAGGGCTTAGGGGCCGGTGGCTTGCACACTGCCAAGGGCTCCAGCAGGAAGAGCTCTGTGCGAGGGAAGGGAAGGGCTAGTGCAGGGCACCTCCAGCGGTTGCTTGGCCGGCCAGACTCAGCGCCGCACGGAGTGCACCAGGCTCCCAGGGCCCCTGGCTGGGGTCTGCAGCCCCGCACACCCGGAGGCTGACTCCCTGGGCGCCCAGCAGCTGCCTCACACACGTAGCTTCCCTAGCGCTCTCCTCCCCAGCAGAGACGTGTGCAGCTGGTTGGGGCCTGCCCCTGCTTGCCTGGGCTCCCGCCCTCAGCCCCAGCTCAGGGCAAGCAGCCCCTGAGCCAAGACCTGCAGGAGGCGCAGAGCGCCCCCACCTGGAAGCCGAGTGAACAGCTGGCGGGGAGGCGAGTCTGCTGGAGGGAAGAAGAGGCAGCCCAGCCTCGTTTGGCTCAAGCCCTACTTGGCTGGAGCCGAGTGAGCCTCCAGGACGGCAGAGCTCCAGCTCTGCTCAGAGGCCCGATCTGGCAGAGTTGCTGGCGCGAGGCTGCTCTGCCCTGGGCGAGCCTTGCCCAGACTTGCCTCGCTGCTAGGCTTCCTGCCCAGGAAGGAGCAGGCTGCGCGAGGCTGGGAGACGCCACTGGCGCCTTCCTGGCCTCAGCTCCGCTCCTGCCTTGCCTTTGCACATAGGCCCCAGGCGTCCTTGGGGAGGGCTTAGGGGCCGGTGGCTTGCACACTGCCAAGGGCTCCAGCAGGAAGAGCTGTGTGTGAGGGAAGGGAAGGGCTAGTGCTGGGCTCCTCCAGCGGTTGCTTGGCCACCCAGCCTCAGCGCCGCACGCAGTGCACCACCTCCCAGGGCCCCTGGCTGGGGTGTGCAGCCCCGCACACCCGGAGGCTGAATCCCTGGGCGCCCAGCAGCTGCCTCACACACGTAGCTTCCCTAGCGCTCTCCTCCCCAGCAGAGACGTGTGCAGCTGGTTGGGGCCTGCCCCTGCGTGCCTGGGCTCCCGCCCACAGCCCCAGCTCAGGGCAAGCAGCCCCTGAGCCAAGACCTGCAGGAGGCGCAGAGCGCCCCCACCTGGAAGCCGAGTGAACAGCTGGCGGGGAGGCGAGCCTCCTCGAGGGAAGAAGAGGCAGCCCAGCCTCGTTTGGCTCAAGCCCTACTTGGCTGGAGCCGAGTGCGCCTCCAGGACGGCAGAGCTCCAGCTCTGCTCAGAGGCCCGATCTGGCAGAGTTGCTGGCGCGAGGCTGCTCTGCCCTGGGCGAGCCTTGCCCAGACTTGCCTCGCTGCTAGGCTTCCTGCCCAGGAAGGAGCAGGCTGCGCGAGGCTGGGAGACGCCACTGGCGCCTTCCTGGCCTCAGCTCCGCTCCTGCCTTGCCTTTGCACCTAGGCGCCAGGCGTCCTTGGGGAGGGCTTAGGGGCCGGTGGCTTGCACACTGCCAAGGGCTCCAGCAGGAAGAGCTCTGTGCGAGGGAAGGGAAGGGCTAGTGCAGGGCTCCTCCAGCGGTTGCTTGGCCGCCCAGCCTCAGCGCCGCACGCAGTGCACCACCTCCCAGGGCCCCTGGCTGGGGTCTGCAGCCCCGCACACCCGGAGGCTGAATCCCTGGGCGCCCAGCAGCTGCCTCACACACGTAGCTTCCCTAGCGCTCTCCTCCCCAGCAGAGACGTGTGCAGCTGGTTGGGGCCTGCCCCTGCGTGCCTGGGCTCCCGCCCACAGCCCCAGCTCAGGGCAAGCAGCCCCTGAGCCAAGACCTGCAGGAGGCGCAGAGCGCCCCCACCTGGAAGCCGAGTGAACAGCTGGCGGGGAGGCGAGTCTGCTGGAGGGAAGAAGAGGCAGCCCAGCCTCGTTTGGCTCAAGCCCTACTTGGCTGGAGCCGAGTGAGCCTCCAGGACGGCAGAGCTCCAGCTCTGCTCAGAGGCCCGATCTGGCAGAGTTGCTGGCGCGAGGCTGCTCTGCCCTGGGCGAGCCTTGCCCAGACTTGCCTCGCTGCTAGGCTTCCTGCCCAGGAAGGAGCAGGCTGCGCGAGGCTGGGAGACGCCACTGGCGCCTTCCTGGCCTCAGCTCCGCTCCTGCCTTGCCTTTGCACCTAGGCGCCAGGCGTCCTTGGGGAGGGCTTAGGGGCCGGTGGCTTGCACACTGCCAAGGGCTCCAGCAGGAAGAGCTCTGTGCGAGGGAAGGGAAGGGCTAGTGCAGGGCTCCTCCAGCGGTTGCTTGGCCGCCCAGACTCAGCGCCGCACGGAGTGACCCAGGCTCCCAGGGCCCCTGGCTGGGGTCTGCAGCCCCGCACACCCGGAGGCTGACTCCCTGGGCGCCCAGCAGCTGCCTCACACACGTAGCTTCCCTAGCGCTCTCCTCCCCAGCAGAGACGTGTGCAGCTGGTTGGGGCCTGCCCCTGCGTGCCTGGGCTCCCACCCACAGCCCCAGCTCAGGGCAAGCAGCCCCTGAGCCAAGACCTGCAGGAGGCGCAGAGCGCCCCCACCTGGAAGCCGAGTGAACAGCTGGCGGGGAGGCGAGTCTGCTGGAGGCAAGAAGAGGCAGCCCAGCCTCGTTTTGCTCAAGCCCTACTTGGCTGGAGCCGAGTGCGCCTCCAGGACGGCAGAGCTCCAGCTCTGCTCAGAGGCCCGATCTGGCAGAGTTGCTGGCGCGAGGCTGCTCTGCCCTGGGCGAGCCTTGCCCAGACTTGCCTCGCTGCTAGGCTTCCTGCCCAGGAAGGAGCAGGCTGCGCGAGGCTGGGAGACGCCACTGGCGCCTTCCTGGCCTCAGCTCCGCTCCTGCCTTGCCTTTGCACCTAGGCCCCAGGCGTCCTTGGGGAGGGCTTAGGGGCCGGTGGCTTGCACACTGCCAAGGGCTCCAGCTGGAAGAGCTGTGTGCGAAGGAAGGGAAGGGCTAGTGCTGGGCTCCTCCAGCGGTTGCTTGGCCGCCCAGACTCAGCGCCGCACGGAGTGACCCAGGCTCCCAGGGCCCCTGGCTGGGGTCTGCAGCCCCGCACACCTGGAGGCTGACTTCCTGGGCGCCCAGCAGCTGCCTCACACACGTAGCTTCCCTAACGCTCTCCTCCCCAGCAGAGACGTGTGCAGCTTGTTGGGGCCTGCCACTGCGTGCCTGGGCTCCCGCCCACAGCCCCAGCTCAGGGCAAGCAGCCCCTGAGCCAAGACCTGCAGGAGGCGCAGAGCGCCCCCACCTGGAAGATGAGTGAACAGCTGGCGGGGAGGCGAGCCTCCTCGAGGGAAGTAGGGGCAGCCCAGCCTCGTTTGGCTCAAGCCCTACTTGGCTGGTGCCGAGTGCGCCTCCAGGACGGCAGAGCTCCAGCTCTGCTCAGAGGCCCGATCTGGCAGAGTTGCTGGCGCGAGGCTGCTCTGCCCTGGGCGAGCCTTGCCCAGACTTGCCTCGCTGCTAGGCTTCCTGCCCAGGAAGGAGCAGGCTGCGCGAGGCTGGGAGACGCCACTGGCGCCTTCCTGGCCTCAGCTCCGCTCCTGCCTTGCCTTTGCACCTAGGCCCCAGGCGTCCTTGGGGAGGGCTTAGGGGCCGGTGGCTTGCACACTGACAAGGGCTCCAGCTGGAAGAGCTCTGTGCTAAGGAAGGGAAGGGCTAGTGCTGGGCTCCTCCAGCGGTTGGTTGGTCACCCAGCCTCAGCGCCGCACGCAGTGCACCACCTCCCAGGGCCCCTGGCTGGGGTCTGCAGCCCCGCACACCCGGAGGCTGAATCCCTGGGCGCCCAGCAGCTGCCTCACACACGTAGCTTCCCTAGCGCTCTCCTCCCCAGCAGAGACCTGTGCAGCTGTTTGGGGCCTGCCCCTGCGTGCCTGGGCTCCCGCCCACAGCCCCAGCTCAGGGCAAGCAGCCCCTGAGCCAAGACCTGCAGGAGGCGCAGAGCGCCCCCACCTGGAAGCCGAGTGAACAGCTGGCGGGGAGGCGAGCCTCCTCGAGGGAAGAAGGGGCAGCCCAGCCTCGTTTTGCTCAAGCCCTACTTGGCTGGAGCCGAGTGCGCCTCCAGGACGGCAGAGCTCCATCTCTTCTCAGAGGCCCGATCTGGCAGAGTTGCTGGTTCGAGGCTGCTCTGCCCTGGGCGAGCCTTGCCCAGACTTGCCTCGCTGCTACGCTTCCTGCCGAGGAAGGAGCAGGCTGCGCGAGGCTGGGAGACGCCACTGGCGCCTTCCTGGCCTCAGCTCCGCTCCTGCCTTGCCTTTGAACCTAGGCCCCAGGCGTCGTTGGGGAGGGCTTAGGGGCCTGTGGCTTGCACACTGCCAAGGGCTCCAGCAGGAAGAGCTCTGTGTGAGGGAAGGGAAGGGCTAGTGCAGGGCTCCTCCAGCGGCTGCTTGGCCGGCCAGACTCAGCGCCGCACGGAGTGACCCAGGCTCCCAGGGCCCCTGGCTGGGGTCTGCAGCCCCACACACCCGGAGGCTGACTCCCTGGGCGCCCAGCAGCTGCCTCACACACGTAGCTTCCCTAGCGCTCTCCTCCCCAGCAGAGACGTGTGCAGCTGGTTGGGGCCTGCCCCTGCGTGCCTGGGCTCCCGCCCACAGCCCCAGCTCAGGGCAAGCAGCCCCTGAGCCAAGACCTGCAGGAGGGGCAGAGCGCCCCCACCTTGAAGCCGAGTGAACAGCTGGCAGGGAGGCGAGCCTGCTCGAGGGAAGAAGAGGCAGCCCAGCCTCGTTTGGCTCAAGCCCTTCTTGGCTGGAGCCGAGTGCGCCTCCAGGACGGCAGAGCTCCAGCTCTGCTCAGAGGCCCGATCTGGCAGAGTTGCTGGCGCGAGGCTGCTCTGCCCTGGGCGAGCCGTGCCCAGACTTGCCTCGCTGCTAGGCTTCCTGCCCAGGAAGGAGCAGCCTGCGCGAGGCTGGGAGACGCCACTGGCGCATTCCTGGCCTCAGCTCGGCTCCTGCCTTGCCTTTGCACCTAGGCCCCAGGCGTCCTTGGGGAGGGCTTAGGGGCCGGTGGCTTGCACACTGCCAAGGGCTCCAGCAGGAAGAGCTCTGTGCGAGGGAAGGGAAGGGCTAGTGCAGGGCTCCTCCAGCGGTTGCTTGGCCGCCCAGACTCAGCGCCGCACGGAGTGACCCAGGCTCCCAGGGCCCCTGGCTGGGGTCTGCAGCCCCACACACCTGGAGGCAGACTCCCTGGGCGCCCAGCAGCTGCCTCACACACGTAGCTTCCCTAGCGCTCTCCTCCCCAGCAGAGACGTGTGCAGCTGGTTTTGGCCTGCCCCTTCGTGCCTGGGCTCCCGCCCACAGCCCCAGCTCAGGGCAAGCAGCCCCTGAGCCAAGACCTGCAGGAGGCGCAGAGCGCCCCCACCTGGAAGCCGAGTGAAGAGCTGGCGGGGAGGCGAGCCTGCTGGAGGGAAGAAGAGGCAGCCCAGCCTCTTTTGCCTCAAGCCCTTCTTGGCTGGAGCCGAGTGAGCCTCCAGGACGGCAGAGCTCCAGCTCTGCTCAGAGGCCCGATCTGGCAGAGTTGCTGGCGCGAGGCTGCTCTGCCCTGGGCGAGCCTTGCCCAGACTTGCCTCGCTGCTAGGCTTCCTGCCCAGGAAGGAGCAGGCTGCGCGAGGCTGGGAGATGCCACTGGCGCCTTCCTGGCCTCAGCTCCGCTCCTGCCTTGCCTTTGCACATAGGCCCCAGGCGTCCTTGGGGAGGGCTTACGGGCCGGTGCCTTGCACACTGCCAAGGGCTCCAGCAGGAAGAACTCTGTGTGAGGGAAGGGAAGGGCTAGTGCAGGGCTCCTCCAGCGGTTGCTTGGCCGCCCAGACTCAGCTCCGCACGGAATGCACCAGGGTCCCAGGGCCCCTGGCTGGGGTCTGCAGCCCCACACACCCGGAGGCTGACTCCCTGGGCGCCCAGCAGCTGCCTCACACACGTAGCTTCCCTAGCGTTCTCCTCCCCAGCAGAGACGTGTGCAGCTGGTTGGGGCCTGCCCCTGCGTGCCTGGGCTACCGCCCACAGCCCCAGCTCAGGGCAAGCAGCCCCTGAACCAAGACCTGCAGGAGGCGCAGAGCGCCCCCACCTGGAAGCCGAGTGAACAGCTGGCGGGGAGGCGAGCGTGCTGGAGGGAAGAAGACGCAGCCCAGCCTCGTTTGGCTACAGCCCTACTTGGCTGGAGCCGAGTGAGCCTCCAGGATGGCAGAGCTCCAGCTCTGCTCAGAGGCCCGATCTGGCAGAGTTGCTGGTTCGAGGCTGCTCTGCCCTGGGCGAGCCTTGCCCAGACTTGCCTCGCTGCTAGGCTTCCTGCCCAGGAAGGGGCAGGCTGCGCGAGGCTGGGAGACGCCACTGGCGCCTTCCTGGCCTCAGCTCCGCCCCTGCCTTGCCTTTGCACCTAGGCGCCAGGCGTCGTTGGGGAGGGCTTAGGGGCCTGTGGCTTGCACACTGCCAAGGGCTCCAGCAGGAAGAGCTCTGTGCGAGGGAAGGGAAGGGCTAGTGCAGGGCTCCTCCAGCGGTTGCTTGGCCGCCCAGACTCAGCGCCCCACGGAGTGACCCAGGCTCCCAGGGCCCCTTGCTGGGGTCTGCAGCCCCGCACACCCGGAGGCTGACTCCCTGGGCGCCCAGCAGCTGCCTCACACACGTAGCTTCCCTAGCGCTCTCCTCCCCAGCAGAGACGTGTGCAGCTGGTTGGGGCCTGCACCTGCGTGCCTGGGCTCCCGCCTACAGCCCCAGCTCAGGGCAAGCAGCCCCTGAGCCAAGACCTGCAGGAGGCGCAGAGCGCCCCCACCTGGAAGCCGAGTGAACAGCTGGCGGGGAGGCGAGTCTGCTGGAGGGAAGAAGAGGCAGCCCAGCCTCGTTTGGCTCAAGCCCTACTTGGCTGGAGCCGAGTGCGCCTCCAGGACGGCAGAGCTCCAGCTCTGCTCAGAGGCCCGATCTGGCAGAGTTGCTGGCGCGAGGCTGCTCTGCCCTGGGCGAGCCTTGCCCAGACTTGCCTCGCTGCTAGGCTTCCTGCCCAGGAAGGAGCAGGCTGCGCGAGGCTGGGAGACGCCACTGGCGCCTTCCTCGCCTCAGCTCCGCTCCTGCCTTTCCTTTGCACATAGGCCCCAGGCGTCCTTGGGGAGGGCTTAGGGGCCGGTGGCTTGCACACTGCCAAGGGCTCCAGCAGGAAGCGCTCTGTGCGAGGGAAGGGAAGGGCTAGTGCAGGGCTCCTCCAGCGGTTGCTTGGCCGCCCAGACTCAGCGCCCCACGGAGTGCACCAGGCTCCCAGGGCCCCTGGCTGGGGTCTGCAGCCCCGCACACCCGGAGGCTGACTCCCTGGGCGCCCAGCAGCTGCCTCACACACGTAGCTTCCCTAGCGCTCTCCTCCCCAGCAGAGACGTGTGCAGCTGGTTGGGACCTGCCCCTGCGTGCCTGGGCTCCCACCCACAGCCCCAGCTCAGGGCAAGCAGCCCCTGAGCCAAGACCTGCAGGAGGCGCAGAGCGCCCCCACCTGGAAGCCGAGTGAACAGCTGGCGGGGAGGCGAGTCTGCTGGAGGGAAGAAGAGGCAGCCCAGCCTCGTTTGGCTCAAGCCCTACTTGGCTGGAGCCGAGTGAGCCTCCAGGACGGCAGAGCTCCAGCTCTGCTCAGAGGCCCGATCTGGCAGAGTTGCTGGCGCGAGGCTGCTCTGCCCTGGGCGAGCCTTGCCCAGACTTGCCTCGCTGCTAGGCTTCCTGCCCAGGAAGGAGCAGGCTGCGTGAGGCTGGGAGACGCCACTGGCGCCTTCCTGGCCTCAGCTCCGCTACTGCCTTGCCTTTGCACATAGGCCCCAGGCGTCCTTGGGGAGGGCTTAGGGGCCGGTGGCTTGCACACTGCCAAGGGCTCCAGCAGGAAGAGCTCTGTGCGAGGGAAGGGAAGGGCTAGTGCAGGGCTCCTCCAGCGGTTGCTTGGCCGCCCAGACTCATCGCCGCACGGAGTGACCCAGGCTCCCAGGGCCCCTGGCTGGGGTGTGCAGCCCCGCACACCCGGAGGCTGACTCCCTGGGCGCCCAGCAGCTGCCTCACACACGTAGCTTCCCTAGCGCTCTCCTCCCCAGCAGAGATGTGTGCAGCTGGTTGGGGCCTGCCCCTGCGTGCCTGGGCTCCCGCCCACAGCCCCAGCTCAAGGCAAGCAGCCCCTGAGCCAAGACCTGCAGGAGGCGCAGAGCGCCCCCACCTGGAAGCCGAGTGAAAAGCTGGCGGGGAGGCGAGCTTCCTCGAGGGAAGAAGGGGCAGCCCAGCCTCGTTTTGCTCAAGCCCTACTTGACTGGAGCCGAGTGCGCCTCCAGGACGGCAGAGCTCCAGCTCTGCTCAGAGGCCCGATCTGGCAGAGTTGCTGGCGCGAGGCTGCTCTGCCCTGGGCGAGCCTTGCCCAGACTTGCCTCGCTGCTAGGCTTCCTGCCCAGGAAGGAGCAGGCTGCGCGAGGCTGGGAGACGCCACTGGCGCCTTCCTGGCCTCAGCTCCGCTCCTGCCTTTCCTTTGCACATAGGCCCCAGGCGTCCTTGGGGAGGGCTTAGGGGCCGGTGGCTTGCACACTGCCAAGGGCTCCAGCAGGAAGAGCTCTGTGCGAGGGAAGGGAAGGGCTAGTGCAGGGCTCCTCCAGCGGTTGCTTGGCCGCCCAGACTCAGCGCCGCACGGAGTGCACCAGGCTCCCAGGGCCCCTGACTGGGGTCTGCAGCCCCGCACACCTGGAGGCTGACTCCCTGGGCGCCCAGCAGCTGCCTCACACACGTAGCTTCCCTAGCGCTCTCCTCCCCAGCAGAGACGTGTGCAGCTGGTTGGGCCTGCCCCTGCGTGCCTGGGCTCCCGCCCACAGCCCCAGCTCAGGGCAAGCAGCCCCTGAACCAAGACCTGCAGGAGGCGCAGAGCGCCCCCACCTGGAAGCCGAGTGAACAGCTGGCGGGGAGGCGAGCCTCCTCGAGGGAAGAAGGGGCAGCCCAGCCTCGTTAGGCTCAAGCCCTACTTGGCTGGAGCCGAGTGCGCCTCCAGGACGGCAGAGCTCCAGCTCTGCTCAGAGGCCCGATCTGGCAGAGTTGCTGGCGCGAGGCTGCTCTGCCCTGGGCGAGCCTTGCCCAGACTTGCCTCGCTGCTAGGCTTCCTGCCCAGGAAGGAGCAGGCTGCGCGAGGCTGGGAGACGCCACTGGCGCCTTCCTGGCCTCAGCTCCGCTCCTGCCTTGCCTTTGCACCTAGGCCCCAGGCGTCCTTGGGGAGGGCTTAGGGGCCGGTGGCTTGCACACTGCCAAGGGCTCCAGCTGGAAGAGCTGTGTGCGAAGGAAGGGAAGGGCTAGTGCAGGGCACCTCCAGCGGTTGCTTGGCCGCCCAGACTCATCGCCACTCGGAGTGACCCAGGCTCCCAGGGAACCTGGCTGGGGTGTGCAGCCCCGCACACCCGGAGGCTGACTCCCTGGGCGCCCAGCAGCTGCCTCACACACGTAGCTTCCCTAGCGCTCTCCTCCCCAGCAGAGACGTGTGCAGCTGGTTTTGGCCTGCCCCTTCGTGCCTGGGCTCCCGCCCACAGCCCCAGCTCAGGGCAAGCAGCCCCTGAGCCAAGACCTGCAGGAGGCGCAGAGCGCCCCCACCTGGAAGCCGAGTGAAGAGCTGGCGGGGAGGCGAGCCTGCTGGAGGGAAGAAGAGGCAGCCCAGCCTCTTTTGCCTCAAGCCCTTCTTGGCTGGAGCCGAGTGAGCCTCCAGGACGGCAGAGCTCCAGCTCTGCTCAGAGGCCCGATCTGGCAGAGTTGCTGGCGCGAGGCTGCTCTGCCCTGGGCGAGCCTTGCCCAGACTTGCCTCGCTGCTAGGCTTCCTGCCCAGGAAGGAGCAGGCTGCGCGAGGCTGGGAGATGCCACTGGCGCCTTCCTGGCCTCAGCTCCGCTCCTGCCTTGCCTTTGCACATAGGCCCCAGGCGTCCTTGGGGAGGGCTTACGGGCCGGTGCCTTGCACACTGCCAAGGGCTCCAGCAGGAAGAACTCTGTGTGAGGGAAGGGAAGGGCTAGTGCAGGGCTCCTCCAGCGGTTGCTTGGCCGCCCAGACTCAGCTCCGCACGGAATGCACCAGGGTCCCAGGGCCCCTGGCTGGGGTCTGCAGCCCCACACACCCGGAGGCTGACTCCCTGGGCGCCCAGCAGCTGCCTCACACACGTAGCTTCCCTAGCGTTCTCCTCCCCAGCAGAGACGTGTGCAGCTGGTTGGGGCCTGCCCCTGCGTGCCTGGGCTACCGCCCACAGCCCCAGCTCAGGGCAAGCAGCCCCTGAACCAAGACCTGCAGGAGGCGCAGAGCGCCCCCACCTGGAAGCCGAGTGAACAGCTGGCGGGGAGGCGAGCGTGCTGGAGGGAAGAAGACGCAGCCCAGCCTCGTTTGGCTACAGCCCTACTTGGCTGGAGCCGAGTGAGCCTCCAGGATGGCAGAGCTCCAGCTCTGCACAGAGGCCCGATCTGGCAGAGTTGCTGGTTCGAGGCTGCTCTGCCCTGGGCGAGCCTTGCCCAGACTTGCCTCGCTGCTAGGCTTCCTGCCCAGGAAGGGGCAGGCTGCGCGAGGCTGGGAGACGCCACTGGCGCCTTCCTGGCCTCAGCTCCGCTCCTGCCTTGCCTTTGCACCTAGGCGCCAGGCGTCGTTGGGGAGGGCTTAGGGGCCTGTGGCTTGCACACTGCCAAGGGCTCCAGCAGGAAGAGCTCTGTGCGAGGGAAGGGAAGGGCTAGTGCAGGGCTCCTCCAGCGGTTGCTTGGCCGCCCAGACTCAGCGCCCCACGGAGTGACCCAGGCTCCCAGGGCCCCTTGCTGGGGTCTGCAGCCCCGCACACCCGGAGGCTGACTCCCTGGGCGCCCAGCAGCTGCCTCACACACGTAGCTTCCCTAGCGCTCTCCTCCCCAGCAGAGACGTGTGCAGCTGGTTGGGGCCTGCACCTGCGTGCCTGGGCTCCCGCCTACAGCCCCAGCTCAGGGCAAGCAGCCCCTGAGCCAAGACCTGCAGGAGGCGCAGAGCGCCCCCACCTGGAAGCCGAGTGAACAGCTGGCGGGGAGGCGAGTCTGCTGGAGGGAAGAAGAGGCAGCCCAGCCTCGTTTGGCTCAAGCCCTACTTGGCTGGAGCCGAGTGAGCCTCCAGGACGGCAGAGCTCCAGCTCTGCTCAGAGGCCCGATCTGGCAGAGTTGCTGGCGCGAGGCTGCTCTGCCCTGGGCGAGCCTTGCCCAGACTTGCCTCGCTGCTAGGCTTCCTGCCCAGGAAGGAGCAGGCTGCGCGAGGCTGGGAGACGCCACTGGCGCCTTCCTCGCCTCAGCTCCGCTCCTGCCTTTCCTTTGCACATAGGCCCCAGGCGTCCTTGGGGAGGGCTTAGGGGCCGGTGGCTTGCACACTGCCAAGGGCTCCAGCAGGAAGCGCTCTGTGCGAGGGAAGGGAAGGGCTAGTGCAGGGCTCCTCCAGCGGTTGCTTGGCCGCCCAGACTCAGCGCCGCACGGAGTGCACCAGGCTCCCAGGGCCCCTGGCTGGGGTCTGCAGCCCCGCACACCTGGAGGCTGACTCCCTGGGAGCCCAGCAGCTGCCTTACACACGTAGCTTCCCTAGCGCTCTCCTCCCCAGCAGAGACGTGTGCAGCTGGTTGGGCCTGCCCCTGCGTGCCTGGGCTCCCGCCCACAGCCCCAGCTCAGGGTAAGCAGCCCCTGAACCAAGACCTGCAGGAGGCGCAGAGCGCCCCCACCTGGAAGCCGAGTGAACAGCTGGCGGGGAGGCGAGCCTCCTCGAGGGAAGTAGGGGCAGCCCAGCCTCGTTTGGCTCAAGCCCTACTTGGCTGGAGCCGAGTGAGCCTCCAGGACGGCAGAGCTCCAGCTCTGCTCAGAGGCCCGATCTGGCAGAGTTGCTGGCGCGAGGCTGCTCTGCCCTGG
Organism: Ovis canadensis; assembly: GCF_042477335.2. NCBI lineage: Eukaryota > Metazoa > Chordata > Mammalia > Artiodactyla > Bovidae > Ovis > Ovis canadensis. Next base: position 110,749,304 of record NC_091247.1, on the reverse strand, counting down.
GCGAGCCTTGCCCAGACTTGTCTCGCTGCTAGGCTACCTGCCCAGGAAGGAGGAGGCTGCGCGAGGCTGGGAGACGCCACTGGCGCCTTCCTGGCCTCAGCTCCGCTCCTGCCTTGCCTTTGCACATAGGCCCCAGGCGTCCTTGGGGAGGGCTTAGGGGCCGGTGGCTTGCACACTGCCAAGGGCTCCAGCAGGAAGAGCTCTGTGCGAGGGAAGGGAAGGGCTAGTGCTGGGCTCCTCCAGCGGTTGCTTGGCCGGCCAGACTCAGCGCCGCACGGAGTGCACCAGGCTCCCAGGGCCCCTGGCTGGGGTCTGCAGCCCCGCACACCCGGAGGCTGACTCCCTGGGCGCCCAGCAGCTGCCTCACACACGTAGCTTCCCTAGCGCTCTCCTCCCCAGCAGAGACGTGTGCAGCTGGTTGGGGCCTGCCCCTGCTTGCCTGGGCTCCCGCCCTCAGCCCCAGCTCAGGGCAAGCAGCCCCTGAGCCAAGACCCGCAGGAGGCGCAGAGCGCCCCCACCTGGAAGCCGAGTGAACAGCTGGCGGGGAGGCGAGCCTCCTCGAGGGAAGAAGAGGCAGCCCAGCCTCGTTTGGCTCAAGCCCTACTTGGCTGGAGCCGAGTGCGCCTCCAGGACGGCAGAGCTCCAGCTCTGCTCAGAGGCCCGATCTGGCAGAGTTGCTGGCGCGAGGCTGCTCTGCCCTGGGCGAGCCTTGCCCAGACTTGCCTCGCTGCTAGGCTTCCTGCCCAGGAAGGAGCAGGCTGCGCGAGGCTGGGAGACGCCACTGGCGCCTTCCTGGCCTCAGCTCCGCTCCTGCCTTGCCTTTGCACCTAGGCGCCAGGCGTCCTTGGGGAGGGCTTAGGGGCCGGTGGCTTGCACACTGCCAAGGGCTCCAGCAGGAAGAGCTCTGTGCGAGGGAAGGGAAGGGCTAGTGCAGGGCTCCTCCAGCGGTTGCTTGGCCGCCCAGACTCAGCGCCGCACGGAGTGACCCAGGCTCCCAGGGCCCCTGGCTGGGGTCTGCAGCCCCGCACACCCGGAGGCTGACTCCCTGGGCGCCCAGCAGCTGCCTCACACACGTAGCTTCCCTAGCGCTCTCCTCCCCAGCAGAGACGTGTGCAGCTGGTTGGGACCTGCCCCTGCGTGCCTGGGCTCCCACCCACAGCCCCAGCTCAGGGCAAGCAGCCCCTGCGCCAAGACCTGCAGGAGGCGCAGAGCGCCCCCACCTGGAAGCCGAGTGAACAGCTGGCGGGGAGGCGAGTCTGCTGGAGGGAAGAAGAGGCAGCCCAGCCTCGTTTGGCTCAAGCCCTACTTGGCTGGAGCCGAGTGAGCCTCCAGGACGGCAGAGCTCCAGCTCTGCTCAGAGGCCCGATCTGGCAGAGTTGCTGGCGCGAGGCTGCTCTGCCCTGGGCGAGCCTTGCCCAGACTTGCCTCGCTGCTAGGCTTCCTGCCCAGGAAGGAGCAGGCTGCGTGAGGCTGGGAGACGCCACTGGCGCCTTCCTGGCCTCAGCTCCGCTACTGCCTTGCCTTTGCACATAGGCCCCAGGCGTCCTTGGGGAGGGCTTAGGGGCCGGTGGCTTGCACACTGCCAAGGGCTCCAGCAGGAAGAGCTCTGTGCGAGGGAAGGGAAGGGCTAGTGCAGGGCTCCTCCAGCGGTTGCTTGGCCGCCCAGACTCATCGCCGCACGGAGTGACCCAGGCTCCCAGGGCCCCTGGCTGGGGTGTGCAGCCCCGCACACCCGGAGGCTGACTCCCTGGGCGCCCAGCAGCTGCCTCACACACGTAGCTTCCCTAGCGCTCTCCTCCCCAGCAGAGATGTGTGCAGCTGGTTGGGGCCTGCCCCTGCGTGCCTGGGCTCCCGCCCACAGCCCCAGCTCAAGGCAAGCAGCCCCTGAGCCAAGACCTGCAGGAGGCGCAGAGCGCCCCCACCTGGAAGCCGAGTGAAAAGCTGGCGGGGAGGCGAGCCTCCTCGAGGGAAGAAGGGGCAGCCCAGCCTCGTTTTGCTCAAGCCCTACTTGGCTGGAGCCGAGTGCGCCTCCAGGACGGCAGAGCTCCAGCTCTGCTCAGAGGCCCGATCTGGCAGAGTTGCTGGCGCGAGGCTGCTCTGCCCTGGGCGAGCCTTGCCCAGACTTGCCTCGCTGCTAGGCTTCCTGCCCAGGAAGGAGCAGGCTGCGCGAGGCTGGGAGACGCCACTGGCGCCTTCCTGGCCTCAGCTCCGCTCCTGCCTTTCCTTTGCACATAGGCCCCAGGCGTCCTTGGGGAGGGCTTAGGGGCCGGTGGCTTGCACACTGCCAAGGGCTCCAGCAGGAAGAGCTCTGTGCGAGGGAAGGGAAGGGCTAGTGCAGGGCTCCTCCAGCGGTTGCTTGGCCGCCCAGACTCAGCGCCGCACGGAGTGCACCAGGCTCCCAGGGCCCCTGACTGGGGTCTGCAGCCCCGCACACCTGGAGGCTGACTCCCTGGGCGCCCAGCAGCTGCCTCACACACGTAGCTTCCCTAGCGCTCTCCTCCCCAGCAGAGACGTGTGCAGCTGGTTGGGCCTGCCCCTGCGTGCCTGGGCTCCCGCCCACAGCCCCAGCTCAGGGCAAGCAGCCCCTGAACCAAGACCTGCAGGAGGCGCAGAGCGCCCCCACCTGGAAGCCGAGTGAACAGCTGGCGGGGAGGCGAGCCTCCTCGAGGGAAGAAGGGGCAGCCCAGCCTCGTTAGGCTCAAGCCCTACTTGGCTGGAGCCGAGTGCGCCTCCAGGACGGCAGAGCTCCAGCTCTGCTCAGAGGCCAGATCTGGCAGAGTTGCTGGCGCGAGGCTGCTCTGCCCTGGGCGAGCCTTGCCCAGACTTGCCTCGCTGCTAGGCTTCCTGCCCAGGAAGGAGCAGGCTGCGCGAGGCTGGGAGACGCCACTGGCGCCTTCCTGGCCTCAGCTCCGCTCCTGCCTTGCCTTTGCACCTAGGCCCCAGGCGTCCTTGGGGAGGGCTTAGGGGCCGGTGGCTTGCACACTGCCAAGGGCTCCAGCTGGAAGAGCTGTGTGCGAAGGAAGGGAAGGGCTAGTGCAGGGCTCCTCCAGCGGTTGCTTGGCCGCCCAGACTCATCGCCACTCGGAGTGACCCAGGCTCCCAGGGAACCTGGCTGGGGTGTGCAGCCCCGCACACCCGGAGGCTGACTCCCTGGGCGCCCAGCAGCTGCCTCACACACGTAGCTTCCCTAGCGCTCTCCTCCCCAGCAGAGATGTGTGCAGCTGGTTGGGGCCTGCCCCTGCGTGCCTGGGCTCCCGCCCACAGCCCCAGCTCAAGGCAAGCAGCCCCTGAGCCAAGACCTGCAGGAGGCGCAGAGCGCCCCCACCTGGAAGCCGAGTGAAAAGCTGGCGGGGAGGCGAGCCTCCTCGAGGGAAGAAGGGGCAGCCCAGCCTCGTTTGGCTCAAGCCCTACTTGGCTGGAGCCGAGTGCGCCTCCAGGACGGCAGAGCTCCAGCTCTGCTCAGAGGCCCGATCTGGCAGAGTTGCTGGCGCGAGGCTGCTCTGCCCTGGGCGAGCCTTGCCCAGACTTGCCTCGCTGCTAGGCTTCCGGCCCAGGAAGGAGCAGGCTGCGCGAGGCTGGGAGACGCCACTGGCGCCTTCCTGGCCTCAGCTCCGCTCCTGCCTTTCCTTTGCACATAGGCCCCAGGCGTCCTTGGGGAGGGCTTAGGGGCCGGTGGCTTGCACACTGCCAAGGGCTCCAGCAGGAAGCGCTCTGTGCGAGGGAAGGGAAGGGCTAGTGCAGGGCTCCTCCAGCGGTTGCTTGGCCGCCCAGACTCAGCGCCGCACGGAGTGCACCAGGCTCCCAGGGCCCCTGGCTGGGGTCTGCAGTCCCGCACACCTGGAGGCTGACTCCCTGGGCGCCCAGCAGCTGCCTCACACACGTAGCTTCCCTAGCGCTCTCCTCCCCAGCAGAGACGTGTGCAGCTGGTTGGGCCTGCCCCTGCGTGCCTGGGCTCCCGCCCACAGCCCCAGCTCAGGGCAAGCAGCCCCTGAACCAAGACCTGCAGGAGGCGCAGAGCGCCCCCACCTGGAAGCCGAGTGAACAGCTGGCGGGGAGGCGAGCCTCCTCGAGGGAAGAAGGGGCAGCCCAGCCTCGTTTGGCTCAAGCCCTACTTGGCTGGAGCCGAGTGCGCCTCCAGGACGGCAGAGCTCCAGCTCTGCTCAGAGGCCCGATCTGGCAGAGTTGCTGGCGCGAGGCTGCTCTGCCCTGGGCGAGCCTTGCCCAGACTTGCCTCGCTGCTAGGCTTCCTGCCCAGGAAGGAGCAGGCTGCGCGAGGCTGGGAGACGCCACTGGCGCCTTCCTGGCCATAGCTCCGCTCCTGCCTTGCCTTTGCACATAGGCCCAAGGCGTCCTTGGGGAGGGCTTAAGGGCCGGTGGCTTGCACACTGCCAAGGGCTCCAGCAGGAAGCGCTCTGTGCGAGGGAAGGGAAGGGCTAGTGCAGGGCTCCTCCAGCGGTTGCTTGGCCGCCCAGACTCAGCGCCGCACGGAGTGCACCAGGCTCCCAGGGCCCCTGGCTGGGGTCTGCAGCCCCGCACACCTGGAGGCTGACTCCCTGGGCGCCCAGCAGCTGCCTTACACACGTAGCTTCCCTAGCGCTCTCCTCCCCAGCAGAGACGTGTGCAGCTGGTTGGGCCTGCCCCTGCGTGCCTGGGCTCCCGCCCACAGCCCCAGCTCATGGAAAGCAGCCCCTGGGCCAAGACTTGCAGGAGGCGCAGAGCGCCCCCACCTGGAAGCCGAGTGAACAGCTGGCGGGGAGGCGAGCCTCCTCGAGGGAAGTAGGGGCAGCCCAGCCTCGTTTGGCTCAAGCCCTACTTGGCTGGTGCCGAGTGCGCCTCCAGGACGGCAGAGCTCCAGTTCTGCTCAGAGGCCCGATCTGGTAGAGTTGCTGGCGCGAGGCTGCTCTGCCCTGGGCGAGCCTTGCCCAGACTTGCCTCGCTGCTAGGCTTCCTGCCCAGGAAGGAGCAGGCTGCGCGAGGCTGGGAGACGCCACTGGCGCCTTCCTGGCCTCAGCTCCGCTCCTGCCTTGCCTTTGCACCTAGGCCCCAGGCGTCCTTGGGGAGGGCTTAGGGGTCGGTGGCTTGCACACTGCCAAGGGCTCCAGCGGGAAGAGCTCTGTGCGAGGGAAGGGAAGGGCTAGTGCTGGGCTCCTCCAGCGGTTGCTTGGCCACCCAGCCTCAGCGCCGCACGGAGTGCACCAGGCTCCCAGGGCCCCTGGCTGGGGTCTGCAGCCCCGCACACCCGGAGGCTGAATACCTGGGCGCCCAGCAGCTGCCTCACACACGTAGCTTACCTAGCACTCTCCTCCCGAGCAGACGTGTGCAGCTGGTTGGGGCCTGCCCCTGCGTGCCTGGGCTCCCGCCCACAGCCCCAGCTCAGGGCAAGCAGCCCCTGAGCCAAGACCTGCAGGAGGCGCAGAGCGCCCCCACCTGGAAGCCGAGTGAACAGCTGGCGGGGAGGCGAGCCTGCTCGAGGGAGGAAGAGGCAGCCCAGCCTCGTTTGGCTCAAGCCCTACTTGGCTGGAGCCGAGTGAGCCTCCAGGACGACAGAGCTCCAGCTCTGCTCAGAGGCCCGATCTAGCAGAGTTGCTGGCGCCAGGCTGCTCTGCCCTGGGTGAGCTTTGCCCAGACTTGCCTCGCTGCTAGGCTTCCTGCCCAGGAAGGAGCAGGTTGCGCGAGGCTGGGAGACGCCACTGGCGCCTTCCTGGCCTCAGCTCCGCTCCTGCCTTGCCTTTGCACCTAGGCCCCAGGCGTCCTTGGGGAGGGCTTAGGGGCCGGTGGCTTGCACACTGCCAAGGGCTCCAGCAGGAAGAGCTCTGTACGAGGGAAGGGAAGGGCTAGTGCTGGGCTCCTCCAGCGGTTGCTTGGCCACACAGCCTCAGTGCCACACGGAGTGCACCAGGGTCCCAGGGCCCCTGACTGGGGTGTGCAGCCCCGCACACCCGGAGGCTGAATCCCTGGGCGCCCAGCAGCTGCCTCACACACGTAGCTTCCCTAGCGCTCTCCTCCCCAGCAGAGATGTGTGCAGCTGGTTGGGGCCTGCCCCTGCGTGCCTGGGCTCCCGCCCACAGCTCCAGCTCAGGGCAAGCAGCCCCTGAGCAAAGACCTGCAGGACGCGCAGAGCGCCCCCACCTGGTAGCCGAGTGAACAGCTGGCGGGGAAGCGAGCCTGCTCGAGGGAAGAAGAGGCAGCCCAGCCTGGTTTGGTTCAAGCCCTACTTGGCTGGAGCCGAGTGAGCCTCCAGGACGGCAGAGCTCCAGCTCTGCTCAGAGGCCCGATCTGGCAGAGTTGCTGGCGCAAGGCTGCTCTGCCCTGAGCGAGCCTTGCCCAGACTTGCCTCGCTGCTAGGATTCCTGCCTAGGAAGGAGCAGGCTGCGCGAGGCTGGGAGACGCCACTGGCGCCTTCCTGGCCTCAGCTCCGCTCTTGCCTTGCCTTTGCACCTAGGCCCCAGGCGTCCTTGGGGAGGGCTTAGGGGCCGGTGCCTTGCACACTGCCAAGGGCTCCAGCAGGAAGAGCTCTGTGCGAGGGAAGGGAAGGGCTAGTGCAGGGCTCCTCCAGCGGTTGCTTGGCCGGCCAGACTCAGCGCCGCACGGAGTGACCAGGCTCCCAAGGCCCCTGGCTGGGGTGTGCAGCCCCGCACACCCGGAGGCTGACTCCCTGGGCGCCCAGCAGCTGCCTCACACACGTAGCTTCCCTAGCGCTCTCCTCCCCAGCAGAGACTTGTGCAGCTGGTTGGGGCCTGCCCCTGCGTGCCTGGGCTCCCGCCCACAGCCCCAGCTCAGGGCAAGCAGCCCCTGAGCCAAGATCTGCAAGAGGCCCAGAGCGCCCCCACCTGGAAGCCGAGTGAACTGCTGGCGGGGAGGCGAGCCTGCTGGAGGGAAGAAGACGCAGCCCAGCCTCGTTTGCCTAAATCCCTACTTGGCTGGAGCCGAGTGAGCCTCCAGGACGGCAGAGCTCCAGCTCTGCTCAGAGGCCCGATCTGGCAGAGTTGCTGGTTCGAGGCTGCTCTGCCCTGGGCGAGCCTTGCCCAGACTTGCCTCGCTGCTAGGCTTCCTGCCCAGGAAGGAGCAGGCTGCGCGAGGCTGGGAGACGCCACTGGCGCCTTCCTGGCCTCAGCTCCGCTCCTGCCTTGCCTTTGAACCTATGCCCCAGGCGTCGTTGTGGAGGGCTTAGGGGCCTGTGGATTGCACACTGCCAAGGGCTCCAGCAGGAAGAGCTCTGTGCGAGGGAAGGGAAGGGCTAGTGCAGGGCTCCTCCAGCGGTTGCATGGCCGGCCAGACTCAGCGCCGCACGGAATGCACCAGGCTCCCAGGGCCCCTGGCTGGGGTCTGCAGCCCCACACACCCGGAGGCTGACTCCCTGGGCGCCCAGCAGCTGCCTCACACACGTAGCTTCCCTAGCGCTCTCCTCCCCAGCAGAGACGTGTGCAGCTGGTTGGGGCCTGCCCCTGCGTGCCTGGGCTCCCGCCCACAGCCCCAGCTCAGGGCAAGCAGCCCCTGAGCCAAGACCTGCAGGAGGGGCAGAGCGCCCCCACCTGGAAGCCGAGTGAACAGCTGGCGGGGAGGCGAGCCTGCTCGAGGGAAGAAGAGGCAGCCCAGCCTCGTTTGGCTCAAGCCCTACTTGGCTGGAGCCGAGTGAGCCTCCAGGACGGCAGAGCTCCAGCTCTGCTCAGAGGCCCGATCTGGCAGAGTTGCTGGCGCGAGGCTGCTCTGCCCTGGGCGAGCCTTGCCCAGACTTGCCTCGCTGCTAGGCTTCCTGCCCAGGAAGGAGCAGCCTGCGCGAGGCTGGGAGACGCCACTGGCGCCTTCCTGGCCTCAGCTCCGCTCCTGCCTTGCCTTTGCACCTAGGCCCCAGGCGTCCTTGGGGAGGGCTTAGGGGCCGGTGGCTTGCACACTGCCAAGGGCTCCAGCAGGAAGAGCTCTGTGCTAGGGAAGGGAAGGGCTAGTGCAGGGCTCCTCCAGCGGTTGCTTGGCCGCCCAGACTCAGCGCCGCACGGAGTGCACCAGGCTCCCAGGGTCCCTGGCTGGGGTCTGCAGCCCCGCACACCTGGAGGCTGACTCCCTGGGCGCCCAGCAGCTGCCTCACACACGTAGCTTCCCTAGCGCTCTCCTCCCCAGCAGAGACGTGTGCAGCAGGTTGGGGCCTGCCCCTGCGTTCCTGGGCTCCCGCCCACAGCCCCAGCTCAGGGCAAGCAGCCCCTGAGCCAAGACCTGCAGGAGGCGCAGAGCGCCCCCACCTGGAAGCCGAGTGAACAGCTGGCGGGGAGGCGAGCCTCCACGAGGGAAGAAGAGGCAGCCCAGCCTCGTTTGGCTCAAGCCCTACTTGGCTGGAGCCGAGTGCGCCTCCAGGACGGCAGAGCTCCAGCTCTGCTCAGAGGCCCGATCTGGCAGAGTTGCTGGCGCGAGGCTGCTCTGCCCTGGGCGAGCCTTGCCCAGACTTGCCTCGCTGCTAGGCTTCCTGCCCAGGAAGGAGCAGGCTGCACGAGGCTGGGAGATGCCACTGGCGCCTTCCTGGCCTCAGCTCCGCTCCTTCCTTGCCTTTGCACATAGGCCCCAGGCGTCCTTGGGGAGGGCTTAGGGGCCGGTGGCTTGCACACTGCCAAGGGCTCCAGCAGGAAGAGCTCTGTGCGAGGGAAGGGAAGGGCTAGTGCAGGCCTCCTCCAGCGGTTGCTTGGCCGGCCAGACTCAGCGCCGCACGGAGTGCACCAGGCTCCCAGGGCCCCTGGCTGGGGTCTGCAGCCCCGCACACCCGGAGGCTGACTCCCTGGGCGCCCAGCAGCTGCCTCACACACGTAGCTTCCCTAGCGCTCTCCTCCCCAGCAGAGACGTGTGCAGCTGGTTGGGGCCTGCACCTGCGTGCCTGGGCTCCCGCCCACAGCCCCAGCTCAGGGCAAGCAGCCACTGAGCCAAGACCTGCAGGAGGCGCAGAGCGCCGCCACCTGGTAGCCGAGTGAACAGCTGGCTGGGAGGCGAGCCTGCTGGAGGGAAGAAGACGCAGCCCAGCCTCGTTTGCCTAAATCCCTACTTGGCTGGAGCCGAGTGAGCTTCCAGGACGGCAGAGCTCCAGCTCTGCTCAGAGGCCCGATCTGGCAGAGTTGCTGGCGCGAGGCTGCTCTGCCCTGGGCGAGCCTTGCCCAGACTTGCCTCGCTGCTAGGCTTCCTGCCCAGGAAGGAGCAGGCTGCGCGAGGCTGGGAGACGCCACTGGCGCCTTCCTGGCCTCAGCTCCGCTCCTGCCTTGCCTTTGCACCTAGGCGCCAGGCGTCCTTGGGGAGGGCTTAGGGGCCGGTGGCTTGCACACTGCCAAGGGCTCCAGCAGGAAGAGCTCTGTGCGAGGGAAGGGAAGGGCTAGTGCAGGGCTCCTCCAGCGGTTGCTTGGCCGCCCAGACTCAGCGCCGCACGGAGTGACCCAGGCTCCCAGGGCCCCTGGCTGGGGTCTGCAGCCCCGCACACCCGGAGGCTGACTCCCTGGGCGCCCAGCAGCTGCCTCACACACGTAGCTTCCCTAGCGCTCTCCTCCCCAGCAGAGACGTGTGCAGCTGGTTGGGACCTGCCCCTGCGTGCCTGGGCTCCCACCCACAGCCCCAGCTCAGGGCAAGCAGCCCCTGCGCCAAGACCTGCAGGAGGCGCAGAGCGCCCCCACCTGGAAGCCGAGTGAAAAGCTGGCGGGGAGGCGAGCCTCCTCGAGGGAAGAAGGGGCAGCCCAGCCTCGTTTTGCTCAAGCCCTACTTGGCTGGAGCCGAGTGCGCCTCCAGGACGGCAGAGCTCCAGCTCTGCTCAGAGGCCCGATCTGGCAGAGTTGCTGGCGCGAGGCTGCTCTGCCCTGGGCGAGCCTTGCCCAGACTTGCCTCGCTGCTAGGCTTCCTGCCCAGGAAGGAGCAGGCTGCGCGAGGCTGGGAGACGCCACTGGCGCCTTCCTGGCCTCAGCTCCGCTCCTGCCTTTCCTTTGCACATAGGCCCCAGGCGTCCTTGGGGAGGGCTTAGGGGCCGGTGGCTTGCACACTGCCAAGGGCTCCAGCAGGAAGAGCTCTGTGCGAGGGAAGGGAAGGGCTAGTGCAGGGCTCCTCCAGCGGTTGCTTGGCCGCCCAGACTCAGCGCCGCACGGAGTGCACCAGGCTCCCAGGGCCCCTGACTGGGGTCTGCAGCCCCGCACACCTGGAGGCTGACTCCCTGGGCGCCCAGCAGCTGCCTCACACACGTAGCTTCCCTAGCGCTCTCCTCCCCAGCAGAGACGTGTGCAGCTGGTTGGGCCTGCCCCTGCGTGCCTGGGCTCCCGCCCACAGCCCCAGCTCAGGGCAAGCAGCCCCTGAACCAAGACCTGCAGGAGGCGCAGAGCGCCCCCACCTGGAAGCCGAGTGAACAGCTGGCGGGGAGGCGAGCCTCCTCGAGGGAAGAAGGGGCAGCCCAGCCTCGTTAGGCTCAAGCCCTACTTGGCTGGAGCCGAGTGCGCCTCCAGGACGGCAGAGCTCCAGCTCTGCTCAGAGGCCAGATCTGGCAGAGTTGCTGGCGCGAGGCTGCTCTGCCCTGGGCGAGCCTTGCCCAGACTTGCCTCGCTGCTAGGCTTCCTGCCCAGGAAGGAGCAGGCTGCGCGAGGCTGGGAGACGCCACTGGCGCCTTCCTGGCCTCAGCTCCGCTCCTGCCTTGCCTTTGAACCTATGCCCCAGGCGTCGTTGTGGAGGGCTTAGGGGCCTGTGGATTGCACACTGCCAAGGGCTCCAGCAGGAAGAGCTCTGTGCGAGGGAAGGGAAGGGCTAGTGCAGGGCTCCTCCAGCGGTTGCATGGCCGGCCAGACTCAGCGCCGCACGGAATGCACCAGGCTCCCAGGGCCCCTGGCTGGGGTCTGCAGCCCCACACACCCGGAGGCTGACTCCCTGGGCGCCCAGCAGCTGCCTCACACACGTAGCTTCCCTAGCGCTCTCCTCCCCAGCAGAGACGTGTGCAGCTGGTTGGGGCCTGCCCCTGCGTGCCTGGGCTCCCGCCCACAGCCCCAGCTCAGGGCAAGCAGCCCCTGAGCCAAGACCTGCAGGAGGGGCAGAGCGCCCCCACCTGGAAGCCGAGTGAACAGCTGGCGGGGAGGCGAGCCTGCTCGAGGGAAGAAGAGGCAGCCCAGCCTCGTTTGGCTCAAGCCCTACTTGGCTGGAGCCGAGTGAGCCTCCAGGACGGCAGAGCTCCAGCTCTGCTCAGAGGCCCGATCTGGCAGAGTTGCTGGCGCGAGGCTGCTCTGCCCTGGGCGAGCCTTGCCCAGACTTGCCTCGCTGCTAGGCTTCCTGCCCAGGAAGGAGCAGCCTGCGCGAGGCTGGGAGACGCCACTGGCGCCTTCCTGGCCTCAGCTCCGCTCCTGCCTTGCCTTTGCACCTAGGCCCCAGGCGTCCTTGGGGAGGGCTTAGGGGCCGGTGGCTTGCACACTGCCAAGGGCTCCAGCAGGAAGAGCTCTGTGCTAGGGAAGGGAAGGGCTAGTGCAGGGCTCCTCCAGTGGTTGCTTGGCCGCCCAGACTCAGCGCCGCACGGAGTGCACCAGGCTCCCAGGGTCCCTGGCTGGGGTCTGCAGCCCCGCACACCTGGAGGCTGACTCCCTGGGCGCCCAGCAGCTGCCTCACACACGTAGCTTCCCTAGCGCTCTCCTCCCCAGCAGAGACGTGTGCAGCAGGTTGGGGCCTGCCCCTGCGTTCCTGGGCTCCCGCCCACAGCCCCAGCTCAGGGCAAGCAGCCCCTGAGCCAAGACCTGCAGGAGGCGCAGAGCGCCCCCACCTGGAAGCCGAGTGAACAGCTGGCGGGGAGGCGAGCCTCCACGAGGGAAGAAGAGGCAGCCCAGCCTCGTTTGGCTCAAGCCCTACTTGGCTGGAGCCGAGTGAGCCTCCAGGACGGCAGAGCTCCAGCTCTGCTCAGAGGCCCGATCTGGCAGAGTTGCTGGCGCGAGGCTGCTCTGCCCTGGGCGAGCCTTGCCCAGACTTGCCTCGCTGCTAGGCTTCCTGCCCAGGAAGGAGCAGGCTGCACGAGGCTGGGAGATGCCACTGGCGCCTTCCTGGCCTCAGCTCCGCTCCTTCCTTGCCTTTGCACATAGGCCCCAGGCGTCCTTGGGGAGGGCTTAGGCGCCGGTGGCTTGCACACTGCCAAGGGCTCCAGCAGGAAGAGCTCTGTGCGAGGGAAGGGAAGGGCTAGTGCAGGCCTCCTCCAGCGGTTGCTTGGCCGGCCAGACTCAGCGCCGCACGGAGTGCACCAGGCTCCCAGGGCCCCTGGCTGGGGTCTGCAGCCCCGCACACCCGGAGGCTGACTCCCTGGGCGCCCAGCAGCTGCCTCACACACGTAGCGTCCCTAGCGCTCTCCTCCCCAGCAGAGACGTGTGCAGCTGGTTGGGGCCTGCACCTGCGTGCCTGGGCTCCCGCCCACAGCCCCAGCTCAGGGCAAGCAGCCACTGAGCCAAGACCTGCAGGAGGCGCAGAGCGCCGCCACCTGGTAGCCGAGTGAACAGCTGGCTGGGAGGCGAGCCTGCTGGAGGGAAGAAGACGCAGCCCAGCCTCGTTTGCCTAAATCCCTACTTGGCTGGAGCCGAGTGAGCTTCCAGGACTGCAGAGCTCCAGCTCTGCTCAGAGGCCCGATCTGGCAGAGTTGCTGGCGCGAGGCTGCTCTGCCCTGGGCGAGCCTTGCCCAGACTTGCCTCGCTGCTAGGCTTCCTGCCCAGGAAGGAGCAGGCTGCGCGAGGCTGGGAGACGCCACTGGCGCCTTCCTGGCCTCAGCTCCGCTCCTGCCTTGCCTTTGCACCTAGGCGCCAGGCGTCCTTGGGGAGGGCTTAGGGGCCGGTGGCTTGCACACTGCCAAGGGCTCCAGCAGGAAGAGCTCTGTGCGAGGGAAGGGAAGGGCTAGTGCAGGGCTCCTCCAGCGGTTGCTTGGCCGCCCAGACTCAGCGCCGCACGGAGTGACCCAGGCTCCCAGGGCCCCTGGCTGGGGTCTGCAGCCCCGCACACCCGGAGGCTGACTCCCTGGGCGCCCAGCAGCTGCCTCACACACGTAGCTTCCCTAGCGCTCTCCTCCCCAGCAGAGACGTGTGCAGCTGGTTGGGACCTGCCCCTGCGTGCCTGGGCTCCCACCCACAGCCCCAGCTCAGGGCAAGCAGCCCCTGCGCCAAGACCTGCAGGAGGCGCAGAGCGCCCCCACCTGGAAGCCGAGTGAAAAGCTGGCGGGGAGGCGAGCCTCCTCGAGGGAAGAAGGGGCAGCCCAGCCTCGTTTTGCTCAAGCCCTACTTGGCTGGAGCCGAGTGCGCCTCCAGGACGGCAGAGCTCCAGCTCTGCTCAGAGGCCCGATCTGGCAGAGTTGCTGGCGCGAGGCTGCTCTGCCCTGGGCGAGCCTTGCCCAGACTTGCCTCGCTGCTAGGCTTCCTGCCCAGGAAGGAGCAGGCTGCGCGAGGCTGGGAGACGCCACTGGCGCCTTCCTGGCCTCAGTTCCGCTCCTGCCTTTCCTTTGCACATAGGCCCCAGGCGTCCTTGGGGAGGGCTTAGGGGCCGGTGGCTTGCACACTGCCAAGGGCTCCAGCAGGAAGAGCTCTGTGCGAGGGAAGGGAAGGGCTAGTGCAGGGCTCCTCCAGCGGTTGCTTGGCCGCCCAGACTCAGCGCCGCACGGAGTGCACCAGGCTCCCAGGGCCCCTGACTGGGGTCTGCAGCCCCGCACACCTGGAGGCTGACTCCCTGGGCGCCCAGCAGCTGCCTCACACACGTAGCTTCCCTAGCGCTCTCCTCCCCAGCAGAGACGTGTGCAGCTGGTTGGGCCTGCCCCTGCGTGCCTGGGCTCCCGCCCACAGCCCCAGCTCAGGGCAAGCAGCCCCTGAACCAAGACCTGCAGGAGGCGCAGAGCGCCCCCACCTGGAAGCCGAGTGAACAGCTGGCGGGGAAACGAGCCTCCTCGAGGGAAGAAGGGGCAGCCCAGCCTCGTTAGGCTCAAGCCCTACTTGGCTGGAGCCGAGTGCGCCTCCAGGACGGCAGAGCTCCAGCTCTGCTCAGAGGCCCGATCTGGCAGAGTTGCTGGCGCGAGGCTGCTCTGCCCTGGGCGAGCCTTGCCCAGACTTGCCTCGCTGCTAGGCTTCCTGCCCAGGAAGGAGCAGGCTGCGCGAGGCTGGGAGACGCCACTGGCGCCTTCCTGGCCTCAGCTCCGCTCCTGCCTTGCCTTTGCACCTAGGCCCCAGGCCTCCTTGGGGAGGGCTTAGGGGCCGGTGGCTTGCACACTGCCAAGGGCTCCAGCTGGAAGAGCTGTGTGCGAAGGAAGGGAAGGGCTAGTGCAGGGCTCCTCCAGCGGTTGCTTGGCCGCCCAGACTCATCGCCACTCGGAGTGACCCAGGCTCCCAGGGAACCTGGCTGGGGTGTGCAGCCCCGCACACCCGGAGGCTGACTCCCTGGGCGCCCAGCAGCTGCCTCACACACGTAGCTTCCCTAGCGCTCTCCTCCCCAGCAGAGATGTGTGCAGCTGGTTGGGGCCTGCCCCTGCGTGCCTGGGCTCCCGCCCACAGCCCCAGCTCAAGGCAAGCAGCCCCTGAGCCAAGACCTGCAGGAGGCGCAGAGCGCCCCCACCTGGAAGCCGAGTGAAAAGCTGGCGGGGAGGCGAGCCTCCTCGAGGGAAGAAGGGGCAGCCCAGCCTCGTTTGGCTCAAGCCCTACTTGGCTGGAGCCGAGTGCGCCTCCAGGACGGCAGAGCTCCAGCTCTGCTCAGAGGCCCGATCTGGCAGAGTTGCTGGCGCGAGGCTGCTCTGCCCTGGGCGAGCCTTGCCCAGACTTGCCTCGCTGCTAGGCTTCCGGCCCAGGAAGGAGCAGGCTGCGCGAGGCTGGGAGACGCCACTGGCGCCTTCCTGGCCTCAGCTCCGCTCCTGCCTTTCCTTTGCACATAGGCCCCAGGCGTCCTTGGGGAGGGCTTAGGGGCCGGTGGCTTGCACACTGCCAAGGGCTCCAGCAGGAAGCGCTCTGTGCGAGGGAAGGGAAGGGCTAGTGCAGGGCTCCTCCAGCGGTTGCTTGGCCGCCCAGACTCAGCGCCGCACGGAGTGCACCAGGCTCCCAGGGCCCCTGGCTGGGGTCTGCAGTCCCGCACACCTGGAGGCTGACTCCCTGGGCGCCCAGCAGCTGCCTCACACACGTAGCTTCCCTAGCGCTCTCCTCCCCAGCAGAGACGTGTGCAGCTGGTTGGGCCTGCCCCTGCGTGCCTGGGCTCCCGCCCACAGCCCCAGCTCAGGGCAAGCAGCCCCTGAACCAAGACCTGCAGGAGGCGCAGAGCGCCCCCACCTGGAAGCCGAGTGAACAGCTGGCGGGGAGGCGAGCCTCCTCGAGGGAAGAAGGGGCAGCCCAGCCTCGTTTGGCTCAAGCCCTACTTGGCTGGAGCCGAGTGCGCCTCCAGGACGGCAGAGCTCCAGCTCTGCTCAGAGGCCCGATCTGGCAGAGTTGCTGGCGCGAGGCTGCTCTGCCCTGGGCGAGCCTTGCCCAGACTTGCCTCGCTGCTAGGCTTCCTGCCCAGGAAGGAGCAGGCTGCGCGAGGCTGGGAGACGCCACTGGCGCCTTCCTGGCCATAGCTCCGCTCCTGCCTTGCCTTTGCACATAGGCCCAAGGCGTCCTTGGGGAGGGCTTAAGGGCCGGTGGCTTGCACACTGCCAAGGGCTCCAGCAGGAAGCGCTCTGTGCGAGGGAAGGGAAGGGCTAGTGCAGGGCTCCTCCAGCGGTTGCTTGGCCGCCCAGACTCAGCGCCGCACGGAGTGCACCAGGCTCCCAGGGCCCCTGGCTGGGGTCTGCAGCCCCGCACACCTGGAGGCTGACTCCCTGGGCGCCCAGCAGCTGCCTTACACACGTAGCTTCCCTAGCGCTCTCCTCCCCAGCAGAGACGTGTGCAGCTGGTTGGGCCTGCCCCTGCGTGCCTGGGCTCCCGCCCACAGCCCCAGCTCATGGAAAGCAGCCCCTGGGCCAAGACTTGCAGGAGGCGCAGAGCGCCCCCACCTGGAAGCCGAGTGAACAGCTGGCGGGGAGGCGAGCCTCCTCGAGGGAAGTAGGGGCAGCCCAGCCTCGTTTGGCTCAAGCCCTACTTGGCTGGTGCCGAGTGCGCCTCCAGGACGGCAGAGCTCCAGTTCTGCTCAGAGGCCCGATCTGGTAGAGTTGCTGGCGCGAGGCTGCTCTGCCCTGGGCGAGCCTTGCCCAGACTTGCCTCGCTGCTAGGCTTCCTGCCCAGGAAGGAGCAGGCTGCGCGAGGCTGGGAGACGCCACTGGCGCCTTCCTGGCCTCAGCTCCGCTCCTGCCTTGCCTTTGCACCTAGGCCCCAGGCGTCCTTGGGGAGGGCTTAGGGGTCGGTGGCTTGCACACTGCCAAGGGCTCCAGCGGGAAGAGCTCTGTGCGAGGGAAGGGAAGGGCTAGTGCTGGGCTCCTCCAGCGGTTGCTTGGCCACCCAGCCTCAGCGCCGCACGGAGTGCACCAGGCTCCCAGGGCCCCTGGCTGGGGTCTGCAGCCCCGCACACCCGGAGGCTGAATACCTGGGCGCCCAGCAGCTGCCTCACACACGTAGCTTACCTAGCACTCTCCTCCCGAGCAGACGTGTGCAGCTGGTTGGGGCCTGCCCCTGCGTGCCTGGGCTCCCGCCCACAGCCCCAGCTCAGGGCAAGCAGCCCCTGAGCCAAGACCTGCAGGAGGCGCAGAGCGCCCCCACCTGGAAGCCGAGTGAACAGCTGGCGGGGAGGCGAGCCTGCTCGAGGGAGGAAGAGGCAGCCCAGCCTCGTTTGGCTCAAGCCCTACTTGGCTGGAGCCGAGTGAGCCTCCAGGACGACAGAGCTCCAGCTCTGCTCAGAGGCCCGATCTAGCAGAGTTGCTGGCGCCAGGCTGCTCTGCCCTGGGTGAGCCTTGCCCAGACTTGCCTCGCTGCTAGGCTTCCTGCCCAGGAAGGAGCAGGTTGCGCGAGGCTGGGAGACGCCACTGGCGCCTTCCTGGCCTCAGCTCCGCTCCTGCCTTGCCTTTGCACCTAGGCCCCAGGCGTCCTTGGGGAGGGCTTAGGGGCCGGTGGCTTGCACACTGCCAAGGGCTCCAGCAGGAAGAGCTCTGTACGAGGGAAGGGAAGGGCTAGTGCTGGGCTCCTCCAGCGGTTGCTTGGCCACACAGCCTCAGTGCCACACGGAGTGCACCAGGGTCCCAGGGCCCCTGACTGGGGTGTGCAGCCCCGCACACCCGGAGGCTGAATCCCTGGGCGCCCAGCAGCTGCCTCACACACGTAGCTTCCCTAGCGCTCTCCTCCCCAGCAGAGATGTGTGCAGCTGGTTGGGGCCTGCCCCTGCGTGCCTGGGCTCCCGCCCACAGCCCCAGCTCAGGGCAAGCAGCCCCTGAGCCAAGACCTGCAGGAGGGGCAGAGCGCCCCCACCTGGAAGCCGAGTGAACAGCTGGCGGGGAGGCGAGCCTGCTCGAGGGAAGAAGAGGCAGCCCAGCCTCGTTTGGCTCAAGCCCTACTTGGCTGGAGCCGAGTGAGCCTCCAGGACGGCAGAGCTCCAGCTCTGCTCAGAGGCCCGATCTGGCAGAGTTGCTGGCGCGAGGCTGCTCTGCCCTGGGCGAGCCTTGCCCAGACTTGCCTCGCTGCTAGGCTTCCGGCCCAGGAAGGAGCAGGCTGCGCGAGGCTGGGAGACGCCACTGGCGCCTTCCTGGCCTCAGCTCCGCTCCTGCCTTTCCTTTGCACATAGGCCCCAGGCGTCCTTGGGGAGGGCTTAGGGGCCGGTGGCTTGCACACTGCCAAGGGCTCCAGCAGGAAGCGCTCTGTGCGAGGGAAGGGAAGGGCTAGTGCAGGGCTCCTCCAGCGGTTGCTTGGCCGCCCAGACTCAGCGCCGCACGGAGTGCACCAGGCTCCCAGGGCCCCTGGCTGGGGTCTGCAGTCCCGCACACCTGGAGGCTGACTCCCTGGGCGCCCAGCAGCTGCCTCACACACGTAGCTTCCCTAGCGCTCTCCTCCCCAGCAGAGATGTGTGCAGCTGGTTGGGGCCTGCCCCTGCGTGCCTGGGCTCCCGCCCACAGCCCCAGCTCAGGGCAAGCAGCCCCTGAGCCAAGACCTGCAGGAGGGGCAGAGCGCCCCCACCTGGAAGCCGAGTGAACAGCTGGCGGGGAGGCGAGCCTGCTCGAGGGAAGAAGAGGCAGCCCAGCCTCGTTTGGCTCAAGCCCTACTTGGCTGGAGCCGAGTGAGCCTCCAGGACGGCAGAGCTCCAGCTCTGCTCAGAGGCCCGATCTGGCAGAGTTGCTGGCGCGAGGCTGCTCTGCCCTGGGCGAGCCTTGCCCAGACTTGCCTCGCTGCTAGGCTTCCGGCCCAGGAAGGAGCAGGCTGCGCGAGGCTGGGAGACGCCACTGGCGCCTTCCTGGCCTCAGCTCCGCTCCTGCCTTTCCTTTGCACATAGGCCCCAGGCGTCCTTGGGGAGGGCTTAGGGGCCGGTGGCTTGCACACTGCCAAGGGCTCCAGCAGGAAGCGCTCTGTGCGAGGGAAGGGAAGGGCTAGTGCAGGGCTCCTCCAGCGGTTGCTTGGCCGCCCAGACTCAGCGCCGCACGGAGTGCACCAGGCTCCCAGGGCCCCTGGCTGGGGTCTGCAGTCCCGCACACCTGGAGGCTGACTCCCTGGGCGCCCAGCAGCTGCCTCACACACGTAGCTTCCCTAGCGCTCTCCTCCCCAGCAGAGACGTGTGCAGCTGGTTGGGCCTGCCCCTGCGTGCCTGGGCTCCCGCCCACAGCCCCAGCTCAGGGCAAGCAGCCCCTGAACCAAGACCTGCAGGAGGCGCAGAGCG
This sequence comes from Ovis canadensis, assembly GCF_042477335.2. NCBI lineage: Eukaryota > Metazoa > Chordata > Mammalia > Artiodactyla > Bovidae > Ovis > Ovis canadensis. The sequence goes on along the minus strand of NC_091247.1, from coordinate 110,730,554 downwards.
CCCCCACCTGGAAGCCGAGTGAACAGCTGGCGGGGAGGCGAGCCTCCTCGAGGGAAGAAGGGGCAGCCCAGCCTCGTTTGGCTCAAGCCCTACTTGGCTGGAGCCGAGTGCGCCTCCAGGACGGCAGAGCTCCAGCTCTGCTCAGAGGCCCGATCTGGCAGAGTTGCTGGCGCGAGGCTGCTCTGCCCTGGGCGAGCCTTGCCCAGACTTGCCTCGCTGCTAGGCTTCCTGCCCAGGAAGGAGCAGGCTGCGCGAGGCTGGGAGACGCCACTGGCGCCTTCCTGGCCATAGCTCCGCTCCTGCCTTGCCTTTGCACATAGGCCCAAGGCGTCCTTGGGGAGGGCTTAAGGGCCGGTGGCTTGCACACTGCCAAGGGCTCCAGCAGGAAGCGCTCTGTGCGAGGGAAGGGAAGGGCTAGTGCAGGGCTCCTCCAGCGGTTGCTTGGCCGCCCAGACTCAGCGCCGCACGGAGTGCACCAGGCTCCCAGGGCCCCTGGCTGGGGTCTGCAGCCCCGCACACCTGGAGGCTGACTCCCTGGGCGCCCAGCAGCTGCCTTACACACGTAGCTTCCCTAGCGCTCTCCTCCCCAGCAGAGACGTGTGCAGCTGGTTGGGCCTGCCCCTGCGTGCCTGGGCTCCCGCCCACAGCCCCAGCTCATGGAAAGCAGCCCCTGGGCCAAGACTTGCAGGAGGCGCAGAGCGCCCCCACCTGGAAGCCGAGTGAACAGCTGGCGGGGAGGCGAGCCTCCTCGAGGGAAGTAGGGGCAGCCCAGCCTCGTTTGGCTCAAGCCCTACTTGGCTGGTGCCGAGTGCGCCTCCAGGACGGCAGAGCTCCAGTTCTGCTCAGAGGCCCGATCTGGTAGAGTTGCTGGCGCGAGGCTGCTCTGCCCTGGGCGAGCCTTGCCCAGACTTGCCTCGCTGCTAGGCTTCCTGCCCAGGAAGGAGCAGGCTGCGCGAGGCTGGGAGACGCCACTGGCGCCTTCCTGGCCTCAGCTCCGCTCCTGCCTTGCCTTTGCACCTAGGCCCCAGGCGTCCTTGGGGAGGGCTTAGGGGTCGGTGGCTTGCACACTGCCAAGGGCTCCAGCGGGAAGAGCTCTGTGCGAGGGAAGGGAAGGGCTAGTGCTGGGCTCCTCCAGCGGTTGCTTGGCCACCCAGCCTCAGCGCCGCACGGAGTGCACCAGGCTCCCAGGGCCCCTGGCTGGGGTCTGCAGCCCCGCACACCCGGAGGCTGAATACCTGGGCGCCCAGCAGCTGCCTCACACACGTAGCTTACCTAGCACTCTCCTCCCGAGCAGACGTGTGCAGCTGGTTGGGGCCTGCCCCTGCGTGCCTGGGCTCCCGCCCACAGCCCCAGCTCAGGGCAAGCAGCCCCTGAGCCAAGACCTGCAGGAGGCGCAGAGCGCCCCCACCTGGAAGCCGAGTGAACAGCTGGCGGGGAGGCGAGCCTGCTCGAGGGAGGAAGAGGCAGCCCAGCCTCGTTTGGCTCAAGCCCTACTTGGCTGGAGCCGAGTGAGCCTCCAGGACGACAGAGCTCCAGCTCTGCTCAGAGGCCCGATCTAGCAGAGTTGCTGGCGCCAGGCTGCTCTGCCCTGGGTGAGCCTTGCCCAGACTTGCCTCGCTGCTAGGCTTCCTGCCCAGGAAGGAGCAGGTTGCGCGAGGCTGGGAGACGCCACTGGCGCCTTCCTGGCCTCAGCTCCGCTCCTGCCTTGCCTTTGCACCTAGGCCCCAGGCGTCCTTGGGGAGGGCTTAGGGGCCGGTGGCTTGCACACTGCCAAGGGCTCCAGCAGGAAGAGCTCTGTACGAGGGAAGGGAAGGGCTAGTGCTGGGCTCCTCCAGCGGTTGCTTGGCCACACAGCCTCAGCGCCACACGGAGTGCACCAGGGTCCCAGGGCCCCTGACTGGGGTGTGCAGCCCCGCACACCCGGAGGCTGAATCCCTGGGCGCCCAGCAGCTGCCTCACACACGTAGCTTCCCTAGCGCTCTCCTCCCCAGCAGAGATGTGTGCAGCTGGTTGGGGCCTGCCCCTGCGTGCCTGGGCTCCCGCCCACAGCCCCAGCTCAGGGCAAGCAGCCCCTGAGCCAAGACCTGCAGGAGGGGCAGAGCGCCCCCACCTGGAAGCCGAGTGAACAGCTGGCGGGGAGGCGAGCCTGCTCGAGGGAAGAAGAGGCAGCCCAGCCTCGTTTGGCTCAAGCCCTACTTGGCTGGAGCCGAGTGAGCCTCCAGGACGGCAGAGCTCCAGCTCTGCTCAGAGGCCCGATCTGGCAGAGTTGCTGGCGCGAGGCTGCTCTGCCCTGGGCGAGCCTTGCCCAGACTTGCCTCGCTGCTAGGCTTCCTGCCCAGGAAGGAGCAGGCTGCACGAGGCTGGGAGATGCCACTGGCGCCTTCCTGGCCTCAGCTCCGCTCCTTCCTTGCCTTTGCACATAGGCCCCAGGCGTCCTTGGGGAGGGCTTAGGCGCCGGTGGCTTGCACACTGCCAAGGGCTCCAGCAGGAAGAGCTCTGTGCGAGGGAAGGGAAGGGCTAGTGCAGGCCTCCTCCAGCGGTTGCTTGGCCGGCCAGACTCAGCGCCGCACGGAGTGCACCAGGCTCCCAGGGCCCCTGGCTGGGGTCTGCAGCCCCGCACACCCGGAGGCTGACTCCCTGGGCGCCCAGCAGCTGCCTCACACACGTAGCGTCCCTAGCGCTCTCCTCCCCAGCAGAGACGTGTGCAGCTGGTTGGGGCCTGCACCTGCGTGCCTGGGCTCCCGCCCACAGCCCCAGCTCAGGGCAAGCAGCCACTGAGCCAAGACCTGCAGGAGGCGCAGAGCGCCGCCACCTGGTAGCCGAGTGAACAGCTGGCTGGGAGGCGAGCCTGCTGGAGGGAAGAAGACGCAGCCCAGCCTCGTTTGCCTAAATCCCTACTTGGCTGGAGCCGAGTGAGCTTCCAGGACTGCAGAGCTCCAGCTCTGCTCAGAGGCCCGATCTGGCAGAGTTGCTGGCGCGAGGCTGCTCTGCCCTGGGCGAGCCTTGCCCAGACTTGCCTCGCTGCTAGGCTTCCTGCCCAGGAAGGAGCAGGCTGCGCGAGGCTGGGAGACGCCACTGGCGCCTTCCTGGCCTCAGCTCCGCTCCTGCCTTGCCTTTGCACCTAGGCGCCAGGCGTCCTTGGGGAGGGCTTAGGGGCCGGTGGCTTGCACACTGCCAAGGGCTCCAGCAGGAAGAGCTCTGTGCGAGGGAAGGGAAGGGCTAGTGCAGGGCTCCTCCAGCGGTTGCTTGGCCGCCCAGACTCAGCGCCGCACGGAGTGACCCAGGCTCCCAGGGCCCCTGGCTGGGGTCTGCAGCCCCGCACACCCGGAGGCTGACTCCCTGGGCGCCCAGCAGCTGCCTCACACACGTAGCTTCCCTAGCGCTCTCCTCCCCAGCAGAGACGTGTGCAGCTGGTTGGGACCTGCCCCTGCGTGCCTGGGCTCCCACCCACAGCCCCAGCTCAGGGCAAGCAGCCCCTGCGCCAAGACCTGCAGGAGGCGCAGAGCGCCCCCACCTGGAAGCCGAGTGAAAAGCTGGCGGGGAGGCGAGCCTCCTCGAGGGAAGAAGGGGCAGCCCAGCCTCGTTTTGCTCAAGCCCTACTTGGCTGGAGCCGAGTGCGCCTCCAGGACGGCAGAGCTCCAGCTCTGCTCAGAGGCCCGATCTGGCAGAGTTGCTGGCGCGAGGCTGCTCTGCCCTGGGCGAGCCTTGCCCAGACTTGCCTCGCTGCTAGGCTTCCTGCCCAGGAAGGAGCAGGCTGCGCGAGGCTGGGAGACGCCACTGGCGCCTTCCTGGCCTCAGTTCCGCTCCTGCCTTTCCTTTGCACATAGGCCCCAGGCGTCCTTGGGGAGGGCTTAGGGGCCGGTGGCTTGCACACTGCCAAGGGCTCCAGCAGGAAGAGCTCTGTGCGAGGGAAGGGAAGGGCTAGTGCAGGGCTCCTCCAGCGGTTGCTTGGCCGCCCAGACTCAGCGCCGCACGGAGTGCACCAGGCTCCCAGGGCCCCTGACTGGGGTCTGCAGCCCCGCACACCTGGAGGCTGACTCCCTGGGCGCCCAGCAGCTGCCTCACACACGTAGCTTCCCTAGCGCTCTCCTCCCCAGCAGAGACGTGTGCAGCTGGTTGGGCCTGCCCCTGCGTGCCTGGGCTCCCGCCCACAGCCCCAGCTCAGGGCAAGCAGCCCCTGAACCAAGACCTGCAGGAGGCGCAGAGCGCCCCCACCTGGAAGCCGAGTGAACAGCTGGCGGGGAAACGAGCCTCCTCGAGGGAAGAAGGGGCAGCCCAGCCTCGTTAGGCTCAAGCCCTACTTGGCTGGAGCCGAGTGCGCCTCCAGGACGGCAGAGCTCCAGCTCTGCTCAGAGGCCCGATCTGGCAGAGTTGCTGGCGCGAGGCTGCTCTGCCCTGGGCGAGCCTTGCCCAGACTTGCCTCGCTGCTAGGCTTCCTGCCCAGGAAGGAGCAGGCTGCGCGAGGCTGGGAGACGCCACTGGCGCCTTCCTGGCCTCAGCTCCGCTCCTGCCTTGCCTTTGCACCTAGGCCCCAGGCCTCCTTGGGGAGGGCTTAGGGGCCGGTGGCTTGCACACTGCCAAGGGCTCCAGCTGGAAGAGCTGTGTGCGAAGGAAGGGAAGGGCTAGTGCAGGGCTCCTCCAGCGGTTGCTTGGCCGCCCAGACTCATCGCCACTCGGAGTGACCCAGGCTCCCAGGGAACCTGGCTGGGGTGTGCAGCCCCGCACACCCGGAGGCTGACTCCCTGGGCGCCCAGCAGCTGCCTCACACACGTAGCTTCCCTAGCGCTCTCCTCCCCAGCAGAGATGTGTGCAGCTGGTTGGGGCCTGCCCCTGCGTGCCTGGGCTCCCGCCCACAGCCCCAGCTCAAGGCAAGCAGCCCCTGAGCCAAGACCTGCAGGAGGCGCAGAGCGCCCCCACCTGGAAGCCGAGTGAAAAGCTGGCGGGGAGGCGAGCCTCCTCGAGGGAAGAAGGGGCAGCCCAGCCTCGTTTGGCTCAAGCCCTACTTGGCTGGAGCCGAGTGCGCCTCCAGGACGGCAGAGCTCCAGCTCTGCTCAGAGGCCCGATCTGGCAGAGTTGCTGGCGCGAGGCTGCTCTGCCCTGGGCGAGCCTTGCCCAGACTTGCCTCGCTGCTAGGCTTCCGGCCCAGGAAGGAGCAGGCTGCGCGAGGCTGGGCGACGCCACTGGCGCCTTCCTGGCCTCAGCTCCGCTCCTGCCTTTCCTTTGCACATAGGCCCCAGGCGTCCTTGGGGAGGGCTTAGGGGCCGGTGGCTTGCACACTGCCAAGGGCTCCAGCAGGAAGCGCTCTGTGCGAGGGAAGGGAAGGGCTAGTGCAGGGCTCCTCCAGCGGTTGCTTGGCCGCCCAGACTCAGCGCCGCACGGAGTGCACCAGGCTCCCAGGGCCCCTGGCTGGGGTCTGCAGTCCCGCACACCTGGAGGCTGACTCCCTGGGCGCCCAGCAGCTGCCTCACACACGTAGCTTCCCTAGCGCTCTCCTCCCCAGCAGAGACGTGTGCAGCTGGTTGGGCCTGCCCCTGCGTGCCTGGGCTCCCGCCCACAGCCCCAGCTCAGGGCAAGCAGCCCCTGAACCAAGACCTGCAGGAGGCGCAGAGCGCCCCCACCTGGAAGCCGAGTGAACAGCTGGCGGGGAGGCGAGCCTCCTCGAGGGAAGAAGGGGCAGCCCAGCCTCGTTTGGCTCAAGCCCTACTTGGCTGGAGCCGAGTGCGCCTCCAGGACGGCAGAGCTCCAGCTCTGCTCAGAGGCCCGATCTGGCAGAGTTGCTGGCGCGAGGCTGCTCTGCCCTGGGCGAGCCTTGCCCAGACTTGCCTCGCTGCTAGGCTTCCTGCCCAGGAAGGAGCAGGCTGCGCGAGGCTGGGAGACGCCACTGGCGCCTTCCTGGCCATAGCTCCGCTCCTGCCTTGCCTTTGCACATAGGCCCAAGGCGTCCTTGGGGAGGGCTTAAGGGCCGGTGGCTTGCACACTGCCAAGGGCTCCAGCAGGAAGCGCTCTGTGCGAGGGAAGGGAAGGGCTAGTGCAGGGCTCCTCCAGCGGTTGCTTGGCCGCCCAGACTCAGCGCCGCACGGAGTGCACCAGGCTCCCAGGGCCCCTGGCTGGGGTCTGCAGCCCCGAACACCTGGAGGCTGACTCCCTGGGCGCCCAGCAGCTGCCTTACACACGTAGCTTCCCTAGCGCTCTCCTCCCCAGCAGAGACGTGTGCAGCTGGTTGGGCCTGCCCCTGCGTGCCTGGGCTCCCGCCCACAGCCCCAGCTCATGGAAAGCAGCCCCTGGGCCAAGACTTGCAGGAGGCGCAGAGCGCCCCCACCTGGAAGCCGAGTGAACAGCTGGCGGGGAGGCGAGCCTCCTCGAGGGAAGTAGGGGCAGCCCAGCCTCGTTTGGCTCAAGCCCTACTTGGCTGGTGCCGAGTGCGCCTCCAGGACGGCAGAGCTCCAGTTCTGCTCAGAGGCCCGATCTGGTAGAGTTGCTGGCGCGAGGCTGCTCTGCCCTGGGCGAGCCTTGCCCAGACTTGCCTCGCTGCTAGGCTTCCTGCCCAGGAAGGAGCAGGCTGCGCGAGGCTGGGAGACGCCACTGGCGCCTTCCTGGCCTCAGCTCCGCTCCTGCCTTGCCTTTGCACCTAGGCCCCAGGCGTCCTTGGGGAGGGCTTAGGGGTCGGTGGCTTGCACACTGCCAAGGGCTCCAGCGGGAAGAGCTCTGTGCGAGGGAAGGGAAGGGCTAGTGCTGGGCTCCTCCAGCGGTTGCTTGGCCACCCAGCCTCAGCGCCGCACGGAGTGCACCAGGCTCCCAGGGCCCCTGGCTGGGGTCTGCAGCCCCGCACACCCGGAGGCTGAATACCTGGGCGCCCAGCAGCTGCCTCACACACGTAGCTTACCTAGCACTCTCCTCCCGAGCAGACGTGTGCAGCTGGTTGGGGCCTGCCCCTGCGTGCCTGGGCTCCCGCCCACAGCCCCAGCTCAGGGCAAGCAGCCCCTGAGCCAAGACCTGCAGGAGGCGCAGAGCGCCCCCACCTGGAAGCCGAGTGAACAGCTGGCGGGGAGGCGAGCCTGCTCGAGGGAGGAAGAGGCAGCCCAGCCTCGTTTGGCTCAAGCCCTACTTGGCTGGAGCCGAGTGAGCCTCCAGGACGACAGAGCTCCAGCTCTGCTCAGAGGCCCGATCTAGCAGAGTTGCTGGCGCCAGGCTGCTCTGCCCTGGGTGAGCCTTGCCCAGACTTGCCTCGCTGCTAGGCTTCCTGCCCAGGAAGGAGCAGGTTGCGCGAGGCTGGGAGACGCCACTGGCGCCTTCCTGGCCTCAGCTCCGCTCCTGCCTTGCCTTTGCACCTAGGCCCCAGGCGTCCTTGGGGAGGGCTTAGGGGCCGGTGGCTTGCACACTGCCAAGGGCTCCAGCAGGAAGAGCTCTGTACGAGGGAAGGGAAGGGCTAGTGCTGGGCTCCTCCAGCGGTTGCTTGGCCACACAGCCTCAGTGCCACACGGAGTGCACCAGGGTCCCAGGGCCCCTGACTGGGGTGTGCAGCCCCGCACACCCGGAGGCTGAATCCCTGGGCGCCCAGCAGCTGCCTCACACACGTAGCTTCCCTAGCGCTCTCCTCCCCAGCAGAGATGTGTGCAGCTGGTTGGGGCCTGCCCCTGCGTGCCTGGGCTCCCGCCCACAGCCCCAGCTCAGGGCAAGCAGCCCCTGAGCCAAGACCTGCAGGAGGGGCAGAGCGCCCCCACCTGGAAGCCGAGTGAACAGCTGGCGGGGAGGCGAGCCTGCTCGAGGGAAGAAGAGGCAGCCCAGCCTCGTTTGGCTCAAGCCCTACTTGGCTGGAGCCGAGTGAGCCTCCAGGACGGCAGAGCTCCAGCTCTGCTCAGAGGCCCGATCTGGCAGAGTTGCTGGCGCGAGGCTGCTCTGCCCTGGGCGAGCCTTGCCCAGACTTGCCTCGCTGCTAGGCTTCCGGCCCAGGAAGGAGCAGGCTGCGCGAGGCTGGGAGACGCCACTGGCGCCTTCCTGGCCTCAGCTCCGCTCCTGCCTTTCCTTTGCACATAGGCCCCAGGCGTCCTTGGGGAGGGCTTAGGGGCCGGTGGCTTGCACACTGCCAAGGGCTCCAGCAGGAAGCGCTCTGTGCGAGGGAAGGGAAGGGCTAGTGCAGGGCTCCTCCAGCGGTTGCTTGGCCGCCCAGACTCAGCGCCGCACGGAGTGCACCAGGCTCCCAGGGCCCCTGGCTGGGGTCTGCAGTCCCGCACACCTGGAGGCTGACTCCCTGGGCGCCCAGCAGCTGCCTCACACACGTAGCTTCCCTAGCGCTCTCCTCCCCAGCAGAGATGTGTGCAGCTGGTTGGGGCCTGCCCCTGCGTGCCTGGGCTCCCGCCCACAGCCCCAGCTCAGGGCAAGCAGCCCCTGAGCCAAGACCTGCAGGAGGGGCAGAGCGCCCCCACCTGGAAGCCGAGTGAACAGCTGGCGGGGAGGCGAGCCTGCTCGAGGGAAGAAGAGGCAGCCCAGCCTCGTTTGGCTCAAGCCCTACTTGGCTGGAGCCGAGTGAGCCTCCAGGACGGCAGAGCTCCAGCTCTGCTCAGAGGCCCGATCTGGCAGAGTTGCTGGCGCGAGGCTGCTCTGCCCTGGGCGAGCCTTGCCCAGACTTGCCTCGCTGCTAGGCTTCCGGCCCAGGAAGGAGCAGGCTGCGCGAGGCTGGGAGACGCCACTGGCGCCTTCCTGGCCTCAGCTCCGCTCCTGCCTTTCCTTTGCACATAGGCCCCAGGCGTCCTTGGGGAGGGCTTAGGGGCCGGTGGCTTGCACACTGCCAAGGGCTCCAGCAGGAAGCGCTCTGTGCGAGGGAAGGGAAGGGCTAGTGCAGGGCTCCTCCAGCGGTTGCTTGGCCGCCCAGACTCAGCGCCGCACGGAGTGCACCAGGCTCCCAGGGCCCCTGGCTGGGGTCTGCAGTCCCGCACACCTGGAGGCTGACTCCCTGGGCGCCCAGCAGCTGCCTCACACACGTAGCTTCCCTAGCGCTCTCCTCCCCAGCAGAGACGTGTGCAGCTGGTTGGGCCTGCCCCTGCGTGCCTGGGCTCCCGCCCACAGCCCCAGCTCAGGGCAAGCAGCCCCTGAACCAAGACCTGCAGGAGGCGCAGAGCGCCCCCACCTGGAAGCCGAGTGAACAGCTGGCGGGGAGGCGAGCCTCCTCGAGGGAAGAAGGGGCAGCCCAGCCTCGTTTGGCTCAAGCCCTACTTGGCTGGAGCCGAGTGCGCCTCCAGGACGGCAGAGCTCCAGCTCTGCTCAGAGGCCCGATCTGGCAGAGTTGCTGGCGCGAGGCTGCTCTGCCCTGGGCGAGCCTTGCCCAGACTTGCCTCGCTGCTAGGCTTCCTGCCCAGGAAGGAGCAGGCTGCGCGAGGCTGGGAGACGCCACTGGCGCCTTCCTGGCCATAGCTCCGCTCCTGCCTTGCCTTTGCACATAGGCCCAAGGCGTCCTTGGGGAGGGCTTAAGGGCCGGTGGCTTGCACACTGCCAAGGGCTCCAGCAGGAAGCGCTCTGTGCGAGGGAAGGGAAGGGCTAGTGCAGGGCTCCTCCAGCGGTTGCTTGGCCGCCCAGACTCAGCGCCGCACGGAGTGCACCAGGCTCCCAGGGCCCCTGGCTGGGGTCTGCAGCCCCGCACACCTGGAGGCTGACTCCCTGGGCGCCCAGCAGCTGCCTTACACACGTAGCTTCCCTAGCGCTCTCCTCCCCAGCAGAGACGTGTGCAGCTGGTTGGGCCTGCCCCTGCGTGCCTGGGCTCCCGCCCACAGCCCCAGCTCATGGAAAGCAGCCCCTGGGCCAAGACTTGCAGGAGGCGCAGAGCGCCCCCACCTGGAAGCCGAGTGAACAGCTGGCGGGGAGGCGAGCCTCCTCGAGGGAAGTAGGGGCAGCCCAGCCTCGTTTGGCTCAAGCCCTACTTGGCTGGTGCCGAGTGCGCCTCCAGGACGGCAGAGCTCCAGTTCTGCTCAGAGGCCCGATCTGGTAGAGTTGCTGGCGCGAGGCTGCTCTGCCCTGGGCGAGCCTTGCCCAGACTTGCCTCGCTGCTAGGCTTCCTGCCCAGGAAGGAGCAGGCTGCGCGAGGCTGGGAGACGCCACTGGCGCCTTCCTGGCCTCAGCTCCGCTCCTGCCTTGCCTTTGCACCTAGGCCCCAGGCGTCCTTGGGGAGGGCTTAGGGGTCGGTGGCTTGCACACTGCCAAGGGCTCCAGCGGGAAGAGCTCTGTGCGAGGGAAGGGAAGGGCTAGTGCTGGGCTCCTCCAGCGGTTGCTTGGCCACCCAGCCTCAGCGCCGCACGGAGTGCACCAGGCTCCCAGGGCCCCTGGCTGGGGTCTGCAGCCCCGCACACCCGGAGGCTGAATACCTGGGCGCCCAGCAGCTGCCTCACACACGTAGCTTACCTAGCACTCTCCTCCCGAGCAGACGTGTGCAGCTGGTTGGGGCCTGCCCCTGCGTGCCTGGGCTCCCGCCCACAGCCCCAGCTCAGGGCAAGCAGCCCCTGAGCCAAGACCTGCAGGAGGCGCAGAGCGCCCCCACCTGGAAGCCGAGTGAACAGCTGGCGGGGAGGCGAGCCTGCTCGAGGGAGGAAGAGGCAGCCCAGCCTCGTTTGGCTCAAGCCCTACTTGGCTGGAGCCGAGTGAGCCTCCAGGACGACAGAGCTCCAGCTCTGCTCAGAGGCCCGATCTAGCAGAGTTGCTGGCGCCAGGCTGCTCTGCCCTGGGTGAGCCTTGCCCAGACTTGCCTCGCTGCTAGGCATCCTGCCCAGGAAGGAGCAGGTTGCGCGAGGCTGGGAGACGCCACTGGCGCCTTCCTGGCCTCAGCTCCGCTCCTGCCTTGCCTTTGCACCTAGGCCCCAGGCGTCCTTGGGGAGGGCTTAGGGGCCGGTGGCTTGCACACTGCCAAGGGCTCCAGCAGGAAGAGCTCTGTACGAGGGAAGGGAAGGGCTAGTGCTGGGCTCCTCCAGCGGTTGCTTGGCCACACAGCCTCAGCGCCACACGGAGTGCACCAGGGTCCCAGGGCCCCTGACTGGGGTGTGCAGCCCCGCACACCCGGAGGCTGAATCCCTGGGCGCCCAGCAGCTGCCTCACACACGTAGCTTCCCTAGCGCTCTCCTCCCCAGCAGAGATGTGTGCAGCTGGTTGGGGCCTGCCCCTGCGTGCCTGGGCTCCCGCCCACAGCCCCAGCTCAGGGCAAGCAGCCCCTGAGCCAAGACCTGCAGGAGGGGCAGAGCGCCCCCACCTGGAAGCCGAGTGAACAGCTGGCGGGGAGGCGAGCCTGCTCGAGGGAAGAAGAGGCAGCCCAGCCTCGTTTGGCTCAAGCCCTACTTGGCTGGAGCCGAGTGAGCCTCCAGGACGGCAGAGCTCCAGCTCTGCTCAGAGGCCCGATCTGGCAGAGTTGCTGGCGCGAGGCTGCTCTGCCCTGGGCGAGCCTTGCCCAGACTTGCCTCGCTGCTAGGCTTCCTGCCCAGGAAGGAGCAGCCTGCGCGAGGCTGGGAGACGCCACTGGCGCCTTCCTGGCCTCAGCTCCGCTCCTGCCTTGCCTTTGCACCTAGGCCCCAGGCGTCCTTGCGGAGGGCTTAGGGGCCGGTGGCTTGCACACTGCCAAGGGCTCCAGCAGGAAGAGCTCTGTGCTAGGGAAGGGAAGGGCTAGTGCAGGGCTCCTCCAGCGGTTGCTTGGCCGCCCAGACTCAGCGCCGCACGGAGTGCACCAGGCTCCCAGGGTCCCTGGCTGGGGTCTGCAGCCCCGCACACCTGGAGGCTGACTCCCTGGGCGCCCAGCAGCTGCCTCACACACGTAGCTTCCCTAGCGCTCTCCTCCCCAGCAGAGACGTGTGCAGCAGGTTGGGGCCTGCCCCTGCGTTCCTGGGCTCCCGCCCACAGCCCCAGCTCAGGGCAAGCAGCCCCTGAGCCAAGACCTGCAGGAGGCGCAGAGCGCCCCCACCTGGAAGCCGAGTGAACAGCTGGCGGGGAGGCGAGCCTCCACGAGGGAAGAAGAGGCAGCCCAGCCTCGTTTGGCTCAAGCCCTACTTGGCTGGAGCCGAGTGCGCCTCCAGGACGGCAGAGCTCCAGCTCTGCTCAGAGGCCCGATCTGGCAGAGTTGCTGGCGCGAGGCTGCTCTGCCCTGGGCGAGCCTTGCCCAGACTTGCCTCGCTGCTAGGCTTCCTGCCCAGGAAGGAGCAGGCTGCACGAGGCTGGGAGATGCCACTGGCGCCTTCCTGGCCTCAGCTCCGCTCCTTCCTTGCCTTTGCACATAGGCCCCAGGCGTCCTTGGGGAGGGCTTAGGGGCCGGTGGCTTGCACACTGCCAAGGGCTCCAGCAGGAAGAGCTCTGTGCGAGGGAAGGGAAGGGCTAGTGCAGGCCTCCTCCAGCGGTTGCTTGGCCGGCCAGACTCAGCGCCGCACGGAGTGCACCAGGCTCCCAGGGCCCCTGGCTGGGGTCTGCAGCCCCGCACACCCGGAGGCTGACTCCCTGGGCGCCCAGCAGCTGCCTCACACACGTAGCTTCCCTAGCGCTCTCCTCCCCAGCAGAGACGTGTGCAGCTGGTTGGGGCCTGCACCTGCGTGCCTGGGCTCCCGCCCACAGCCCCAGCTCAGGGCAAGCAGCCACTGAGCCAAGACCTGCAGGAGGCGCAGAGCGCCGCCACCTGGTAGCCGAGTGAACAGCTGGCTGGGAGGCGAGCCTGCTGGAGGGAAGAAGACGCAGCCCAGCCTCGTTTGCCTAAATCCCTACTTGGCTGGAGCCGAGTGAGCTTCCAGGACGGCAGAGCTCCAGCTCTGCTCAGAGGCCCGATCTGGCAGAGTTGCTGGCGCGAGGCTGCTCTGCCCTGGGCGAGCCTTGCCCAGACTTGCCTCGCTGCTAGGCTTCCTGCCCAGGAAGGAGCAGGCTGCGCGAGGCTGGGAGACGCCACTGGCGCCTTCCTGGCCTCAGCTCCGCTCCTGCCTTGCCTTTGCACCTAGGCGCCAGGCGTCCTTGGGGAGGGCTTAGGGGCCGGTGGCTTGCACACTGCCAAGGGCTCCAGCAGGAAGAGCTCTGTGCGAGGGAAGGGAAGGGCTAGTGCAGGGCTCCTCCAGCGGTTGCTTGGCCGCCCAGACTCAGCGCCGCACGGAGTGACCCAGGCTCCCAGGGCCCCTGGCTGGGGTCTGCAGCCCCGCACACCCGGAGGCTGACTCCCTGGGCGCCCAGCAGCTGCCTCACACACGTAGCTTCCCTAGCGCTCTCCTCCCCAGCAGAGACGTGTGCAGCTGGTTGGGACCTGCCCCTGCGTGCCTGGGCTCCCACCCACAGCCCCAGCTCAGGGCAAGCAGCCCCTGCGCCAAGACCTGCAGGAGGCGCAGAGCGCCCCCACCTGGAAGCCGAGTGAAAAGCTGGCGGGGAGGCGAGCCTCCTCGAGGGAAGAAGGGGCAGCCCAGCCTCGTTTTGCTCAAGCCCTACTTGGCTGGAGCCGAGTGCGCCTCCAGGACGGCAGAGCTCCAGCTCTGCTCAGAGGCCCGATCTGGCAGAGTTGCTGGCGCGAGGCTGCTCTGCCCTGGGCGAGCCTTGCCCAGACTTGCCTCGCTGCTAGGCTTCCTGCCCAGGAAGGAGCAGGCTGCGCGAGGCTGGGAGACGCCACTGGCGCCTTCCTGGCCTCAGCTCCGCTCCTGCCTTTCCTTTGCACATAGGCCCCAGGCGTCCTTGGGGAGGGCATAGGGGCCGGTGGCTTGCACACTGCCAAGGGCTCCAGCAGGAAGAGCTCTGTGCGAGGGAAGGGAAGGGCTAGTGCAGGGCTCCTCCAGCGGTTGCTTGGCCGCCCAGACTCAGCGCCGCACGGAGTGCACCAGGCTCCCAGGGCCCCTGACTGGGGTCTGCAGCCCCGCACACCTGGAGGCTGACTCCCTGGGCGCCCAGCAGCTGCCTCACACACGTAGCTTCCCTAGCGCTCTCCTCCCCAGCAGAGACGTGTGCAGCTGGTTGGGCCTGCCCCTGCGTGCCTGGGCTCCCGCCCACAGCCCCAGCTCAGGGCAAGCAGCCCCTGAACCAAGACCTGCAGGAGGCGCAGAGCGCCCCCACCTGGAAGCCGAGTGAACAGCTGGCGGGGAGGCGAGCCTCCTCGAGGGAAGAAGGGGCAGCCCAGCCTCGTTAGGCTCAAGCCCTACTTGGCTGGAGCCGAGTGCGCCTCCAGGACGGCAGAGCTCCAGCTCTGCTCAGAGGCCCGATCTGGCAGAGTTGCTGGCGCGAGGCTGCTCTGCCCTGGGCGAGCCTTGCCCAGACTTGCCTCGCTGCTAGGCTTCCTGCCCAGGAAGGAGCAGGCTGCGCGAGGCTGGGAGACGCCACTGGCGCCTTCCTGGCCTCAGCTCCGCTCCTGCCTTGCCTTTGCACCTAGGCCCCAGGCGTCCTTGGGGAGGGCTTAGGGGCCGGTGGCTTGCACACTGCCAAGGGCTCCAGCTGGAAGAGCTGTGTGCGAAGGAAGGGAAGGGCTAGTGCAGGGCTCCTCCAGCGGTTGCTTGGCCGCCCAGACTCATCGCCACTCGGAGTGACCCAGGCTCCCAGGGAACCTGGCTGGGGTGTGCAGCCCCGCACACCCGGAGGCTGACTCCCTGGGCGCCCAGCAGCTGCCTCACACACGTAGCTTCCCTAGCGCTCTCCTCCCCAGCAGAGATGTGTGCAGCTGGTTGGGGCCTGCCCCTGCGTGCCTGGGCTCCCGCCCACAGCCCCAGCTCAAGGCAAGCAGCCCCTGAGCCAAGACCTGCAGGAGGCGCAGAGCGCCCCCACCTGGAAGCCGAGTGAAAAGCTGGCGGGGAGGCGAGCCTCCTCGAGGGAAGAAGGGGCAGCCCAGCCTCGTTTGGCTCAAGCCCTACTTGGCTGGAGCCGAGTGCGCCTCCAGGACGGCAGAGCTCCAGCTCTGCTCAGAGGCCCGATCTGGCAGAGTTGCTGGCGCGAGGCTGCTCTGCCCTGGGCGAGCCTTGCCCAGACTTGCCTCGCTGCTAGGCTTCCGGCCCAGGAAGGAGCAGGCTGCGCGAGGCTGGGAGACGCCACTGGCGCCTTCCTGGCCTCAGCTCCCCTCCTGCCTTTCCTTTGCACATAGGCCCCAGGCGTCCTTGGGGAGGGCTTAGGGGCCGGTGGCTTGCACACTGCCAAGGGCTCCAGCAGGAAGCGCTCTGTGCGAGGGAAGGGAAGGGCTAGTGCAGGGCTCCTCCAGCGGTTGCTTGGCCGCCCAGACTCAGCGCCGCACGGAGTGCACCAGGCTCCCAGGGCCCCTGGCTGGGGTCTGCAGTCCCGCACACCTGGAGGCTGACTCCCTGGGCGCCCAGCAGCTGCCTCACACACGTAGCTTCCCTAGCGCTCTCCTCCCCAGCAGAGACGTGTGCAGCTGGTTGGGCCTGCCCCTGCGTGCCTGGGCTCCCGCCCACAGCCCCAGCTCAGGGCAAGCAGCCCCTGAACCAAGACCTGCAGGAGGCGCAGAGCGCCCCCACCTGGAAGCCGAGTGAACAGCTGGCGGGGAGGCGAGCCTCCTCGAGGGAAGAAGGGGCAGCCCAGCCTCGTTTGGCTCAAGCCCTACTTGGCTGGAGCCGAGTGCGCCTCCAGGACGGCAGAGCTCCAGCTCTGCTCAGAGGCCCGATCTGGCAGAGTTGCTGGCGCGAGGCTGCTCTGCCCTGGGCGAGCCTTGCCCAGACTTGCCTCGCTGCTAGGCTTCCTGCCCAGGAAGGAGCAGGCTGCGCGAGGCTGGGAGACGCCACTGGCGCCTTCCTGGCCATAGCTCCGCTCCTGCCTTGCCTTTGCACATAGGCCCAAGGCGTCCTTGGGGAGGGCTTAAGGGCCGGTGGCTTGCACACTGCCAAGGGCTCCAGCAGGAAGCGCTCTGTGCGAGGGAAGGGAAGGGCTAGTGCAGGGCTCCTCCAGCGGTTGCTTGGCCGCCCAGACTCAGCGCCGCACGGAGTGCACCAGGCTCCCAGGGCCCCTGGCTGGGGTCTGCAGCCCCGCACACCTGGAGGCTGACTCCCTGGGCGCCCAGCAGCTGCCTTACACACGTAGCTTCCCTAGCGCTCTCCTCCCCAGCAGAGACGTGTGCAGCTGGTTGGGCCTGCCCCTGCGTGCCTGGGCTCCCGCCCACAGCCCCAGCTCATGGAAAGCAGCCCCTGGGCCAAGACTTGCAGGAGGCGCAGAGCGCCCCCACCTGGAAGCCGAGTGAACAGCTGGCGGGGAGGCGAGCCTCCTCGAGGGAAGTAGGGGCAGCCCAGCCTCGTTTGGCTCAAGCCCTACTTGGCTGGTGCCGAGTGCGCCTCCAGGACGGCAGAGCTCCAGTTCTGCTCAGAGGCCCGATCTGGTAGAGTTGCTGGCGCGAGGCTGCTCTGCCCTGGGCGAGCCTTGCCCAGACTTGCCTCGCTGCTAGGCTTCCTGCCCAGGAAGGAGCAGGCTGCGCGAGGCTGGGAGACGCCACTGGCGCCTTCCTGGCCTCAGCTCCGCTCCTGCCTTGCCTTTGCACCTAGGCCCCAGGCGTCCTTGGGGAGGGCTTAGGGGTCGGTGGCTTGCACACTGCCAAGGGCTCCAGCGGGAAGAGCTCTGTGCGAGGGAAGGGAAGGGCTAGTGCTGGGCTCCTCCAGCGGTTGCTTGGCCACCCAGCCTCAGCGCCGCACGGAGTGCACCAGGCTCCCAGGGCCCCTGGCTGGGGTCTGCAGCCCCGCACACCCGGAGGCTGAATACCTGGGCGCCCAGCAGCTGCCTCACACACGTAGCTTACCTAGCACTCTCCTCCCGAGCAGACGTGTGCAGCTGGTTGGGGCCTGCCCCTGCGTGCCTGGGCTCCCGCCCACAGCCCCAGCTCAGGGCAAGCAGCCCCTGAGCCAAGACCTGCAGGAGGCGCAGAGCGCCCCCACCTGGAAGCCGAGTGAACAGCTGGCGGGGAGGCGAGCCTGCTCGAGGGAGGAAGAGGCAGCCCAGCCTCGTTTGGCTCAAGCCCTACTTGGCTGGAGCCGAGTGAGCCTCCAGGACGACAGAGCTCCAGCTCTGCTCAGAGGCCCGATCTAGCAGAGTTGCTGGCGCCAGGCTGCTCTGCCCTGGGTGAGCCTTGCCCAGACTTGCCTCGCTGCTAGGCTTCCTGCCCAGGAAGGAGCAGGTTGCGCGAGGCTGGGAGACGCCACTGGCGCCTTCCTGGCCTCAGCTCCGCTCCTGCCTTGCCTTTGCACCTAGGCCCCAGGCGTCCTTGGGGAGGGCTTAGGGGCCGGTGGCTTGCACACTGCCAAGGGCTCCAGCAGGAAGAGCTCTGTACGAGGGAAGGGAAGGGCTAGTGCTGGGCTCCTCCAGCGGTTGCTTGGCCACACAGCCTCAGCGCCACACGGAGTGCACCAGGGTCCCAGGGCCCCTGACTGGGGTGTGCAGCCCCGCACACCCGGAGGCTGAATCCCTGGGCGCCCAGCAGCTGCCTCACACACGTAGCTTCCCTAGCGCTCTCCTCCCCAGCAGAGATGTGTGCAGCTGGTTGGGGCCTGCCCCTGCGTGCCTGGGCTCCCGCCCACAGCCCCAGCTCAGGGCAAGCAGCCCCTGAGCAAAGACCTGCAGGACGCGCAGAGCGCCCCCACCTGGTAGCCGAGTGAACAGCTGGCGGGGAAGCGAGCCTGCTCGAGGGAAGAAGAGGCAGCCCAGCCTGGTTTGGTTCAAGCCCTACTTGGCTGGAGCCGAGTGAGCCTCCAGGACGGCAGAGCTCCAGCTCTGCTCAGAGGCCCGATCTGGCAGAGTTGCTGGCGCAAGGCTGCTCTGCCCTGAGCGAGCCTTGCCCAGACTTGCCTCGCTGCTAGGATTCCTGCCTAGGAAGGAGCAGGCTGCGCGAGGCTGGGAGACGCCACTGGCGCCTTCCTGGCCTCAGCTCCGCTCTTGCCTTGCCTTTGCACCTAGGCCCCAGGCGTCCTTGGGGAGGGCTTAGGGGCCGGTGGCTTGCACACTGCCAAGGGCTCCAGCAGGAAGAGCTCTGTGCGAGGGAAGGGAAGGGCTAGTGCAGGGCTCCTCCAGCGGTTGCTTGGCCGGCCAGACTCAGCGCCGCACGGAGTGACCAGGCTCCCAAGGCCCCTGGCTGGGGTGTGCAGCCCCGCACACCCGGAGGCTGACTCCCTGGGCGCCCAGCAGCTGCCTCACACACGTAGCTTCCCTAGCGCTCTCCTCCCCAGCAGAGACTTGTGCAGCTGGTTGGGGCCTGCCCCTGCGTGCCTGGGCTCCCGCCCACAGCCCCAGCTCAGGGCAAGCAGCCCCTGAGCCAAGATCTGCAAGAGGCCCAGAGCGCCCCCACCTGGAAGCCGAGTGAACTGCTGGCGGGGAGGCGAGCCTGCTGGAGGGAAGAAGACGCAGCCCAGCCTCGTTTGCCTAAATCCCTACTTGGCTGGAGCCGAGTGAGCCTCCAGGACGGCAGAGCTCCAGCTCTGCTCAGAGGCCCGATCTGGCAGAGTTGCTGGTTCGAGGCTGCTCTGCCCTGGGCGAGCCTTGCCCAGACTTGCCTCGCTGCTAGGCTTCCTGCCCAGGAAGGAGCAGGCTGCGCGAGGCTGGGAGACGCCACTGGCGCCTTCCTGGCCTCAGCTCCGCTCCTGCCTTGCCTTTGAACCTATGCCCCAGGCGTCGTTGTGGAGGGCTTAGGGGCCTGTGGATTGCACACTGCCAAGGGCTCCAGCAGGAAGAGCTCTGTGCGAGGGAAGGGAAGGGCTAGTGCAGGGCTCCTCCAGCGGTTGCATGGCCGGCCAGACTCAGCGCCGCACGGAATGCACCAGGCTCCCAGGGCCCCTGGCTGGGGTCTGCAGCCCCACACACCCGGAGGCTGACTCCCTGGGCGCCCAGCAGCTGCCTCACACACGTAGCTTCCCTAGCGCTCTCCTCCCCAGCAGAGACGTGTGCAGCTGGTTGGGGCCTGCCCCTGCGTGCCTGGGCTCCCGCCCACAGCCCCAGCTCAGGGCAAGCAGCCCCTGAGCCAAGACCTGCAGGAGGGGCAGAGCGCCCCCACCTGGAAGCCGAGTGAACAGCTGGCGGGGAGGCGAGCCTGCTCGAGGGAAGAAGAGGCAGCCCAGCCTCGTTTGGCTCAAGCCCTACTTGGCTGGAGCCGAGTGAGCCTCCAGGACGGCAGAGCTCCAGCTCTGCTCAGAGGCCCGATCGGGCAGAGTTGCTGGCGCGAGGCTGCTCTGCCCTGGGCGAGCCTTGCCCAGACTTGCCTCGCTGCTAGGCTTCCTGCCCAGGAAGGAGCAGCCTGCGCGAGGCTGGGAGACGCCACTGGCGCCTTCCTGGCCTCAGCTCCGCTCCTGCCTTGCCTTTGCACCTAGGCCCCAGGCGTCCTTGGGGAGGGCTTAGGGGCCGGTGGCTTGCACACTGCCAAGGGCTCCAGCAGGAAGAGCTCTGTGCTAGGGAAGGGAAGGGCTAGTGCAGGGCTCCTCCAGCGGTTGCTTGGCCGCCCAGACTCAGCGCCGCACGGAGTGCACCAGGCTCCCAGGGTCCCTGGCTGGGGTCTGCAGCCCCGCACACCTGGAGGCTGACTCCCTTGGCGCCCAGCAGCTGCCTCACACACGTAGATTCCCTAGCGCTCTCCTCCCCAGCAGAGACGTGTGCAGCAGGTTGGGGCCTGCCCCTGCGTTCCTGGGCTCCCGCCCACAGCCCCAGCTCAGGGCAAGCAGCCCCTGAGCCAAGACCTGCAGGAGGCGCAGAGCGCCCCCACCTGGAAGCCGAGTGAACAGCTGGCGGGGAGGCGAGCCTCCACGAGGGAAGAAGAGGCAGCCCAGCCTCGTTTGGCTCAAGCCCTACTTGGCTGGAGCCGAGTGCGCCTCCAGGACGGCAGAGCTCCAGCTCTGCTCAGAGGCCCGATCTGGCAGAGTTGCTGGCGCGAGGCTGCTCTGCCCTGGGCGAGCCTTGCCCAGACTTGCCTCGCTGCTAGGCTTCCTGCCCAGGAAGGAGCAGGCTGCACGAGGCTGGGAGATGCCACTGGCGCCTTCCTGGCCTCAGCTCCGCTCCTTCCTTGCCTTTGCACATAGGCCCCAGGCGTCCTTGGGGAGGGCTTAGGGGCCGGTGGCTTGCACACTGCCAAGGGCTCCAGCAGGAAGAGCTCTGTGCGAGGGAAGGGAAGGGCTAGTGCAGGCCTCCTCCAGCGGTTGCTTGGCCAGCCAGACTCAGCGCCGCACGGAGTGCACCAGGCTCCCAGGGCCCCTGGCTGGGGTCTGCAGCCCCGCACACCCGGAGGCTGACTCCCTGGGCGCCCAGCAGCTGCCTCACACACGTAGCTTCCCTAGCGCTCTCCTCCCCAGCAGAGACGTGTGCAGCTGGTTGGGGCCTGCCCCTGCGTGCCTGGGCTCCCGCCCACAGCCCCAGCTCAGGGCAAGCAGCCACTGAGCCAAGACCTGCAGGAGGCGCAGAGCGACCCCACCTGGAAGCCGAGTGAACAGCTGGCGGGGAGGCGAGCCTGCTCGAGGGAAGAAGAGGCAGCCCAGCCTCGTTTGGCTCAAGCCCTACTTGGCTGGAGCCGAGTGAGCCTCCATGACGGCAGAACTCCAGCTCTGCTCAGAGGCCCGATCTGGCAGAGTTGCTGGCGCGAGGCTGCTCTGCCCTGGGCGAGCCTTGCCCAAACTTGCCTCGCTGCTAGGCTTCCTGCCCAGGAAGGAGCAGGCTGCGCGAGGCTGGGAGATGCCACTGGCGCCTTCCTGGCCTCAGCTCCGCTCCTGCCTTGCCTTTGCACGTAGGCCCCAGGCGTCCTTGGGGAGGGCTTACGGGCCAGTGCCTTGCACACTGCCAAGGGCTCCAGCAGGAAGAACTCTGTGTGAGGGAAGGGAAGGGCTAGTGCAGGGCTCCTCCAGCGGTTGCTTGGCCGCCCAGACTCAGCTCCGCACGGAATGCACCAGGCTCCCAGGGCCCCTGGCTGCGGTCTGCAGCCCCACACACCCGGAGGCTGACTCCCTGGGCGCCCAGCAGCTGCCTCACACACGTAGCTTCCCTAGCGCTCTCCTCCCCAGCAGAGACGTGTGCAGCTGGTTGGGGCCTGCCCCTGCGTGCCTGGGCTCCCGCCCACAGCCCCAGCTCAGGGCAAGCAGCCCCTGAGCCAAGACCTGCAGGAGGCGCAGAGCGCCCCCACCTGGAAGCCGAGTGAACAGCTGGCGGGGAGGCGAGCCTCCTCGAGGGAAGAAGAGGCAGCCCAGCCTCGTTTGGCTCAAGCCCTACTTGGCTGGAGCCGAGTGCGCCTCCAGGACGGCAGAGCTCCAGCTCTGCTCAGAGGCCCGATCTGGCAGAGTTGCTGGCGCGAGGCTGCTCTGCCCTGGGCGAGCCTTGCCCAGACTTGCCTCGCTGCTAGGCTTCCTGCCCTGGAAGGAGCAGGCTGCGCGAGGCTGGGAGACGCCACTGGCGCCTTCCTGGCCTCAGCTCCGCTCTTGCCTTGCCTTTGCACCTAGGCCCCAGGCGTCCTTGGGGAGGGCTTAGGGGCCGGTGGCTTGCACACTGCCAAGGGCTCCATCAGGAAGAGCTCTGTGCGAGGGAAGGGAAGGGCTAGTGCAGGGCTCCTCCAGCGGTTGCTTGGCCGCCCAGACTCAGCGCCGCACGGAGTGCACCAGGCTCCCAGGGCCCCTGGCTGGGGTCTGCAGCCCCACACACCTGGAGGCAGACTCCCTGGGCGCCCAGCAGCTGCCTCACACACGTAGCTTCCCTAGCGCTCTCCTCCCCAGCAGAGACGTGTGCAGCTGGTTTTGGCCTGCCCCTTCGTGCCTGGGCTCCCGCCCACAGCCCCAGCTCAGGGCAAGCAGCCCCTGAGCCAAGACCTGCAGGAGGCGCAGAGCGCCCCCACCTGGAAGCCGAGTGAACAGCTGGCGGGGAGGCGAGCCTGCTGGAGGGAAGAAGAGGCAGCCCAGCCTCTTTTGCCTCAAGCCCTTCTTGGCTGGAGCCGAGTGAGCCTCCAGGACGGCAGAGCTCCAGCTCTGCTCAGAGGCCCGATCTGGCAGAGTTGCTGGCGCGAGGCTGCTCTGCCCTGGGCGAGCCTTGCCCAGACTTGCCTCGCTGCTAGGCTTCCTGCCCAGGAAGGAGCAGGCTGCGCGAGGCTGGGAGATGCCACTGGCGCCTTCCTGGCCTCAGCTCCGCTCTTGCCTTGCCTTTGCACATAGGCCCCAGGCGTCTTTGGGGAGGGCTTACGGGCCGGTGCCTTGCACACTGCCAAGGGCTCCAGCAGGAAGAACTCTGTGTGAGGGAAGGGAAGGGCTAGTGCAGGGCTCCTCCAGCGGTTGCTTGGCCGCCCAGACTCAGCTCCGCACGGAATGCACCAGGGTCCCAGGGCCCCTGGCTGGGGTCTGCAGCCCCACACACCCGGAGGCTGACTCCCTGGGCGCCCAGCAGCTGCCTCACACACGTAGCTTCCCTAGCGTTCTCCTCCCCAGCAGAGACGTGTGCAGCTGGTTGGGGCCTGCCCCTGCGTGCCTGGGCTCCCGCCCACAGCCCCAGCTCAGGGCAAGCAGCCCCTGAACCAAGACCTGCAGGAGGCGCAGAGCGCCCCCACCTGGAAGCCGAGTGAACAGCTGGCGGGGAGGCGAGCGTGCTGGAGGGAAGAAGACGCAGCCCAGCCTCGTTTGGCTACAGCCCTACTTGGCTGGAACCGAGTGAGCCTCCATGACGGCAGAGCTCCAGCTCTGCTCAGAGGCCCGATCTGGCAGAGTTGCTGGTTCGAGGCTGCTCTGCCCTGGGCGAGCCTTGCCCAGACTTGCCTCGCTGCTAGGCTTCCTGCCCAGGAAGGGGCAGGCTGCGCGAGGCTGGGAGACGCCACTGGCGCCTTCCTGGCCTCAGCTCCGCTCCTGCCTTTCATATGAACCTAGGCCCCTGGCGTCGTTGGGGAGGGCTTAGGGGCCTGTGGCTTGCACACTGCCAAGGTCTCCAGCAGGAAGAGCTCTGTGCGAGGGAAGGGAAGGGCTAGTGCAGGGCTCCTCCAGAGGTTGCTTGGCCTGCCAGACTCAGCGCCGCACGGAGTGCACCAGGCTCCCAGGGCCCCTGGCTGGGGTCTGCAGCCCCACACACCCGGAGGCTGACTCCCTGGGCGCCCAGCAGCTGCCTCACACACGTAGCTTCCCTAGCGCTCTCCTCCCCAGCAGAGACGTGTGCAGCTGGTTGGGGCCTGCCCCTGCGTGCCTGGGCTCCCGCCCACAGCCCCAGCTCAGGGCAAGCAGCCCCTGAGCCAAGACCTGCAGGAGGCGCAGAGCGCCCCCACCTGGTAGCCGAGTGAAGAGCTGGCGGGGAGGCGAGCCTGCTGGAGGGAAGAAGAGGCAGCCCAGCCTCGTTTGGCTCAAGCCCTACTTGGCTGGAGCCGAGTGAGGCTCCAGGACGGCAGAGCTCCAGCTCTGCTCAGAGGCCCGATCTGGCAGAGTTGCTGGCGCGAGGCTGCTCTGCCCTGAGCGAGCCTTGCCGAGACTTGCCTCGCTGCTAGGCTTCCTGCCCAGGAAGGAGCAGGCTGCGCGAGGCTGGGAGACGCCACTGGCGCCTTCCTGGCCTCAGCTCCGCTCCTGCCTTGCCTTTGCACCTAGGCCCCAGGCGTCCTTGGGGAGGGCTTAGGGGCCGGTGGCTTGCACACTGCCAAGGGCTCCAGCAGGAAGAGCTCTGTGCGAGGGAAGGGACGGGCTAGTGCAGGCCTCCGCCAGCGGTTGCTTAGCCGGCCAGACTCAGTGCCGCACGGAGTGCACCAGGCTCCCAGGGCCCCTGGCTGGGGTCTGCAGCCCCGCACACCCGGAGGCTGACTCCCTGGGCGCCCAGCAGCTGCCTCACACACGTAGCTTCCCTAGCGCTCTCCTCCCCAACAGAGACGTGTGCAGCTGGTTGGGGCCTGCCCCTGCGTGCCTGGGCTCCCGCCCACAGCCCCAGCTCAGGGCAAGCAGCCCCTGAGCCAAGACCTGCAGGAGGCGCAGAGCGCCGCCACCTGGTAGCCGAGTGAACAGCTGGCGGGGAGGCGAGCCTGCTGGAGGGAAGAAGGGGCAGCCCAGCCTCGTTTGCCTAAATCCCTACTTGGCTGGAGCCGAGTGAGCTTCCAGGACGGCAGAGCTCCAGCTCTTCTCAGAGGCCCGATCTGGCAGAGTTGCTGGTTCGAGGCTGCTCTGCCCTGGGCGAGCCTTGCCCAGACTTGCCTCGCTGCTAGGCTTCCTGCCCAGGAAGTAGCAGGCTTCGCGAGGCTGGGAGACGCCACTGGCGCCTTCCTGGCCTCAGCTCCGCTCCTGCCTTGCCTTTGAACCTAGGCCCCAGGCGTCGTTGGGGAGGGCTTAGGGGCCTGTGGCTTGCACACTGCCAAGGGCTCCAGCAGGAAGAGCTCTGTGCGAGGGAAGGGAAGGGCTAGTGCAGGGCTCCTCCAGCGGTTGCTTGGCCTGCCAGACTCATCGCCGCACGGAGTTCACCAGGCTCCCAGGGCCCCTGGCTGGGGTCTGCAGCCCCACACACCCGGAGGCTGACTCCCTGGGCGCCCAGCAGCTGCCTCACACACGTAGCTTCCCTAGCGCTCTCCTCCCCAGCAGAGACGTGTGCAGCTGGTTGGGGCCTGCCCCTGCGTGCCTGGGCTCCCGCCCACAGCCCCAGCTCAGGGCAAGCAGCCCCTGAGCCAAGACCTGCAGGAGGCGCAGAGCGCCGCCACCTGGAAGCCGAGTGAACAGCTGGCGGGGAGGCGAGCCTGCTCGAGGGAAGAAGGGGCAGCCCAGCCTCGTTTGGCTCAAGCCCTACTTGGCTGGAGCCGAGTGCGCCTCCAGGACGGCAGAGCTCCAGCTCTGCTCAGAGGCCCGATCTGGCAGAGTTGCTGGCGCGAGGCTGCTCTGCCCTGGGCGAGCCTTGCCCAGACTTGCCTCGCTGCTAGGCTTCCTGCCCAGGAAGGAGCAGGCTGCGCGAGGCTGGGAGACGCCACTGGCGCCTTCCTGGCCTCAGCTCCGCTCCTGCCTTGCCTTTGCACATAGGCCCCAGGCGTCCTTGGGGAGGGCTTAGGGGCCGGTGGCTTGCACACTGCCAAGGGCTCCAGCAGGAAGCGCTCTGTGCGAGGAAGGGAAGGGCTAGTGCAGGGCTCCTCAAGCGGTTGCTTGGCCGCCCAGACTCAGCGCCGCACGGAGTGCACCAGGCTCCCAGGGCCCCTGGCTGGGGTCTGCAGCCCCGCACACCTGGAGGCTGACTCCCTGGGCGCCCAGCAGTTGCCTTACACACGTAGTTTCCCTAGCGCTCTCCTCCCCAGCAGAGACGTGTGCAGCTGGTTGGGCCTGCCCCTGCGTGCCTGGGCTCCCGCCCACAGCCCCAGCTCAGGGCAAGCAGCCCCTGAGCCAAGACCTGCAGGAGGCGCAGAGCGCCCCCACCTGGAAGCCGAGTGAACAGCTGGCGGGGAGGCGAGCCTCCTCGAGGGAAGTAGGGGCAGCCCAGCCTCGTTTGGCTCAAGCCCTACTTGGCTGGTGCCGAGTGCGCCTCCAGGACGGCAGAGCTCCAGCTCTGCGCAGAGGCCCGATCTGGCAGAGTTGCTGGCGCGAGGCTGCTCTGCCCTGGGCGAGCCTTGCCCAGACTTGCCTCGCTGCTAGGCTTCCTGCTCAGGAAGGAGCAGGCTGCGCGAGGCTGGGAGACGCCACTGGCGCCATCCTGGCCTCAGCTCCGCTCCTGCCTTGCCTTTGCACCTAGGCCCCAGGCGTCCTTGGGGAGGGCTTAGGGGCCGGTGGCTTGCACACTGCCAAGGGCTCCAGCTGAAAGAGCTCTGTGCGAAGTAAGGGAAGGGCTAGTGCAGGGCTCCTCCAGCGGTTGCTTGGCCACCCAGCCTCAGCGCCGCACGGAGTGCACCAGGCTCCCTGGGCCCCTGCCTGGGGTCTGCAGCCCCGCACACCCGGAGGCTGAATCCCTGGGCGCCCAGCAGCTGCCTCACACACGTAGCTTACCTAGCGCTCTCCTCCCCAGCAGACGTGTGCAGCTGGTTGGGGCCTGCCCCTGCGTGCCTGGGCTCCCGCCCACAGCCCCAGCTCAGGGCAAGCAGCCCCTGAGCCAAGACCTGCAGGAGGCGCAGAGCGCCCCCACCTGGAAGCCGAGTGAACAGCTGGCGGGCAGGCGAGCCTGCTCGAGGGAGGAAGAGGCAGCCCAGCCTCGTTTGGCTCAAGCCCTACTTGGCTGGAGCCGAGTGAGCCTCCAGGACGGCAGAGCTCCAGCTCTGCTCAGAGGCCCGATCTGGCAGAGTTGCTGGCGCGAGGCTGCTCTGCCCTGGGCGAGCCTTGCCCAGACTTGCCTCGCTGCTAGGCTTCCTGCCCAGGAAGGAGCAGGCTGCGCGAGGCTGGGAGACGCCACTGGCACCTTCCTGGCCTCAGCTCCGCTCCTGCCTTGCCTTTGCACCTAGGCCCCAGGCGTCCTTGGGGAGGGCTTAGGGGCCGGTGGCTTGCACACTGCCAAGGGCTCCAGCAGGAAGAGCTCTGTGCGAGGGAAGGGAAGGGCTAGAGCAGGGCTCCTCCAGTGGTTGCTTGGCCGCCCAGACTCAGCGCCGCACGGAGTGCACCAGGCTCCCAGGGCCCCTGGCTGGGGTCTGCAGCCCCGCACACCTGGAGGCTGACTCCCTGGGCGCCCAGCAGCTGCCTCATACACGTAGCTTCCCTAGCGCTCTCCTCCCCAGCAGAGACGTGTGCAGCTGGTTGGGGCCTGCCCCTGCGTGCCTGGGCTCCCGCCCACAGCCCCAGCTCAGGGCAAGCAGCCCCTGAGCCAAGACCTGCAGGAGGCGCAGAGCGCCCCCACCTGGAAGCCGAGTGAACAGCTGGCGGGGAGGCCAGCCTCCTCGAGGGAAGTAGGGGCAGCCCAGCCTCCTTTGGCTCAAGCCCTACTTGACTGGAGCCGAGTGCGCCTCCAGGACGGCAGAGCTCCAGCTCTGCTCAGAGGCCCGATCTGGCAGAGTTGCTGGCGCGAGGCTGCTCTGCCCTGGGCGAGCCTTGCCCAGACTTGCCTCGCTGCTAGGCTTCCTGCCCAGGAAGGAGCAGGCTGCGCGAGGATGGGAGACGCCACTGGCGCCTTCCTGGCCTCAGCTCCGTTCCTGCCTTGCCTTTGCACCTAGGCCCCAGGCGTCCTTGGGGAGGGCTTAGGGGCCGGTGGCTTGCACACTGCCAAGGGCTCCAGCAGGAAGAGCTCTGTGCGAGGGATGGGAAGGGCTAGTGCTGGGCTCCTCCAGCGGTTGCTTGGCCACCCTGCCTCAGCGCCCCACGCAGTGCAACAGGCTCCCAGGGCCCCTGGCTGGGGTCTGCAGCCCCACACACCCGGAGGCTGACTCCCTGGGCGCCCAGCAGCTGCCTCACACACGTAGCTTCCCTTGCGCTCTCCTCCCCAGCAGAGACGTGTGCAGCTGGTTGGGGCCTGCCCCTGCGTGCCTGGGCTCCCGCCCACAGCCCCAGCTCAGGGCAAGCAGCCCCTGAGCCAAGACCTGCAGGAGGCTCAGGGCGCCCCCACCTGGAAGCCGAGTGAACAGCTGGCGGGGAGGCGAGCCTGCTCGAGGGAAGAAGGGGCAGCCCAGCCTCGTTTGGCTCAAGCCCTACTTGGCTGGAGCCGAGTGCGCCTCCAGGACGGTAGAGCTCCAGCTCTGCTCAGAGGCCCGATCTGGCAGAGTTGCTGGCGCGAGGCTGCTCTGCCCTGGGCGAGCCTTGCCCAGACTTGCCTCGCTGCTAGGCTTCCTGCCCAGGAAGGAGCAGGCTGTGCGAGGCTGGGAGACGCCACTGGCGCCTTCCTGGCCTCAGCTCCGCTCCTGCCTTGCCTTTGAACCTAGGCCCCAGGCGTCGTTCGGGAGGGCTTAGGGGCCTGTGGCTTGCACACTGCCAAGGGCTCCAGCAGGAAGAGCTCTGTGCGAGGGAAGGGAAGGGCTAGTGCAGGGCTCCTCCAGCGGTTGCTTGGCCGGCCAGACTCAGCGCTGCACGGAGTGCACCAGGCTACCAGGGCCCCTGGCTGGGGTCTGCAGCCCCACACACCCGGAGGCTGACTCCCTGGGCGTCCAGCAGCTGCCTCACACACGTAGCTTCCCTAGCGCTCTCCTCCCCAGCAGAGACGTGTGCAGCTGGTTGGGGCCTGCCCCTGCGTGCATGGGCTCCCGCCCACAGCCCCAGCTCAGGGCAAGCAGCCCCTGAGCCAAGACCTGCAGGAGGCGCAGAGCGCCCCCACCTGGAAGCCGAGTGAACAGCTGGCGGGGAGGCCAGCCTCCTCGAGGGAAGTAGGGGCAGTCCAGCCTCGTTTGGCTCAAGCCCTACTTGGCTGGTGCCGAGTGCGCCTCCAGGACGGCAGAGCTCCAGCTCTGCTCAGAGGCCCGATCTGGCAGAGTTGCTGGCGCGAGGCTGCTCTGCCCTGGGCGAGCCTTGCCCAGACTTGCCTCGCTGCTAGGCTTCCTGCCCAGGAAGGAGCAGGCTGCGCGAGGCTGGGAGACGCCACTGGCGCCTTCCTGGCCTCAGCTCCGCTCCTGCCTTGCCTTTGCACATAGGCCCCAGGCGTCCTTGGGGAGGGCTTAGGGGCCGGTGGCTTGCACACTGCCAAGGGCTCCAGCAGGAAGAGCTGTGTGTGAGGGAAGGGAAGGGCTAGTGCTGGGCTCCTCCAACGGTTGCTTGGCCACCCAGCCTCAGCGCCGCACGCAGTGCACCACCTCCCAGGGCCCCTGGCTGGTGTCTGCAGCCCCGCACACCCGGAGGCTGAATCCCTGGGCGCCCAGCAGCTGCCTCACACACGTAGCTTACCTAGCGCTCTCCTCCCCAGCAGACGTGTGCAGCTGGTTGGGGCCTGCCCCTGCGTGCCTGGGCTCCCGCCCACAGCCCCAGCTCAGGGCAAGCAGCCCCTGAGCCAAGACCTGCAGGAGGCGCAGAGCGCCCCCACCTGGAAGCCGAGTGAACAGCTGGCGGGGAGGCGAGCCTGCTCGAGGGAGGAAGAGGCAGCCCAGCCTCGTTTGGCTCAAGCCCTACTTGGCTGGAGCCGAGTGAGCCTCCAGGACGGCAGAGCTCCAGCTCTGCTCAGAGGCCCGATCTGGCAGAGTTGCTGGCGCGAGGCTGCTCTGCCCTGGGCGAGCCTTGCCCAGACTTGCCTCGCTGCTAGGCTTCCTGCCCAGGAAGGAGCAGGCTGCGCGAGGCTGGGAGACGCCACTGGCGCCTTCCTGGCCTCAGCTCCGCTCCTGCCTTGCCTTTGCACCTAGGCCCCAGGCGTCCTTGGGGAGGGCTTAGGGGCCGGTGGCTTGCACACTGCCAAGAGCTCCAGCAGGAAGAGCTCTGTGCGAGGGAAGGGAAGGGCTAGTGCAGGCCTCCTCCAGCGGTTTTCTTGGCCGGCCAGACTCAGCGCTGCACGGAGTGCACCAGGCTCCCAGGGCCCCTGGCTGGGGTCTGCAGCCCCACACACCCGGAGGCTGACTCCCTGGGCGTCCAGCAGCTGCCTCACACACGTAGCTTCCCTAGCGCTCTCCTCCCCAGCAGAGACGTGTGCAGCTGGTTGGGGCCTGCCCCTGCGTGCATGGGCTCCCGCCCACAGCCCCAGCTCAGGGCAAGCAGCCCCTGAGCCAAGACCTGCAGGAGGCGCAGAGCGCCCCCACCTGGAAGCCGAGTGAACAGCTGGCGGGGAGGCGAGCCTGCTGGAGGGAAGAAGAGGCAGCCCAGCCTCGTTTGGCTCAAGCCCTACTTGGCTGGAGCCGAGTGAGCCTCCAGGACGGCAGAGCTCCAGCTCTGCTCAGAGGCCCGATCTGGCAGAGTTGCTGGCGCGAGGCTGCTCTGCCCTGGGCGAGCCTTGCACAGACTTGCCTCGCTGCTAGGCTTCCTGCCCAGGAAGGAGCAGGCTGCGCGAGGCTGGGAGACGCCACTGGCGCCTTCCTGGCCTCAGCTCCGCTCCTGCCTTGCCTTTGCACATAGGCCCCAGGCGTCCTTGGGGAGGGCTTAGGGGCCGGTGGCTTGCACACTGCCAAGGGCTCCAGCAGGAAGAGCTGTGTGTGAGGGAAGGGAAGGGCTAGTGCTGGGCTCCTCCAACGGTTGCTTGGCCACCCAGCCTCAGCGCCGCACGCAGTGCACCACCTCCCAGGGCCCCTGGCTGGTGTCTGCAGCCCCGCACACCCGGAGGCTGAATCCCTGGGCGCCCAGCAGCTGCCTCACACACGTAGCTTACCTAGCGCTCTCCTCCCCAGCAGACGTGTGCAGCTGGTTGGGGCCTGCCCCTGCGTGCCTGGGCTCCCGCCCACAGCCCCAGCTCAGGGCAAGCAGCCCCTGAGCCAAGACCTGCAGGAGGCGCAGAGCGCCCCCACCTGGAAGCCGAGTGAACAGCTGGCGGGGAGGCGAGCCTGCTCGAGGGAGGAAGAGGCAGCCCAGCCTCGTTTGGCTCAAGCCCTACTTGGCTGGAGCCGAGTGAGCCTCCAGGACGGCAGAGCTCCAGCTCTGCTCAGAGGCCCGATCTGGCAGAGTTGCTGGCGCGAGGCTGCTCTGCCCTGGGCGAGCCTTGCCCAGACTTGCCTCGCTGCTAGGCTTCCTGCCCAGGAAGGGGCAGGCTGCGCGAGGCTGGGAGACGCCACTGGCGCCTTCCTGGCCTCAGCTCCGCTCCTGCCTTGCCTTTGCACCTAGGCGCCAGGCGTCGTTGGGGAGGGCTTAGGGGCCTGTGGCTTGCACACTGCCAAGGGCTCCAGCAGGAAGAGCTCTGTGCGAGGGAAGGGAAGGGCTAGTGCAGGGCTCCTCCATCGGTTGCTTGGCCGCCCAGACTCAGCGCCCCACGGAGTGACCCAGGCTCCCAGGGCCCCTTGCTGGGGTCTGCAGCCCCGCACACCCGGAGGCTGACTCCCTGGGCGCCCAGCAGCTGCCTCACACACGTAGCTTCCCTAGCGCTCTCCTCCCCAGCAGAGACGTGTGCAGCTGGTTGGGGCCTGCACCTGCGTGCCTGGGCTCCCGCCTACAGCCCCAGCTCAGGGCAAGCAGCCCCTGAGCCAAGACCTGCAGGAGGCGCAGAGCGCCCCCACCTGGAAGCCGAGTGAACAGCTGGCGGGGAGGCGAGTCTGCTGGAGGGAAGAAGAGGCAGCCCAGCCTCGTTTGGCTCAAGCCCTACTTGGCTGGAGCCGAGTGCGCCTCCAGGACGGCAGAGCTCCAGCTCTGCTCAGAGGCCCGATCTGGCAGAGTTGCTGGCGCGAGGCTGCTCTGCCCTGGGCGAGCCTTGCCCAGACTTGCCTCGCTGCTAGGCTTCCTGCCCAGGAAGGAGCAGGCTGCGCGAGGCTGGGAGACGCCACTGGCGCCTTCCTCGCCTCAGCTCCGCTCCTGCCTTTCCTTTGCACATAGGCCCCAGGCGTCCTTGGGGAGGGCTTAGGGGCCGGTGGCTTGCACACTGCCAAGGGCTCCAGCAGGAAGCGCTCTGTGCGAGGGAAGGGAAGGGCTAGTGCAGGGCTCCTCCAGCGGTTGCTTGGCCGCCCAGACTCAGCGCCCCACGGAGTGCACCAGGCTCCCAGGGCCCCTGGCTGGGGTCTGCAGCCCCGCACACCCGGAGGCTGACTCCCTGGGCGCCCAGCAGCTGCCTCACACACGTAGCTTCCCTAGCGCTCTCCTCCCCAGCAGAGACGTGTGCAGCTGGTTGGGACCTGCCCCTGCGTGCCTGGGCTCCCACCCACAGCCCCAGCTCAGGGCAAGCAGCCCCTGAGCCAAGACCTGCAGGAGGCGCAGAGCGCCCCCACCTGGAAGCCGAGTGAACAGCTGGCGGGGAGGCGAGTCTGCTGGAGGGAAGAAGAGGCAGCCCAGCCTCGTTTGGCTCAAGCCCTACTTGGCTGGAGCCGAGTGAGCCTCCAGGACGGCAGAGCTCCAGCTCTGCTCAGAGGCCCGATCTGGCAGAGTTGCTGGCGCGAGGCTGCTCTGCCCTGGGCGAGCCTTGCCCAGACTTGCCTCGCTGCTAGGCTTCCTGCCCAGGAAGGAGCAGGCTGCGTGAGGCTGGGAGACGCCACTGGCGGCTTCCTGGCCTCAGCTCCGCTACTGCCTTGCCTTTGCACATAGGCCCCAGGCGTCCTTGGGGAGGGCTTAGGGGCCGGTGGCTTGCACACTGCCAAGGGCTCCAGCAGGAAGAGCTCTGTGCGAGGGAAGGGAAGGGCTAGTGCAGGGCTCCTCCAGCGGTTGCTTGGCCGCCCAGACTCATCGCCGCACGGAGTGACCCAGGCTCCCAGGGCCCCTGGCTGGGGTGTGCAGCCCCGCACACCCGGAGGCTGACTCCCTGGGCGCCCAGCAGCTGCCTCACACACGTAGCTTCCCTAGCGCTCTCCTCCCCAGCAGAGATGTGTGCAGCTGGTTGGGGCCTGCCCCTGCGTGCCTGGGCTCCCGCCCACAGCCCCAGCTCAAGGCAAGCAGCCCCTGAGCCAAGACCTGCAGGAGGCGCAGAGCGCCCCCACCTGGAAGCCGAGTGAAAAGCTGGCGGGGAGGCGAGCTTCCTCGAGGGAAGAAGGGGCAGCCCAGCCTCGTTTTGCTCAAGCCCTACTTGACTGGAGCCGAGTGCGCCTCCAGGACGGCAGAGCTCCAGCTCTGCTCAGAGGCCCGATCTGGCAGAGTTGCTGGCGCGAGGCTGCTCTGCCCTGGGCGAGCCTTGCCCAGACTTGCCTCGCTGCTAGGCTTCCTGCCCAGGAAGGAGCAGGCTGCGCGAGGCTGGGAGACGCCACTGGCGCCTTCCTGGCCTCAGCTCCGCTCCTGCCTTTCCTTTGCACATAGGCCCCAGGCGTCCTTGGGGAGGGCTTAGGGGCCGGTGGCTTGCACACTGCCAAGGGCTCCAGCAGGAAGAGCTCTGTGCGAGGGAAGGGAAGGGCTAGTGCAGGGCTCCTCCAGCGGTTGCTTGGCCGCCCAGACTCAGCGCCGCACGGAGTGCACCAGGCTCCCAGGGCCCCTGACTGGGGTCTGCAGCCCCGCACACCTGGAGGCTGACTCCCTGGGCGTCCAGCAGCTGCCTCACACACGTAGCTTCCCTAGCGCTCTCCTCCCCAGCAGAGACGTGTGCAGCTGGTTGGGCCTGCCCCTGCGTGCCTGGGCTCCCGCCCACAGCCCCAGCTCAGGGCAAGCAGCCCCTGAACCAAGACCTGCAGGAGGCGCAGAGCGCCCCCACCTGGAAGCCGAGTGAACAGCTGGCGGGGAGGCGAGCCTCCTCGAGGGAAGAAGGGGCAGCCCAGCCTCGTTAGGCTCAAGCCCTACTTGGCTGGAGCCGAGTGCGCCTCCAGGACGGCAGAGCTCCAGCTCTGCTCAGAGGCCCGATCTGGCAGAGTTGCTGGCGCGAGGCTGCTCTGCCCTGGGCGAGCCTTGCCCAGACTTGCCTCGCTGCTAGGCTTCCTGCCCAGGAAGGAGCAGGCTGCGCGAGGCTGGGAGACGCCACTGGCGCCTTCCTGGCCTCAGCTCCGCTCCTGCCTTGCCTTTGCACCTAGGCCCCAGGCGTCCTTGGGGAGGGCTTAGGGGCCGGTGGCTTGCACACTGCCAAGGGCTCCAGCTGGAAGAGCTGTGTGCGAAGGAAGGGAAGGGCTAGTGCAGGGCACCTCCAGCGGTTGCTTGGCCGCCCAGACTCATCGCCACTCGGAGTGACCCAGGCTCCCAGGGAACCTGGCTGGGGTGTGCAGCCCCGCACACCCGGAGGCTGACTCCCTGGGCGCCCAGCAGCTGCCTCACACACGTAGCTTCCCTAGCGCTCTCCTCCCCAGCAGAGACGTGTGCAGCTGGTTTTGGCCTGCCCCTTCGTGCCTGGGCTCCCGCCCACAGCCCCAGCTCAGGGCAAGCAGCCCCTGAGCCAAGACCTGCAGGAGGCGCAGAGCGCCCCCACCTGGAAGCCGAGTGAAGAGCTGGCGGGGAGGCGAGCCTGCTGGAGGGAAGAAGAGGCAGCCCAGCCTCTTTTGCCTCAAGCCCTTCTTGGCTGGAGCCGAGTGAGCCTCCAGGACGGCAGAGCTCCAGCTCTGCTCAGAGGCCCGATCTGGCAGAGTTGCTGGCGCGAGGCTGCTCTGCCCTGGGCGAGCCTTGCCCAGACTTGCCTCGCTGCTAGGCTTCCTGCCCAGGAAGGAGCAGGCTGCGCGAGGCTGGGAGATGCCACTGGCGCCTTCCTGGCCTCAGCTCCGCTCCTGCCTTGCCTTTGCACATAGGCCCCAGGCGTCCTTGGGGAGGGCTTACGGGCCGGTGCCTTGCACACTGCCAAGGGCTCCAGCAGGAAGAACTCTGTGTGAGGGAAGGGAAGGGCTAGTGCAGGGCTCCTCCAGCGGTTGCTTGGCCGCCCAGACTCAGCTCCGCACGGAATGCACCAGGGTCCCAGGGCCCCTGGCTGGGGTCTGCAGCCCCACACACCCGGAGGCTGACTCCCTGGGCGCCCAGCAGCTGCCTCACACACGTAGCGTCCCTAGCGTTCTCCTCCCCAGCAGAGACGTGTGCAGCTGGTTGGGGCCTGCCCCTGCGTGCCTGGGCTACCGCCCACAGCCCCAGCTCAGGGCAAGCAGCCCCTGAACCAAGACCTGCAGGAGGCGCAGAGCGCCCCCACCTGGAAGCCGAGTGAACAGCTGGCGGGGAGGCGAGCGTGCTGGAGGGAAGAAGACGCAGCCCAGCCTCGTTTGGCTACAGCCCTACTTGGCTGGAGCCGAGTGAGCCTCCAGGATGGCAGAGCTCCAGCTCTGCACAGAGGCCCGATCTGGCAGAGTTGCTGGTTCGAGGCTGCTCTGCCCTGGGCGAGCCTTGCCCAGACTTGCCTCGCTGCTAGGCTTCCTGCCCAGGAAGGGGCAGGCTGCGCGAGGCTGGGAGACGCCACTGGCGCCTTCCTGGCCTCAGCTCCGCTCCTGCCTTGCCTTTGCACCTAGGCGCCAGGCGTCGTTGGGGAGGGCTTAGGGGCCTGTGGCTTGCACACTGCCAAGGGCTCCAGCAGGAAGAGCTCTGTGCGAGGGAAGGGAAGGGCTAGTGCAGGGCTCCTCCAGCGGTTGCTTGGCCGCCCAGACTCAGCGCCCCACGGAGTGACCCAGGCTCCCAGGGCCCCTTGCTGGGGTCTGCAGCCCCGCACACCCGGAGGCTGACTCCCTGGGCGCCCAGCAGCTGCCTCACACACGTAGCTTCCCTAGCGCTCTCCTCCCCAGCAGAGACGTGTGCAGCTGGTTGGGGCCTGCACCTGCGTGCCTGGGCTCCCGCCTACAGCCCCAGCTCAGGGCAAGCAGCCCCTGAGCCAAGACCTGCAGGAGGCGCAGAGCGCCCCCACCTGGAAGCCGAGTGAACAGCTGGCGGGGAGGCGAGTCTGCTGGAGGGAAGAAGAGGCAGCCCAGCCTCGTTTGGCTCAAGCCCTACTTGGCTGGAGCCGAGTGAGCCTCCAGGACGGCAGAGCTCCAGCTCTGCTCAGAGGCCCGATCTGGCAGAGTTGCTGGCGCGAGGCTGCTCTGCCCTGGGCGAGCCTTGCCCAGACTTGCCTCGCTGCTAGGCTTCCTGCCCAGGAAGGAGCAGGCTGCGCGAGGCTGGGAGACGCCACTGGCGCCTTCCTCGCCTCAGCTCCGCTCCTGCCTTTCCTTTGCACATAGGCCCCAGGCGTCCTTGGGGAGGGCTTAGGGGCCGGTGGCTTGCACACTGCCAAGGGCTCCAGCAGGAAGCGCTCTGTGCGAGGGAAGGGAAGGGCTAGTGCAGGGCTCCTCCAGCGGTTGCTTGGCCGCCCAGACTCAGCGCCGCACGGAGTGCACCAGGCTCCCAGGGCCCCTGGCTGGGGTCTGCAGCCCCGCACACCTGGAGGCTGACTCCCTGGGAGCCCAGCAGCTGCCTTACACACGTAGCTTCCCTAGCGCTCTCCTCCCCAGCAGAGACGTGTGCAGCTGGTTGGGCCTGCCCCTGCGTGCCTGGGCTCCCGCCCACAGCCCCAGCTCAGGGTAAGCAGCCCCTGAACCAAGACCTGCAGGAGGCGCAGAGCGCCCCCACCTGGAAGCCGAGTGAACAGCTGGCGGGGAGGCGAGCCTCCTCGAGGGAAGTAGGGGCAGCCCAGCCTCGTTTGGCTCAAGCCCTACTTGGCTGGAGCCGAGTGAGCCTCCAGGACGGCAGAGCTCCAGCTCTGCTCAGAGGCCCGATCTGGCAGAGTTGCTGGCGCGAGGCTGCTCTGCCCTGGGCGAGCCTTGCCCAGACTTGTCTCGCTGCTAGGCTACCTGCCCAGGAAGGAGGAGACTGCGCGAGGCTGGGAGACGCCACTGGCGCCTTCCTGGCCTCAGCTCCGCTCCTGCCTTGCCTTTGCACATAGGCCCCAGGCGTCCTTGGGGAGGGCTTAGGGGCCGGTGGCTTGCACACTGCCAAGGGCTCCAGCAGGAAGAGCTCTGTGCGAGGGAAGGGAAGGGCTAGTGCTGGGCTCCTCCAGCGGTTGCTTGGCCGGCCAGACTCAGCGCCGCACGGAGTGCACCAGGCTCCCAGGGCCCCTGGCTGGGGTCTGCAGCCCCGCACACCCGGAGGCTGACTCCCTGGGCGCCCAGCAGCTGCCTCACACACGTAGCTTCCCTAGCGCTCTCCTCCCCAGCAGAGACGTGTGCAGCTGGTTGGGGCCTGCCCCTGCTTGCCTGGGCTCCCGCCCTCAGCCCCAGCTCAGGGCAAGCAGCCCCTGAGCCAAGACCCGCAGGAGGCGCAGAGCGCCCCCACCTGGAAGCCGAGTGAACAGCTGGCGGGGAGGCGAGCCTCCTCGAGGGAAGAAGAGGCAGCCCAGCCTCGTTTGGCTCAAGCCCTACTTGGCTGGAGCCGAGTGCGCCTCCAGGACGGCAGAGCTCCAGCTCTGCTCAGAGGCCCGATCTGGCAGAGTTGCTGGCGCGAGGCTGCTCTGCCCTGGGCGAGCCTTGCCCAGACTTGCCTCGCTGCTAGGCTTCCTGCCCAGGAAGGAGCAGGCTGCGCGAGGCTGGGAGACGCCACTGGCGCCTTCCTGGCCTCAGCTCCGCTCCTGCCTTGCCTTTGCACCTAGGCGCCAGGCGTCCTTGGGGAGGGCTTAGGGGCCGGTGGCTTGCACACTGCCAAGGGCTCCAGCAGGAAGAGCTCTGTGCGAGGGAAGGGAAGGGCTAGTGCAGGGCTCCTCCAGCGGTTGCTTGGCCGCCCAGACTCAGCGCCGCACGGAGTGACCCAGGCTCCCAGGGCCCCTGGCTGGGGTCTGCAGCCCCGCACACCCGGAGGCTGACTCCCTGGGCGCCCAGCAGCTGCCTCACACACGTAGCTTCCCTAGCGCTCTCCTCCCCAGCAGAGACGTGTGCAGCTGGTTGGGACCTGCCCCTGCGTGCCTGGGCTCCCACCCACAGCCCCAGCTCAGGGCAAGCAGCCCCTGCGCCAAGACCTGCAGGAGGCGCAGAGCGCCCCCACCTGGAAGCCGAGTGAACAGCTGGCGGGGAGGCGAGTCTGCTGGAGGGAAGAAGAGGCAGCCCAGCCTCGTTTGGCTCAAGCCCTACTTGGCTGGAGCCGAGTGAGCCTCCAGGACGGCAGAGCTCCAGCTCTGCTCAGAGGCCCGATCTGGCAGAGTTGCTGGCGCGAGGCTGCTCTGCCCTGGGCGAGCCTTGCCCAGACTTGCCTCGCTGCTAGGCTTCCTGCCCAGGAAGGAGCAGGCTGCGTGAGGCTGGGAGACGCCACTGGCGCCTTCCTGGCCTCAGCTCCGCTACTGCCTTGCCTTTGCACATAGGCCCCAGGCGTCCTTGGGGAGGGCTTAGGGGCCGGTGGCTTGCACACTGCCAAGGGCTCCAGCAGGAAGAGCTCTGTGCGAGGGAAGGGAAGGGCTAGTGCAGGGCTCCTCCAGCGGTTGCTTGGCCGCCCAGACTCATCGCCGCACGGAGTGACCCAGGCTCCCAGGGCCCCTGGCTGGGGTGTGCAGCCCCGCACACCCGGAGGCTGACTCCCTGGGCGCCCAGCAGCTGCCTCACACACGTAGCTTCCCTAGCGCTCTCCTCCCCAGCAGAGATGTGTGCAGCTGGTTGGGGCCTGCCCCTGCGTGCCTGGGCTCCCGCCCACAGCCCCAGCTCAAGGCAAGCAGCCCCTGAGCCAAGACCTGCAGGAGGCGCAGAGCGCCCCCACCTGGAAGCCGAGTGAAAAGCTGGCGGGGAGGCGAGCCTCCTCGAGGGAAGAAGGGGCAGCCCAGCCTCGTTTTGCTCAAGCCCTACTTGGCTGGAGCCGAGTGCGCCTCCAGGACGGCAGAGCTCCAGCTCTGCTCAGAGGCCCGATCTGGCAGAGTTGCTGGCGCGAGGCTGCTCTGCCCTGGGCGAGCCTTGCCCAGACTTGCCTCGCTGCTAGGCTTCCTGCCCAGGAAGGAGCAGGCTGCGCGAGGCTGGGAGACGCCACTGGCGCCTTCCTGGCCTCAGCTCCGCTCCTGCCTTTCCTTTGCACATAGGCCCCAGGCGTCCTTGGGGAGGGCTTAGGGGCCGGTGGCTTGCACACTGCCAAGGGCTCCAGCAGGAAGAGCTCTGTGCGAGGGAAGGGAAGGGCTAGTGCAGGGCTCCTCCAGCGGTTGCTTGGCCGCCCAGACTCAGCGCCGCACGGAGTGCACCAGGCTCCCAGGGCCCCTGACTGGGGTCTGCAGCCCCGCACACCTGGAGGCTGACTCCCTGGGCGCCCAGCAGCTGCCTCACACACGTAGCTTCCCTAGCGCTCTCCTCCCCAGCAGAGACGTGTGCAGCTGGTTGGGCCTGCCCCTGCGTGCCTGGGCTCCCGCCCACAGCCCCAGCTCAGGGCAAGCAGCCCCTGAACCAAGACCTGCAGGAGGCGCAGAGCGCCCCCACCTGGAAGCCGAGTGAACAGCTGGCGGGGAGGCGAGCCTCCTCGAGGGAAGAAGGGGCAGCCCAGCCTCGTTAGGCTCAAGCCCTACTTGGCTGGAGCCGAGTGCGCCTCCAGGACGGCAGAGCTCCAGCTCTGCTCAGAGGCCCGATCTGGCAGAGTTGCTGGCGCGAGGCTGCTCTGCCCTGGGCGAGCCTTGCCCAGACTTGCCTCGCTGCTAGGCTTCCTGCCCAGGAAGGAGCAGGCTGCGCGAGGCTGGGAGACGCCACTGGCGCCTTCCTGGCCTCAGCTCCGCTCCTGCCTTGCCTTTGAACCTATGCCCCAGGCGTCGTTGTGGAGGGCTTAGGGGCCTGTGGATTGCACACTGCCAAGGGCTCCAGCAGGAAGAGCTCTGTGCGAGGGAAGGGAAGGGCTAGTGCAGGGCTCCTCCAGCGGTTGCATGGCCGGCCAGACTCAGCGCCGCACGGAATGCACCAGGCTCCCAGGGCCCCTGGCTGGGGTCTGCAGCCCCACACACCCGGAGGCTGACTCCCTGGGCGCCCAGCAGCTGCCTCACACACGTAGCTTCCCTAGCGCTCTCCTCCCCAGCAGAGACGTGTGCAGCTGGTTGGGGCCTGCCCCTGCGTGCCTGGGCTCCCGCCCACAGCCCCAGCTCAGGGCAAGCAGCCCCTGAGCCAAGACCTGCAGGAGGGGCAGAGCGCCCCCACCTGGAAGCCGAGTGAACAGCTGGCGGGGAGGCGAGCCTGCTCGAGGGAAGAAGAGGCAGCCCAGCCTCGTTTGGCTCAAGCCCTACTTGGCTGGAGCCGAGTGAGCCTCCAGGACGGCAGAGCTCCAGCTCTGCTCAGAGGCCCGATCTGGCAGAGTTGCTGGCGCGAGGCTGCTCTGCCCTGGGCGAGCCTTGCCCAGACTTGCCTCGCTGCTAGGCTTCCTGCCCAGGAAGGAGCAGCCTGCGCGAGGCTGGGAGACGCCACTGGCGCCTTCCTGGCCTCAGCTCCGCTCCTGCCTTGCCTTTGCACCTAGGCCCCAGGCGTCCTTGGGGAGGGCTTAGGGGCCGGTGGCTTGCACACTGCCAAGGGCTCCAGCAGGAAGAGCTCTGTGCTAGGGAAGGGAAGGGCTAGTGCAGGGCTCCTCCAGTGGTTGCTTGGCCGCCCAGACTCAGCGCCGCACGGAGTGCACCAGGCTCCCAGGGTCCCTGGCTGGGGTCTGCAGCCCCGCACACCTGGAGGCTGACTCCCTGGGCGCCCAGCAGCTGCCTCACACACGTAGCTTCCCTAGCGCTCTCCTCCCCAGCAGAGACGTGTGCAGCAGGTTGGGGCCTGCCCCTGCGTTCCTGGGCTCCCGCCCACAGCCCCAGCTCAGGGCAAGCAGCCCCTGAGCCAAGACCTGCAGGAGGCGCAGAGCGCCCCCACCTGGAAGCCGAGTGAACAGCTGGCGGGGAGGCGAGCCTCCACGAGGGAAGAAGAGGCAGCCCAGCCTCGTTTGGCTCAAGCCCTACTTGGCTGGAGCCGAGTGAGCCTCCAGGACGGCAGAGCTCCAGCTCTGCTCAGAGGCCCGATCTGGCAGAGTTGCTGGCGCGAGGCTGCTCTGCCCTGGGCGAGCCTTGCCCAGACTTGCCTCGCTGCTAGGCTTCCTGCCCAGGAAGGAGCAGGCTGCACGAGGCTGGGAGATGCCACTGGCGCCTTCCTGGCCTCAGCTCCGCTCCTTCCTTGCCTTTGCACATAGGCCCCAGGCGTCCTTGGGGAGGGCTTAGGCGCCGGTGGCTTGCACACTGCCAAGGGCTCCAGCAGGAAGAGCTCTGTGCGAGGGAAGGGAAGGGCTAGTGCAGGCCTCCTCCAGCGGTTGCTTGGCCGGCCAGACTCAGCGCCGCACGGAGTGCACCAGGCTCCCAGGGCCCCTGGCTGGGGTCTGCAGCCCCGCACACCCGGAGGCTGACTCCCTGGGCGCCCAGCAGCTGCCTCACACACGTAGCGTCCCTAGCGCTCTCCTCCCCAGCAGAGACGTGTGCAGCTGGTTGGGGCCTGCACCTGCGTGCCTGGGCTCCCGCCCACAGCCCCAGCTCAGGGCAAGCAGCCACTGAGCCAAGACCTGCAGGAGGCGCAGAGCGCCGCCACCTGGTAGCCGAGTGAACAGCTGGCTGGGAGGCGAGCCTGCTGGAGGGAAGAAGACGCAGCCCAGCCTCGTTTGCCTAAATCCCTACTTGGCTGGAGCCGAGTGAGCTTCCAGGACTGCAGAGCTCCAGCTCTGCTCAGAGGCCCGATCTGGCAGAGTTGCTGGCGCGAGGCTGCTCTGCCCTGGGCGAGCCTTGCCCAGACTTGCCTCGCTGCTAGGCTTCCTGCCCAGGAAGGAGCAGGCTGCGCGAGGCTGGGAGACGCCACTGGCGCCTTCCTGGCCTCAGCTCCGCTCCTGCCTTGCCTTTGCACCTAGGCGCCAGGCGTCCTTGGGGAGGGCTTAGGGGCCGGTGGCTTGCACACTGCCAAGGGCTCCAGCAGGAAGAGCTCTGTGCGAGGGAAGGGAAGGGCTAGTGCAGGGCTCCTCCAGCGGTTGCTTGGCCGCCCAGACTCAGCGCCGCACGGAGTGACCCAGGCTCCCAGGGCCCCTGGCTGGGGTCTGCAGCCCCGCACACCCGGAGGCTGACTCCCTGGGCGCCCAGCAGCTGCCTCACACACGTAGCTTCCCTAGCGCTCTCCTCCCCAGCAGAGACGTGTGCAGCTGGTTGGGACCTGCCCCTGCGTGCCTGGGCTCCCACCCACAGCCCCAGCTCAGGGCAAGCAGCCCCTGCGCCAAGACCTGCAGGAGGCGCAGAGCGCCCCCACCTGGAAGCCGAGTGAAAAGCTGGCGGGGAGGCGAGCCTCCTCGAGGGAAGAAGGGGCAGCCCAGCCTCGTTTTGCTCAAGCCCTACTTGGCTGGAGCCGAGTGCGCCTCCAGGACGGCAGAGCTCCAGCTCTGCTCAGAGGCCCGATCTGGCAGAGTTGCTGGCGCGAGGCTGCTCTGCCCTGGGCGAGCCTTGCCCAGACTTGCCTCGCTGCTAGGCTTCCTGCCCAGGAAGGAGCAGGCTGCGCGAGGCTGGGAGACGCCACTGGCGCCTTCCTGGCCTCAGTTCCGCTCCTGCCTTTCCTTTGCACATAGGCCCCAGGCGTCCTTGGGGAGGGCTTAGGGGCCGGTGGCTTGCACACTGCCAAGGGCTCCAGCAGGAAGAGCTCTGTGCGAGGGAAGGGAAGGGCTAGTGCAGGGCTCCTCCAGCGGTTGCTTGGCCGCCCAGACTCAGCGCCGCACGGAGTGCACCAGGCTCCCAGGGCCCCTGGCTGGGGTCTGCAGCCCCGCACACCTGGAGGCTGACTCCCTGGGCGCCCAGCAGCTGCCTCACACACGTAGCTTCCCTAGCGCTCTCCTCCCCAGCAGAGACGTGTGCAGCTGGTTGGGCCTGCCCCTGCGTGCCTGGGCTCCCGCCCACAGCCCCAGCTCAGGGCAAGCAGCCCCTGAACCAAGACCTGCAGGAGGCGCAGAGCGCCCCCACCTGGAAGCCGAGTGAACAGCTGGCGGGGAAACGAGCCTCCTCGAGGGAAGAAGGGGCAGCCCAGCCTCGTTAGGCTCAAGCCCTACTTGGCTGGAGCCGAGTGCGCCTCCAGGACGGCAGAGCTCCAGCTCTGCTCAGAGGCCCGATCTGGCAGAGTTGCTGGCGCGAGGCTGCTCTGCCCTGGGCGAGCCTTGCCCAGACTTGCCTCGCTGCTAGGCTTCCTGCCCAGGAAGGAGCAGGCTGCGCGAGGCTGGGAGACGCCACTGGCGCCTTCCTGGCCTCAGCTCCGCTCCTGCCTTGCCTTTGCACCTAGGCCCCAGGCCTCCTTGGGGAGGGCTTAGGGGCCGGTGGCTTGCACACTGCCAAGGGCTCCAGCTGGAAGAGCTGTGTGCGAAGGAAGGGAAGGGCTAGTGCAGGGCTCCTCCAGCGGTTGCTTGGCCGCCCAGACTCATCGCCACTCGGAGTGACCCAGGCTCCCAGGGAACCTGGCTGGGGTGTGCAGCCCCGCACACCCGGAGGCTGACTCCCTGGGCGCCCAGCAGCTGCCTCACACACGTAGCTTCCCTAGCGCTCTCCTCCCCAGCAGAGATGTGTGCAGCTGGTTGGGGCCTGCCCCTGCGTGCCTGGGCTCCCGCCCACAGCCCCAGCTCAAGGCAAGCAGCCCCTGAGCCAAGACCTGCAGGAGGCGCAGAGCGCCCCCACCTGGAAGCCGAGTGAAAAGCTGGCGGGGAGGCGAGCCTCCTCGAGGGAAGAAGGGGCAGCCCAGCCTCGTTTGGCTCAAGCCCTACTTGGCTGGAGCCGAGTGCGCCTCCAGGACGGCAGAGCTCCAGCTCTGCTCAGAGGCCCGATCTGGCAGAGTTGCTGGCGCGAGGCTGCTCTGCCCTGGGCGAGCCTTGCCCAGACTTGCCTCGCTGCTAGGCTTCCGGCCCAGGAAGGAGCAGGCTGCGCGAGGCTGGGAGACGCCACTGGCGCCTTCCTGGCCTCAGCTCCGCTCCTGCCTTTCCTTTGCACATAGGCCCCAGGCGTCCTTGGGGAGGGCTTAGGGGCCGGTGGCTTGCACACTGCCAAGGGCTCCAGCAGGAAGCGCTCTGTGCGAGGGAAGGGAAGGGCTAGTGCAGGGCTCCTCCAGCGGTTGCTTGGCCGCCCAGACTCAGCGCCGCACGGAGTGCACCAGGCTCCCAGGGCCCCTGGCTGGGGTCTGCAGTCCCGCACACCTGGAGGCTGACTCCCTGGGCGCCCAGCAGCTGCCTCACACACGTAGCTTCCCTAGCGCTCTCCTCCCCAGCAGAGACGTGTGCAGCTGGTTGGGCCTGCCCCTGCGTGCCTGGGCTCCCGCCCACAGCCCCAGCTCAGGGCAAGCAGCCCCTGAACCAAGACCTGCAGGAGGCGCAGAGCGCCCCCACCTGGAAGCCGAGTGAACAGCTGGCGGGGAGGCGAGCCTCCTCGAGGGAAGAAGGGGCAGCCCAGCCTCGTTTGGCTCAAGCCCTACTTGGCTGGAGCCGAGTGCGCCTCCAGGACGGCAGAGCTCCAGCTCTGCTCAGAGGCCCGATCTGGCAGAGTTGCTGGCGCGAGGCTGCTCTGCCCTGGGCGAGCCTTGCCCAGACTTGCCTCGCTGCTAGGCTTCCTGCCCAGGAAGGAGCAGGCTGCGCGAGGCTGGGAGACGCCACTGGCGCCTTCCTGGCCATAGCTCCGCTCCTGCCTTGCCTTTGCACATAGGCCCAAGGCGTCCTTGGGGAGGGCTTAAGGGCCGGTGGCTTGCACACTGCCAAGGGCTCCAGCAGGAAGCGCTCTGTGCGAGGGAAGGGAAGGGCTAGTGCAGGGCTCCTCCAGCGGTTGCTTGGCCGCCCAGACTCAGCGCCGCACGGAGTGCACCAGGCTCCCAGGGCCCCTGGCTGGGGTCTGCAGCCCCGCACACCTGGAGGCTGACTCCCTGGGCGCCCAGCAGCTGCCTTACACACGTAGCTTCCCTAGCGCTCTCCTCCCCAGCAGAGACGTGTGCAGCTGGTTGGGCCTGCCCCTGCGTGCCTGGGCTCCCGCCCACAGCCCCAGCTCATGGAAAGCAGCCCCTGGGCCAAGACTTGCAGGAGGCGCAGAGCGCCCCCACCTGGAAGCCGAGTGAACAGCTGGCGGGGAGGCGAGCCTCCTCGAGGGAAGTAGGGGCAGCCCAGCCTCGTTTGGCTCAAGCCCTACTTGGCTGGTGCCGAGTGCGCCTCCAGGACGGCAGAGCTCCAGTTCTGCTCAGAGGCCCGATCTGGTAGAGTTGCTGGCGCGAGGCTGCTCTGCCCTGGGCGAGCCTTGCCCAGACTTGCCTCGCTGCTAGGCTTCCTGCCCAGGAAGGAGCAGGCTGCGCGAGGCTGGGAGACGCCACTGGCGCCTTCCTGGCCTCAGCTCCGCTCCTGCCTTGCCTTTGCACCTAGGCCCCAGGCGTCCTTGGGGAGGGCTTAGGGGTCGGTGGCTTGCACACTGCCAAGGGCTCCAGCGGGAAGAGCTCTGTGCGAGGGAAGGGAAGGGCTAGTGCTGGGCTCCTCCAGCGGTTGCTTGGCCACCCAGCCTCAGCGCCGCACGGAGTGCACCAGGCTCCCAGGGCCCCTGGCTGGGGTCTGCAGCCCCGCACACCCGGAGGCTGAATACCTGGGCGCCCAGCAGCTGCCTCACACACGTAGCTTACCTAGCACTCTCCTCCCGAGCAGACGTGTGCAGCTGGTTGGGGCCTGCCCCTGCGTGCCTGGGCTCCCGCCCACAGCCCCAGCTCAGGGCAAGCAGCCCCTGAGCCAAGACCTGCAGGAGGCGCAGAGCGCCCCCACCTGGAAGCCGAGTGAACAGCTG
The DNA here is from genome assembly GCF_042477335.2 of Ovis canadensis. Lineage (NCBI taxonomy): Eukaryota > Metazoa > Chordata > Mammalia > Artiodactyla > Bovidae > Ovis > Ovis canadensis. Next base: position 110,685,632 of record NC_091247.1, on the reverse strand, counting down.
GCGGGGAGGCGAGCCTGCTCGAGGGAGGAAGAGGCAGCCCAGCCTCGTTTGGCTCAAGCCCTACTTGGCTGGAGCCGAGTGAGCCTCCAGGACGACAGAGCTCCAGCTCTGCTCAGAGGCCCGATCTAGCAGAGTTGCTGGCGCCAGGCTGCTCTGCCCTGGGTGAGCCTTGCCCAGACTTGCCTCGCTGCTAGGCTTCCTGCCCAGGAAGGAGCAGGTTGCGCGAGGCTGGGAGACGCCACTGGCGCCTTCCTGGCCTCAGGTCCGCTCCTGCCTTGCCTTTGCACCTAGGCCCCAGGCGTCCTTGGGGAGGGCTTAGGGGCCGGTGGCTTGCACACTGCCAAGGGCTCCAGCAGGAAGAGCTCTGTACGAGGGAAGGGAAGGGCTAGTGCTGGGCTCCTCCAGCGGTTGCTTGGCCACACAGCCTCAGTGCCACACGGAGTGCACCAGGGTCCCAGGGCCCCTGACTGGGGTGTGCAGCCCCGCACACCCGGAGGCTGAATCCCTGGGCGCCCAGCAGCTGCCTCACACACGTAGCTTCCCTAGCGCTCTCCTCCCCAGCAGAGATGTGTGCAGCTGGTTGGGGCCTGCCCCTGCGTGCCTGGGCTCCCGCCCACAGCCCCAGCTCAGGGCAAGCAGCCCCTGAGCCAAGACCTGCAGGAGGGGCAGAGCGCCCCCACCTGGAAGCCGAGTGAACAGCTGGCGGGGAGGCGAGCCTGCTCGAGGGAAGAAGAGGCAGCCCAGCCTCGTTTGGCTCAAGCCCTACTTGGCTGGAGCCGAGTGAGCCTCCAGGACGGCAGAGCTCCAGCTCTGCTCAGAGGCCCGATCTGGCAGAGTTGCTGGCGCGAGGCTGCTCTGCCCTGGGCGAGCCTTGCCCAGACTTGCCTCGCTGCTAGGCTTCCGGCCCAGGAAGGAGCAGGCTGCGCGAGGCTGGGAGACGCCACTGGCGCCTTCCTGGCCTCAGCTCCGCTCCTGCCTTTCCTTTGCACATAGGCCCCAGGCGTCCTTGGGGAGGGCTTAGGGGCCGGTGGCTTGCACACTGCCAAGGGCTCCAGCAGGAAGCGCTCTGTGCGAGGGAAGGGAAGGGCTAGTGCAGGGCTCCTCCAGCGGTTGCTTGGCCGCCCAGACTCAGCGCCGCACGGAGTGCACCAGGCTCCCAGGGCCCCTGGCTGGGGTCTGCAGTCCCGCACACCTGGAGGCTGACTCCCTGGGCGCCCAGCAGCTGCCTCACACACGTAGCTTCCCTAGCGCTCTCCTCCCCAGCAGAGACGTGTGCAGCTGGTTGGGCCTGCCCCTGCGTGCCTGGGCTCCCGCCCACAGCCCCAGCTCAGGGCAAGCAGCCCCTGAACCAAGACCTGCAGGAGGCGCAGAGCGCCCCCACCTGGAAGCCGAGTGAACAGCTGGCGGGGAGGCGAGCCTCCTCGAGGGAAGAAGGGGCAGCCCAGCCTCGTTTGGCTCAAGCCCTACTTGGCTGGAGCCGAGTGCGCCTCCAGGACGGCAGAGCTCCAGCTCTGCTCAGAGGCCCGATCTGGCAGAGTTGCTGGCGCGAGGCTGCTCTGCCCTGGGCGAGCCTTGCCCAGACTTGCCTCGCTGCTAGGCTTCCTGCCCAGGAAGGAGCAGGCTGCGCGAGGCTGGGAGACGCCACTGGCGCCTTCCTGGCCATAGCTCCGCTCCTGCCTTGCCTTTGCACCTAGGCCCCAGGCGTCCTTGGGGAGGGCTTAGGGGCCGGTGGCTTGCACACTGCCAAGGGCTCCAGCAGGAAGAGCTCTGTACGAGGGAAGGGAAGGGCTAGTGCTGGGCTCCTCCAGCGGTTGCTTGGCCACACAGCCTCAGCGCCACACGGAGTGCACCAGGGTCCCAGGGCCCCTGACTGGGGTGTGCAGCCCCGCACACCCGGAGGCTGAATCCCTGGGCGCCCAGCAGCTGCCTCACACACGTAGCTTCCCTAGCGCTCTCCTCCCCAGCAGAGATGTGTGCAGCTGGTTGGGGCCTGCCCCTGCGTGCCTGGGCTCCCGCCCACAGCCCCAGCTCAGGGCAAGCAGCCCCTGAGCCAAGACCTGCAGGAGGGGCAGAGCGCCCCCACCTGGAAGCCGAGTGAACAGCTGGCGGGGAGGCGAGCCTGCTCGAGGGAAGAAGAGGCAGCCCAGCCTCGTTTGGCTCAAGCCCTACTTGGCTGGAGCCGAGTGAGCCTCCAGGACGGCAGAGCTCCAGCTCTGCTCAGAGGCCCGATCTGGCAGAGTTGCTGGCGCGAGGCTGCTCTGCCCTGGGCGAGCCTTGCCCAGACTTGCCTCGCTGCTAGGCTTCCGGCCCAGGAAGGAGCAGGCTGCGCGAGGCTGGGAGACGCCACTGGCGCCTTCCTGGCCTCAGCTCCGCTCCTGCCTTTCCTTTGCACATAGGCCCCAGGCGTCCTTGGGGAGGGCTTAGGGGCCGGTGGCTTGCACACTGCCAAGGGCTCCAGCAGGAAGCGCTCTGTGCGAGGGAAGGGAAGGGCTAGTGCAGGGCTCCTCCAGCGGTTGCTTGGCCGCCCAGACTCAGCGCCGCACGGAGTGCACCAGGCTCCCAGGGCCCCTGGCTGGGGTCTGCAGTCCCGCACACCTGGAGGCTGACTCCCTGGGCGCCCAGCAGCTGCCTCACACACGTAGCTTCCCTAGCGCTCTCCTCCCCAGCAGAGACGTGTGCAGCTGGTTGGGCCTGCCCCTGCGTGCCTGGGCTCCCGCCCACAGCCCCAGCTCAGGGCAAGCAGCCCCTGAACCAAGACCTGCAGGAGGCGCAGAGCGCCCCCACCTGGAAGCCGAGTGAACAGCTGGCGGGGAGGCGAGCCTCCTCGAGGGAAGAAGGGGCAGCCCAGCCTCGTTTGGCTCAAGCCCTACTTGGCTGGAGCCGAGTGCGCCTCCAGGACGGCAGAGCTCCAGCTCTGCTCAGAGGCCCGATCTGGCAGAGTTGCTGGCGCGAGGCTGCTCTGCCCTGGGCGAGCCTTGCCCAGACTTGCCTCGCTGCTAGGCTTCCTGCCCAGGAAGGAGCAGGCTGCGCGAGGCTGGGAGACGCCACTGGCGCCTTCCTGGCCATAGCTCCGCTCCTGCCTTGCCTTTGCACATAGGCCCAAGGCGTCCTTGGGGAGGGCTTAAGGGCCGGTGGCTTGCACACTGCCAAGGGCTCCAGCAGGAAGCGCTCTGTGCGAGGGAAGGGAAGGGCTAGTGCAGGGCTCCTCCAGCGGTTGCTTGGCCGCCCAGACTCAGCGCCGCACGGAGTGCACCAGGCTCCCAGGGCCCCTGGCTGGGGTCTGCAGCCCCGCACACCTGGAGGCTGACTCCCTGGGCGCCCAGCAGCTGCCTTACACACGTAGCTTCCCTAGCGCTCTCCTCCCCAGCAGAGACGTGTGCAGCTGGTTGGGCCTGCCCCTGCGTGCCTGGGCTCCCGCCCACAGCCCCAGCTCATGGAAAGCAGCCCCTGGGCCAAGACTTGCAGGAGGCGCAGAGCGCCCCCACCTGGAAGCCGAGTGAACAGCTGGCGGGGAGGCGAGCCTCCTCGAGGGAAGTAGGGGCAGCCCAGCCTCGTTTGGCTCAAGCCCTACTTGGCTGGTGCCGAGTGCGCCTCCAGGACGGCAGAGCTCCAGTTCTGCTCAGAGGCCCGATCTGGTAGAGTTGCTGGCGCGAGGCTGCTCTGCCCTGGGCGAGCCTTGCCCAGACTTGCCTCGCTGCTAGGCTTCCTGCCCAGGAAGGAGCAGGCTGCGCGAGGCTGGGAGACGCCACTGGCGCCTTCCTGGCCTCAGCTCCGCTCCTGCCTTGCCTTTGCACCTAGGCCCCAGGCGTCCTTGGGGAGGGCTTAGGGGTCGGTGGCTTGCACACTGCCAAGGGCTCCAGCGGGAAGAGCTCTGTGCGAGGGAAGGGAAGGGCTAGTGCTGGGCTCCTCCAGCGGTTGCTTGGCCACCCAGCCTCAGCGCCGCACGGAGTGCACCAGGCTCCCAGGGCCCCTGGCTGGGGTCTGCAGCCCCGCACACCCGGAGGCTGAATACCTGGGCGCCCAGCAGCTGCCTCACACACGTAGCTTACCTAGCACTCTCCTCCCGAGCAGACGTGTGCAGCTGGTTGGGGCCTGCCCCTGCGTGCCTGGGCTCCCGCCCACAGCCCCAGCTCAGGGCAAGCAGCCCCTGAGCCAAGACCTGCAGGAGGCGCAGAGCGCCCCCACCTGGAAGCCGAGTGAACAGCTGGCGGGGAGGCGAGCCTGCTCGAGGGAGGAAGAGGCAGCCCAGCCTCGTTTGGCTCAAGCCCTACTTGGCTGGAGCCGAGTGAGCCTCCAGGACGACAGAGCTCCAGCTCTGCTCAGAGGCCCGATCTAGCAGAGTTGCTGGCGCCAGGCTGCTCTGCCCTGGGTGAGCCTTGCCCAGACTTGCCTCGCTGCTAGGCTTCCTGCCCAGGAAGGAGCAGGTTGCGCGAGGCTGGGAGACGCCACTGGCGCCTTCCTGGCCTCAGCTCCGCTCCTGCCTTGCCTTTGCACCTAGGCCCCAGGCGTCCTTGGGGAGGGCTTAGGGGCCGGTGGCTTGCACACTGCCAAGGGCTCCAGCAGGAAGAGCTCTGTACGAGGGAAGGGAAGGGCTAGTGCTGGGCTCCTCCAGCGGTTGCTTGGCCACACAGCCTCAGCGCCACACGGAGTGCACCAGGGTCCCAGGGCCCCTGACTGGGGTGTGCAGCCCCGCACACCCGGAGGCTGAATCCCTGGGCGCCCAGCAGCTGCCTCACACACGTAGCTTCCCTAGCGCTCTCCTCCCCAGCAGAGATGTGTGCAGCTGGTTGGGGCCTGCCCCTGCGTGCCTGGGCTCCCGCCCACAGCCCCAGCTCAGGGCAAGCAGCCCCTGAGCCAAGACCTGCAGGAGGGGCAGAGCGCCCCCACCTGGAAGCCGAGTGAACAGCTGGCGGGGAGGCGAGCCTGCTCGAGGGAAGAAGAGGCAGCCCAGCCTCGTTTGGCTCAAGCCCTACTTGGCTGGAGCCGAGTGAGCCTCCAGGACGGCAGAGCTCCAGCTCTGCTCAGAGGCCCGATCTGGCAGAGTTGCTGGCGCGAGGCTGCTCTGCCCTGGGCGAGCCTTGCCCAGACTTGCCTCGCTGCTAGGCTTCCTGCCCAGGAAGGAGCAGCCTGCGCGAGGCTGGGAGACGCCACTGGCGCCTTCCTGGCCTCAGCTCCGCTCCTGCCTTGCCTTTGCACCTAGGCCCCAGGCGTCCTTGCGGAGGGCTTAGGGGCCGGTGGCTTGCACACTGCCAAGGGCTCCAGCAGGAAGAGCTCTGTGCTAGGGAAGGGAAGGGCTAGTGCAGGGCTCCTCCAGCGGTTGCTTGGCCGCCCAGACTCAGCGCCGCACGGAGTGCACCAGGCTCCCAGGGTCCCTGGCTGGGGTCTGCAGCCCCGCACACCTGGAGGCTGACTCCCTGGGCGCCCAGCAGCTGCCTCACACACGTAGCTTCCCTAGCGCTCTCCTCCCCAGCAGAGACGTGTGCAGCAGGTTGGGGCCTGCCCCTGCGTTCCTGGGCTCCCGCCCACAGCCCCAGCTCAGGGCAAGCAGCCCCTGAGCCAAGACCTGCAGGAGGCGCAGAGCGCCCCCACCTGGAAGCCGAGTGAACAGCTGGCGGGGAGGCGAGCCTCCACGAGGGAAGAAGAGGCAGCCCAGCCTCGTTTGGCTCAAGCCCTACTTGGCTGGAGCCGAGTGCGCCTCCAGGACGGCAGAGCTCCAGCTCTGCTCAGAGGCCCGATCTGGCAGAGTTGCTGGCGCGAGGCTGCTCTGCCCTGGGCGAGCCTTGCCCAGACTTGCCTCGCTGCTAGGCTTCCTGCCCAGGAAGGAGCAGGCTGCACGAGGCTGGGAGATGCCACTGGCGCCTTCCTGGCCTCAGCTCCGCTCCTTCCTTGCCTTTGCACATAGGCCCCAGGCGTCCTTGGGGAGGGCTTAGGGGCCGGTGGCTTGCACACTGCCAAGGGCTCCAGCAGGAAGAGCTCTGTGCGAGGGAAGGGAAGGGCTAGTGCAGGCCTCCTCCAGCGGTTGCTTGGCCGGCCAGACTCAGCGCCGCACGGAGTGCACCAGGCTCCCAGGGCCCCTGGCTGGGGTCTGCAGCCCCGCACACCCGGAGGCTGACTCCCTGGGCGCCCAGCAGCTGCCTCACACACGTAGCTTCCCTAGCGCTCTCCTCCCCAGCAGAGACGTGTGCAGCTGGTTGGGGCCTGCACCTGCGTGCCTGGGCTCCCGCCCACAGCCCCAGCTCAGGGCAAGCAGCCACTGAGCCAAGACCTGCAGGAGGCGCAGAGCGCCGCCACCTGGTAGCCGAGTGAACAGCTGGCTGGGAGGCGAGCCTGCTGGAGGGAAGAAGACGCAGCCCAGCCTCGTTTGCCTAAATCCCTACTTGGCTGGAGCCGAGTGAGCTTCCAGGACGGCAGAGCTCCAGCTCTGCTCAGAGGCCCGATCTGGCAGAGTTGCTGGCGCGAGGCTGCTCTGCCCTGGGCGAGCCTTGCCCAGACTTGCCTCGCTGCTAGGCTTCCTGCCCAGGAAGGAGCAGGCTGCGCGAGGCTGGGAGACGCCACTGGCGCCTTCCTGGCCTCAGCTCCGCTCCTGCCTTGCCTTTGCACCTAGGCGCCAGGCGTCCTTGGGGAGGGCTTAGGGGCCGGTGGCTTGCACACTGCCAAGGGCTCCAGCAGGAAGAGCTCTGTGCGAGGGAAGGGAAGGGCTAGTGCAGGGCTCCTCCAGCGGTTGCTTGGCCGCCCAGACTCAGCGCCGCACGGAGTGACCCAGGCTCCCAGGGCCCCTGGCTGGGGTCTGCAGCCCCGCACACCCGGAGGCTGACTCCCTGGGCGCCCAGCAGCTGCCTCACACACGTAGCTTCCCTAGCGCTCTCCTCCCCAGCAGAGACGTGTGCAGCTGGTTGGGACCTGCCCCTGCGTGCCTGGGCTCCCACCCACAGCCCCAGCTCAGGGCAAGCAGCCCCTGCGCCAAGACCTGCAGGAGGCGCAGAGCGCCCCCACCTGGAAGCCGAGTGAAAAGCTGGCGGGGAGGCGAGCCTCCTCGAGGGAAGAAGGGGCAGCCCAGCCTCGTTTTGCTCAAGCCCTACTTGGCTGGAGCCGAGTGCGCCTCCAGGACGGCAGAGCTCCAGCTCTGCTCAGAGGCCCGATCTGGCAGAGTTGCTGGCGCGAGGCTGCTCTGCCCTGGGCGAGCCTTGCCCAGACTTGCCTCGCTGCTAGGCTTCCTGCCCAGGAAGGAGCAGGCTGCGCGAGGCTGGGAGACGCCACTGGCGCCTTCCTGGCCTCAGCTCCGCTCCTGCCTTTCCTTTGCACATAGGCCCCAGGCGTCCTTGGGGAGGGCATAGGGGCCGGTGGCTTGCACACTGCCAAGGGCTCCAGCAGGAAGAGCTCTGTGCGAGGGAAGGGAAGGGCTAGTGCAGGGCTCCTCCAGCGGTTGCTTGGCCGCCCAGACTCAGCGCCGCACGGAGTGCACCAGGCTCCCAGGGCCCCTGACTGGGGTCTGCAGCCCCGCACACCTGGAGGCTGACTCCCTGGGCGCCCAGCAGCTGCCTCACACACGTAGCTTCCCTAGCGCTCTCCTCCCCAGCAGAGACGTGTGCAGCTGGTTGGGCCTGCCCCTGCGTGCCTGGGCTCCCGCCCACAGCCCCAGCTCAGGGCAAGCAGCCCCTGAACCAAGACCTGCAGGAGGCGCAGAGCGCCCCCACCTGGAAGCCGAGTGAACAGCTGGCGGGGAGGCGAGCCTCCTCGAGGGAAGAAGGGGCAGCCCAGCCTCGTTAGGCTCAAGCCCTACTTGGCTGGAGCCGAGTGCGCCTCCAGGACGGCAGAGCTCCAGCTCTGCTCAGAGGCCCGATCTGGCAGAGTTGCTGGCGCGAGGCTGCTCTGCCCTGGGCGAGCCTTGCCCAGACTTGCCTCGCTGCTAGGCTTCCTGCCCAGGAAGGAGCAGGCTGCGCGAGGCTGGGAGACGCCACTGGCGCCTTCCTGGCCTCAGCTCCGCTCCTGCCTTGCCTTTGCACCTAGGCCCCAGGCGTCCTTGGGGAGGGCTTAGGGGCCGGTGGCTTGCACACTGCCAAGGGCTCCAGCTGGAAGAGCTGTGTGCGAAGGAAGGGAAGGGCTAGTGCAGGGCTCCTCCAGCGGTTGCTTGGCCGCCCAGACTCATCGCCACTCGGAGTGACCCAGGCTCCCAGGGAACCTGGCTGGGGTGTGCAGCCCCGCACACCCGGAGGCTGACTCCCTGGGCGCCCAGCAGCTGCCTCACACACGTAGCTTCCCTAGCGCTCTCCTCCCCAGCAGAGATGTGTGCAGCTGGTTGGGGCCTGCCCCTGCGTGCCTGGGCTCCCGCCCACAGCCCCAGCTCAAGGCAAGCAGCCCCTGAGCCAAGACCTGCAGGAGGCGCAGAGCGCCCCCACCTGGAAGCCGAGTGAAAAGCTGGCGGGGAGGCGAGCCTCCTCGAGGGAAGAAGGGGCAGCCCAGCCTCGTTTGGCTCAAGCCCTACTTGGCTGGAGCCGAGTGCGCCTCCAGGACGGCAGAGCTCCAGCTCTGCTCAGAGGCCCGATCTGGCAGAGTTGCTGGCGCGAGGCTGCTCTGCCCTGGGCGAGCCTTGCCCAGACTTGCCTCGCTGCTAGGCTTCCGGCCCAGGAAGGAGCAGGCTGCGCGAGGCTGGGAGACGCCACTGGCGCCTTCCTGGCCTCAGCTCCCCTCCTGCCTTTCCTTTGCACATAGGCCCCAGGCGTCCTTGGGGAGGGCTTAGGGGCCGGTGGCTTGCACACTGCCAAGGGCTCCAGCAGGAAGCGCTCTGTGCGAGGGAAGGGAAGGGCTAGTGCAGGGCTCCTCCAGCGGTTGCTTGGCCGCCCAGACTCAGCGCCGCACGGAGTGCACCAGGCTCCCAGGGCCCCTGGCTGGGGTCTGCAGTCCCGCACACCTGGAGGCTGACTCCCTGGGCGCCCAGCAGCTGCCTCACACACGTAGCTTCCCTAGCGCTCTCCTCCCCAGCAGAGACGTGTGCAGCTGGTTGGGCCTGCCCCTGCGTGCCTGGGCTCCCGCCCACAGCCCCAGCTCAGGGCAAGCAGCCCCTGAACCAAGACCTGCAGGAGGCGCAGAGCGCCCCCACCTGGAAGCCGAGTGAACAGCTGGCGGGGAGGCGAGCCTCCTCGAGGGAAGAAGGGGCAGCCCAGCCTCGTTTGGCTCAAGCCCTACTTGGCTGGAGCCGAGTGCGCCTCCAGGACGGCAGAGCTCCAGCTCTGCTCAGAGGCCCGATCTGGCAGAGTTGCTGGCGCGAGGCTGCTCTGCCCTGGGCGAGCCTTGCCCAGACTTGCCTCGCTGCTAGGCTTCCTGCCCAGGAAGGAGCAGGCTGCGCGAGGCTGGGAGACGCCACTGGCGCCTTCCTGGCCATAGCTCCGCTCCTGCCTTGCCTTTGCACATAGGCCCAAGGCGTCCTTGGGGAGGGCTTAAGGGCCGGTGGCTTGCACACTGCCAAGGGCTCCAGCAGGAAGCGCTCTGTGCGAGGGAAGGGAAGGGCTAGTGCAGGGCTCCTCCAGCGGTTGCTTGGCCGCCCAGACTCAGCGCCGCACGGAGTGCACCAGGCTCCCAGGGCCCCTGGCTGGGGTCTGCAGCCCCGCACACCTGGAGGCTGACTCCCTGGGCGCCCAGCAGCTGCCTTACACACGTAGCTTCCCTAGCGCTCTCCTCCCCAGCAGAGACGTGTGCAGCTGGTTGGGCCTGCCCCTGCGTGCCTGGGCTCCCGCCCACAGCCCCAGCTCATGGAAAGCAGCCCCTGGGCCAAGACTTGCAGGAGGCGCAGAGCGCCCCCACCTGGAAGCCGAGTGAACAGCTGGCGGGGAGGCGAGCCTCCTCGAGGGAAGTAGGGGCAGCCCAGCCTCGTTTGGCTCAAGCCCTACTTGGCTGGTGCCGAGTGCGCCTCCAGGACGGCAGAGCTCCAGTTCTGCTCAGAGGCCCGATCTGGTAGAGTTGCTGGCGCGAGGCTGCTCTGCCCTGGGCGAGCCTTGCCCAGACTTGCCTCGCTGCTAGGCTTCCTGCCCAGGAAGGAGCAGGCTGCGCGAGGCTGGGAGACGCCACTGGCGCCTTCCTGGCCTCAGCTCCGCTCCTGCCTTGCCTTTGCACCTAGGCCCCAGGCGTCCTTGGGGAGGGCTTAGGGGTCGGTGGCTTGCACACTGCCAAGGGCTCCAGCGGGAAGAGCTCTGTGCGAGGGAAGGGAAGGGCTAGTGCTGGGCTCCTCCAGCGGTTGCTTGGCCACCCAGCCTCAGCGCCGCACGGAGTGCACCAGGCTCCCAGGGCCCCTGGCTGGGGTCTGCAGCCCCGCACACCCGGAGGCTGAATACCTGGGCGCCCAGCAGCTGCCTCACACACGTAGCTTACCTAGCACTCTCCTCCCGAGCAGACGTGTGCAGCTGGTTGGGGCCTGCCCCTGCGTGCCTGGGCTCCCGCCCACAGCCCCAGCTCAGGGCAAGCAGCCCCTGAGCCAAGACCTGCAGGAGGCGCAGAGCGCCCCCACCTGGAAGCCGAGTGAACAGCTGGCGGGGAGGCGAGCCTGCTCGAGGGAGGAAGAGGCAGCCCAGCCTCGTTTGGCTCAAGCCCTACTTGGCTGGAGCCGAGTGAGCCTCCAGGACGACAGAGCTCCAGCTCTGCTCAGAGGCCCGATCTAGCAGAGTTGCTGGCGCCAGGCTGCTCTGCCCTGGGTGAGCCTTGCCCAGACTTGCCTCGCTGCTAGGCTTCCTGCCCAGGAAGGAGCAGGTTGCGCGAGGCTGGGAGACGCCACTGGCGCCTTCCTGGCCTCAGCTCCGCTCCTGCCTTGCCTTTGCACCTAGGCCCCAGGCGTCCTTGGGGAGGGCTTAGGGGCCGGTGGCTTGCACACTGCCAAGGGCTCCAGCAGGAAGAGCTCTGTACGAGGGAAGGGAAGGGCTAGTGCTGGGCTCCTCCAGCGGTTGCTTGGCCACACAGCCTCAGCGCCACACGGAGTGCACCAGGGTCCCAGGGCCCCTGACTGGGGTGTGCAGCCCCGCACACCCGGAGGCTGAATCCCTGGGCGCCCAGCAGCTGCCTCACACACGTAGCTTCCCTAGCGCTCTCCTCCCCAGCAGAGATGTGTGCAGCTGGTTGGGGCCTGCCCCTGCGTGCCTGGGCTCCCGCCCACAGCCCCAGCTCAGGGCAAGCAGCCCCTGAGCAAAGACCTGCAGGACGCGCAGAGCGCCCCCACCTGGTAGCCGAGTGAACAGCTGGCGGGGAAGCGAGCCTGCTCGAGGGAAGAAGAGGCAGCCCAGCCTGGTTTGGTTCAAGCCCTACTTGGCTGGAGCCGAGTGAGCCTCCAGGACGGCAGAGCTCCAGCTCTGCTCAGAGGCCCGATCTGGCAGAGTTGCTGGCGCAAGGCTGCTCTGCCCTGAGCGAGCCTTGCCCAGACTTGCCTCGCTGCTAGGATTCCTGCCTAGGAAGGAGCAGGCTGCGCGAGGCTGGGAGACGCCACTGGCGCCTTCCTGGCCTCAGCTCCGCTCTTGCCTTGCCTTTGCACCTAGGCCCCAGGCGTCCTTGGGGAGGGCTTAGGGGCCGGTGGCTTGCACACTGCCAAGGGCTCCAGCAGGAAGAGCTCTGTGCGAGGGAAGGGAAGGGCTAGTGCAGGGCTCCTCCAGCGGTTGCTTGGCCGGCCAGACTCAGCGCCGCACGGAGTGACCAGGCTCCCAAGGCCCCTGGCTGGGGTGTGCAGCCCCGCACACCCGGAGGCTGACTCCCTGGGCGCCCAGCAGCTGCCTCACACACGTAGCTTCCCTAGCGCTCTCCTCCCCAGCAGAGACTTGTGCAGCTGGTTGGGGCCTGCCCCTGCGTGCCTGGGCTCCCGCCCACAGCCCCAGCTCAGGGCAAGCAGCCCCTGAGCCAAGATCTGCAAGAGGCCCAGAGCGCCCCCACCTGGAAGCCGAGTGAACTGCTGGCGGGGAGGCGAGCCTGCTGGAGGGAAGAAGACGCAGCCCAGCCTCGTTTGCCTAAATCCCTACTTGGCTGGAGCCGAGTGAGCCTCCAGGACGGCAGAGCTCCAGCTCTGCTCAGAGGCCCGATCTGGCAGAGTTGCTGGTTCGAGGCTGCTCTGCCCTGGGCGAGCCTTGCCCAGACTTGCCTCGCTGCTAGGCTTCCTGCCCAGGAAGGAGCAGGCTGCGCGAGGCTGGGAGACGCCACTGGCGCCTTCCTGGCCTCAGCTCCGCTCCTGCCTTGCCTTTGAACCTATGCCCCAGGCGTCGTTGTGGAGGGCTTAGGGGCCTGTGGATTGCACACTGCCAAGGGCTCCAGCAGGAAGAGCTCTGTGCGAGGGAAGGGAAGGGCTAGTGCAGGGCTCCTCCAGCGGTTGCATGGCCGGCCAGACTCAGCGCCGCACGGAATGCACCAGGCTCCCAGGGCCCCTGGCTGGGGTCTGCAGCCCCACACACCCGGAGGCTGACTCCCTGGGCGCCCAGCAGCTGCCTCACACACGTAGCTTCCCTAGCGCTCTCCTCCCCAGCAGAGACGTGTGCAGCTGGTTGGGGCCTGCCCCTGCGTGCCTGGGCTCCCGCCCACAGCCCCAGCTCAGGGCAAGCAGCCCCTGAGCCAAGACCTGCAGGAGGGGCAGAGCGCCCCCACCTGGAAGCCGAGTGAACAGCTGGCGGGGAGGCGAGCCTGCTCGAGGGAAGAAGAGGCAGCCCAGCCTCGTTTGGCTCAAGCCCTACTTGGCTGGAGCCGAGTGAGCCTCCAGGACGGCAGAGCTCCAGCTCTGCTCAGAGGCCCGATCTGGCAGAGTTGCTGGCGCGAGGCTGCTCTGCCCTGGGCGAGCCTTGCCCAGACTTGCCTCGCTGCTAGGCTTCCTGCCCAGGAAGGAGCAGCCTGCGCGAGGCTGGGAGACGCCACTGGCGCCTTCCTGGCCTCAGCTCCGCTCCTGCCTTGCCTTTGCACCTAGGCCCCAGGCGTCCTTGGGGAGGGCTTAGGGGCCGGTGGCTTGCACACTGCCAAGGGCTCCAGCAGGAAGAGCTCTGTGCTAGGGAAGGGAAGGGCTAGTGCAGGGCTCCTCCAGCGGTTGCTTGGCCGCCCAGACTCAGCGCCGCACGGAGTGCACCAGGCTCCCAGGGTCCCTGGCTGGGGTCTGCAGCCCCGCACACCTGGAGGCTGACTCCCTTGGCGCCCAGCAGCTGCCTCACACACGTAGCTTCCCTAGCGCTCTCCTCCCCAGCAGAGACGTGTGCAGCAGGTTGGGGCCTGCCCCTGCGTTCCTGGGCTCCCGCCCACAGCCCCAGCTCAGGGCAAGCAGCCCCTGAGCCAAGACCTGCAGGAGGCGCAGAGCGCCCCCACCTGGAAGCCGAGTGAACAGCTGGCGGGGAGGCGAGCCTCCACGAGGGAAGAAGAGGCAGCCCAGCCTCGTTTGGCTCAAGCCCTACTTGGCTGGAGCCGAGTGCGCCTCCAGGACGGCAGAGCTCCAGCTCTGCTCAGAGGCCCGATCTGGCAGAGTTGCTGGCGCGAGGCTGCTCTGCCCTGGGCGAGCCTTGCCCAGACTTGCCTCGCTGCTAGGCTTCCTGCCCAGGAAGGAGCAGGCTGCACGAGGCTGGGAGATGCCACTGGCGCCTTCCTGGCCTCAGCTCCGCTCCTTCCTTGCCTTTGCACATAGGCCCCAGGCGTCCTTGGGGAGGGCTTAGGGGCCGGTGGCTTGCACACTGCCAAGGGCTCCAGCAGGAAGAGCTCTGTGCGAGGGAAGGGAAGGGCTAGTGCAGGCCTCCTCCAGCGGTTGCTTGGCCAGCCAGACTCAGCGCCGCACGGAGTGCACCAGGCTCCCAGGGCCCCTGGCTGGGGTCTGCAGCCCCGCACACCCGGAGGCTGACTCCCTGGGCGCCCAGCAGCTGCCTCACACACGTAGCTTCCCTAGCGCTCTCCTCCCCAGCAGAGACGTGTGCAGCTGGTTGGGGCCTGCCCCTGCGTGCCTGGGCTCCCGCCCACCGCCCCAGCTCAGGGCAAGCAGCCACTGAGCCAAGACCTGCAGGAGGCGCAGAGCGACCCCACCTGGAAGCCGAGTGAACAGCTGGCGGGGAGGCGAGCCTGCTCGAGGGAAGAAGAGGCAGCCCAGCCTCGTTTGGCTCAAGCCCTACTTGGCTGGAGCCGAGTGAGCCTCCATGACGGCAGAACTCCAGCTCTGCTCAGAGGCCCGATCTGGCAGAGTTGCTGGCGCGAGGCTGCTCTGCCCTGGGCGAGCCTTGCCCAAACTTGCCTCGCTGCTAGGCTTCCTGCCCAGGAAGGAGCAGGCTGCGCGAGGCTGGGAGATGCCACTGGCGCCTTCCTGGCCTCAGCTCCGCTCCTGCCTTGCCTTTGCACGTAGGCCCCAGGCGTCCTTGGGGAGGGCTTACGGGCCAGTGCCTTGCACACTGCCAAGGGCTCCAGCAGGAAGAACTCTGTGTGAGGGAAGGGAAGGGCTAGTGCAGGGCTCCTCGAGCGGTTGCTTGGCCGCCCAGACTCAGCTCCGCACGGAATGCACCAGGCTCCCAGGGCCCCTGGCTGCGGTCTGCAGCCCCACACACCCGGAGGCTGACTCCCTGGGCGCCCAGCAGCTGCCTCACACACGTAGCTTCCCTAGCGCTCTCCTCCCCAGCAGAGACGTGTGCAGCTGGTTGGGGCCTGCCCCTGCGTGCCTGGGCTCCCGCCCACAGCCCCAGCTCAGGGCAAGCAGCCCCTGAGCCAAGACCTGCAGGAGGCGCAGAGCGCCCCCACCTGGAAGCCGAGTGAACAGCTGGCGGGGAGGCGAGCCTCCTCGAGGGAAGAAGAGGCAGCCCAGCCTAGTTTGGCTCAAGCCCTACTTGGCTGGAGCCGAGTGCGCCTCCAGGACGGCAGAGCTCCAGCTCTGCTCAGAGGCCCGATCTGGCAGAGTTGCTGGCGCGAGGCTGCTCTGCCCTGGGCGAGCCTTGCCCAGACTTGCCTCGCTGCTAGGCTTCCTGCCCTGGAAGGAGCAGGCTGCGCGAGGCTGGGAGACGCCACTGGCGCCTTCCTGGCCTCAGCTCCGCTCTTGCCTTGCCTTTGCACCTAGGCCCCAGGCGTCCTTGGGGAGGGCTTAGGGGCCGGTGGCTTGCACACTGCCAAGGGCTCCATCAGGAAGAGCTCTGTGCGAGGGAAGGGAAGGGCTAGTGCAGGGCTCCTCCAGCGGTTGCTTGGCCGCCCAGACTCAGCGCCGCACGGAGTGCACCAGGCTCCCAGGGCCCCTGGCTGGGGTCTGCAGCCCCACACACCTGGAGGCAGACTCCCTGGGCGCCCAGCAGCTGCCTCACACACGTAGCTTCCCTAGCGCTCTCCTCCCCAGCAGAGACGTGTGCAGCTGGTTTTGGCCTGCCCCTTCGTGCCTGGGCTCCCGCCCACAGCCCCAGCTCAGGGCAAGCAGCCCCTGAGCCAAGACCTGCAGGAGGCGCAGAGCGCCCCCACCTGGAAGCCGAGTGAACAGCTGGCGGGGAGGCGAGCCTGCTGGAGGGAAGAAGAGGCAGCCCAGCCTCTTTTGCCTCAAGCCCTTCTTGGCTGGAGCCGAGTGAGCCTCCAGGACGGCAGAGCTCCAGCTCTGCTCAGAGGCCCGATCTGGCAGAGTTGCTGGCGCGAGGCTGCTCTGCCCTGGGCGAGCCTTGCCCAGACGTGCCTCGCTGCTAGGCTTCCTGCCCAGGAAGGAGCAGGCTGCGCGAGGCTGGGAGATGCCACTGGCGCCTTCCTGGCCTCAGCTCCGCTCTTGCCTTGCCTTTGCACATAGGCCCCAGGCGTCTTTGGGGAGGGCTTACGGGCCGGTGCCTTGCACACTGCCAAGGGCTCCAGCAGGAAGAACTCTGTGTGAGGGAAGGGAAGGGCTAGTGCAGGGCTCCTCCAGCGGTTGCTTGGCCGCCCAGACTCAGCTCCGCACGGAATGCACCAGGGTCCCAGGGCCCCTGGCTGGGGTCTGCAGCCCCACACACCCGGAGGCTGACTCCCTGGGCGCCCAGCAGCTGCCTCACACACGTAGCTTCCCTAGCGTTCTCCTCCCCAGCAGAGACGTGTGCAGCTGGTTGGGGCCTGCCCCTGCGTGCCTGGGCTCCCGCCCACAGCCCCAGCTCAGGGCAAGCAGCCCCTGAACCAAGACCTGCAGGAGGCGCAGAGCGCCCCCACCTGGAAGCCGAGTGAACAGCTGGCGGGGAGGCGAGCGTGCTGGAGGGAAGAAGACGCAGCCCAGCCTCGTTTGGCTACAGCCCTACTTGGCTGGAACCGAGTGAGCCTCCATGACGGCAGAGCTCCAGCTCTGCTCAGAGGCCCGATCTGGCAGAGTTGCTGGTTCGAGGCTGCTCTGCCCTGGGCGAGCCTTGCCCAGACTTGCCTCGCTGCTAGGCTTCCTGCCCAGGAAGGGGCAGGCTGCGCGAGGCTGGGAGACGCCACTGGCGCCTTCCTGGCCTCAGCTCCGCTCCTGCCTTTCATATGAACCTAGGCCCCTGGCGTCGTTGTGGAGGGCTTAGGGGCCTGTGGCTTGCACACTGCCAAGGTCTCCAGCAGGAAGAGCTCTGTGCGAGGGAAGGGAAGGGCTAGTGCAGGGCTCCTCCAGAGGTTGCTTGGCCTGCCAGACTCAGCGCCGCACGGAGTGCACCAGGCTCCCAGGGCCCCTGGCTGGGGTCTGCAGCCCCACACACCCGGAGGCTGACTCCCTGGGCGCCCAGCAGCTGCCTCACACACGTAGCTTCCCTAGCGCTCTCCTCCCCAGCAGAGACGTGTGCAGCTGGTTGGGGCCTGCCCCTGCGTGCCTGGGCTCCCGCCCACAGCCCCAGCTCAGGGCAAGCAGCCCCTGAGCCAAGACCTGCAGGAGGCGCAGAGCGCCCCCACCTGGTAGCCGAGTGAAGAGCTGGCGGGGAGGCGAGCCTGCTGGAGGGAAGAAGAGGCAGCCCAGCCTCGTTTGGCTCAAGCCCTACTTGGCTGGAGCCGAGTGAGGCTCCAGGACGGCAGAGCTCCAGCTCTGCTCAGAGGCCCGATCTGGCAGAGTTGCTGGCGCGAGGCTGCTCTGCCCTGAGCGAGCCTTGCCGAGACTTGCCTCGCTGCTAGGCTTCCTGCCCAGGAAGGAGCAGGCTGCGCGAGGCTGGGAGACGCCACTGGCGCCTTCCTGGCCTCAGCTCCGCTCCTGCCTTGCCTTTGCACCTAGGCCCCAGGCGTCCTTGGGGAGGGCTTAGGGGCCGGTGGCTTGCACACTGCCAAGGGCTCCAGCAGGAAGAGCTCTGTGCGAGGGAAGGGACGGGCTAGTGCAGGCCTCCGCCAGCGGTTGCTTAGCCGGCCAGACTCAGTGCCGCACGGAGTGCACCAGGCTCCCAGGGCCCCTGGCTGGGGTCTGCAGCCCCGCACACCCGGAGGCTGACTCCCTGGGCGCCCAGCAGCTGCCTCACACACGTAGCTTCCCTAGCGCTCTCCTCCCCAACAGAGACGTGTGCAGCTGGTTGGGGCCTGCCCCTGCGTGCCTGGGCTCCCGCCCACAGCCCCAGCTCAGGGCAAGCAGCCCCTGAGCCAAGACCTGCAGGAGGCGCAGAGCGCCGCCACCTGGTAGCCGAGTGAACAGCTGGCGGGGAGGCGAGCCTGCTGGAGGGAAGAAGGGGCAGCCCAGCCTCGTTTGCCTAAATCCCTACTTGGCTGGAGCCGAGTGAGCTTCCAGGACGGCAGAGCTCCAGCTCTTCTCAGAGGCCCGATCTGGCAGAGTTGCTGGTTCGAGGCTGCTCTGCCCTGGGCGAGCCTTGCCCAGACTTGCCTCGCTGCTAGGCTTCCTGCCCAGGAAGTAGCAGGCTTCGCGAGGCTGGGAGACGCCACTGGCGCCTTCCTGGCCTCAGCTCCGCTCCTGCCTTGCCTTTGAACCTAGGCCCCAGGCGTCGTTGGGGAGGGCTTAGGGGCCTGTGGCTTGCACACTGCCAAGGGCTCCAGCAGGAAGAGCTCTGTGCGAGGGAAGGGAAGGGCTAGTGCAGGGCTCCTCCAGCGGTTGCTTGGCCTGCCAGACTCATCGCCGCACGGAGTTCACCAGGCTCCCAGGGCCCCTGGCTGGGGTCTGCAGCCCCACACACCCGGAGGCTGACTCCCTGGGCGCCCAGCAGCTGCCTCACACACGTAGCTTCCCTAGCGCTCTCCTCCCCAGCAGAGACGTGTGCAGCTGGTTGGGGCCTGCCCCTGCGTGCCTGGGCTCCCGCCCACAGCCCCAGCTCAGGGCAAGCAGCCCCTGAGCCAAGACCTGCAGGAGGCGCAGAGCGCCGCCACCTGGAAGCCGAGTGAACAGCTGGCGGGGAGGCGAGCCTGCTCGAGGGAAGAAGGGGCAGCCCAGCCTCGTTTGGCTCAAGCCCTACTTGGCTGGAGCCGAGTGCGCCTCCAGGACGGCAGAGCTCCAGCTCTGCTCAGAGGCCCGATCTGGCAGAGTTGCTGGCGCGAGGCTGCTCTGCCCTGGGCGAGCCTTGCCCAGACTTGCCTCGCTGCTAGGCTTCCTGCCCAGGAAGGAGCAGGCTGCGCGAGGCTGGGAGACGCCACTGGCGCCTTCCTGGCCTCAGCTCCGCTCCTGCCTTGCCTTTGCACATAGGCCCCAGGCGTCCTTGGGGAGGGCTTAGGGGCCGGTGGCTTGCACACTGCCAAGGGCTCCAGCAGGAAGCGCTCTGTGCGAGGAAGGGAAGGGCTAGTGCAGGGCTCCTCAAGCGGTTGCTTGGCCGCCCAGACTCAGCGCCGCACGGAGTGCACCAGGCTCCCAGGGCCCCTGGCTGGGGTCTGCAGCCCCGCACACCTGGAGGCTGACTCCCTGGGCGCCCAGCAGTTGCCTTACACACGTAGTTTCCCTAGCGCTCTCCTCCCCAGCAGAGACGTGTGCAGCTGGTTGGGCCTGCCCCTGCGTGCCTGGGCTCCCGCCCACAGCCCCAGCTCAGGGCAAGCAGCCCCTGAGCCAAGACCTGCAGGAGGCGCAGAGCGCCCCCACCTGGAAGCCGAGTGAACAGCTGGCGGGGAGGCGAGCCTCCTCGAGGGAAGTAGGGGCAGCCCAGCCTCGTTTGGCTCAAGCCCTACTTGGCTGGTGCCGAGTGCGCCTCCAGGACGGCAGAGCTCCAGCTCTGCGCAGAGGCCCGATCTGGCAGAGTTGCTGGCGCGAGGCTGCTCTGCCCTGGGCGAGCCTTGCCCAGACTTGCCTCGCTGCTAGGCTTCCTGCTCAGGAAGGAGCAGGCTGCGCGAGGCTGGGAGACGCCACTGGCGCCATCCTGGCCTCAGCTCCGCTCCTGCCTTGCCTTTGCACCTAGGCCCCAGGCGTCCTTGGGGAGGGCTTAGGGGCCGGTGGCTTGCACACTGCCAAGGGCTCCAGCTGAAAGAGCTCTGTGCGAAGTAAGGGAAGGGCTAGTGCAGGGCTCCTCCAGCGGTTGCTTGGCCACCCAGCCTCAGCGCCGCACGGAGTGCACCAGGCTCCCTGGGCCCCTGCCTGGGGTCTGCAGCCCCGCACACCCGGAGGCTGAATCCCTGGGCGCCCAGCAGCTGCCTCACACACGTAGCTTACCTAGCGCTCTCCTCCCCAGCAGACGTGTGCAGCTGGTTGGGGCCTGCCCCTGCGTGCCTGGGCTCCCGCCCACAGCCCCAGCTCAGGGCAAGCAGCCCCTGAGCCAAGACCTGCAGGAGGCGCAGAGCGCCCCCACCTGGAAGCCGAGTGAACAGCTGGCGGGCAGGCGAGCCTGCTCGAGGGAGGAAGAGGCAGCCCAGCCTCGTTTGGCTCAAGCCCTACTTGGCTGGAGCCGAGTGAGCCTCCAGGACGGCAGAGCTCCAGCTCTGCTCAGAGGCCCGATCTGGCAGAGTTGCTGGCGCGAGGCTGCTCTGCCCTGGGCGAGCCTTGCCCAGACTTGCCTCGCTGCTAGGCTTCCTGCCCAGGAAGGAGCAGGCTGCGCGAGGCTGGGAGACGCCACTGGCACCTTCCTGGCCTCAGCTCCGCTCCTGCCTTGCCTTTGCACCTAGGCCCCAGGCGTCCTTGGGGAGGGCTTAGGGGCCGGTGGCTTGCACACTGCCAAGGGCTCCAGCAGGAAGAGCTCTGTGCGAGGGAAGGGAAGGGCTAGAGCAGGGCTCCTCCAGTGGTTGCTTGGCCGCCCAGACTCAGCGCCGCACGGAGTGCACCAGGCTCCCAGGGCCCCTGGCTGGGGTCTGCAGCCCCGCACACCTGGAGGCTGACTCCCTGGGCGCCCAGCAGCTGCCTCATACACGTAGCTTCCCTAGCGCTCTCCTCCCCAGCAGAGACGTGTGCAGCTGGTTGGGGCCTGCCCCTGCGTGCCTGGGCTCCCGCCCACAGCCCCAGCTCAGGGCAAGCAGCCCCTGAGCCAAGACCTGCAGGAGGCGCAGAGCGCCCCCACCTGGAAGCCGAGTGAACAGCTGGCGGGGAGGCCAGCCTCCTCGAGGGAAGTAGGGGCAGCCCAGCCTCCTTTGGCTCAAGCCCTACTTGACTGGAGCCGAGTGCGCCTCCAGGACGGCAGAGCTCCAGCTCTGCTCAGAGGCCCGATCTGGCAGAGTTGCTGGCGCGAGGCTGCTCTGCCCTGGGCGAGCCTTGCCCAGACTTGCCTCGCTGCTAGGCTTCCTGCCCAGGAAGGAGCAGGCTGCGCGAGGATGGGAGACGCCACTGGCGCCTTCCTGGCCTCAGCTCCGTTCCTGCCTTGCCTTTGCACCT